>NC_134530.1:144051386-144686942 GCF_050624435.1 Tenrec ecaudatus | reverse complement strand
TTTAAACACTTTCCCAGCCTTGCAGCAGGTTAATGTGCTGGGTATCCCCATCTTACCACTAAGCAAACAAAGTCAGAGAGGATAAGGGGCTTTCCTAAGGTCACGAAGAAAGAAAAACATCATTAAAAAAACAAGAAAGAAAGAAAAGGTGAAAGTAGATGTCCGAAGAGACTCTGAAACTTGCCCTTCATTGTAGAGAAGCTAAAGCATAAGGCAGGAAGGATGGATTCAAAGAGCTGAACAGAACATTTCAAAGGGAAGCTCAAGAAGACAAAGTGAAACATTAAAATGACATGTGCAAAGATTTAGTTAGGAAACCAAAAAGGAAGAACTCACTCAGCTTATCAGAAACTGAAAGAACCCAAGAAAAAAAAAATCAAGCCTTGCAGTATTGAAAAATCCTATGGGTGTGCTCACTTAGGCAGCACATATGCTAAAATTGGAAAAATCCTGTGGGCAAAATATTGGATGATGCTGGAAGCATCAAATGAAGCTGTAAAGAATATACAGTCCCTGGACCAAAAAGAACTCGTCTATATTCAACCATTTCAGGAGGGAGCATATGAGCAAGAACCAATGGTGCTGACGGAAGAGGTTCAAGCTGCACTGAACACATTAGACAAAAACAAGGCTCCAGGAGTTGATGGGAAACCAATCAAAATGTTTCAACAAATGGAAGCACAGGAAGCACTTGTCTATGCCAGAAACTTTGGAAGTTTCTCGGCCAACTGGCTGGAAGAAACCCATGTTTGTACCCATTCCAAAGAAAAGTTACCCAACAGAGTTCTCATATTATAGAACAATATCATTAATAAAACATGCAAGTAAAATGTTGTCGCAGATCATCCAACAACGGTTGTAGTAGTACATTCACAGGGAGCTGGAGGTGCAGGCTGGATCCAGAAGAGGACATGGAACAAGGGATGTCATTGCAGATGCCAAATGGATCTTCGCTGAAAGCAGAGATACCAGAATGATGGTTACTTGTGTTTTATTGGATATGCCAAGTTTGTTACGTGGATCGTAGCTTGGAGAAGAATGGGAATTCAGAAGACTTCATTGTATTCATGTACATAATTAAGAGGCAGTTGTGCAAACAGAACAAGGAAATATTGCATGGCTTAACATGAGGAAAGATGTGCATCAGGGTTACATCCTCTCACCATACTTATTCAATCCATATGCTGAGCAAATCATCATGGAAACTAGGTTATATGAAGAAGAATGCAGCATCAGGATCGGAGGAAGGTTTAACAGCTTTGGATATTCAGATGACACAACCTTGCTTGATCAAAGTGAGGAGGATTTGAAGCACCTGCGGATTCAAATCAAGGCTTACAGCCTTCAACTTCTTCATCAGCTTCTTCATCACTACCATCTGTGGTTGGTGCATAAATTTGAATAATAGTTGTATTGATGGTTACTTCTTTGAATTTGATAAGTATAATCCTATCACAGCATTGTACTTCAAAATATATCTTGAAATGTCCCTTTGGCAACGAATGCAAAATCATTCATCTTGATTGTGTTCTGCCCAGCACAATAAACCATATTATTTTCTGATTCAAAATGGCCAACACCAGCCCATTTCAACTCACTAATACCTAGAATGTGGCTTTTTATGCATTCCATTTCATTTTTTTACAACTTCCAAGTTTCCTAGATTCATATTCATTCATTCCAGGTCCCTATTGTTCATTGATGTCTGCAGCTGTTTCTTCTCATTTTGAGTCGTTCCCTTTAGCACAGGAAGGTCCTGAAGGCTTTACTCCCACAGGCTGGGCTCCGTCCACGGCAGTAGGGTTGGCTGTCCTTGAGAAGGCAGATCTTCCTCGGTCTTGTTTGTGCGCCCTGGCACCATCTCCCACACGTTCTGCTCCTTTTCATGAGGCTTTCGGTATCTGGCAGGGTTTGAATTCTTTCCATAATGCTTCCCATGGCTAATTCCTCAGAAGTGGGTGGCCTATTCCTTCTTCATAGTCTGTTCTTAGTCTGGAAGCTCCGCTGAACCGGTTCACTTTGAAATGCCGGTGACACAGCTTCCCGCATCACAGCAACACACAAGTGACCACAGTACGGCACACTGACAGACGAGTGCAAAGGGCAAAGACATGGATACCCAAAAATGCAACTCGCGGCCATAGAGTCAATTCCAACTCCTTGCAACCCTATAGGATAAAGTAGAAGTGGCCCTTTGTGTTTCTGAGGCTGCAAATCTTCCAGAAGAAGATACAAATCTGTCTTGAAAGAAGTACAGCCAGAATAGCCCTCAGAAGTCAGGATGGTCAGACTTTGTCTTGAGTGCTTTAGTCATATTATAAGGAGAGGCCTGTCCCTGGAAAAGGACATCGTGCTGAAACAGAGGAAGGCCCTCCACAAGATGCACTTGACAATGGGCTCAAACATGACAATGGTGAGGAGGCTGTAGGACCCACAGTGGTTCTGTTGGACGTAGGGTCCCCGTGACCCTGTCACTTGGAGTCAGAACCAACTTGATGGCATCATAACAAACAAGTTGTTTGTTCTTCAGTCACTTCACTGGGGGCTCGTGTCGCTCTTATCACAGTCCACCCATCCATTCATGTGTCGAGCACATTTGTACATCTGTTGCCATCATCATTTTCAAAACATTTTCTTTTCATTTGAGCCCTTGGTATCAGCTCCTTATTTATTCCCCTCCCTCCACCACCTTCCTTCCCTCATGAACCCTTGATAATTTAGAAACTTATAATTTATAAATTATTATGATTTTTTTTTCACGTCTTACACTGTCCAACGTTTTGCTTCACCCGCTTTTCTGTTGTCCATCCCCTAGGGAGGGGGTTATATGTAGATCATTGTGATCGGTTCCCCTTTTTCCCCCCACCTTTCCCTTACCCTCCTGGTATCACTACTCTCATTATTGGTCCTGAGAGGTTTTTCTGTCCTGGATTCCCTGTGTTTCCAGCTGTTATCAGTACCCGTGTACATCCTCTGATCTAGCTGGATTTGAAAGGTAGTGGAGGGGAGGAAGCATTAAAGAACTAGAGGAAAGTTGTGTTTCATTGGTGCTATACTGCACCCTGACTGGCACATTTCCCTGCAACCCTTCTGTAAGTGGATGTCCAGCTGCCTACAGATGGGCTTTGGGTCTCCACTCCGCACTCCCCCTCATTCACAATGATATGATTTTTTGTTCTTTGATCCCATCCACACCTCATGATCACACAGGCTGGTGTGCTTCTTTCGTGTGGGCTTTGTTGCTTCTCAGCTAGATGGCTGCTTGTTGACCTTCAGGCCTTTAAGACCCCAGATGCTGTATCTTTTGATAGCTGGTCACCATCAGCTTTCTTCACCACATTTGCTTATGCACTCACTTTGTCTTCAGCGATTGTGTCGGGAAGGTGAGCATCATGGAATGCCAGTTTAATAGAACAAAGTGTTCTTGCATTGAGGGAGTACTTAAGTGGAGGTCAATGTCCATCTACTACCTTAATATTAAACATATAAATATATGCACTTAGATCTATTTCCACATTGTCATATATAAATATATTTACATATGAAAATGCGACCTCTATAAATGCCCTTTGCCTCCTAGTTCTTTCCTCTATTTCCTTTGACTTTCCTCTTGTCCCACTATCATACTCAGTCTTCATTTGGGTTTCAGTAATTCCTCTCGGTTACATTGCCCTTGATCAAGCCCTGTCAGGCCTCCTAGTACCTCCTTTCCACCGATTTTCGATCACTTGTTTCCTTGTCCCTGGGTTTAATAACAACCAAGTTTTATGGGAACAGAAAGCCTCATCTTTCTCCCTTGGAGGGGCTGGTGGTTTTGAACTGCTGACTTTGTGGTTAGCAGCCCAGGGCATAGCCTATGATGCCACCAGGGCTCTAGCTGAGACATAGGTAGAAGAGCCATATCAAGTGATTTCACATCGCCACAGGCTTCTTTTTCTGCACTTGGCTGTGCTTATCAGCCAAAATCCATGTTTAGCCTGCTCTATGCCCCAGGAGCCTGATCTCTCTGGGCTTCCTTGTCCTGGGTCTTCCAGTTTGGGTTTGACTAGCAGGACGCTTGACAGGAGGTTGGACAACAAGGTCAGAGTATTTGTTCTTCCCACTCATTCTCAGCCATGTGTTGAGTCTGGGACTGTCCAGTCCCTTCTGGGCAGCCCCTCCCAGGACTATACTTCCCTTTTGAGTCCCGAGTACACCGTTCTCTCTGTTCCTCCCTTCAGACGCAGAGGCAGGAACAGCTTCCTGCTATTACAAGTCCCTCACTGCCTCAGTGGCTTTTGTGGAGTCTCTTTGCCTTATCAATCATTTCTCCATTCAATTATCTTTCATGCTCAGCTGCATGTCCTCCTCTTCCCTTTGGGGGCCTGACAGCCTCCCGATGTTCATCTGTGGCCACTTCTCTCAAGAGTTACTTGGAAGGGATGCCAGTGACTTCTTTCTGCTGATCAGGCAGGTGCAGGTCTTTCCCAGACTAATTAAGGACAGTGGCCAGGGAGGGAGGCTGGCTCTTGGCACTCTGCTTGTCTCCTTCTGCCTGGACTGCAATTCAGGTCAGTCGGGCTGGTCTAGGCCCAATAAACCAAACCAAACGCCCTGCCATTGAGTTAATGCTGGCTCATGGCGACCCCTGTGGGTTTCTGACACTATGAATGGGGGGAGAACACCCAGTCTTTCCCTTGTGGTTTCGAACTGCTGGTGATGCAGATCACAGCCTAATGTGAAACCACTACACCACCAGGGCTCCTTTACCTCATCCTCAGCATATGGGGTTCATCTAGAGCTCTCTCTGCGCCCTCCCAGCCCTGACATGCCAGGCCAGTAAGCTGACAACTGGACTTGTTGACCCTGCACAGCAAAGCCATGGCGTGAGACTTTAACTCTTGAGTCTTAAATCAATTGCTGGTTCTCTCAGGAGTGTTTCCCTTTACTGCTCAGTAAGCGCTTCATCAAGGTTGACTCAAAAGCGCCCCTCCCGCCACACCATCGCAGACAGCGTGCAGTCAGAAACAGTCACCATGCCTTGACACACTGACCACGGTGCCTCCCCAGGTCCCTGCCTGTGCTTTCCTCATGGGAGAGAGCTAGGGGGCGCTGCCACTCCTGGTGCGGATGAGCAGACCCTGGGGCAAGAAGTCTGATCCCCAGGTGGAGACAGGCAAGAGGAGCCACCTCTCTCCATCTGGGCAGGGACCAGATGAATGCCAGATGCCCGGAGATCAGCTGTCTGCTTGCTGGGAAACACCTTCCTTGGTTAAGTACATGCTCCATCCTGGAAGACACGGGCCTTGGGACAGCTCTTAGCTGCTCCTTGCACCGGGACAGGAGAGCTAAATGGCCGTCTGGTCCCAGCCCATTCTTCCCACTGGTTCCATTTAGGGAACGGCCTGGAAAGGAGGCAGTGCACCCCGGATGCCAGCAGTGAAAGAAACGGGCTGGAGGTAAAGCGAGTGAGGCCCTGCTTAGGGGCTTGGTCCCCCGACACTCTTGGGAGGAAAAGCAGGGGACTTGTGACTGAGGAGGCTGTGCAGGCGCTCGGTGTGGAAGGAAATGTAGCTCACTGGTCTCTGCTCCGCCCTGCAAAGCACACGCACTCTCCTAGGTGAACACCAGACGATGGTGGTCTGAGGAGGCGAAGAGGAGAAAGCCCCCACCTCCAGCAGCTCAGCTGGGAGCTCTTGGGGGAAACAGTAAGAAAAGTCCTAGACCAGGAGCAGAGAGGAGCGGGAGAGAGGATGGATGCAGGCGCCATCCTCTTGGGGAAAGAAGGCATGCGCTGCAGACAGCCGGTGTGACTGCAGACTGGGCTAAGGCAGCCCTGAGGTGGCCCGCAGACGGCAAATGGGGTGACAGGAATAGGGGAGTTGAGCTTCAGGTAACAGGAAGACACTGGGTTTCTCTATTCGCTTTGGGCTTTTGCTATTTAGTTGAGTAATTCCTGGCCGCAGGCAACTCAAAGTTTCTCTGGCTTGCACTCCGAGATGTCACTTAATTGCTTTAAAATTCTGCTTGGGGTTTTTCCTTCTCAATTCCCTCATACAGCCCAGCTTTATCTGGCCTGTCATTTTAATGCGTTTCCTTTTCCCTGTCACCTAATGTCCCCTGGGTGGGGCCTTCCTCAGAAACCTGAGTCACCCCTCGAGGGCTTGCCCCACCTCGGACACAGACACCCTTAGGCCGCTTATTCCCGAAAGGCCACCAAGAGGAGATGAGAACCAGTTGTCATCCAGGGGATTCGGACTCCCGGTGACCCCGAGGTGTTCAGGTGGACCTGCGCCCCACAGGGTTCTAGTGGCTCGTTTTTCCAGATGGAGATTGCCAGGTCTTCCTCCAGAGGTCCTTCTAGGTGACCTTGACCCTCCAACTTGTCCGTCAGCAACCAAGCATGTGAACCATTGTCACCAATCAAACTCTTCAGAAGCACAGAGGTGTTCTGGGCCCTGGATCAGAAACTCCAAGGAGGTTGAAGTTCTTTATTAGATCATGTTCCTCCTCTAGGAGAGAGGTACAGGAGCCCTGGCGGGGCAGTGACTGTGAGTTGAGCTGTGATCCACCAGGTTAGCAGTTCGGAACCATGGGTCGCTCTCCTGGAGAAAGAGGGGTTTGTCCTGTTAGCAGTTACAGTCTCAGAAACTCACAGCAGCAGTTCTACCCACTCCTTAAGGGTTGGTACTATGAGTCAGCATCGACTCGATGGCAGTGAGTTTGGGGGTTTTCTGCAAGACAGAGACATCCTGGTGGCATAGTTAGTTAGGCATTGGCCACTAAGCACAGGGTCAGCAGTTTGAACCCACTAGACGCTCACTGAGTGAAAGATGGGGGTCTTTGCTCCCAGGAAACCTCACGGGTTTCCAGAATAGACTTGACAGCAGTGGGTTTGGGGCTTAAGAAAGGGTTGTAGATGTGTCTGACACGACCTATCATTACCATGTCTGCTCCACTTCCGAATCTTACCTTCAGGAAGCAGAGGGCCGTGATAGTTGTACAACACTGCGAGTGTAAGGCACTGAAAATGATTAAAATGGAAACTTTTATCAGTACTTCACCACAAGTTACAAAAGAATTCTAGCATGCTGGCTACGTTCTCCTGTGCTCTCGGCTTTCTCCTAAACCTGTAACTCTTCTCGGCACCCGCGTCTCCAAACCCCTCTGAATCCTTGAGCCCCTCCACTTCGTTTTTTCCTTGACTCCGTCTCTGCCCCTTGGTTGTCCATTAGACCGAATCCTCACCAGCCTCTTGTCTTTCTGGTCTTTTCCCTTCTATTGCACCTGCCTGCCAACTCCCCAAGCTTGGCTCCAGTCCATATTCAGCAAGACCCTTTGGACTTTGGGGCTGACGAGCGCCACTGGAGAAGCTACACTGTGGACTAGTCTGCGGCCACCGAACTTCGGCTGAGCCCCTCCTCCCCTGTGTCAGAAGTCAGGCCGCACAGAGACAGTGGGGGCAGTAGGCAAGGGGTTGTGGATGGAGTTGTGTTCCCCAGTTTATGTGTTGAATGTCCTAACCTAATGAGACCGTGTTAGTGTTGGCTCTGTTGTGAATCTATCTCTTTTCAGTTATAAAAGGGGCAGCTAAGCAAGTGAGCAAAAGAAGCAGAGAAAGAGGAAAATAGAGGGCAGACTGCGTGAAGATGACCAAGGAGCCAAGGGGTAAACGCGAATGAGACAGGAACTTTCACCAGAACACAGGGAAGGTCCAGAGCAATGTGTCCCTCTGAATCCAGCCATCTAGTTTTCTACACTGTAGGGGGTGGGGCGGGGAAGACAATTTAAGCCACCCCCTTTTTCTATTATAGCACCGCTAGGTAACTAAGACACAGGATTCTCTCTTTCTTAAACATTTTTAACAGTTTTATAGACACATAATTCACATATCGTACCATTCAGTAGTTCGATCATATTAAAAGAAGTTGTGCAGCCATACCCTAATCAATTTTAGGGTCTTTTCTTCTTGCTTGTGGTCAGTGGTGTTAGCTCCCCACTTCCCCACCCCACCCCTCAACCTCCCCTGCCATGCCCCGAGGAAACTTAATCCAGTTACTGTCTCTATAGATTTCCCTATCTTGGGTTTCATATACTGAGAAACAGACAAAAACCAAAAGCCCAACAATGATAAAGTAAAAGAAAGAAAAACTTCAATAGAAAAGAAAGCAGAAAATATTAAAACCTGGAACAATCTTAAAATTAGTAAAAAGGGAGATAAATGATGAGGTTTTAAACTGAACCCTAACTACCTCTGCAAGAATCTGCTTTGCAGTGCTCTCTGATAGCAAGGCCCCTCGCTTCCCTGTCTGTGGCCAGCGGAGAGTCACTGGCTGCTTAATCCATGTGGGGAGTTGAAATCCATTTGGGACTTTCGCTGTTATCCATAGCCTTCTGCAAACTGGGTGCTTAGAATTTAAGCTCTACTACCATTTCCTCATCCAGATTTGAATTTTGTTATTTACAATCCTCGACTCACACAAGCTGATGTGCTTCTTCCTTTTTAAAAAAAATCATTTTATTGGGGCTCATACAACTCTTATCACATTCCATACATACATCAATTGAGTAAAGCACCCTTATACATTCATTGCCCTCGTCCTTCTCAAAATTCGCCTTCCACTTGGGTTCCTGGAATCAGCTCATTTTCCTTTTTTCCCTCCCCCTCCCTCCTGCTCCCCCATCCCTCACGAACCCTTAATAACTTATAAATTATTACTCTAGCCTGTCTTACACTGCCCAGCGACTCCCCTCACCTACTTTCCTGTTGCCCATCCCCCAAAGAGGAGGTTACATGTAGATCCCCGAGATCGGTTTCCCCTTTCTACAACCCCCTCCCTCCCAGTGTCACCACTCTCACCGCTGGTCCTGAGGGGTTCATCTGTCCTAGATTCCCTGTGCTTCCAGATTCCAACTGCACCACTGTGCATCCTCTGGTCTAACCAGGTCCGCAAGGTAGAATTGGGATCATGAAAATTGGCGGGGAGGAAGCGTTCAAGAACCTAGAGGAAGGTTGTGAGTTTCATTGTTGCTTCACTGAACCCTGAGTGACTCATCTCCTCCCCACTACCCCTCTGCAAGGGAAGTCCAGCTGTCTACAGATGGGCATTGGATCCCCATCACGCACTCCCCTCATTCACGATGATATGATTCCCCCCCCCCCCCCCGCCTTTGTTGCTTGAAACCTGGTCTCCTCGGCCTTTAAGTCCCCAGATGCTATATCTCTCAATAGCCGGGCACCATCAGCCTCCTTCACCAAATTTACGTATGCACATAATCATCTTCAGTATTTATGTGGGGAAGGTGATCACACAATGATGGTTTTTGTTCTTTGGTGTCTGCTACCTGATCCCGTCAACACCTTGTGTTCACTTAGGCTTGTGTGCTTCTTCTCTGTGGGCTTTGTTGCTTCCGAGCTAGATGGCCGCTTGTTTGCTTTCAAGCCTTTAAGATCCCAGATTCTATATCTTTCTGATAGCTGGGCACCATCAACTTTCTTCACCACATTTGCTTATGCACACGTCTGTCTTCAGCGATCATGTTGGGAAGGTGAGTATCATGGAATGACCATTTAGCTGAGCAAGGTGCTATTGTATTGAGGGAGTGTGCATGAGGAGGCCCAATGTCCATCTGCTACCCTACTACTGAACCTATAAATATATGCTCATAGGTTTATTTCTCCCATAATCATAAATATATTTACATATGTACATGTCTGTATTTAGGCTTCTCTGTATGCCCTTTGCTTCCTACTCCTTTCCTCTATTTCCTTACGCTTTCCTCCTATCCCACTACCATGTTCAGCCTTCATTCTGATTTCAGTAATTCCTCTCTGTTACCTTGCCCTTGGTCACTCCCTACCAGTCCTCCCATCCCCTCCCTCCACTGGTTTTGAACCACTCGTTTTTCCCTTGTCCCTGGGTTGGCCAACACCTCCTCCCTTCCCCAACCTCCCACACTCTCATGTCCCGCTGGGACCGTTGGTCCCGTTATTTTCTTCTCACATTGTTTGTCTAGCCTATCTTGTCTAGGTGGCCCTGCAGATAGAGTAATATGTGCATAAAATTGGGGATGGCTTTGACAGCACCCTAGTGGCACATAAGAACATGGCATCGACAGCAGCAACACCGACACGCTGACAAACGAAAAAGCCACTGCCATACAAATTTAAAAGAAGAGAAAAAAAAAAGAAAAAAAACAAAAAGACAGCAAAAAAAAAAAATTCTGTTAGTAGTTCGAGGTCTGTGTGTTGGCCCTCGAACTGCTTCTTCATGTGAACTTGGCTGATGCCTCCTTTAGATGGCTGGTTGTTTGAAGAGAACCCAGTAAGACCCAGACATTAACCTTCCTGATGGCCAGGCGGCATCAGGTTTCTTCACCACACTTGGCTCCAGCACCCATGTCTTCAGTGATCTCTCCATGACGGCGAGCACCAAGCAGGGCCATGTTAGGAACCAAGGGTTCTTGATTAAGGCTATAGAGTTTACATATCGGATCGTCATTTTCATTCAACAACTTAATTTATCAAACTTCCCAATGGCTTGTGCTGTCCACCCGCCCCGCCCCCCTTTGTGGCACCTCACCCCCATCTTCCTCTTGCAGCATTTTATCTTTCCCTTCACCCAAGTTAACACCTGTTTACATGTTACTTTCGTTTCCATTCCTTTCCTTCCCACCCTCTGTAACCATAAAAGTCTGTTTCTTTGGGTATGAAGATTTTTGTTTTAACATTGTATTAGGGGCTCATACAACTCTTATCACAATCCATACATATACATACATCAATTGTATAAAGCACATCCGTACATTCTTTGCCCTAATCATTCTCAAAGCATTTGCTCTCCACTTAAGCCCTTTGCATCAGGTGGGTATGAAAATCTTTTATCTTGATTTTTCCTTTTATAAAGGGTCTCACCACACCGGGGTGAAACACTAAGAGTGGGCAACAGAACAACAAGAGGATCAAAGCAACGAAGTGCCTGGGGAATAGCAAAAATAGACTTTGGGACCAGGGTGTGGCACCCCATCAGACTCGACTGGAAAACACTCCTAAAGGTGAACAAACAGTCCTTGAACCATTTCAAGGTCTTGTGTTTTGTTATTGTCTTCTTTTGTTGCTTTGTTTTTGTGCTTATCATTGTCTCTGCATGTCTATCTGGATAAGATAGGCGGGACAACAATCCAGAGAGGAAAACAACAACAGGACTAAAGGTTCTGGGAGGACACAGGAGGAGAAACGGGGTGTGGGGGGAGTGGGTGTTAACAAACCCAAGGACAAGGGAACAACAAGTGATCCAAAATTGGTGGCGAGGAGTA
This sequence comes from Tenrec ecaudatus, assembly GCF_050624435.1. Lineage (NCBI taxonomy): Eukaryota > Metazoa > Chordata > Mammalia > Afrosoricida > Tenrecidae > Tenrec > Tenrec ecaudatus. The sequence continues at coordinate 144,675,647 of NC_134530.1, read as the reverse complement.
TGTTGGAGGCCTGGGAGGGCTTGATCAAGGGCAATGTAACTGAGAGGAATTACTGAAACCCAAATGAAGGCTGAACATGATAGTTGGACAAGAGGAATGTAAAATGAAATAGAGGAAAGAACTAGGAAGCAAAGGGCATTCATAGAGGTCTAAATACAGGCATATACATATGTACATATATTTATATATGAGGATGGGGAAATAGATCTATGTACATATATTTATGTTAAGTATTAAGGTAGCAGACGGACATTAGGCCTTTGCTCAAATACTCACTCCCTCAATGTAAGAACACTTTAATAACCCAGCATTGTATGATGCTCAGCTTCCCAACACGATCACTGAGGACAAAGTGGGTGCATAAGCAAATGTGGTAAGGAAAGCTGATGGTACCCGGCTATCAAAAGATATAGTGTCTGGGGCCTTAAAGGCTTTAAGATAAACAAGTGGCCATCTAGCTGAGAAGCAACAAAGCCCACATGGAAGAAGCACACCAGCCTGTGTGATCACGAGATGTTGATGGGATCAGGTATCAGCCATCTAAGACCCAGAGCAAAAGGGGGCCCGTGGAGTGGAGACCCAAAGCCTATTTGTAGACAGTTGGACATCCCCTTACAAAATGGTCACAAGGAAGAGATGAGCCAGTCAGGGTGCAGTATACCACCATTGAAACATACAACTTTCATTTAGTTCTTAATGCTTCCTCCCCCCTACTATCATGAACCCAATTTTATCTTACAAAAATTGTAAGGGAGACAAGACTATGTACACTGGTGCAGATAAGAGCTGGAAACACAGGGAATCCAGGACAGATAAACCCTATCAGGACTGGTATTGAGAGTAGCCATACCAGGAGGGTAAGGGGAGTGTGGGGAGAAAGGGGGAACCAATCAAAATGATCTACCTATAACTCCCTCCCAGGGGGATGGACAACAGAAAAGTGGGTGAAGGGAGACATCGGACAGTGTAAGACATGAAAAAAAAAATTATAAATTATCAAGGGTGGTGGAGGGAGGAGCTGATAATCAAGGGCTCAAGTGGAAAGAACATGTTTTGAAAGTGATGATAGCAACAAATGTACAAATGTGCTTGACACTATGGATGGATGGACTGTGATAAGAGTTTTATGAGCCCCCAATAAAATGATTTTTTAAAAGCCAGTGGTCTCATACAATCTTTGTCCTTTTTGTGTTTAACTAACTTCTGTTTAACTCAGTATAATTTCCTCCAAATCCATCCATGTCAGGAGGTGTTTTATAGGTTTATCATTATTCTTAAGAATCATAATATTCCATGGTGTGTATATATCAAAATATATTCATCAACTGGTGGGCATTTCGGTTGTTTCCATCTTCTTGCCATTGTTAATAGTGCTGTGGTGACCTTGGGTATGCATATGGCTGCTCATGCGATGCTTTTGGTTTCTCAAAAGTGTGTCTTAAGCAGAGGGACTGTTGGTATACGATATGTCTATTCCCAATTGTTTGAAGCAGTGTCATGCCACTTTCCACAGTGATTGTGCTGTTTTGCGGTCCCACCAGCAGTGTATGAGGGTTCCAATTTCTCTGTACTATCTCCAACATTTGTTATTTCCTATCTGTGTTAGACAGGAGTCTCTAGAGGAACAAAACTAGAATGCTAATAATTTTATACATATTTATACAGATAGATATATAACATAAAAAACAAACAATTAATTAAATTATAAAGTTGTACAAATGGCCCAGTGAAACTACTTCCGTGAGACAGTTGTGCGACACTGGCAGTCCTTCAAGTCTTGAGGGCTTCTGGGTAGTCCTCTGTAGAGCAATTCAGGCTATCTGGGCACAGGCAGCAAACAGCAAGGCAGGTCAGCAACAGTCAGCCAGATGACAGGTTCCAACTGTCCCCAGCTCAAGAGATGTACATTCCAATAGTGTGGCAAAGCAGGTCTTGAAGGAACCTCAAATTACAGCGACACAGTCCACGGGTTAGGTGTCCCACACGTAGTGTAGCTTGCAAATTGAGGCAAAGAACAAGCAAGGCAGCGCATACTGGTCCGATGATCAAAGAGCAAGAGAACAGAAAGGTGAGGCTCACCGAGCCATTTATCTCTCTGCCCTTCAATTAATCCCACGTGTATTATTGGCTAGGTTGGCACAATAAACTAACTACTTCACTCTCTTTTGAGCTTTACTGTCAGTGCAGTGTTGTCTCATCACTGTTTTGATTTGTGTCTCTCAGATTGCCAGGGAGGAGAAGCATTTCTTCATGTGTGTTGACTGCCTGGATGATTTCTTCGATGAACTGTCTATTCACCTCTTCTGTCCAGTGAGATTATTTGTCTTTTTCTTGTTGAAGTGTTGTTTTCGATGGATTTTTGAAATTAGTCTTTTGTCCATCGCTGGCAAAAATCTTCCCCCACCCCCAGTTTGTGGGCCAATTTTACTCTTGGTGAAGTCCTTTGAGGTGTACAGTGTCTTCTTTGTGGGGGTCCCGTCACCTATTTTGTCTTCTGTGTGTGCTCCTCAGGGTTTGATAGTACGTTGATGCATATGTTAGGGCTCCTACGTTTGTCGTTAATTTTTCTATTCTTTTTTTTTTCTCTACGTTTTATTCTCTCTGATGAAGTGTTTTTTTCCAATGAGTCAAACTCTAGCAAGCCAAGTTTTGCGTTACTAGCATATAAACAAAAATTATCTTCAAATATTTATGTTTGATAGCCATTTTCACTAAGTTCAGACTTCACCAGGTATTCATTTAAACTCCTCGATAAACTGTATTTCCAAAATCCTGGAAGAAAATAGGCAAATGTCATTTGTAGTTTCTGAAACCCTTTATGATGTGCATGTGCTGTCTGCAGTGCTAGTGGGTATGATCTTCGCTTGAACAGTCTGTCAGAAACTGACTTTTGAGAATCACCAAATTTTATTTTATTTTTAATCATTTTATTAGGGGCTCATACAACTCTTATCACAATCCATACATACATCAATTGTGTAAAGCACATTGGTACATTCATTGCCCTCATCATTCTCAAAACAGTTGCGTTCCACCTAAGCCCCTGGCATCAGCCCCTCATTTTCCCTCCCCCTCCCTCCCTGCTCCATTGTCGTTAATTTTTACTGATCATTTTACTTCTATGGTCTACATTTAGGTCTTTAATCTATTTTGAGCTCATTTTTGCATATGGCCTAAGGGATGGGTCCTATTTCATCACAAATGGAAATCAATTTTGCCAGTGCCATTTGTAGAAAAGACTGTATCTTCTTCACTTAATTTATTTTGGCCCTTTGTAAAAAATCAGTGGTCTGTATTCCTGGGCTCTCTATTGTGTTCATTGGTCTGTGGGTCTATTGCTGTCCCCATACTAGGCTGGATGACTGCTGTGACTCTGGATTGGGTGTTGAGGGTGGGAAGTGAGAAGCCTCCCGTGCTGCTCTTCTTCTTCAGAAGTGCTTGGCTTATCCTTGGTCTCTTTCTTTTCCATATAAAACTGATGCTTTGTTTTCCCATGTCTTTAAAGAATGGTGCTGTATCTGGATCCCAATTGCATGATCTTCATAGATTGCTTTGGGTGTTGGCGTTTTCACAATGTTAAATCTCCCTTTCCACGCATGTGGTATGGGCTTCCCTTCATGTGGGTCTCCTTTGGTTTCTTATCATAGTGTTTTATAGCTTTCTTTGTACACGTCTTTTGTTTCTCTGGTTGGATTTATTCCTAAGCATTTTACCTTTTGAATGGCTATTGTAAATTGTGTTGTTTTCTTAGCTTCCTTTTCAGAACTCTATTTTTTTAGCATAAAAGAATCCAAATGGTTCTTGTATGTTGATCTTGTACCTTATTACATTGCTATACCTTTCAATTATTTCCAACAATGATGAGTCTTTGGCGTTTCATACATGTAGAATCGTGCATATGCAGATAGAGAGTTTTACTTCTTCTTTGCCAACTTGGATGCCTTTGATTGCCTGACAACTCTGGCTAAGGTTTCCGGCACAGCATTGAATAAGAGTGGTGATGAAGGGCATCCTCATCTGGCAACCGTTTACAAGGTGAATGCTTTTGGTTTCTCCTCATTAAGTGAGATGCTGGCTCTTGGTTTTACAATGTAGCTGTTATTTTGGTAAGGAATTTCCCTCTGTTCCTATGTTGTTGAGTGCTTTTATCAGGAGTAGGTTTGGGGTTTTAGCAAATGCCTTTTCTGCATCAATTGATATGATCATTCAGTTCTTGTCCTTTGTTTAATTTTTATAATGGATTGCATTGATTATTTTTCTAATGTTGAATCATCCTTTTCTACTGGATGAATCCCACTGGATCATGATGTCTTTTTTTTTTTTTTGGTAGCTGATAATTTCTTGAATACTATTGGCTAAGATTTTGTTGAAAATGCTTGCATTTATGTTCATAAGACATATTGGTCTATATTTATTCTATTCTGCTTATATCTTTACCTGGTTTTGATATCAGAGTTATTGTCGCTTTGTAACATGAATTTGGGAGCGTGCCCTTTTCTATATTCTGGAATATTTTGAGTAGAATTAATGAAAATTATTCTTTGAATATTTGGTAGAATTCCCTCGGGAAGCCATCTGGTCCTTTCATTGTTGGAGTTTTTTAATAACCTGATCTATTTTTCAAATTTTGATATGAGTCTGTTAAGGTTTTCTATATCAGTCTGACACAGAATTGTCTTAACTTTCAACTCATAAGGCCCTACAAATATGCCCTTGTTTTCTCTGTTCACACCATCTCTCCATCCCATTTCCGACTGCTGGTGACCTTCCTCTCCGGGGAGGCTCTGTATTCTACACCGCTCCACAAGAGCATTCCCGACTGATGAGTCCCTCCCACCTCTCCCTCTCCTCTAGTTTCTACTATGAGTTTCTATATGTGCCAAGTCACTTCCTTCTTAAAAAGCAAAGAAAAACAAAAGCACACAAACAAACACACCCCTACATCAAAAGACTAATTCTCCAGTCCTGTGGGCTGCTCCCTCCCTTTACCAATATCTACCCCTCTTCCTTCTTGAGCAACGAGACTTTCCCCAATATTTCTTCCTGTGCATTTCCCACTCATTTTTGGATCATTGTACTCTAACTTCTTCCTCTAATCTTGTGGCTTTAAAACAACTCTATTGAAGTCTCCAAGGTTGTCTAGTCCATGGACCCTTCTCAGTTCCTCTCTACGTGACCTCGCTGCCACAGCTGACTCCACTGACGTTCCCTTCCCAGCACACCCTCCTTCTGTCTCCTATGCAACCGACTTGCTGGATTTGTAAGTCCAGGGTCCTGCCACGTTTCCCCAGCCATGTTCTCTGGCTCTGTGTGTCTCTCATTCTGAAGTCACCCATCCTCACAGAGAGTAGGGCTCACCCTAATGATGTCATCTTAACTGACAACATCTGCAATGGCCCTGTTTCTAAAGAGGGTCCTATCATAGGCACCTGCACCTAGAACTTGAATATATTGTTGAGGGAGACACAATTCACCCTATGACACCTATTTTTGTCTGTTGTCTCCCACAGCCCCCATGTGTAGCCAGGTCAAACAATGATCCAACCCAGATTCTCACACTTCTGTGCTGCCCTGCTCTGGCCCTGGCGGCAGTGCTGCTCTCGGCCGTTTGCCTGGCAGACTCGTAGCCATCTTTAAAGACACAGTTCAAAAGTTGCCACTTCCCAGAAGCCTCACTTGACAATCCTGCACCCCGTCTTATTTTATTTTCTGGCCACGGAAGTCTCTTGTGTCATGGATCACGCTGCCTTGCAATGATTGCTTCGCATGTCTGCCCCTCTTTTCTCTTGCAGTCAGCATTCTGTTTATATCCCCAGAATCTGGCATCATGTAGACTGTCAACAAAGTGTTAAGTATTTAGTAAAAGGTGGTGGAGGACCTCCATTTAACTGAGAACTTAACCTGCCTGGAAGAGTTGTCACCTCCCCACCTTCCTCCAGTCTCCACACCGACACTATTGACACTACGTGTGTGTTCTCCTGCCCCGAGGAAGGTGAATGGGCTAGTAGAGGTAAAAGTGCTCAGAGAAAACAATCCCTCCCCCCATCACATCCTTCTTCATCGTGCACACCAATTATAATCCCTACCCTCTACCAACTGCCCTGGCTCCACGCCCTACTCCTGGAAACCCCATGTCAGAGAACAGCACTCGTACGGTCGTTTGTTTTCTTTTAAAAATAGACGTCATGGTTTTCTCAGGGAAGACTTAGCACACTCGGTTCTCACTGGATAATTTCTATACTGAGTGTTCAGTGTCGTTAGTTCTGTTTCTTGCACTGGGGCAGCCTTCTCTTTCATTGTGCTCTGGCTGTTCCCATGTTTAGCTCGCCAGTTTCCCCGCCTGCCTCTCGTCTTGTCTGCTGTAGAGTAATTGTTGGCCTGCCGGCCTCAAGTAAATAATGATGGGGATTTCAGTGACTGTCATTTTGGAAATGGGTCACCAGACTTTTCTTCTGAGGTGCCTCTGGGTGGACTCAAACCTTCGACCATTCAGCTGGCAGCCGAGTGTGTTAAGCCTTCCGCCCCACTGCGGAATTCCATCCTTAGTGGTTTGTAAGCAGCAGAGAGGACCAACTTGAAACTCAAGAGACGTAAAGTGAGTTAGCTCATGGCTTGCCCACTCCCCTCCCCCATCGGCAAAAAGATGCTTTAATTTTTAGCTCCTTCCACTACCACATCAGGCTGCCTTAAGGCATCTTTGAAAAGGATAAAATATTGTATCTTTTGTGAGCCATTCATACGTAACGAATAGCAGCAGGAGCTAGTCTTCCGCACAGTAGCCTGGCCCCCATGGCTTCCACTGCTGTTCCCACGAGGCAGACCCGATGTGCGGCTGTGGCCACTGGATGCATGTCTGACGTCTCTGCCCCTCCAGACCCCCTCAGAGCCACTCATAGCAGGGGGTCTTCATTTGGATAATCATTGCAATGGCCCCTCGGCACCTTGTTGAGCTCTACGGACCCCTCCCAGATATTTCAATGTAAAAAATAAAATGCACAGGGTTATAAAGGAACGCAATTCCTTTGAAATATAATGATACAAATATTTTAAATTGTTGTAATGTAATAATACAGTGCTTCTTTACTGTTATAATAAATACCATGGTCTTGCTTTAGAGCTAACAACTATTATAATTTCAAAGTCGTAGTGAAGTTATATGTGATATTTCAAGATCTCTAAAATGACCATAGATGAGATCACAGAAGCGATGGGTGCTGGAGCAAAGTGCGAAGCAACTGGATGATGCCCTTCAGGAAGAATAGCATTTGGGGTCCTACAGTCTTCAAACAAGCAGCCATCTAAGTGAGGCATCAGCCAAGTCCACATGGAAGACACACACCAGCCCGTGTGATCTAAGGATAGTAAATAATAAAATCCAAATCTGCAAGAGGGACCACTAGAGCTTAAATTCTGAACACCCCTTTTTCAGAAGGCTATGGATAACAGGGAAAGCCCTAAATCAGACAGAAAGCATTGTCAAGTTGATTGTGACAAATGTAGTTAGGTTAAAATGTACTATCTTATAAGTTGATGTCCTTTTGGACCCATTTTAAGGTTGTTTCCATTTAAAATATAGTGAAGGGGCAATGCATGTGGATAAAGCCTCCGAAGGTGTGAAAAGCCTTGTAATCTGCAGAATGCACCGGCTAGTGGGTTACTGTAGCTGCAGTTAGCTTAAATTTAACTCCTTAGTACCTGAATGCCCTTTGGACCCATCTATTTATTTATTTATCTATTTATTTACTTATTAATAACATCATTTTATTGGGGCTTGTACAACTCTTATCACAATCCATACATCCATCTACTGGGTCAAGCACATTTGTTGCCATCATCATTGTCAAAACATTTGCTTTCCACTTGAGCCCTGGGTATCAGCTCCTCATTTTCCCCTCTCTCCACCCCCTCTCCTTTTGACCCATTTTAAATGTGTTCTAGTCTTGAGTACTTTCTGCTTTTTTAAAAAGTTATTTATTATTGGTGTGTTTTCTGCTTTCTTTTTAATGGAAAGTCACTTTGCTATTAATGTTGTTTTATTGGTATGTTTGTGTGCATGAAGCCCAGGCTAGGTAAATCTATAGAGAGAGTAATTTAATGATTCCTTGAGGGTGTGGCAGGGGAGGTTGGGGTGGTGGTGGGGAGCTAATAGCAATAAGTACAAGAAAGAAGGAAATGATGTAAAATTGATTGTGGTGATGATTTTACAACTGTTCTCAATATGATTGAATTCTTGAATTGCATGATTTGTGAATTATGTGCCAATAGAACTGTCAGCATTAAAAAGTAACGAAAATAAAAGGGTTGTAGAGGTCTCTGGGTGGTGCAGCAGAAGCAAGCCACGAGTAAGAATCTACTTGAAGGCAGTGGGTTCCGTTTGGGTTTTTAAAAGGCGTGTCAGATGCCAGCAGAAAAAGATCCACCATTTTCACTGGTGACTGTCTGCTATCCTGGACTGCTCTGACATAAGTAGTGCAGGTAGGTGGCTTTACCAAACACAAATGTATTTTCTCACAGTTCCGGAGCCAGAAGTCTGCATTCAGGGGGCCAGCTCCAGGGCAGGCAAGTTCTATCTCGTAGCCTCTGCTTCTTGGTTCTTTGCAGATTTCTAGGGGTGAGGCATCTCTCCCAGCCCGCTGGCCCTATCCCCGGCTCCCACTTCTGCTTCCCCTTTGCTTGTTTAATCTCGTTTATATCTCAGAAGAGATTGATTTAAGCCAAGCCCTATACTATAGCTAACTCATTAACATAAGAAAGACAATCCATTCCCAAATGAGACTGTAACCCAAATACAAGGGTTAGGATTTATTGAACACATATTTTGCCGGGGCACAATTCAATCCAGAGCAGCTGTTGCTAACGTGACTGTGGTTTGTTGCCTGTAGCTATACTCCAACGAAATACTACATTTTGGTTAAGGCTTAGAAAATAAAGACGGAATCCTCATCCTCTCGCCCGCATCCGAGTTCACAGATGAGTCCATAGGGGGGTTGCTGAAATGCAGGTTCTGATTCAGTAGGTCTCCCATGGGCCTGGCACTCGCCATTCTTTAAGAAGCTCCCCGGCGATGCGCAGGCCGCTGGGCCCCAGGATGCACTCAGAGTAACAAGGCACCCAGTGGTGGTTGCCCCCCAGAACCTCTATCAGCATGCGGGGGGGGGGGACATGCTGTCTAGGCTGGAGCTTCAGTCAAGTGAGAGGGTGGAGTGGGGCCTCACATGATGCTATCATCTCGTGAGCTATCCCTTCTGGGGTGGGTTGGGGTGACCAGGCCATCTCAGCATATCCCCTGAAGAGAATGCGGAGGGCACCCTGCCCTGCAGCAGATTCTCTCAGCAGCGCTCCAGGGAGCCTGCCACCCTCCCAAGCTCTGGGACACAATTCCTGTCGCTTCAGTTCCCATTGCCTGGCAGAAACCGCACTGGGCCAGCTATCCAGGTCCTTCACTGAGGCCTTAGGGAGAAAAACAAAACAATAAATGCAGATAGTAAGGTACAACCGGAGAACATGGCTTCCAAGATTCCCTGTCCACTCCGAGAAGGGATTCAAACACAGGGTCTTGGGCTGATGCTTCCGATGGGAAGCCCCCTGGGAGAGGCAGCAGGTCTCGTCAGAACGTGGTTGATGGGAGTATGAGTCTCCTGGTTGGACACAGTGAGGCCCAGGCCCCTAAACGACTAGCCTTGGAGGGCTGGGATTTTATCAAGGGAGAGTTCTCTGCCAACACCCACCTCCTTGTCTCCTGGCTACTGCAAAGCAGTGCTTACCAGCTTCTCACTCACCTTCCAGGATCCTACCTCTGGAGGGGGAAATTCCACTGGGAACACCCCCAGCCTCCTTCTCTCTGCTCTGAGAGTCTTTGTTCTCATCACCCTTCATCTGGTTGAGAAAGAGTTCTATAGCGTTAGCCCAGAAACATATTTAAATACGACTGTTGGTTCTGTTTGCTATGTGAAGCCAAACCCTGACCCGTGGTGGCCCTGTGCACAGTGGGACAAAGTGCCCCTTGGGCTTACACCAGCTCCCTGGTGGCTTGCAGATCAAACTGTTGTGATCTATAGAATTTTTTCATCAGCTGATTTTTTAAAAAAATAAGGAGATCATCAGGCCTTTCTTCCTAGTCCACGTTAGCCTAGAAACTAAGCTAAGACAAGCCCTATACTATAGCTAACTCATTAACATAAGAAAGGTAATCCGTGCCATCTAGCTCAAAAGCAACAAAGCTCACATGGAAGAAGCACACCAGCACGTGTGATCATGAGGTGTCGAAGGGATGAGGTATCAGGCATCAAAAAACAAAAAACATCATTGTGAATGAGGGGGAGTGTGGAGTAGAGACTCAAAACCCATCTGTAGGCAATTGGACATCCCCGTATGGAAAGGTCTTCAGGAGGAGATGAGCCAGTCAGGGTGCAGTGTACTAACAATGAAACATACAACTTTCCTCTAGTTCCTAAACGCTTCCTCCCTGCCCACTATCATGATCCCAATTCTACCTTACAAATCCTCTGGTAGATCAGAGGATGTACACTGGTACAGATAGGAACTGGAAACACAGGGAATGCAGGATGGATGATCCCTTCAGGACTAGTGGTGAGAATGGCAATACTGGGAGGGTGGAGGGAGGGTGGGGTCGAGAGGAAGAACCAATTACAAGGATCTACATATAACCTCCTCCCTGGGGGACGGACAAGAGAAAAGTGGGTGAAGGGAGACGTTGGACAGTGTAAGATATGACAAAATAATAATTTATAAATTATCTAGGGTTCATGAAGGAGGGAGGAGCGGGAAGGGAGGGGTGAAAAATGAGGAGCTGATGGCAGAGGCTTAAGTGGAGAGCAAATGTTTTGAGAATGATGAGGGTAGCGAATGTACAGATGTGCTTTATATAATTGATGTATGTATAGATTGTGATAAGATTAGGGTATGAGCCCCAAATAAAATGATTAAACAACAAAGAAAGAGAATCCATTCCCAAATGAGACTGTAAGCCAAGCACAAGGGTTAGGAACTGCTGACGCGCAGCCTCAGAGCAGTATGAAAGCCTCCGTGGACGGGCGGCTGTCCATGAGGCCCGTTGGCTGAGAATCGGCAAGCAAGGCAAGCATTCTGCCACAGAGCCACCAATACTGCCGCGAGTTGAACCCACTGTATGCAAGAACCACACAAGAGAATCACTTCACACACACACAGAGTGCGAAGTGGCCTAAACGGTACCGATCTTGAATATGCACGTGTGCGTCCACACTTCTCTAGGGCAGGCCTGAAGGACATGGTCTTCGCAGGCCTGGGTCCCCGTTATACAACTTAGGAGTTGTATGGCCATAAGGAAGTTGATGAACTTCCCATAAGGCGCGGTGTTCAAGTGCGTAACGCAGGGGTGATCAATACCGCCTCACTGAACGGCTGCTGGAAGTAAATGAGATGGTCCTGCCTGCAGGAGTGCTGCGCCCCGCGGGGTTCTGTGGAGTGCCGTGGGCTGAGTCACCCGCCCCGTGTCCTACTATGACATCCATCTTGTCGAGGGTCATCCTCTTTTCACGGCCCCTCGACTTTACCAAGCAGGACACTGGCCTCTCCTGACAAGTCCAGAGTGCGTAAGACCAAGTCTCACCGTCCTTGCTTTAAGGAGCATTCTTCCAAAACAGATGCTTGTTTGTATTTTTCCTTTTCTCCAGCACCACAGTTCAAGGGCATTGATTCTTCTCCGGTCTTCCGTAGTCAATGTCCAACTTTCACAGGCCTGTGAGAAGATCGAAACGATCCGGGCTTGGGTCAGGTGCACCTCCGTCCTCAAAGTAACATCCTTATGTTTCAACATGTTCAAGAGGTCTGGTGCAGCCGATTTCTCCCAGAGGAGGTGCTTGATGAATTCTTCTTGAATAAATGACACAGTCCATTCTTACATGCGCCTGAGACAGCTCTTTACAGTCTCCTTTGACCTTCACGATGCCCTGACAATGATTAAGATCCCCATGGTATCTGGCTCCTAGAGGTTGAAGGGACTTGCCCAACGCATCACACGTGGCTGCACAGAGCCTCACCCAGGGCCCAGCTGTACCCTGAAGGAGCGAGCAAATCCTCTCCGAGATCAGGTGGCCTGGCTTAGGGGTCGTTAGAAGGCCTCCCTGCACCTAAGGGGACTGCAGAAAGAAGTTCCCGGAATCTGAAGGTTGCGTTGTTTACAAGAAAGTAAAGCAGCTAAGGATTAATAACGTATGGATACAATTAGCCATTTATAGAAAAAGACTCGCTCTCTAAACGATGCCTTGTAAATGTGTAATAAAGCGATTGGGAAATACCCAAGCCCACAAAGGTGACCAAGACTGAAATGTAGCCCAATCAATTGTTCTACAACTGGCGGTAACAGGGGTTGTGGTTGGCCTGGAGGCCAGGGAAGGGGCAATCGGAGCATTTTGATCCGTCGGGGTGCCTCTGGGTCCTTCTGAGAGAGATGTTCAGGCTCAGAGAGACGTTGGAGCAGGGGTAGATCACTGCAGTCTCCTATCCTCTTAACACACCGTCTCTTTACTCCGTTCTCGATATTGGCATGAGTCATTTTCTGTAAGCTTGACCCCAGAGAGGGGATGCCTGGTAGGAATTGTCACCTCATCTTACATCGCCTGGGGTTCTTCAGTCATTTGGGAGCTCAGAGATGGTGAGTCAAACTCTCTTACACCATGTTCCCTGTTTGTCACTGTCTCAGGTTTATCAGTCTCTAATCAATATAGTGATTGCGAGTCAGTGGCCCCTGAGGTCACCTAACTGTGTCTAGACCTGCATACCCACTAGTCTGCAACAACCCCGCAGGGAACGTGCCCCCACCGTGGGAGCTTCCCACCTTCTGGAAGTCTGGGATGCGTCCCCTTTATCCTTCCTCTCCGGTCCACAGGGCTGCAGCTTCAGGTAGGGCCTGCAGGGCACCCCCACAGCTGGGTGAGGGCAGGGCTTCCGCAGGCAGAGGCCAGGGCCGATGGAGGCCACACGGGCAGGCTTGTGTTGGAGACACTAATACCGCAAGGTAGAGGGAAAACAAGCAGAGCAAGCCCTAATCTCCTTTTCAGCTCCAGAGAGGAGGACGCAGAAGGGTTTGTAAACATGCCTCTCTCTTACCAAGAGCGGGTGGGCGGACTCGGCAGGGCCTTCCAGCTCCATTCAAGGAATGTCATTTTCCTTTTATCCGTGTCTCCCCTCTGGGGTTTGGAGAGTGATTGAGATAATTTACCAGTGAATGTCGGGCAGATGGCTTAATTAAGCTCAATCGGAAGGTGTTCTCAGGGACTATGAGGATGTGAGTGTTTCAGGGAAGAGGCCCGGGAGCCACCTGCCAGATGTGAGCTCGCCCTGTCTCCCATCCCTCAGGCTGGCCACCGGTCACCTGCCTGCACGCATTTCCGGTGCCTGCCTTGGGGAGCAGCTTCCTCCTGCAGCCCCCAAGCAGCCCAAGCAAAGCGCAGCTCTTGCACTTGGGAAGAGTCCAGGGTCTGGGAACTGCAGCAGCGGTGGCAGCAGAGGCTGTCACCGCAGGATCCTGCTGAAGACAGCCCAGGGCTGAGTGCTCAGCCACGCAAAGGGTTAAAACCAAGCCCCTGCTCTCAAGGAGTGTATGGCCTGGTTGGAACGTCAAGTTCTTGAGCCTGTATGGGCAGGGCCTGATAGGTTCTAGTATTTTCCCTGAACTTCGCAGATGAGCAAACTGAGACCTAGAGAGGAAGGTAGCTGGCTCCCCGTGCCCAGCAGAGCAGAGAGGAGCGCGCACTCAGGGTCGGGGTGGGACACGGAAAGCTCCCAGCTGCTGCAGTGTCTGCTCCGACTCACAGGACCCCATCTGGGTCAGAGCGGATCACCGGGCTGTTCTTCCAAGGTGCTGTTGGAACCCAAACTTTCCGTTAGCAACTAAGAGCAATAACCATGTCTCCTACCAGCTTCCCTCCTCCAGGCCTCTCTTGTGTGAGGTTCCCTGTCTGAAGGCCAAGCCCCTTCCCATCTTGATGTTTATTTCTGAAAGGAAGGGAGGGAGCCCCCCAAACAGGCAGTAAGTTCCAAGTTCTACTTATTCCGATCCAGGGATTTCACAGCCTTCAGGAATATGCCCAGGGGAGGGGGGAGGAGGGCTTGTCTCATTTCCTGGGTGAAGTCTGCTTCCACAGCTCGTTAACCTAGCCCGTCTGCAGCTCGCAAGGCTGGCAGGGATGGGAGGGGGGTAAGGGGTTGGGGAGGTTGGGGGAGCAGGGTGTGTGTGGGGGGGAACCAAGAGCAAAGCACCCTCCACTCAATCCTCCCGCCCACTCCTACCCACCAGACATCTTAAAAGGATTGTTTTGGACCAGAGCCAGGGGCGTTCTGGGGTTTTTCAAACCACAAGGCAATGTTCCTTGGCTCCTGAGTGTCATTAATTTGCCAGCCCAGAAGCCCCCTCTCCAGCTTCACCAGGAGCCTGAGTCAGTCACCTCAGAGGCTAATGTCCTGTAAGGAGAAGGGCACCATGGGGAAGGGTGCTTAGTGCCCTTGGCCCAGGGCTGCAGCTGTTGGCTTCTAGGAGAGTCCAAGAGAGGCTAAACTGGGCAAACCCCCTGGGATGCTCTGAGAGGCAATCTGACCCAACGACGGAGTGGCCTGTGCAGGGCCAGGCATTTCCATTGGGCATAGTAGGGCTGCAGGCCAGATATGGTGGGATGTGGGTGTGCGGGAAACAGAGAAATCAACCAGGGAATGGTTGGCTAAGGAATGAAGGGGCAGTAAGATAGGGGCATGGTGGGTAGAATTGCTACATAAGACACAAAACTCCAAGCCCATTCCCTTCAAGTCGAATCCAACTCCTTGCCACCCTCTCGGAAAGACGAGAACAGCCCCATAGGGTCTCCAAGGCTGTCACCTGTAAGACCGTTGGCTATATTTGAACTTCATGTAAACCGTGAATACGTTCTTAGTGTAAGTCCATCCCAGGGAATATGTGGGGCATACTTACACTGAAAATGATTGGTTGGTATTTGAAACCCCGAGTTCACTGGCCATGCACTATTGTTACTTGCCAGAACGGATGATGTGAAAGACAGCCAGGAGATGCAGAGCAAGGGACATCGATGCGGTCAGGAGTGACTGGGACAAGAAGGGGCTCCTAGCGCCGTAGACCAGACCTGCCAGGGCCCTCCAAATCAGGGGCCTCTGGGGCTTCGCAGGTGGGGTGCTGGGGACTCATCTATCCAGGACAGCTGTCTTCCCTAAGGCCTCAGGCCTCCAGGGACTCCCCCTACCCCCTTCTTCCTTAAGGGCTCTCTCCACATAACTGGGCAGATAGGTGGGGTGCCACCTCTCCCACCACATGGCCACCAAGCTCTCAGAGTCTGCTTTTGACGGGATTAGTAAGACTGGCTTCAGAGGCACGTTGGCCTGGGCGGTTCCCCGTGTGCCATTGATAGGGACCGTGAACATTTCCTTACATTCTAGCTTAGACACCTACTAGCTGTGCATTGGCGCCTGTCATTAACCACTCCGCGCCTTGCTATCAGAGAAAGGGGGTAAAAAAGAAGTGACCTATTTTGGTCGTCCAGTGGGTTGGTGTTTAGAAAGCTGTTCTAACACAGCACTCAATGAATGGTAGTTCAGCCAATTCCTAAAGCTTTCTAATCACCACGGGGAAGCAGGAAACGGATCATAAAAAAGTCACAAATGCAAAGAAGTGACACAAGTACCAGAATCTTTCAGGGTTCTCCCTCGTGGCCATTGCCTTGGCTTTAGAAATAAAAGAACCATGATTCCCGAACTCCAGTTTGTACTTGAGCACAGCAAGGTTTGCAGTCAAGTTGATTTCATCGTGCGGCAATCCGAGGCGTGCCAGACGATGAGTGTGTCCCGTAGGGCATTCCGTGGCTGATTTGGGGGGAGCAGATCATCAGCTCTTCCCGAGGCACCTCAAGATCCATTCCTTCCAACCTTTCGGTTATCATCTGAGCAGGGCAGCCTCTGCACTCCCCAAGGACTGTACCTGAGAGTGGCAATCAGTAAGCCTTCCATCCTCCCTCAGACCGCTCCTTCCCCAAGACTGCTCTCTCCAGTTAGTCTGAACAATGCAGTGAGATACACAGTAGAGTCCATTCATCCCTGGGGCTCAGCAAGCACGTGAATTTCAGGAAAATCACAAGCTAGGAACCTGTTCATTCACTCATGGAATTGTTATGGAGCCTGTACTGTGTATACTGAGGATGAAACCCAGACCAAACTCCCTGTGGTTCAGCCAAAGCTGACTCATAGCGACCCCCTGTGGGTTTCTGAGACTATAATTTTTTAAAATAAATTGTTTTATTGGGGGCTCTTGCATATATTATAACAAACCATGCATCCGTTATCTCAAGTGGACATGTACAGTTATTGACATCAACAATTTCTAAACATTATCTTTCTTCTTGAGCCCTTTGAGATCAGCTCCTCTGTTTTCCCCTCTCCCTCCCCCGCCCTACCACCCCCCTCGAACCCTTAATATATTATGTATTGTTGTTATGATTTACACATATCCTGATCCGTCCATTTATCCCTGCACCTGCTCTCCTGGTATTCTTCCCCTGAGGGGGCTTATTCTGACGTCATTGCTATCTGTTCCCGCTTCCCCTCATTTCTTCCCCCTCCCTGGAATCGTTGCTCCCATTACTGTTTCTGAGGGGGGTTGTCTGTCCTGAATTCTGTGTATTGAAAGCTCAGAGACAACAATTGTTGACGGGAATAGAAAGCCCAGTCTTTCTCCCTCGGAGCTGCCAGTGGTTCTGATCCATGTGGATTGCAGGCCAGCTCGTCACCACTACACTAGCAGGACCCCTCTCCTGAGGAGGCCTAGTGAATGAGACCGATCTCGCCCTTGCCCTCGTGGAACGTGCAGAGTCATCGCCTCGACCAACTCCCACCAGCTGCACTGCAACAGTTAAAAAACTTGGGAGGGGGAATTTGTTTAAATTAAAAGGCCGGTCTGAGCATCTTTTAATGTCTATTTGGGGTGCTGTGTTTAGCCATACTTGAGCTCAATAGGGAAGAATGTCGCAAATGATTTGTAATGTCTGCCACGGATGATGGAGGGCGACCGTGCCAGAGAGGTGAGCATAGACCATTTCTTTGCGTTTCTGATCCCAGGATAAAAACTGGCAGCTTGGATCCTGATATCCCCTTTAAGGCTGTGAATCCAAGTCTCCAAAGGAGAAGGGCTTGGCTGAGTTCCAAGCCTAGGGGAAGGGAGCCCTCAGAACTGACACACCTAAATCCCAAAGGAGGAAAGACATGGCCAAGGGATCATAAAGCAAGATTGCAGCTGGCTTCTGACAGGCGTGGCCGACAGGAGGAAGAAGCGTTCGCCAGCTAGTGAGAGAAATCTGGCAGCAAGAAAAGCCCAGTGAATGATGATGGAGCAGGCTGACAGGGTGGGGTCATCAAGGACCCTTGGCCCTACTCCCTCACGTGTCTTAAGCTGGTTAGGCCTGCCTTGATGACGATGTCCTGCTGATCCTGAGGTGACAGATAAGAGGGCGGCAGATGGCCTGGGTCTGTTTGGCTGGGGGGTGTGGACAGGTCAAGGTGCCCTCTTGGAACCTGAGCTTTGCCTTGAGCTTTGCCATCAGAAGTCTGGGAGGTCCTCGTTACAGTGGTTTTAAAACTCACCCTCAAAGGGGCCGGTGCTCACATAACTTGAAAGGTTTAGAGATGAATCACCGCACAGTCTCTTCTTCTTGGCACCACTGACCTTTTAAGCCAAGTCATGTTTGTCAAACAAGTACGTTTGGTGCTTAGCATTGACCTGCTCACCACAAGGTCAGCATTCAAACCCAGCAGACACTCCTTGTGGAGAAAGAGGAGGCTCTTTCCCCGTAAAGATGGAAAGCCTCGGAAACTCAGCAGGGGCCGGAGCCGCGCGCGCTCGGAGGTGTCGAGCGGGTGTGTTGGGCTAACAGCAGGGCCAGCAGTTCCCAGTGGCTCCAGGAGAGAAAGATGAGTCTCTCGACTCCGGTACAGAGTCGCGGTCTTGGAAACCCAAGGGCCTACATATCCCATGTAGAACTTTTACCTTTTTCTCAGCAGGCTTACTGTGAGTCGGAATCAACATCAACTTGATGGCAGTGAATTTTCAGAGGGTCGTTATAAATCAACATCGACTCGATGGCCGTGGGCTTGTCTATTTTTCCATTTCATTTTTCTTGGGGGTGGAGGAGAGTCTCTCCCTGTGAATTGTAGTTTATAATGTAGCATCCCTGACCCCTC
The DNA here is from genome assembly GCF_050624435.1 of Tenrec ecaudatus. Classification (NCBI taxonomy): domain Eukaryota; kingdom Metazoa; phylum Chordata; class Mammalia; order Afrosoricida; family Tenrecidae; genus Tenrec; species Tenrec ecaudatus. The sequence goes on along the minus strand of NC_134530.1, from coordinate 144,657,413 downwards.
TCTAGTCATTAAAGTGCAAAACAAAACAAAAAGTCCACTGCTATGTAAGGGATTCTGATTCTGACCACGTAGGACCGATTGCTCTCCAGGCATGCCAGGGCTGTAAGTCTTTGTGGAAGCAGACGGCCTCATCTTTCTGTCTCAGAGCAACTGGTGTATTTGAACCCCTGGCTGCCTGTAATCCTACCTCATGCCATCCTCTTGACTATAACCGAAAAGAATCTCCAGAGCCTGCCAAATGTCTCCTAATGAGCCAACTCACCCCTGGTTGAAAACCAATGACTCCAAATATCTCAATTTAAGAAAACTGAGTTTCAGCGATGGGACCTGCCCTAGGAATCTTCAGTTTGGTCTTTGGTGACGCTCCCTTGAGATGTCTTCCATCACATCCACACATAAAGGTAGGGTCATGTAAACAGGCAACAGTGTGATCATATAACTTCTAGCACACAGCTATAGAGATGAGGGGACTCTAAATGTTCATGGAAATCAGGAATTAAAAGATAATAGAAAAAAAAGACTCAGAGACCAAACAAAACAAAAGAAAAACCCACGGGAAAAAACCCCGTTGCATCTAGTTAATTCCAACTCGTGGTGCTCCCAGGGGGTTATGGAGTGGAACTGCTCAGAGGGTTACCATGGCTGTCATCTGTATGCAAGCAGATTGCCAGGCCTTGCTTCCATGGCACCATAGGTGGCTTTGAAATGCCAACCTTTAAGTTAGCGGACAAACACAAGTTTGTGCCACCCAACATGTAACAAGGGGAAGGCTCTGCCCTGCACCCAATTCGGGGGACGCTGGTTTGGGTCAGAGTGCTGCTGTCCATTTAGACTTGGCTGGCACTCGGTTTGGAACAAAATGTCCCAGCCATTAGAGAGCGCAGCACTGTCACTCTCGGCTCCCATGTCGGCGGCGCTGCTGCCTTGACTCTCGGGCCAGCCTTTACCGGCTTGGTGGGGAGAGGGAACTCGAGACCCAGCTTTCATGGGAAAGGGGAGCACGCCGAGGTTCCGGGCACATGATTTGTTTTGAGGCCGAGAAAGTGACGGAATAAGAAATGTCCGTTTCACCAGAACATTTTATTTCCTTTTTTTTTTTTTTAAGAAAAGAGCATCTCGATGTTAATTTGTCAGAGCCCAGTGTTGCCCGCGGCATTCAAAGTGAAGAGCATATGTTTCTCTGATCTTCCGGACGCGGCACCAGCCCTGCTCCTGCTGGCTAGTTCAATTCACCGCCCCCAAGCAAGCAATCTCAAAGGCATTTTGCTGGCCCTGAACATTGTGAATGATGTGTGTTCTTTCTCGACTTCACTTATAAAATTACCCCTATCAAGCGTGTCTGAGCCCCCGTGATTATTGGACTAGAATAGGAGGTAGCTAAATTTAGATGTTGGCAGGGTGGGGGTGCGAGGCAAGGCGGAAAGCTCAGGCTTCAGGAGGAAAGGGCCCTTTACAGAGCCTTCAATAGAGTCAAACGAGTTCCAATTCATTAGAGAGGCGTGGGATCTCTTGGTAAATACGCACGCACCTTTTGGGAGAAATGATTTGCCTCACTTTTGCAGTTCTTCTTGACATTCCATGCATTTTAAGGGGTGGTGGAAAGACCCCAAACTCAAATGTCTTTTTTAAAAAAGAAAGATCCCCTGGTTAAGATTTAAGCTGGACAAAGACAAGACCAAGGCCAACCATCTAGATGAGGAAGACCTGCAGGGTGAGGCCCCACTGGTGTCCAAGGAGTCAGAGTCCCCAGCGACTTCAATAGCACATGGACCACAAAGGAACACGTCTTGGGAATCTTGTCTCATGGCAGTTCAGTTCCTCACAGTGGCGGGAGGGGCTACAGAAATGATTGGGATATGCACACTCCCGGAGGTATTACAAGCTTACAACATTGGTTTGGGGCATGACTCACGACTCATGACCATGCATGTGGCCCCAGGGCCCTACTTTCCACCTAAAACACACCCAGGTCAGTTCATGAGGGTGAGGCTGCCCCCCCCCCCCCAGTGGCCCGGAGAAGTAAAAAATGCACAGCCTTTGAGGCGACACCGACTCACAGCAGCACGATGCACAGGGTAGAACTGCCCCTGTGAGTTTCCAGAGTGGACCTGTTGAGAGAGCAGTTAGTTAGTGGTTGCAATGCTGGGTCATAGCGCTTCGCAGTGCCGGTCCGTGATCAGAAAGAACTCAACGGAGGCTGAACCGATGGAAAGATCCAAGACGGATTTAGGCTCCCCCTGTAAACCAAAGCCTTCTGCAAGCTTAGGGCTCAGCATGTGGGCTCTGGTACACACGTCTGTCAGCCCGTAGCTTGCTTTGGGACTAGTGACCCAATGCACTGGTCCTGAATGAGATACTAGGTACTGTAAGGATGTTTGCTTGTGTTGAACAAAATGCCCTGCTCTTTCCATCTGAAGATGAGACTCGTGCACCGAGGTGCACTCTTGAGTGGATTCCTGAAGCTAACTGCCTAAGAAATAGGTTGGTCGATCAGAATGGTTATGAGAATTGCAACTCCCCATCCGTCCGGATTGACAAGTTGGCATGGAGGACAAAGGATCAGAACAGGAGGTTGGTGGCTTAAGTCTACAGAGAGCACCTTGCAAGAAAGTCCTGGTGCTTGACTTGTGAAAAACAACGGTTGGAAGCAGTACTGTGACACCTTTGAAGTCTCCATGAGGCAGTGTCGCTGGACACCAACTGGTTATCACACCAAGAGAGCGAGGTGTGTCCATCGGCAAGTCCTGGAAGGGAGTCCAGCTGCCCAAGGCTGCTCGGGGCTCCTTCTTCTGATAAAGCTCTGTTCACTGATGTTCATTGGCTCCTGTTCATCTGGACACCCTGAAGATGCTCCTATTTCTGCTGAACCATTCTTTGTGTATCCAGGTGGCAAAGCACACGTTTAGTTCTTGCTGGTGTTTCATCCCAAGGAAGCACCCTGGGATCTTGAAGCGTCCTGGGACTATCCTAGGTCCTCTCCACAACCCATTCAGACTCTCAGGTCTCAGATGCTCAGGAAACGCAAGCCTCCCACTGTTGCCGGGAAATGGTCTGGGAATGCCGTCACTGTTTCAGCCAAAGACAGGTGAGATTGATTTGAGAAACTTAAATCTATTCTGAAGCAGAAGGGAACAGGGGGGTTACTGCCTCCAAACCTCACTGAAAAACAAACAAGTTATATCTCTTTAGCTGTGAGAAGCAGCAGGGGTTTACAGTGATCATAGGAAGAGATCAGGGGTTTATAATGATCACAGGAGACAATTGATACCCCACCGAGGCAGGTTTTCCTAATGACCATTAGGAAATTGTCTTTACCTACATTTCTTCAGGGGCTGTTAGACCCTCACATACCCTTGTTTGTCTAAATTGGGGAGTGCTTCCATGCCTGGTCTTACCAGACCAGCACCCCAGGGGCTTCTGAATGGGGGGGCTTCAAGCCCGGCTATTTATCTTAATGGCTTTGCTAGCCTCCTTCCTGAATGGAAACCTCATTACTCCTTGAACTGAAAGGACTTTTTACTGCAAGGGATTCATTTTGGATTTTTAGAAAAGTAAATCTAAAAAAAAATCATTTTATTGGGGGTTCGTACAAACTTTTATCACAATCCATACATGCATACATCGTGTCAAGTTGCACATTTGTACATTTGTTGCCACCATCATTAGAAAAGTAAATCTTGTGGTAGGTCATATCTCTACTATTTTGATTGTCAGCTTTACTACCAGATGGGTGGTCTTCTCTACACATCCTGAACTCACTTCCCCCCCAACATCATTCACCCTCGTCCAAAGAACATGGAATTTGAGTTCTCTCCCCAACATGAATTTAAGTTGATGCTCTCTCTCTCTCTCTCTCTCTCTCTCTCTCTCTCTCTCTCTCTCTCTCTCTCAAGAATCATTTAATTGGGGACTCTTACAGCTCTTATCACAATCCATTTATCTACTGTATCAATCCCATTTGTAAATATGTTGCTATCACCATTTTCAAAACATTTTCTTTCTACTTGAACCCTTGGTATCAGCTCCTCATTTTTTCTCTCCCTCCCTCGTGAACCCTTGATAAGTTATCTTTTTAATTTTTTTCATGTCTTACACCGACTGCTGTTTCCCTTTACCCACTTTTTAAGCTGATTCTCTTATCAGTCTCTCGGTGACCCAGGAGCACACTCCCCCCCCCCCCCCAAGATTTTCTGGTCAGGGCCAAGCTTACCATCAATGGCAGTGGAGGGCCAAGCTTACCATCAATGGAAGTAGAGGGGCAACACAGTTCAAGCCCTCAGACCAAACCCTCGGGTCCATTTCCTGTCACTCCCTGGGTGTCAGACAGTGGCAGGAAGGTCAGATGATAACGCATGACCCCCATTCCTTCTACTCTTCATCCCAGGAAAGACATAGAGAAAATAATGTTCCCAGAGGGCAGTTTAACCGCAGAATCAACCACATGCTAAGTGTTTGTTTCCCTGGCAAAGCTGAGAGAAGAAACTGGGCTATATTTCTGTGTTTCCTGAGCGCCAAGCCCAGGATCAGTTGGGTGCACAGCAAATGAATCAGGGACCCGGTTGAGGGAACTACATGGTCTCACACAGGAAACCTCTCTCAAGGGACCAAGCCCAGTCCAGGAAAGACACTTTCTAGCTTGCACTAGATATCCCTCCACGTCTGAGCTCATTTGCTCCAGGGAATGTGAGAGGCAGTTTGCGGAAGAAGAGACTCCTCCGTCTGCTTGCAGTGTTCTTCATGGTCTTTTCTCCTGCCGAGGCCGATGGTCCTGGGAGTGAGCCGTGGAGATTCGGATAGGCACCATGGCCAACCCGAGGGCCTTCCGTGCAGAATTGGAGGTGATTTTTTTAAAAGCACATGCAATCAGATTACACGGAGGTCGAGGTGTTTACAGATGGATTCTACTGGCTGTAAAGAATAGAAAGACACACGTGAGCCCAATTCAAGGAGGCGGTTATTATAAGGTTACCGAACACTTCGTGGAAATGAAGTAGAGCCTGGGTTCTTAGAAGTGAGATCTGGGGACTTTGCAGGGTCAGGGTTCCAGGTAGTTACTCTCGCTGGCTCTTTCTCTGGGGCCTCCTCTGAGGCTCAGCAATTCATCCCTGAGTGCCGCCGACCTTCTCTGCAGTATTCTCCAGACATTTCCCTGCCTCCTGATACCTTCAGCGTGTGCCCACCTTTGAACTTGCCGGTGACGTTCCCCATCTCTCCATAACCTTTGGACTCTGGCTGCGTTCTGGCTGTCATACGTCCTTCTCATTCTTGGATCATTCACTGGATGTCAGGGGGGAGGGGAGCAAGAGCTACAGCTGGGGGATCTCATGGAACAAGCATGGCGGCCTGAGAATAGAACCGAAACAGTGGGGCGTACGGACCAAAACAGATCCCAGAGAGAGATTGGGTGGGACAGACACCCCAGAACAGCGCTGCTACAGCACACCAGTTTTGAGGCTCTCAAAGGTCTACCACTTAGGGGGAAACCATAGCAGGAAGAGCCCATGTGTTTTGGTCGTGTTGATCATGCAGAGGGATGCAGGGGACTCTATGGTCCTCTGGGGGCAGAGTGGTTACACAGGAGGCTGCAGTTTAGCAGTTTGGACCTGCCAGCTGCAGGAAGGGAGAAAGACAGAGCTCTCTGCTTCCGTGGAAACCCACAGCCTCCCTACCCGACTGCCCACTGTGCACTGGAACCGGCTCGGTGGCAGTGGGTTGGGTTTGGTTTAGGGAAACTACACAAGGATGCTTTGCATGTTGCTAAGCTGCTCTGCGGGCCCCAGTGGAGCTTCGAGATGAATAACAAAAAACGGGTGGACTCCCATGGCTAATCGGCCACCGAAAAGCCCTCTAGATCACAACGTTCCAATTCACAGAGATGGCACAGAACCCAACAGTGCTTTGCTCTGTTTGGCAAGGGATTGGCACGAGTCCAGGACCACCCCGACAGCCTCTAACATGAACAGCAGGGTCATTATGGGCTGCTCACGTGGTGTAACCTTCAGGCCACTTTTAGCCTTGTGTGTGAGCCAGTCCTCCACCCTACCAGCTGCCTTCCTGAGTCACGGCCCAACTGTCCGCAGTGGGGAAGAGTCCCAGAGCACGGGACAGGGCAGTGTCCTCCCCGCCTGACATCATAGCTCCCTGCTGCCTGACCAGACTCTAGAAACGACTCCACCGGGTTATCTGCTCCCGGGCACAATCCACCCGAATCTTCCCAGGAGCAGCTAGCCCACGTTTCATTCAACGGTCCTCTCCAGAAGGGGAAAAGGGTCTCTGACCGGAGCGACTGTGAAACGTGCCCTGTGGCTAATTGAAAGGTTGGAGGTTCAAGTCTACCTGGAGGCACGTTGGAAGACAAGTTTTGGCAATCTGTTTCCCAAAACTCCCCCGTTGGAAACCTTGTGACCACAGCTCCACTCTGATGCTCAGGGCACTCTGCGACGGGGAGTGGACGTAACAGCAACTGCAACAAGGAGAAGCACCCCTTGGCAAGCTTCCCCGGGTTTTAAACACCCCCTTCCCACCCCCCCGCCCCCCAGTGCTTTAAACAGTATTCAACTAGTTGGAACAGGTGGTGGTTCAAACTAGTCTTGCTTTGATGTTTCAAGGTTTGGCTCTTTCAGGGCAATTTTTCTGGGTCCTGGTAGCATAAAGCGTTACTCATTGACCTGCTAACCACAAGGTCAGGCGTTTGAAACCACAGGCAGATTCGTGGGGAAAGATAAGGCTTCCTGCTCCCATAAAGAGTTAGTCCGGGAAACCCACGAGGCAGTTCCACCCTGTCCTATCCGGTTGCGATGAGTCAGAATCAGCTCCATGGCAGTGGGTGAGAGCTTCCTGTGGAGCAGCTCTAACATTTCTGGATTCTAAGCTGCCCTGACTAGTTTATGTGTAATAGACACAACCAGACTTCCAATTTGGTCTCTAATAATTAGCCAACTCAGTTTCTAACATCCATCCATTGTGTCAAGCACATTTGTACATTTGTTGCCAGCATCATTTAAAAAAAACGTTTTCTACTTGAGCCCTTGGTATCAGCTCATTTGCCCCTCCCCCACCCTTCATCCCTCATGAACCATGAATAATTTATACTTTTTTTTTCCATCTCTTACACCGACCACTGTCTCCCTTCACCTACTTTTCTGTTGTCCATCCCCCTGGGAGGGGGTTATATGTAGATCATTGTGATTGGTTTCTCCTCTCTCTCCCTACCTTACCTTTATCTGCTTAGTATCACTACTCTCATTATTGATCCTGAGGGGTTCATCTGTCCTGGATTCCCTGTGTTTCAGCATGTACCCGTGCACATCCTCTGGTCTAGCCGGATTTGTAAGGTAGAATTGGGGTCATGATAGTGGGGAGAACGCATTAAAGAACTAGAGGAAAGTTGTATGTTTCATTGGTGCTATACTGCACCCTAACTGACTCATCTCTTCCTTGTGACCTTTGTGTAAGGGGATGTCCAATTGTCTGCAGATGGGCTTTGGGTCTCTACTCTGCACTCTCCCTCATTTTTTGTTCTGGGTCTTTGATGCCTGACACTCAATCAAATTGATACCTCATGATCACACAGACTGGGGTGCTTCTTTCATGTGGACTCTGTTGCTACTGAGCTAGATGGCTGCTTGTTTATCTTCAAGCCTTTAAGAGCCCAGATGCTATATCTTTTGATAGCCGGGCACTATCAGCTTTCTTCACCACATTTGCTTATGCACCCATTTTGTCTTCAGTGATCATGTCATGAAGCTGAGCATCACAGAATGCTGGGTTATTAGAGCAAAGTATTCTTACGTTAAGGGAGTACTTGAGTAGAGGCCCAATGTCTGTCTGCTATCTTAATATTTAACATATAAATATATGTACATAGATTTATTCCCCTATCATTATATATAAATATATTTACATATGTACATGCCTGTATTTAGAACTCTATAAATGTCCTTTGCCTCTGTATTAGTCTGGGTACTTTAGAGAAACAAATCCTAATGCTGAGACCCTTTAATAAAGTTCCTTATGTTGTGGTGACCCCGGCCATAAAATTATTTTCATTGCTACTTCATCACCGTCATTTTGCTACTGTTATGAATCAGGTGACCCCTGTGAAAGGGTCATTTGACCTCCAAAGGGGTCGTGACCCACAGTTTGAGAACCACTGCTATAAATAATTCCAGGTCGGTTTGAGTGTTTTCTGATTGAGTCTGAAGGTGTGCAACAGAGCAGCAAGGGGCGCAAAGCAATGAAGTCCCCAGGGAATACCAAAAATAGACTTTGGAGCCAGGGCATGTCTTACCTCTTTTTATTTAGGCTCTCTTTGCTCCATTTCTCCAAGGCCTGGGGAAGCGGGGCAGTGGTGGCCTGTGCTGAAGAGTCCATGCCTTGTGTGGGTTCCCCCTGCAGACTTCTACCCTGCAGGACCACAGTCCCCTCTGGCAAAGACTCTGCAGGAGGGTTTCATTCAGCACCTGCAGGCACTCAAATCGCCTCAGGGACTAACCTTGCACACCAATCAACGGCTCCATTGTCGCCAGAATGTGAACCTATGAACGGAGGCCACTGCAGAGCCAGTTTGAGGGGATGTAAGATGCATTGTGGCTGTGAGGCCTGGCCCAGGGAGTTCGTCTGGTCAGGTCTCCGGAGGTTCTCTGCCTGGCCACCGTCCTCTGATGTGGTGTGATTGGGTCAGGGGCTGTAGGTCCGTCTGGGAAGCAATCCTTCCAGCCTTGTTTCCTGGCATTTAGCTGCTTCTGCTTGCCTTCTTCACCGCGGGCTCTCTCACTGCCCTGCCTGTGTGGACTCCGTTTGTGCTCCCACCCGGCAGGAGCACAGCAAGCCCCCCATGACTCCCGCCAGCCCAGCTGTGCTGGTGACTTGTGGGACTTGCAGAGACTGTGGATACGGGGCCAGCGGACTGTCGAGCTGGCTTTCTCAGTCTCCCGAGGTCACCAGTTTATCCCCACGCATCCCCTCGTTGGGGTTTGAGCCTTCCAGGTAGAGGCAACTGGTCTTGGGAAGAGTGCTCTCTGTTAGTCCCACAGCCTTTACCACGCCCTGGTGGCTTGCACTCTGGGGGGTGTCGAGGGGGGACAGCGGACCATAGCTTGGTACTGGAGGCGAAGTCCCACTGGGCATTAGATTTACTTCCAAAGGTGAGGGAGCAGGCCCTGGGGGCAGCACCAGCTAAAAGGGCCTGGGATGAGAGCGTTGGGGCAGCACGACTTCAAGGAGCCTGGAGGACGGAGGTAGCCCAGGTACTGCCTCCTGGCCCGAGAGGAGCTCGTTGGCCCACAGTGCTCGTCTGAGTGAGAAAGACCCAGCAGCCGTCACTCAGAAACCGCCCAGCGGAAGCATTTACTCCTTCTCTATGATGAAAAATGCATTGAACCCTGGCAGAGAAGTCAACAAATCCCATTCTGGGACTTCTGCCTGAGGGAAAGAAACAAGGAAATGGCCAAGGATAATACCAAATAGCACATCTTAAGAATGGGCTAAAACCACCAGGCAATACTGGTGAAGGGGCTAGGAGCCTCGGTGGGGCCATGGATTAAGCCTTGGGCTGCTAACCACTAGGTCAAGGTGGGAAGCCGAACCCACTAGTCCGCTTCCTTAGAAGGAAGTTGTGGCAATCCATTTTCTTGAAGATTTGCAGCTTCAGAAACCCCGTGAAGACGTTCTACTCTGTGTGGCCTTGAGCATTGCTGTGGGCTGCAATCAGCTCGATGGCAGCAAATTAAGTGAGGGGAATGGAGCTCCTGGCTCTTTCATGCCTTGCTGGTCTAGCACGCAAAATAATGCAGCCATGAGGCTATGTTTAAGCCCATTGCTGCGGTCACTGAGTTGATTCATCTTGATGAAGGTCATTCTGATGTTTGCTGATCCTCTACTTTACCAAGCATGTTGGTCTTGTCTGAAGATGGAATCTTGATAGATGCAACTAATGAATGTCACTGTGCTGAGTGAAAGAAGTGAGGCCCTAAATCCAAGTTCTCGGACATACTTTTAAAAAACATAAACAAACATCCCCCCAAAACTAAAGGGAATGAGTGCTACAGCAAAGTGTGGTCAAAAAAGCAGATGGTGCCTGGCTACCAACTGGAATAGTGTCTGGGGTCTTAAAGGTTTGTATTTAATCAAACAACGATCAGTGAAGCCCACATGGAAGACACACCGGCTTGTGTAATAACAAAATCCGAATACAATGGAGGGAAAGGCATCAGAGCTTAGAGTGTGAACACCCAATTTGGAGCAGGCTATGGAGGACAGCCCCCACTGTCCAAAATCCATCCACAGAGTATGTATGCAAATTAGGCCTCTGGCAGATCCCCTCTGGACACAGTTGAGGGACATGATTACCCTTGCTATCAGACAGAGAGAATGGTAAGCTTGATCACGGTGGACGGAACGATGCTATAATATGATAGCTGGCCATTTGAGCTTCCTCTCGGCCCATTCTGCATTTGTTCCAGGTTTAACTAGTTCTTGCTTGTTTTCTTGTGGTTGTTGTCTGTATTTATTTCTTTATTTATAGAATGAGAAGGAATATAGCAGCTATTAGTCCACACAGTACAGAGGGCTCATTTCAACTCACTTCTGTGGAATCCACTGGAAGTCCTTTAACTCACGTGGGATACCAGGTTGTTTCTTAACAGAGTTTTTCTCTCTGGTGCGTGCATGCGTGTGCACGCACACACACACACACACACACACACTGTTTTTGCTCTCCTTTTGTTTGTTTGTTTCATTTTTGTTTGGGGCACGTTTCCGTGTGTGAAGCACCGAGACAATAATTGGTGAGACAGTGTATCAGGGCCGGGTGGAGGTGGAGGGGAATTGGGGAGCAAATGATGAATATGGGAGCGGGGAGGATGCACTGGAAGTGAGTGTGGTGATGTACAGACAACTCTTTTTAAATAGAACTGAACCACGGAAGTGTATGATAAATAATTTATCTCTCAGTAAAACTCTTGTGGGGCGGGGAAAGAACAGACAAACTCGAGGGAGAGAAAAACAAAGGCAAACCCCGATTGGTGGGTGTCAGAGCCTTGGTGTGGCTGCCCACAAAGATATATGTGAGAGTGCTTTGAAGTGATGCGACTGGCCTGTATGTTTTTTTCTTCAAGTTTCACTTATTTTATTGTTGTGGAGACTATATATAGCAAAACATACGCCAATTTAACAATGTCTAAATGTAGAATTTAGTGACATTGATTCAAGTCGTGCAACCGTTCTCAACCTCCTGTTCTTAAGGTAGTTTTATTGGCAAACACTTCACATACCACACAACGTAATTGTTTGATTATACTAAGAAGATTTGTACAATCACCACACTTTCTGAACATTTTCTTCTTGTGCTTGTTCTTAGCTCCTCATTTTCGCCGAATCCTTCTCTGCCAGGCCCCTAGGCAATTATCAATCCAGCTACTATCTTTATAGCTCTACCGAGCCTGGATTTCATATACAGAAAATCAGACAGAACATAAACAGGAAGCAAACAAATAAAAACAACAACTACATAAAACAGAAAAACTTCAATCAAAAAGAAAGCAGAACACAGTAAAAATGGAAACAACTTTAAAATGGGCTAAAAGGGATAAAATATGATAAAATGATAAAATATTAACTACATCTGCCATAATTGACTTTAAAATATTCTCTGTCAGACAGGGCTGATCAGAGAACACAGGAGCAAATGAAGGGGGAGGACGAGAGAGTGAAGCACATCCTGGCCCACCAAGCATTGAGGACGATATCCCTGCTCAGAGAAGCCAATACACAGAAAGGACCATATGGCCGGCCCCACTATGAGACACTATACCCCTCACTGACCCATAGCCCTTCAGGGGACAACACTGGAGACAGAGTGTGGGAATGGCACCCAAGCTGACTTCATCACACCGAGGCAAAACACTAAGATGGTGCAACAGAACAGCAGGGGAGCAGAGCAAGGAAGTCCTGAGGGAGTACCAAAAATAGACTTCGGGGCCAGGGCGTGGCACCCCATCAGATTCTACTGGAAAACACCCCTAAAGGTCAACAAACAGACCTGGAACCATTTACGAGCTTTTGGTTTGTTTGTATTTTTTTGTCATTGGTTTGTTATCTTTTGTAGCTTTGTTCTGCTCTGTCTTATTTTGGGGAATATTATTATCTGCAGGTCTCTCTAAATAAGATATGTGGGATAAACAATATGGAAGAGAAAACAACGGGACTGACGGTTCCAGGGGGACATGTGAGAGGGGGAGGTGGGGGAAAGGATGTGGTGTTAACAAACCCAGGGACAAGGGAACAACCAGTGGTCCGAAATTGGTGGCGAAGAAGTGTAGGAGGCGTGGTAGGGCTTGATCAAGGGCAATGTAGTCGAGAGGAATTGCTGACACCCAAATGAAGGCTGAGCATGATAGCAGGACAAAAGGAAAGTCAAAGGAAATAGAGGAAAGAGCTAGGAGGCAAAGGGCATTTATAGAGGTCTAAATAAAGGCATGTACATATGTAAATATATTTGTATATGAGGATGGGGAAATAGATCTATGTACATATATGTATAGGTTTAGTATTAAGGTAGCAGACAGATATTAGGCCTCTACTCAAGTACACCCGCAACACAAGAACACTTTGTTCTATTAAACTGGCATTCCATGATGTTCACCTTCCCAACATGATTGCTGAAGACAAATGGGTGTATAAGCAAATGTGGTGAACAAAGCTGATGGAGCCCAGCTATCAAAAGATATAGCATCTGTGGTCTTAAAGGCTTGAAGGTAAACAAGCAGCCATCTAGCTCAGAAGCAACAAAGCCCACATGGAAGAAGCACACCAGCCTGTGTGATCACATGGTTTTGAAGGGATGAGGTATCAGGCATCAAAGAACAAAAAATTAAATCATTGTGAATGAGGGGGAGTGCACAGTGGAGACCCAACATCCATCTGTAGGCAACTGGACATCCCCTTACAGAAGGGTTGCAGGGAGGAGATGAGCCAGTCAGGGTGCGGTATAGCAATGATGAAGCACACAACTTTCCTTTAGTTCTTTGATGCTTTCCTTCCCCCCCCCCCACTATCATGATCCCAATTCTACCTTACAAATCTGTCTGGACCAGAGGATGTACACTGGTACAGATAGGAACTGGAAACAGGGAATCCGGGACAGATGAACTCCTCAGGACCAGTGGTGAGAGTGGTGATATCGGGAGGGAGGAGGGAAGGTGGGGTAGAAAGGGGGAACCAATCATAAGGAACTCCATATAACCCCCTCCCTGGGGGACAGACAACAGAAAAATGGGTGAGAAGGAGATGTCGGACAGTGTAAGACATGACAAAATAATAATAATTTAGAAATTATCAAGGGTTTATGGGGGAGGGCAGGGAGGGAGGGGGGAGATGAGGAGCTAATACCAAGGGCTCAAGTAGAAAGCAGATGTTTTGAGAATGATGATGGCAACAGATGTATAAATGTGCTTGACACAATGGATTTATATATGGCTTGTGATAAGAGTTGTTTGAGCCTCCAATAAAGTGATTTTTTTAAAGTGTTCGCTGTCTGATAGCACGGCTACTCAGATCCCTCAACTATGGTCAGAGGGCATTCACCAGAGGCTTAATCCATGTGTGGACACTGAAAAAGGATTCTGCAAACCAGGTAATCACAATTTAAGCTCTGATACCATTCCTTCATTCAGGTTTTGATTTTATTATTTGCAATCCTGGATCACACAAGCTGGTGTGTTCACCTTTCCTGAGTTGCCCCACCTTCTTTAACTCATTCCCCCTAAGTTCCTATAAAATATTTTGAGTTGCTGTTGTCAATTGATCTCATATAGATAATTCTTAAGAGTATAATAATCAAGGACAGACCTTTATTACTGATTAAACTGAACTATTGTTTGACTTTAAGAAGCTCTCAGGGGATATGTTAATTTAAAATTTAAAGATTATTTCAGGACAATACTTTCAGGGTTTCATCTACCCTCTATGGCTCCAGAAATTTTCTGAATTTCCCTCTTTTTGATCTGAATTTTTCTATAGATTCTTTGATCACAGTGTTCAGTATTGATATCAGCGTGAGACCATGTAGTTCTTGAGGTCCCTTGTCTGAGGAGGAGGCTGTTCATGGAGGCAATCACCCACCCGCTCCATCCCCACCTCGTATTCCTGACTCTCCTGATTTCTCTCTGCTTATAGGTATAAAGATACCGATTATAACTTGGATGGTCACTTGCACACCATTAAGACTCCAAGCAATATTAGGAGGTGGCACAGAACTGCTAAATACGTTAGGCCAATTAACTGGAATTCCCCATGAAATCATCACTTTAAACCTCCAAACCAAGAAAGCAATCTCAGGAGGTGATGGTTGAACCTAAGCAGCCCCGGAAGCTGTTCCCTCTTGTTGTTGTCATTTTTATTATAAATATGTCTATCACAGAGCTTGTACCAGTTTGACTTTCTACAGGAGTACAATTAATTGCAGTCATTCAGTACCTGAATCAATTCGGTTTCCCCTTTCCCTTCCTTCCTGCCCTTGGTAACAACAAATAAACTTTAGTCTTTATATTTTGTCTTTTTCCATAGATGAGATCATATAATATTTGTCCTTTTGTGATTGACTTATGCTGCTCAGCATAATGTCTCCACGATTGATTCATACAGCAGCATGTATCAAGACCTCATTTCCCCTACTGGCTGAGTAGTACTTCATTGCATGTATGTACTGCATTTGGCTATCCATTCATCTGTTGACTGGCATTCGGGTTTGTTGTAAGTTACACAGTTTCGTGTCAACTTGATAAAAGAATGAAGGGGTGGGGTCTAACCTGTCAATGAAATCCCAGGCTGATGATCCCTCCTTGTGGGCTTGGCTTTCTCAGGATTCTGGGAACATCCTCTCTTTATCACTGGAGGTGGGACACATTCTCTCTCTGCTTTTTACTCATGTTGACAAGCCACGTGGAGCCACGCTGATGGCAGCCAGAGCCCTGGAGATGCTTCCACTGCCACTGGATCCACAGGACTTTCCTGTGGTTGTCCTGTATTTGGCATCAGTGCGTGTGCTGCATGAGTCTGAAGAGGAAGTCAGGGCTAATATTGGACTTATGAGCTCATATTGAACTTCAGAACTTGATCTGGGTTGGGATGGGATGTTTTATTGATACATAATTACTTCTTGATATAAAGTTCTATCTTACACACATGAGTGTCTCTGGATTTGTTTCTCTAGTTAACCTGGACTAACACAGGGTGCTCTACCTTTTGACTATTGTGCATTGTGCTGCAATGACCACTGGTGTACATGTCCCTTTGTTGAGTCTCATCTTTCAAGTCTGTTGAATCGGCCTGGGAGTGGAATTCCGGAGTCACATGGTAGCCCTTTGAGGAACTGCCATGCTGTTTCCTATAAGGGATATGCCATGTTGCATTTCCACCAGCAAGGCGTTGTAGTTTTGACTTGCATCTCTCCGATGGCTAATGATACTGAGCATTTCTGTTTGTTTGTTCCTGGTGGACATTTGAATGTCCTCTTTGATGAGATGTCCATACAAGTACGTTGTCCATTTTATGAGTTACTTACATTTTTATTGTTCAATTGTCAGAGTTTTATATACATTTTGGTTATTCGATTCTTGTCAGACACATTTTTCGAAACATTCTCCCAGTGGGTAGCTTGTATACTCATATTTTTTGGTAAATTCTTTTTCATTTTTTAATAATCACTTTATTGGGGGCTCTTACAGCTCTTATAACATTCCATATATCAATTGTACCAAGCATATTTGTATATATGTTGCCATCATCATTTGGCAAATTCTTTTGATGTACAAAAGTTTCATATTTTTTTCTTTGAGAATGATTGGGGCAGGGAATATGCAGATGTGCTTTATACAATTGATGTGTGTATATGTATGGATTGTGATAAGAGTTGTATGAGCCCCTAATAAAATGTAAAAAAAGAAAAGAGGAGAAAAAAAAGAGAAAATTATTAGGGCAAAGAATGTACAGATGTGCTTTATACAATTGATGTATGTATATGTATGGACTGTGATAAGAGTTTTATGAGCCCCTAATAAAATGTTTAAATAAATAAAATAAAGTGACCCTAAAAAAAGTTTCATATTTTTATGAAATCCCACGCACATATTTATTTTGTCTCTTGCTCTTTGGATGGTGTTACGTAATCCATTGTTGTAAGGTAGGCTATTGCCCCTGCTTGCTCTTCTGAAAAGATGTTTCGTTTTGTTGTCAAAGAAGCTTGTTTTCTTTTCCTTTCAATTGTGAATTGTGATAAGGCTTATAGAGCAAATCAGTTTTCCAGTCAACAATTCATACACATTTTGTTCCAGGGCACTAGTTGCCATCCCCCAGTGTAGAATAGCTCCTCCCACTGCCGCCCTGGGCTCCCGTTTTCATTCCTCCTTCTTCCCAAACCATGCCTGTCTTCTGAGCTCAGTCGCTGGGACAGTGTCCCCTGTTGAAGTCAGATGGCTGATTGTTCTGAGTGCCAGTGTCCACATCACAGACTCCCCGTTGTTTAGCTGAAAATGGAGCCACAGGCATGAGTTCCATTCCAGTCCTAAAGGGTTTCTGAAGCCACAGCCTCGGGGGTCCAATCAGTCTCTACTTGACCAGTGTGCCTGTTATGTAATTTTTTGTGGCCTGCGATGCTTTGAAATAAAATGAAAATCGGAAAAAAATTATTATGAAGAAAATAGTTTAGTTGAGATCAAGGCAATACCATACACACAGTTCCCTCATTAACCCTTTAACTACTGAAGACGAGTGTACATGTGGACTAGAGAAACAAATCCAGTGACACTCATATGTGAAGAAAGAGATTTATATCAACAAGTACCTGTATATTAGGAAAACACCCAGCCCAGTCCAATTCAAGTCTGTAAGTCCGATACTAGTCCTTAAGTCCCTCTTCAAACTCACAAAGCTACATTCAGTGATGCAGGAAGCTGGAATGCCACTGGCCAGTGCGTGCAAACTTCCGGGATCTGGCAGGAAGATGAAGGTAGAGATGCAGGGGTGGGGAGGTTGGTAGGGGGAGATTTCCAGAGTCCTCCTTTTGAGAAGGTCACACCCACAAGGACTCATTATCAGGTGTGACCTGATTGATAGGCTAAACTCCACTGCTACCCTTTTACGTATCTTCACGTTGACATGAGCTGGTGCAACCACCACACCAGTGTATTCCCAGCCCTGCATTACATACAGGGGAAGTCACCGGAGGTTTATTCCCTGTATAGAGCTCATCATTGTATCTTGGGCTCCCAATGTCATGCATAACCTTCTGCAAACCTGAATCTCAAAATTTGGGCTCTGATACTATTTCCTCCTTTGACTTTGGGTGATAAGATTTGCAATCCTTTGGTCGCTGCTATTGGGGTGCTTCTTCCATGTGGGTTTAGTTGACGTCTCCGTTAGATGGCTGCTCATTTGGAAACAAGCCTTTATGACCGACTTGGTCTTGTTTCTTTGTGTGATCGAGGCTGTCTCTGAGACATTATGGTATTCATATAGTTTTTTAACTGGCAATTTATGTTGTTATGTTCTACCGTCTCTCTGTGTATATGTGTGTATGCTCACACACGAGTGCTTTTCTGTTTTGGTATATCTTAGTGAGTAGGACAGGTCTATTCTGCTCATTAACTTGTCAGCACTCAGGATCACCACATATCCACCAGTGGTTGTGATAGGTGGCAGGAGTGTGTAAATGTCTGTTTATTGTTCACGTAGAGCAGCTAAGGGTGTGTTGGGAAGGTGTTGGCTGCTGTCTCTTGTGGATTCAATGGTAAGTAGTGGATGACGGAACTTGTCCAGTGGGTGGGGTTGCTGGAGGTATGGGAGTGGCTGGGCAGTGTGGAAACGGTTGCTCTCTCCCAACGTCTTGGTTGTCAGCTACTAGTATGGGTGCCTATGGGGTCGTGAATGAGTGGGGTCATTTATCAGATTATTGTTCGGGTCAGAACACTGTCTGCAAACGTTCAAAATGACTGTGGTGTGTCAGACTAGTTGACAGTTCACTAATCCATATTCCATTTACCTCTTTGTTTGTGATTTTCGTCTTCTTTTTATAATTGATATTTGTGTTAGGCCTAGTTGACTCGAAAAATAAATTCAGTGCCATATATGCGTAAGAAAGAGTTTTACATCAAGAAGTAATTATAAATCAAGAAAACATCCCAGCCCAGTCCAACACTAGTTCATAAGTCCCTCTTCAGGCTCACGAAGCCACGTGCAGTGACGCAGAATGCAGGAAGATCACAGGCTGGTGGGGGCAAAGTCATGTGGATGCAAGACCAGTGGAAATATGCAGGGCTCTGGCAACTGTTAGGGTCATTAGCAGAGAGGTGAAGGAGACGGGGAGGTAGCCTGGGCCGTCCTTATGAGAAGGCCACGCCCACAAGGAAGCACCATCAGACCTGATTGATAGATTGGATATAAACCTTACAGTTTTATATGTTTTGACATTAACATAAAATTATGTAACAGTATTATACCTACTTCTTTATCTGTCCCTTTGAATCTCAGGGTTCCAGGATTGTTGTCCATAGTAGCGTCATTTGTTTGTTCATGTCTTTGCTGTCATAAATCTGGGTAGCTAGTCTACCTGGTCCAATGGCTTGCTGTAAGCTCTCCTTCCAAAAAGGTTCCTTTGTCATTTTTCCACAGGTGGAAACCCAATTTTCTCAGCATCATTTACTGAAGACATTTCCTCCCCTGTATCCTCAGCACCCTTGTCAGTTGACGATATATGTGTGGAGTCATGTCTGAACCCCCAGTTCCATTCCACTGGTATACGGTTCTAGTGTTATACCAAGACCAGGCTGTTTTGATTACTGTAGCTGTGTAGTTTAGTATCAGAAAGTCCTACTGTGCTTCTATTTCAGCGAGTTAGGGCTCTTGCTTTTTGATATAAAGTTGAGGAATGGTTTCTCTATGTCTGTAAAGAAGGCTGTTGGATCAAGATCAAGATTGTGTTGAATCTAAGGTTCACTTTGGGTAGTGTTGACATCTTAACAATATTAAGTCTTCCAATCCATGATCATCAATCATCTTTCCATTGATTTAAGTTGTAATCTTTTTCAGTAGTGTGGGGTCCTGGTTTACAACTGTCAGCACCAGCACCATGACAGGCTGTATAAAACCAAAGTCTGGGGCAGGCTTAAGCACTAATTTCAGATTCCTGGACACTGAGGTAATTCTGTCAGAGAAGGCATCACCTGTCCCAGACTGACCAGTAGGGAGCAGCAACCACCACCCCCAATTGACCAGTCAAGAGAATACGCGTGGAACTACTCACCAACCACCACTGGACAACGCTGATGCCAGAAGTTTTCTCCAATAAATTAAAAGAACAGCAACACTGGACTGCCCCCTGTCCCTGGCCCCATAAAAGCCCAGGGAACAAAGAACTCGGGGCTGATTCCCTTTTGGACTCTGGGTCCCGCTGCGCTGGGCAGTGCAGGGAAAAAAGCCCTAGCTCGAGCTAGCAAATAAACTCCTTTTGCCGTGTTTGCCTCTCAACTGGTCATAATTCTTCCGTGCGCCCAAGATGAGCTCGCGTTCCCTTCCCCAATCTAACAGTAGTGTTTTATAATTTTCACTGTATAAATACTTCAAATTCCTGGTTAGATTTTATTACTAGGTTTCTTATTATCTTAGATATTATTGAAAATAGAATTGTTTCCTTAACTTCCCTTTCCAATTTCTCATTGGTGTTGAGCAACATTGTTTAGTGACCTTGCACCCAGAAACTATGCTAAATGCCTCTGCTAGCCTCAGAAGCTTTCTTGAGGATGCTCAGATAATCTATAGGTAGGATCATATCATCCATGAATAGAGATATATTTATTTCTTTTTCAATCTGAGTATCTGTTTCTTTTTGGATTTACCTGGCTAGCATTTAAAACGCAGTATTAAGCAGAGGGGTGAGTTTGGGCGCCCCTATCTTGTTCTTGATTTACAGGAGAGAGTGCTCAGCCAGTCCCCATCCAGTGTAACGCTGAGTGTTGGCTTTTCTTCTATGTCACGTGTCATATGGAGGGTTTCCCCTTCTGTTCCAATATTCTTCAGGATTTCCTTCAAGAAAGAGTGCTGGATTTTATCAAATGCTTCTTCATCCCTCACTCAAACTCACTGCCATCAAGTCGACTCCAACTCACTGCGGCCCTTTAGGACAGGATAGGACAGCCCCGTGGGCTTCTGAGACTCGCTCGTCACTGGAGTAGAAAGCCTCATCTTTCTCCTGAGGAGTGGCTGGTCGTTCGGACTGCTGACCTTGCAGATAGTAGGCCAACCTGTAACCACTACACCACTGCACCCCTTCTGCAGCCCTAGAGATGATCATGTGGCTCTTTCCCTCAGTTCTATTGATTTATAACAGCTGATAAACAGTCTCAGAAACTCACAAGGGCAATTCTACCTTGTCCTTTAGGGTCACTGTGAGCTAGCATTGACTCAATGGCGGTGGGTGTGGTTTTTATATTCATAACAGATATTGTCCTCTTCTTGTGATGTCTGTGTCTGGTTTGGGAATCAGGGTTATGTTTGCTTCATAGAATGAATTAGTGATTATTCCTTCTTTCTTTAACTTTTTGGAGAGTATAGCAGTTTTGGCTTCCATTTTTCTCTTGATGTTTGGTAGAATTTCTCATCTACAGACAAGGATTTTTGTTGTTGTTTTGGGGGAGGTTTTGCTTAATTGATTTGATCACTGCACTTCTTATGGATCTGTTGAGACTTTCTGTTTCCTCTGGAATTAGTTTGGGTGGGTCGCATGCTTCTAAAAATTTATCCATTTCGTTTGGCTATTGGTTTGTTGCCATTTAATTGTTCATAATAGGCTGTCATAAATCTCCATTTATATCAAGTTAATTATAATATCCTCTCTTTAATTGTTAATTATGGTTACTTGCATCCTTTTTTTCTTTTCTTTGTCAGTCTAGCTAAAAGTTTTCAATTTTATCAATCTTTTCCAAGAAGCAATTTCTGGTTTTATTGAGTCTCTCTCCTACTTTTCTGTCTTTATTGTTATTTATTTATACTCTTTGTTATTTCCTTTCTTCTGTTAGGGTTAGGTTTAATTTGGTCTTCTTTTTCTAGACGTGGAGTTGTCAAGTTAGCCTAATAAGCCAACAGCATTTTTTTAAAATGTAGGCATTTATTACTTAGTTTTTCTCTGAGGACTGCCTTTGCTGTACCCTATAAGTTTTACTGTGATGTGCTTTCATTTTTGTTTAACTCTAAGAGATTTATGTTTTATCTTCTAATTTTTAAACTTACAGATTAACAGTGCGCAGTTCAATTTCACCTTTTGGTGTATTTTTGGGGGGGCTATTTTATTTTCCCCCCTCTTTTCTTTCTGTTATTGATGTCTAGCTTCACTCCCCTGTGGTCACAGGAAATATTTTGTATGATTTCAATCTTTTAAAATTTATCAAGACTTCCTTTGTGATCTAAAATGTGATCTATCCCGATAAACAATTCAGAGGCCCTAAAATAGACTGTGGATCGGGCTGTTTGGGGGTAGCGTTGAGTGTTATATGTTGTGACGTATAGCTGGTGTGTGCTGTCACTCGGGTCCTCTATTTCTTTATTGGTCTTCTTTCTAAATGCTCTGAGCTCTGGTGGTGCGTTGGGTAAGCAAGGGACGGCTAACCACAGAGTGGGACGTCAAAGCCACCAGCTGCTCTATGGGAGAAAAGTGAGGTTAGCTGCCCCCATAAGAGTGTACATGAGGGCATTCCAAAAGTTTATGGAGAAATGGAATTAAAAGACAATGACATTTTCCCATGAGTCCTTAAGCATTTCATGTATTTGCAATGAAGTATTCTTCTGACTTTATCACTGTATAATGAGCATATCTATCTCTTCTGCTAGATTTTTTAAAAACAATTTATTAGGGGCTCATACAACTCTTATCACAGTCCATACATGTACATACATCAATTGTATAAAGCACATCTGTACATTTTTTGCCCTAATCATTTTCTTTTTTTTTCTCCTCTTTTCTTTTTTTACATTTTATTAGGGGCTCACACAACTCTTATCACAATCCATACATATACATACATCAATTGTATAAAGTACATCCATACATTCCCTGTCTGCTAGATTTTTAAAGCTTTTTTTTTTATATTAAGATTGCTACCCCAGCTCTTTTTTGGTAATTATCTACATGAATTTCTTTTTCCTAAATCACTCTCACTTCTGATCGCTTTGTGTCCTTGCTCAGATCAACACCGTATTAGATCATGTTTTTTTCTATACATTCGGCTACTCTCTGACCTTCAAGTAGACGATCAATCACATTTATTGTAGCTACTGATAAAAGTGCCTTACTTCTGTCCATTTTATTTATGTGCATAGTAAGACTTGTTTTGCCCTTTAGCACTACTTGTAGTAGCCTATTTTGTTTCCTTCTCTTTGCACCAATTTAATTCAATAACATACAAAAATTTCTACATGTATGCTATTCCACTACCTCGTTTTAAAATTGTTATCACTAATTATGTGCATTTCATATATCATGTGTTATGACTCTTTTAATAAAATGTTGGATTATTTTTGCTGGTATTTTGTTGTAACATAATTTATCCTTTAACATAATGTTTTGCCCTTTATATATTTATTAAAAAACATAAAGAATACACTATTTAGCAGTGTCAAGCATGAATATCTTATTTCTAGCCTTTATATACTTGTCCGTGGATTTCTCTTCATTAGTTATCTTTCTTTTCTATGTAGCTTCAAATTATCTTCTAATGTTTTTTTTTCTTTCCATCTACAGGACTCCCACTGTTACTTTTTGTAAGTCTGGTTTGGTAACTATAAACTTTCTTAGCTTCTGTTTATCTGAAACGGTTTAATTTCATCCTCATGTTTGAAGGTTAGGTTTGCTGGGTATAACATTCTTACTTAAAATACAAACACTTTCCATATATCATCCCATTGCCTTCTGAGCTTAATATTTCTGATGAGGAAATTTTGCACTTAATTTTACTGGGGATCATTTGCATGTGATTATTTGCTTCTCTCTCACTGTTTCAAGATTCTCTGTCTTTAATTTTTGAGACTAGGGTGTCTCATTCTCATAGCAACCCTATTACATAGATTAGAACTCTCTCTGTGGCTTTTTGAGATGATAAATATTTACTGGAGCAGAAAGCCTCTTCTTTCTCCTATGGAGAAGCTGGCGAATTTTAACTCAGTGGCACTGAATTTGTTTGTTTGTTTTTTTGGTAACTGTAATGTGTCTTGGTTTAGATTTCTTTAGGTTTATTCTTTGAGATTTCTTTTTCTGAAGTTGTAGATTTATGTCCTTCTAGTTTGGGGAAATTTTTCGCTCAACTTTTTCTTCCAATAATTTTTCTATCCTTTCTCTCTCCCATCTTTTTGTGGACTTCCCATTATGCATATACTATGTCTTGTTTCCCCATAATTCCATTAAACTGCACTCAGCTTTCTTGAGCCTCTATTCTTGTTTCTCATCAATTCCTGTAACTTTAACTATTTTATCTTTTAATTTTTTATTCTCTTTGTCTACATCATTGAATGTGCTGTTAAGACCTTTTATTGTGTTTCTCATTTCAGTTACTGTCATTTTCTATCGTAATATCTCTTTTTCAGGTCTTAGTTTTGTTTGTGTATTACCTTCTTATTTCTTTTTCCTCTAATTCGTTAATTATGTTTAATGTTGTTGTGCTATCTTCTTGCCTTTGTACATTAATCGGCCACCCCTGCATGTGTTTCCCCGCCTTTCGTATGTTCATTTGGCCAGGCCGTTGTTTCCTGTCGTTGTGTCTTCTGATTCTTTTGTGTTGTAGAATTTTCAAGGGTATTCACGTTCACAGCTTTCCTAATACCTGGAGGTTTTGCCCATGCGATTCTTTGCAAGACACTTCTAAGTAGGTGGGCGTTTTGTCGTTTGTTTACCATTTATTCTTTCTGTGATAACACCTTCTTATTTCTCGATTTGAAATTTCAAAGTTTCAGAGCTTGTTTTTCAACGTTCAGTCTCTCCTAAAGTCATCTGAGAATGTGCCCACCACGTGGGTCAAGTGTCATATACTAATCTATCTCTCCCCCAAAGGCGCTGTCCTTTCTTTCTCGTTATTACTTCCTTCACTTCTCTGTCTCTGTAATTATGTTCTCAGTTAAAGAACTCACACCCAGAGAGCTTCTATGGAGTTGGATGTTGCTCTCCAGTTTTGCTTGAGAAAAAGGTGTGGGAAACAGAAAGTGTTCTTCCAAGTCCTCTCCCCTAAATATATGTTAGGCTTAGGACACTGTTTGCAGCTAATGGTAAATGATTGTCAAGTTCCCTCCCTGAAGGCAGTCAGCTGCCAGACTATGGTCTGGTCCCACCACAGGTAGGCCCTGCTTCCTGCTGTTAAGGACAATGGGCTACTTCTCCGTAAAGGCTTGAGACCATTTGTCTGTTCCCTGAGATGAGGCTTATACCCTACTGATAATAGTTTCTATAGTGAGCCAGAGAACAGGTCAAACTGGCTCAGTGACATCCAAAGTTAGGCTGCCATCCTGAATCTATGATCTGCCCATCTTGTCACATGTATACCCCCAAACCCTCCTCTTCCTATTGTGTGGATACCCCTAGATCACCCCCCTCCCATTACTGTATTACCTATAGCACAACCCTTTCCTGTGACGTATGTCTTCACCTGTAATTAGGGGGCTTGCACGTCCCCAGATAATATATAAGCCTTGGTCAACAATAAATCTCTCTCTCCACGTGGACCACCAAGTGAGGCAGAGGTGAGCATGCTACCATGAAATGGGTCTGACTCCATTATTTCAATTTCTCTTCTACCTCTCATGCTCTCTATGGCTTTACCATCATCTTTACTTATTATCGCTGTACAATTGCGTCTACTGGACCTGTGATGAGGTGTTAGGGGCGGGTACCCTGGCAAAAAGGGATTCTGTGTATCTGGGTTGACTCTCAAGGGCTGCACAGACAGACTTTCCCTGGGGTCCGGCACACTTAAAAGGATGTTTTGTTGATGTCAGAGCCCCCGTGGCCCTGTGGTGGTTGGCTGGGAGGGGCGGGGGCGGTTCGGTGAGGGTGTCAGTTCCCACTTAGGTGATTCATTTCTTGACTACAATGTAGGGAACCTGCTATCGGGGTTCATATCAGTCCAGCCAGCAGTTCTTTGGTTGGGGTGTCACACTCCAAACAGAGCCTCCAGGGAAGTCTGCCTTGTTGGCTGTGAGTGCAGCCTCCGCTGAGGATGCCTGCTCCCTAGCAGTCCTCAGTGTCCACTATAAGACATGGGCAGACTTACCCTAACTGATCCTCAGGGAGGGCTCTCTTGTTAGTTTCTCAGCCTGAGCTATAGGGTGCCCAGAGAGGAATAGAGAGTGTCGATTTTGGAAGCAGATTCCACCAGGGGGGCTGTGGTCATTGAATGATTTCCCACCAGCTAGACACTCCTGACTGGGGATGGAGTCAAATCCCTCCATCAGATCACAGTCTGCTGGTGCTTCCTTGGGGAAGTGATATTCTCATAAGGAGGACTCCATCTCACCTTTTCCCTTTCTGATTGTGGGCCTTGAGGGCTGCCAGAGCCCTGCCAGTTTCTACCAACCTTTGATCAGCGTGACTTTGCAGCCACCGGCCTGTGACTTTCCTGCATTCTGCATCACTGCAGGCGGCTCATGACTGACGAGGGACTTATGGACGAGTGTCGGCCTT
Source organism: Tenrec ecaudatus (assembly GCF_050624435.1). Classification (NCBI taxonomy): domain Eukaryota; kingdom Metazoa; phylum Chordata; class Mammalia; order Afrosoricida; family Tenrecidae; genus Tenrec; species Tenrec ecaudatus. The sequence continues at coordinate 144,631,702 of NC_134530.1, read as the reverse complement.
ATGGACTTGAGTTGCACTGGGCTGGGATGTTTTCTTGATATATAAATACTTCTTGATATAAAACTCATTCTTCTACATATATGTCATTGGATTTTTTTTTCTCGAGTCGCCCAGCCTAACACAGGGGCCTTTTGTAGACATCTGCAACAGCCTGATAACCAACCATTGCCACGTGGGGGAGACAGTATCTAGCACTGCTCATTTCCCCTGGAGGCCCCTACCTGATTGCTATCAGCATGCTCCCAGGAGAGTGTTGGCTGTGAGTGCAGTCTCCTCTTAAGACACCTGCCTTCTAATACGCAGTCGCTTCAGTCAGCAGTCCTTGGCGCAGACTGAAAGTGGGGGCAGACTAACCCTAAGTGACCCAGGGAGGTTTGTCCTGTTGGCTTCAGGGACCACAGTTATGGACTGGGCAGGGAGGCAGGGAGAGGGCTGACTGTGGGAGCTGACTGCACTCAGGGCCCTTTGGAATCCTTACACAGTAGGCTTGCAACTGACAAAGTCTCCATGGGAGAGGAACTGGCACACCCCAATCCTCTACCCCACAAGCCCACCACCACCAACACACACACACACACACACACACACACCTTTCTTGCTGATTTGCTGATTTTGGAACAAAAGTTTGTAATCCTGTCCCTGGATAGATGGAGGTGTGGTGGTCTGGGAAGCTGGCTCTTCACTGGGCAGGGCAAGTCAAGAAGCGCTTTTCCTACCTCCTGGGGCCTCCCTGATTCCTGTCTGCAGTCCCCCACCCCTGCTTCTGGTTTCCTCTGCACCAGAGTCCCTCAGAGCGGAGCATGGCTTCCCTGTTGTACGTGTGGGGAGACTGGAGGGATGACGATGATGCCGCCATCTCCCCCTGTTCGGAATCTTGACCATGGCAGTGGTTACACAGCTGTGTATGCTCGTTAAAACTCAGAACTTCACCCTCAGAGGGGTATGTTTTACTGCAGACAAATTACACCTAATAGATCCGACTTTTTAAAATGCCATGTGTTTTAAATATTGCACTATATAGAGAGATCTAGGGGTGATTTGCTTTCTTGGAAGTCAGTCCTGCCTGGGGGTGAGGAGTATAAGAAGTGGGATAAACAAAAACCCAAACCCATGCCACAGAGTTGATTCCAACTCATAGTTTTCTATATGGGTTTATAAGGCTATAAATCTTTACAGGAGCAGACCGCCCTCTCTTTTTCCGGCAGAGCTGCTGGAGAATTTGAACCACCAACCTTACCAGTAGAACTACTGGGGCTCCAGGGACCCCAAACACTGTCATGCTCTCTATTCTGATCCATAATGACCCTATAGGACAGATTATTTTTTAAAAGAATGTAGCTCTTTATGGGAGTAGAAAGCCTCATCTTTCTCTCAAGAAGTGGCTTGTGGTTTTGAAATGCTGACCTGGTGGTTAGCAGCCAAATTCATAATCCACCAAGAAGGCTTCAAAGTGGCTGACTGAATTTCAAGGGCTGGAGGTTTGGCATTTTGTCTGATTCTGCTAAACAGGACAAGATAGGAAGGTGGTCGACACCAATCCCAATAAGGCAGTTGCCATGGAATAGATTTCTCGGGACTCAAGGTGTGTCGGGAGAACTGTGCTCCATCGGGCTGCCAGTGCTGGTTTTCTAGAAGCAGATTGCCAGGCCTTTCTTCCGAGACATCCTGGGTGGATCCACATGCCAGTGACAATCGTGCGGCTAACTTTGAAGTTTTGTTTGCCAGGGAAGGAGGCAGGAGCCAGAGTCAATAGTTTAGGTGTGTGTGTGTGTGTGTGTGTGTGTGTGTGTGTGTGCACGCGCACGCGCCAACTGGGCTGTGTGAACACAGCTCTGAGCCAGGAATGTACTCGCTCCTTGGAGCTTATCAGTTTGTTTCAAAGCAAGCCTCTAGACAGTAGCTGCAATATAAATAGCAAACATGAAATTCTTCAGAACCAGCAAAAAAATTGGGGCCCGAAACCGCCTGGAAGTCTAATGTGGGGCCCAGCAGCAGCTCAGCATGGCCCCCATCCCTCCCCGTGAAACTTCACCTCCCCAAACACCTGCCTCCCTCCCCAGCAGAGCCCACCTGCACAGCCAAACAATCTGAGCGCAGCCCTTCCCCAAGGGCGCAGCCTGCAGAGGCTTTCGGCTGCTGGCTACATGGGAGCTAGAGAGGCCTCTGGGGCTGGTGCAGTTTGTTTTGCTGCAGGCCTGTTGGTGGTTGCTATTGGCCCAGCCTGCCCAGGAAACCTACGTGAGAGTGGGGTGCCCCAGGAGGACTAACCAGCTCTTGGTGAGCGTATCTTGAAAGAGACAACCACCCCCATGACACCGGTGCATCTGGGCTCAGGGCATTCCAGGGCACAGGCAACGATGATTTCTGGTAACTCCTGGCATGGTGGTCCTTTCGGGGTGCAAGTGGCAAGGACTTGGGAGAAAGAAATAGGGTCTTTACCAAGAGTAAGTTTGAGCAAAGAAGCCAATCAAGGACAGGAAGAGTACCAATAGCCAAGGCAATGCTTAAGAGCTAGGCTATTCACAAATTTGAATTTTAGCCTGTGGTTAAAAGAGCAATCCCCCACTCTTTTGTACGTTTAGAAAGTTCTTCTATAAACAGCTGACCTGTGGGTGGTGGGGGCCATCAAGTCTGTTTGGACCCACCAAGAAACTGGTGATGGAGCAGCATGGCCCCACAGCATTTTCTTGGCTGAAGTATTAGTTGCCAGGTGTTTCTTCCGTGGGGCTACTGGGTGTTAGCCACGGTGTCACCAGGGATCTTTAAACAACTAACCTGGTGGACATGACGATCTACTTGGTTTAAGGGACTATTTGGGGGCAAGCAGATCAAGGGAATACTGTAGGGTTTAAAATCAGGAAAGGTGTGTGTCAGGTTTGTGTTCTCGCCACACTTGTTCAAACTGTGTGCTCAGCAAACCATCAGAGATGCTGGCTTAGACGAAGAAGACTGTGGCATCATGATGCGAGGGAGGCTCATTAGCCACCGCCATATGCAGACGGCACAGCCTTGACTGCCGAAAGGGAGGAGGACTTGAAGCGCTCACTGATGAAAATCAAGGACTGCAGACATCAGTATGGATTGCGATGCAATGTAAAGAAGACCCAAATCCTCACAACGGGATCCATAGGTAACGTGACAATAAACGGAGAAAAGCCTGCCGTTGTCACGGGTTTTGCCTTGCTGGGATCCACAATCAATGCTCCTGGAAGCGGCGGCCATGAGTTGAAAGGACATGTTGCAATAGGTCAACCTTGCCACACAGGAGCTCTGTAGAGTACTGCAAAGCGAAGATGCTACTTTGAGGACGAGATGCACCTGACCCAAAGCATGGTGCTTTCAGGTGCTTCACATGCATGTGAAAGTGGACATGGAATAAGGAAGACCCCGAATGGATGCATTTGAATTGTGGTGCTGGAGAAGACTGAAAACACCATGGGCTGCTCATGGGACAACCCAATCTGTACTGGAAGAAGCATGTCCAAGGATGCTCCTCAGAGGCAAGGATGCTGAGACTCGGTCTTACAGACGCGGGAGATGTTGTCAAGGTATCTTGAGTGATAAAGTAGAGGAGGACCCCCAATAGGGCTGATGGAACCCATAGCTGTGGCGACAGCCTCGGGTGTAGGAACAACTGTGAGGATGGTGCAGGGCCACACTGTGTTTCATGCTGCTGGGCATATGGCTGCTATGGGTTGGAACTGGCTGGACGGTACCTAAGCACAACAGCAGAGTGGTTCTTCCCGTAAGGGTTTCAAGGCCATAAATCTTTACAGAATGTTTAAACTCAACTAATTGCCGTTGAGTAGAGATGGACGTGTAGCGACCCTACAGGACAGGGTAGAACTGCCCTTGTCGGTTTCTGAGACTATAACTCTTTATGGAAATAGAAAACCTCATCTTTCTCCCCCAAAATGGCTGGTGCTTTTGAACTGGTAAGCTTACAATTAGCAGCCTAACGCATAACCCCTGTACCGCCAGGGTTACTACGTAATGTTTTCAGAGCTTAAATTTGGAGCAGGAGGCTTGAGGAAGGCTACTGCAATTTACAGTGTGAGCCCTAAATCCAATGGGTCCCGCCTCCGTTGAGTTCCTTCCGGCCCTGGAGTGGCCTCCTGACAAGCTCTGCCCTCAGGCAGAGTGCTTTGGTGGTCTGCCCTGATGCTATAGTGGCCCGGGCACATTGGGCTGCTAACCACGAGGCCAGCAGTTTGAAACCACTAGCAGACTTTGCAGAAAAAGGACGAAGGTTCCTACCCCTGTGGAGTTACTGTGGGGTCCTGGTTTATAGCTGCCAGCACCAGCACCATGACAGGCTGTATAAAACCAAAGTCTGGGGCAGACTTAAGCTCTGATTTCAGATTCCTGGACACGGAGGTAATTCTGTCAGAGAAGGCATCACCTGTCCCAGACTGACCAGTAGGGAGCAGCAACCACCACCCCCAATTGACCAGTCGAGAGAATACGCGGGGAACTACTCACCAACCACCACTGGACAACGCTGATGCCAGAAGTTTTCTCCAATAAATTTAAAGAACAGCAACGCTGGACTGTCCCCGTCCCTGGCCCCATAAAAGCCCAGGGAACAAAGAACTCAGGCTGATTCCCTTCTGGACACTGGGTCCTGCTGTGCTGGGCAGTGCAGGGAAAAAAGCCCTAGCTCGAGCTAGCAAATAAGCTCCTTTTGCCGTGTTTGCATCTCAACTAGTCGTAATTCTTCCGTGTGCCCAAGATGAGCTCGCGTTCCCTTCCCCAATCTAACATTACAATCTCACAGACCCACAGGGGCAGTTCTCTCCTGTGCTGTAGGGTCGAGAAGAGTTGGAATTGGTGATGGTCCACACCACCAACCTAGTGTCTAGTTACTCAGAAGACAATCTCGTGCCGACCTAGTACTGGGTAAGACCTGCCGCATTCGACCCACCTCCAAGGCATCTTTCCTGGTTCTGAGTTGCTCCCTGGACCCCAGAGGGGCTCTCAGATGCTAATATTCATTCTCTCTCTCTCTCTCTCTCTCTCTCTCTCTCTCTCTCTCTCTCTCTCTCTCTCTCTCTCTCTCTCTCTCTCTCTAAATTCAAGTGCTCCTTTTGGAGTTCCGGTCTGCCTCAGTTGTACTAAGGGCAACACGGGAAAAATAGCCCCTCTTCCCTAATCCAGTCGGCTAAGCATTGGGCTGCTAACCGTACAGTAGGCGGGTCAAACGCACCAGCTTCTCTTGGGAGAAAGGCGTGGCAGACTGTTCTCACCGTGTCTCAGAGACATTGAGGAACAGTTTACTCTGTCCTACAGGGTACCTTTGAGTCAGGGTTGACGTCATGGCAGGCTTTGGTTTGGGGAATCCATTTGGTCAGGGAGCGAGGGGGAGCTTTGCTCTCGACACCAAACCCACTGCTGTGGAGTTGATTCTGACTCCCAGTGACCCCACGGGGCAGGGTAGTACTAGCTGCAAAGACTGGTAAAGTGATCCTCCAGTGACGACCTCCATCCTGGGCTCTTCCTCACTCGGAGTTGGGAAGAGAAGCGTTTGGTTTGGTTTTAGGGAGAGAGACTATTGCCTCAAAGTGATGCTATAGGACCGAGTCGACCAGCCTCTGTGGGTGTCCAGGACCGTCACGGTTCATCAGAACAGAAAGAAAGCCTCTTTCTCCTGATGTTGGCATTTTTAACTGCAGACCTTGTGGTGAGCAGCCCGATGCGTAACTACACCACCAGGGCTCCTAGCTATTGCCTCACACACCTGGATTTCCCTCTCCTAGTGGCAGCATCGTGGCTAGTCATGGGGCTGCTTATGCAAGGTCAGCAGTTCAAAACCACCATCTGCCCCACAGGAGAAAGCGAGGTTTTTGACTCCCATGGAGTGGCAGTCTCAGAAACCCACAGGTGTACTTCTCCCCTGTCCTGTGGGGTCGCGATGAGTCGGAATCCACTTGATGGCAGGGAGTTGGTTTGTGTCTTATTTTGGGTACAAACCGGAGTTTTGCACCTACCAGGGCCCCACATGGCGCACCCCACCACCACCACCACCAGCAGCAGCCTAGGTTCCGTCATGTACAAGCCCCTTTGAAGGCCAGAAACAACTGCAGGGCAAGTGCTTGTTGTTGGATGGCCCAGTCTGGCGTGGCCCACGGATTTCTGGGCATCTGTCAGTCTGTTTTGCCCAGGCAAACTCATACTTACTCCTTGGTAATCCTCTCGGCACGGAGGCTGCCAGTGTCAATATCAGTCATTCAATCCCCAGCAGCCATCTCAGACGGCAAGGGAAATGTCAACGTGGGAAAATAAACAGCACTAATATTAACCCAGGCGACTGGACCGCTTTCCCCGGGCAGGTGTGGAAAAAAGCTTAAATTCTCCTATATTTTTAAATCAAGCCTCATGCACCAAAAATCTCTTAGGATGCCGCTAAATGGATTTGGGCCTACAACTCTTCCCTCAGCTCCCTGGGCCTGTGCAGCCAGCTGCCTCCAGAGCAGCCTCAGCCCCTTCACCAGTCTTGACCCCACATGTCCCCCAGGCACCAGGAGGGCGGGAACTCTAGGGTAACAGCACGTGGCCACACCTTTCTCACAGGCATATGCGTATGTGACAGGTGCAGACAGTGACCCTGAGACCCCCAGACATGTGAGGCATGAGACCCACAAGCATGGACTGCAGGAGGCCCGAGGGCAGCTTGCTCCGGTGTTCCTGAGTTCTGTTCTGGGTGCTGGGGTTACGAGGAATCTCGGTGGGCCGAGCTCAGGGACTCAGCCATGCAGCTGGAGTGACAGGCCATCGGGTCGTGATGCAGGGAAGAGTAGACAAGTATGTGCCCGAGTGATGGGTAGGGGTCTCCAGAGAGGACCCAGGAAGCCAGCACCAAAGAAGTGCAGGAGAAACATGGGGTCCCAGCACTATTTTGTCATCAACCCAGACCCCAAACAGACAGGCAAGTTGAAAGAGATCGACAGCACCTAGGGAAGGCAGAGCCCCAGATATGGAACCAAACTCAAAAGTAATGAAAAAAACACACAAACCCAGGCTTACTGGTTGGATAGAGATGGTGGAATCCCAAGACGCTCACCCATAATTGCCCTTTAGGTTCAGTTTTCAGGCCAATAAAGGGCAAGTTGGTAAGGGGAGCAATAGTAATAGGGAGGGGCACATACCGCAGAATAAGCAACCGTTTGAGTTCCGAGGGCAGCATTTGCCCAAGGACAACATTCAGAAGGGTCAGGGAGAGGGAGGAAGGGAAACCGGAAACACAGGAGGAAGGGGGATAAGTGATGTTGCCTTGTGGGGTTGTAATCAGTGAGATGCAACACATGCACATGACTTGCATGGAAAACGGATCTGCTGTGCCAACCTTGTCCACTTCACAGTAAGTGTTTTTGAAGCACTCGACTGTATTTTAAAGACATTATGTTTATAAAACTAACATCATCCAGGGGCGTTTCATCATTAAATGCGCATCTGAGGTTGGCTTCTAGTCTGTCCAGAGAATGACTTTGGAGCGAGGTTCTATCTTTGTCACGTCACCTCCGACTCCTCTTCTTATTCCAGTTAATGGTTTACCCATACAGCATTTTTATTCAAAACAAAACACGCCACGTTCTCTTTCCCACACAGACATTCGGTCGTTGCTGCCTGTACCTCTGAGGTGAGGCTGACTTAGAGTGACCCCAGAAGGCAGAGGGGAGCTGCCCCCAGGGTTTTCCAGAGTGTCATCTCATAGGAGCATCGCCAGGTGTTTTCTCCGGAGGAGCAGCCCCGGGGGCTCAAATCATCAGCATTTTGGTTAGCAGCTGAGCGCCTCGTCGTTGTGCCACCAGGGCTGCTGTCGTTCATGATAGTGGCTCCAAAACTCTCTTTCTAATGCACTTCTATTATGCAAGCAGAGTCTAGCAAACCCCTCAGACAGAGGGGTTAGCGATCTCTGCATTTTAGAGCAATTCGATAATAAACGTTCAGAATAGCACACAGTTTGCAATAATATTCATTTCTTTAAAAGTCCAGCAGTGTTTTCGATGCATCTTTGAATAATGTTTGCTGACAAAAGAATACATTTTTGGCCCCACGTTGGTTCTTTATGTAGGACTCCAACAGTTTTTCATGGTCGGAGAAGCAAGTTTTTCCCTCAGGGCATGCAGCTTTTGGTGTTTTGCCATCCTAACAAACATCTAAAGATTCCTTTATCGGTTCTTCATTAAATTTTGTGAAATGCTTTTGAATGTTGGATTAAGTCGTGCAACAAATTTAGTCATCAATGAAAAAAATATATTGAGGTTTAGCTTCATGCTCCCGATGCTTGGTTTTAAATTTTCTTACTAATTGGGGAGCTTTCTGCTATCGTTAGCTAATATCTCAAGGCAAAACCTCTTAGTGAAATAATCTTCATTAAGGATAATAAATGTCAAGCGATATTTTAGGGAATTATCTTTAAAATGTTGATTTTTTTTTTTTTTGCCAACTCCTTTTTAGATTCAATTAGATGGTGATTGTTTGGGCGTCTAATGTGGCTGAGAAAGAACTTGTAGAGAAGCAGCCCTTGTGATGCAGGAGCTAAGTGCTCAGATGCTAATTGACAGCTCAGCTGTCCCGACCTGGAGAAAGCCAGGGCAGTCTGCTTCCATAGCGATTACAGCCTTGGAAACCCCATGGGGGAGTCTGAATCAGTCAGCTTGCTTGGGGCTGCAGAGGAGCACAATCATTCCAGGCATGTTTTAATGGTTCCTTGTGCTTGCAGCGCTGACATTATCTCTGGTTTTTGTTTCTTTGCAAGATCTCCTTGAGCCATTAGGTCATTTCGTGAAGGTTATGGAAACAAGGAATGGGTATTCAAAAAGATGTTGGTTGAATTGTGAAAAATCGAACAGGTGGTAGAGTCACCCCCTTACAAAGCCTTAGGACTTTAGTACCCCAAAAGACTCGTGATCTAGGGCCCATCAGTGAAGAATAGTCTTACGCCATCAATGGGTTGAAAGGGCAAGGGAGAAGACCTTGTTCCTGGCCTGGGCATGGGAAGATCAAGGTTTTAATTCTCTGTCAACTCAGCAGTGACAGTTAGGTTTTAGGTCATCCTGGCTGGGCCAGGATCCTCAGTGGTTGGGCCCAGTCGCAATCCCCCAGGATGTAGGGTAACTTAATGTACTAAACTCCATGACGGCATCTGCTGTGAGATGCCAGGCAGTGTGGGAGGATTGGGGTGACATGCAACCCCCTTACTCAGGTCACAGCCTTGATGGAGCTGAAAGGAAATCCCCTCTGGTGTGTGGCCTCATTCTTCTCTAGGGAGTCACTGCGGGGGAGCTTGCTGACTTCTTGCTGGATCTGGGCCTTGCATCAGACTCCACAACCTCTGGCTCTTGGGACCCGAGTCTGTGGCCTGTCATATCGCCTGCTGACCCTGGGAGCCATAGCAGCCTGCCATCTGACATGGTGACCTTGGCTTCATTGGTCTCTGCAGCCATAAGCCTAATCGGCTGACCTGGAGCTCCTCTACCGCGGTATCCATCAACCACTGTGAGGCCTTCCTGCTTTCTGGTTGGTCTTCCAGCTTCCTGGCTCGTCAACCCCTGCAGCTACGAGAGTCAAGAGAAACGTCTAACACCTGGACTTGAATTGGACTGGACTGACCTACTTCTACAATGGTGTGAGCTCTTCATTTTATTGATACAGATTTCAGTCTCTCCAGATGTATATATGGACATATAAATATTTATAACATATAACACAAATATATATCATGGAATTTAATAGGTAAGGATATATCACTGGTTTGGCTTCTCTGAAGAAGCCAGCCTGACACATCAGCCAACGAACATTCTCTGGCATGCCACATTCTCTCTTGGGAGGAATGAAAACAAGCCAGGAGACTTCCTTCTTCACGGTCCCCCAGAGTGATAGATACAGATGAACAACCAGGAGGAGCCTCTGGGAGTTCTGTCGGGAGGATCGGTGTCTTTCCTTGCTAAAGAGGGTGAGCTGCTCCCAAGCCTGGCCACTCGCTGACTGTAAAGGGCGCGAGCCTGGCTGGTGTGAGTCTGTGACCCTCAAAGACACTGCCTCTGACCATCCGTAGGCATCTGTTCAGACCGCATTTGTTTCCCTGTGGCAGATGCTGCCATCCCCAACCCTGCTGGCTTCCTCAAACGGGCCTTTTGTGTTTGGATCTCACATCTTCGTGCGCTTCCTGCCAACTGTGGCACACAACGGCTGCTCCCTTCTCGGCGCCTCCACCTCACCCCAGGCCGGAGACAGGGTGGATGAGGCCCAGATGCACACTCCTCTGGGACTTGGACCTTTTATCCGGGAACAGACACCCTGCCCACAGGCTCTACCTCTAGCTCCTCTGTCCATCCCTGAGGACATCACAGCCCCAAGTGAGCCGTGGGGGGGGGCGTACTCTAGCCGCACACAGCCCCCCTGCCCCCCCCCCAGATGAAATCGGCGCTCCTTAGAGAAAGAACACGGAGAGAACGAGGACTGGGATAAACTGGGTGCGTCCACCTCGTCTCATAAGTAACCAAGCCCATGTTTCAGTTTCAAATTCGACAGACTGACCGTCACTTTTCCATCTCCTTCTCTTGAAAGCGCTGGCATCATGTCCTGGACAAACTATGACTTAAAAATATTGTTGGGGGGTGGGGCTGTCTGTTGGGAGGATGCCTGGGTAAGTCCCCAGTGTCCCCCTGTCCTGCCCCTGGAATCCTGGGCTGTGGGTGACCAGTGGGGAGGAGGGGAGACTCCTCCACGTCCTTGACCTACCTTGTGGGCACTTGTGGAGGACACCTCTGATTCATAAATAACCAGAGCCGTCCGAGAGGCGCTGCAAGTTCTGAGCTCGCCTTCAGAAGCTCTGCCCTGCTGCTGCTCAGAGTGACTCCCGCAGGCGGGTGGCCTGCAGCCCAGCAGTCCCGAGGGCGTCGTGTTTCAGCCTGGAGGAGACTGTGTGGGAGGTGCTCCCAGACGGAGGAGCCGAGGGTGAGCCGAGGGGGAGGAGCCGGGCTCAGGGCAGGAGAGCTGGTTTTGCCTCAGCCTCCACTGTCTCCAGCTCCATGGTCCGCTGCGCCTCTTCCAAGGGTGATTGGGTCTGCGGCTTTCCAACAACTGCGTTGAGCGGACCCTGGCGTTGTTCAAAGACGACTTTAAGGAACTTGGCGCTGCAAAGCAGAGGGAACTCTGGACCTCTGTGGATGATTTAAAGGAAGCCTCCCCCCACCCTCTGCCCCCCTACCCTTCACCCCGTGCTGCCAAATAAATGCATACACACCGCAGACAGCTTAGAAAGGACAGAGACGTTTTAAGAAGCAGACAACAAACACTGGTCATTTTTAGCTTTTTCCTTTTTTAAAAAAGCTGTCTACCCATTCTGCCAAAGATGGGCAGTTCGAACCCATCCCAGCCCTCTGCAGAAAGATATGTCAGTATGCTTTTGTCCAAGATTATGAGTCCAAATGAACTCTATTATTATTATTTATTCCCAGACAATGCCTGGCAAATTGCCCATGAGAGAGATTGCTAGTCGCGCCCAATCTCGTTCTCCCAATTTTCATTCCTACCACAGTCCCAATTTTATAAGGTGTCCAGGCAAAAGGCATCTCCTAACCTCACTTACTCGCATCGAGGAGCTACCAATAGGTTGTGAGTGGAGGGTAGACAGCTTACAGGGAAACTCCTAAAGGGGCAGGGGCAGGGGCTGGGGTTGGGGCAGGATGGACTGACCAGACAGATCAGTGTGCATGCACTCTCCTGGGCCCCTGTCCTCTTCCCTCTTTTCTTGCCGGGAATGTACATGTGATGGCTTAAAAAAACGACAGCAGCCATCTCGGAAGTATTCCGATGGAATCTATGTCCCAAGAGCAGCCGTCAAGAAAGCGAGAAGGCGCGGCATCCACACTAGTCCTGGAGGACTTGCCTCTGGATTTCAAGAGAACAAAAGCCTAGTTTGGGTCGCTGTGGTTAGATCTGTCTTAATAGCAACTGCATGTAATTCCTCGCTGGCCCAGTGCCTGGCACAGAGCACGTGTCCAGTAAGTGTTGGAAGCAGCAGGTTTCTCGGGTAAAAACTTTGAGGAGAATGAACCAAAGCCTCCTGGCCCTGCCCTACCTCCAACTTCCCAAAAGACCAAGTCACTTGCTATCCCTGGGCCTCAGTTTCTCTTCTGTGCAGGGCGAGGATCAGGCTAAACACTCCCTAACAGCTTCTTTGGACGCTCCACCAACTGAAACTATAGCTTGGACAGACCTACTGGTCCCTGTGTCTCCTGGGCCAGCTCTCGCTGGCTGTTGTAACCAGCCGTGGCCCACTTACTCTCTTGGAGTCTCCGATGGTTCATCCTGGCTGCCTTGCATATCAGGTGCATGGGCCCTATGTGTTGATGAATGGGTAAATGAGGGTTGTGTCACCTGCCTCAGTAGCCTCCCAGAATGGCCTTAAGGACCCATATAGCAGCGCGACCGAGAATGGTAGCTTGCTCCAAGTCATTCACTAAGACTAGGTTGACTTGACACCTCCACGTCTCTCGCAGAGCCCTGCATCCTGGGTATCTACCAGGACTGGTGGATCTTATACTTGGTACTTAATCTTTCCTCCTCAAGCAGTTCCTAGACGATGCCTTGGGTGGCCAAAGCCCTAGGGGCAGGAAGGGACAGAGGGAGAATTACACCAGTCCCACAGCAGGTGTGACGATGCAAACAGAATGCATCTTCCCCTGGATGACATTCCAGAGCCAGTGTGCCCATCTCTAGATTGACTCCTTCCTAGGGACTTCTGCAACTGCTGCCTTCAGGAGAGGAAGCTGGCCATCCAAGGGGCTCCTCCCTCCCCATTGGCCCACAGCTCTACCTGTGCGACTGTTTCCCTACAGGAAGTTCGGTTGCCTTGGCACCCAATCTCCATGGCAACCTTGCTTTGGAGACACTGAATGGAAACTGCTCCAGTGTGGAGACCAGTAGCAGAATACTGATTTGCCCGTGTCTGTAACTGGAACTGCATCTCCATTCCTTTCCAGATACTCAAGGAGCTAAAAATACACCCAGCTCTGTCTAGGGCCCTCCAGCCAGGCCATGCATCTTAAAGGGCCTCTGTGCTGACGCTGGCCTGCTAATGTTAGTTATCTGCTGCGACTTGGGGCTGGGGGACAACAAGGAGGGGAGTGCTGACTGTGTGTCAGCAGAGCCCATGGCTGGAGGGGTCCTCAGAGCCAAGGTGGAATGGTGAGGAGCGTCTCCTGAGAGGGCCCTGGGGCATCCCAGGGCATCACGTCCTGATGCCCTGCAGTGCTCCAGGGAGCGCGTTGGTTCTGCTCAGAGGACCAGCCACTTGTTTGCTTGCTCATTCAACTAGCATGGAGCCCTTTCAGCGGTGTTCTTATCCCGGGAACTTGACAGCACCTCTGTTCCCTGCCCTCTCCCAAGCTTTGGGATCATTTGCTCTCAGGAGGTTCCTAGACAGGCTGGAGGTGCACCTGACATCTCTGCTTTGGGTCGGCTGGTGTCGGGTTACGCATTGGGCGGTGATCCACATGGCCAGCTGTTCTAAACCAGCTCCTCGGGTTTTCTACTCCTATCAACAATTAGTCTCAGAAACCAGCAAGGGTGGTCACGGTGAGCCTGCATAGACCCGGCGGCAGTGAGTCCATCTGTCCGTCGGTTGGTTGGTTCATAACCTGCAGATGGCTTTGCTTTGGATCCCAGCCCCGTTCCCAGCATGTGCCCGTGGTGAGTTCATCGTGGATTGAATGCCGTGGGACGGCACTGCCTGGCCGCGCTGATGCAGCTGTGGCCTACTCCAGCACGCCGCAGGCCTCCCTGTGCCGCCGTGAGGGTGTGCATCGGACGGACGTGGTGGCGGTTCCACTGACACCTGCCAAGGGAGCTCAGCACAAAGTGACAGGGGGGATTAATTCTTCGTCTCCGTGGCAGGACCTAGAGCTAGCCCTCACCCTCCATCTCTTTCGCCCGTAATTGCTGCACAAGTCACTCAGTTACTCTGTGTTTCCCGGAGCAGGGAGCAGGCAGGTTCAGAGCAGGCAGCCCGTACCAGGGCTGCACTCAAACCCAACAGAGGTCATGTGCTCTGCCCCCGTCGCAGCTTCAGGCCTGGCCTCCTCCACCAGGCAGGGAAACCACAAGATGCGGCTGTGACACCCCACTGGCACTGCTCCTGAGCGAGCTCCTGAGCCTCCAGAGGTCAGGCTGCTTGGCTTGGACCAGAGAGAAGGGGCTGGGCTTCTGGAAGCACCCCAAAACCTTGGGGCAGCCTCACTGAGAATGCAACCGAATGCCCCTTTCTGGCAAAGCGGCCACAGATGTGCCTGAGGGGAGAGTGTCCGCGCTACTTCCTCCTGGAGCTCCATGGGCCAAACCCCAACAGCAACCCCTTCTGCCTGGATGACTCCTTCCCTGCAGGCCCTAGCGCCCTTCCCTGATTTCCCTGCTCTTTCCCACTGCAGGGTGGATGGGTAGCTACCTGGGGGTTGTCTGTCACGGATCATTTGCCCCTACCAGTGTCCCTGTGCAGGACATGGAGTGGGGCAGCGACTTTGTCAACCCCAAGAAACTGCCTGTGCCCTTTGAGGCATACTTAAAGGGTTCCTTCTTGGATCAGCATCTCAATCTTGGCTGAAGCTAGACGCACGTGGCCTATCGTCCCCTGGGCTGCTGTGTCAGTCTGGGTAGACTAGAGAAACAAGTCCAGGGAGACTCATATGTCTGTAAGAGAGAACTTTATATCAAAGGGCAATTGTATATTAAGAAACATCCCAGCCCAGTCCAGATCAAGTCCATAAGTTTGATATTAGCCATATGTCAACACTAGTCCATAAATTCCTCTTTAGACTCACACAGCCGTGCAATGACACCAAATACAGGAAGATCACAGGTCAGTGGGTGGAAAGTCTTGTGGATCCCGTGGCGGTGGAAGCATCTCAGCACTGGTGTGGGTCTTCATATGGCTCCTCCAGCTCCAGGGCTCTGGCTCCATCAGTGTGTCTCCATGTAGCTTGTCAACAGGAATGTCTCACAGGGAGACTGTGTGTCCCACCTCCAGGGAGGAAGACTGGAGTTCCCAGAATCCTCAGAAGAAGGCCATGCCCACACAGAGGCCTCATGGGCTATGACCTGATTGACAGCTAGACTCCATCCCTTTGCTCAAGTTGACAGCAGATTATGTAACTGCCATAGATGCTTTTACTACCCCATCCCCTTAGCCAATCTCACCACATCTCAACCAGTCTCCCCAAGGAGCTTCTCACAGCTAACTTGGTGTGAGGAGGAAACAAAGAAGGTATCCGCTGAACTCAAGAGCACCATTCCATTCGCAGTTGACCCTAGGTAGATGACAGATAACTAGACTCAGGAGCAGAGAGCCTGGGTCTGCACCCTCACCAGCTAGTCACCTCATCCTACAGCACCTAACCTCTCAGAACCTGAGAGACCCACTTCCCCAGGTTCCTAGGAAGATTACTCAAGATCATGGAGAGGCAAGGAGCATGCACGTGTGGAGAACTGATGAACCGTGTTTGGCGCTGCCCTGGCTGCTGGGGTAGATGTGAACGTTTCGTCTCCAGCCTTGAGTTGAACCTCAGGGTTGTAAGCAATGTGTCGTCTGTGATGATTGGTTGCCCTTCCTTAGGGAAGACAAGAGGGGTCAGAAACAAGGCTCACACACACACACACACACACACACACACACACACACACACACACAGCCAACTAGGAGGCCACTAGGAAGTGCCCTTATGTTCAGTCTGGGTATAGGAGATGGGGCGGGAGAAAAGCGGGGAGCAACCTGGGCACAAAGGGTCAGGGAACGGTTTGGGGAGTATACGGGTTTCTAGGGGCTACTATAACAAAGCACTGTGAACGGGGGATTTAAAGCAGCAGGGGTGTGTTGCCTCCCAGTTCTGGGGCTAGAACTCCAAAATCAAGGTGTCATCCTCTCTGAGGGCCATCAGAAGGGTTCCTTTTTGCCTCTCCCCACAACTGAGGGACCCTAGAAATGCCCCACGTGCCTGGCCCTGTGGTTGGATCACTCACATCCCCGCCTCATCGTGACATGGCCACCGTCCATCCCTCGGCCTCTCGGGTCTTTCTTGTCATACTGGCTTAGCGCCTCCCTAGTCCCTACTCCTATGGCCTCATGCGAACTGACAGCTTCTTCACAATGTCTGCTTCCAAACAAGGTCACGTTGGTCGTTGGTCAGCACCAGGATGAGGGCTCTAGCCCACCTTTGGGGTGGGGGTTGGGGAGGCCCAAGCCAACTCACAGATGGCAGGAGTCCTTTTTTATCTAGATGGGGAGGTCTGTAGGCTTCAGACGGTTGTCTGGGAGGGTGGGGTGGGAGTGGGGGTGGAGGAGGGCACTGGAGGATTGGAGGGGAAGGAGACTCGTTGAGCAAAGGTGTAGGGGCAAAGTAAGGGTGGCGGAGGGAAGACAGCCTGCAGGAAGGGAGAGCAGATTAGGGGCTTTGGGCTCTCTGGCCGCTCTGTCACTGAGCCCTGTTTGCCTGTGGGCGAGCGTCACTAGCCTGTCTGCGCTCAACGTCTCCACCTGCAACGTTTATAAGGAGAGCTACATGGAAGGACCGCTTTGAGAGCTGCCTGGCCCAGACTCAGGAAACACGCCAAGCCTAAGGGGGCTGATCTCTAGAGTGGGGATCAGAGTCCCTGGGGTGGGGGTGGGGTGCTAGCAGTTAATCACCAGTCAGCTGCTCACCAAAAAGACGGGGTTCGAGTCCACCTTGAGGTGCCGCGGAGGAAAGCCCTGGCTCTCTACATCTGAAAGCGAGCCGCTGGAAACTTCACAGAGCACAGTTCTACGCCGACACAGGTGTCGTCTCCATGAATCACCTCCTGCCCGTCAGTTTACAGTGGAGACGGCGCCTCCTTCACGGGGCGGTGTTAGGATGAAATGAGAAAAATGTGACCTGTTGGCACCGAGGGGATGCTCAGGGAATGGGATGCCACACCAGCGTAGCTCAGGGGAAGCAGGGACTCTGGCCTGCTGGTGGCCAGCGAAAGCGTCGAGGAGGGTCCTGACTGGTCTGAGATCCACCCGTGACAGGGAGTAAGTGTCTGGTGGTGGGGAGCAACCGTCTCCTTGCTGTCCTCCCAAGCCAGTGCCCCAAGTCAGCCAGGCTCCACCACAGCTGCGCGGGGCAGCGACATGCTGTCCCGAATGACAGGCAGGGCAGAATTTGGAGAGGGCTTTTTCCTGGAAACCAGGTTGGGCTGTGGACCTCGGTTCTCCACCGAGGGAAGACACCATCACTGCCGAGGGCTTAAGTTTGTCACAGGCGTCCCGCTCACCAACCCTGGACCTCCTCTCCCAGTCTCCAAGCCTGGTTCCTGGCAAAGTGGATGCCCCCGGCAGGCAGAGTGCTGGGTCAGGGTGCTTTAGTAAGAATGGGGGTCAGAACATGGAAGAAGCACACCAGCCTGTGTGATCACGAAGTGCTGAAGGGATCTGTTTTTAGACATCAAAGAACAAAAAAATCATATCATTGTGTGCTCACCTCCATGGTATGATCGTTGAAGACAAAGCGGGTACATAAGCAAATGTGGCAAAGAAAGCTCGTGGTGCCCGGCTCTCAAAAGATACAGCGTCTGGGGTCTTAAAGGCTTGAAGGTAAACAAGTGGCCTTCTTGCTCAGAAGCAACAAAGCCCACATGGAAGAAGCACACCAGCCTGTGCGATCACGAGGTGCCGAAGGGGTTAGGTATCAGGTATCATCAGAACAAAAAATCTTATCATTGTGAATGAGGGGGCAGTGCAGAGTGGAGACCCAAAGTCCATTTGTCGGCCACTGGAGATCGCCTTGCAGAGGGGTCTCGGAGAGGAGATGAGCCAGTCAGGGTGTGAGGAAAAGCATGATGAAAAATACAACTTTCCTCTAGTTCCTAAATGCACCCCCCTGCCTGCCCCACTATCATGATCCGAATTCTACCTTACAAGTCTGGCTAGAGCAGACGATGTACACTGGTACAGATAGGAACTGGAAGCACAGAGAATCCAGGGCGGATGATCCCTTCAGGACCAGGGGTGAGAGTGGTGATACTGGGAGTGTAGCGGGAGGGTGGGTTGGAAAGGGGGAACCAATTACAAGGATTTACATGTGGGTGAAGGGAGATGTCGGATAGGGCAAGATATGACAAAACAATAATTTATAAGTTATCAAGGGTTCATGAGGGAGGGAGGTGCGGGGAGGGAGGGGAAAAATGAGGACCTGATGCCAGGGGTTTAAGTGGAGAGCAAATGTTTTGAGAATGATGAGGGCCATGAATGTACAAATGTGCTTTACACAATTGATGTATGTATGGATTATGATAAGAGTTGTATGAGCCCCTAATAAAACGATTTAAAAAAATTATGAACAAAAAAATGGGGGTCAGAATGTGGTGGAGGCTGCTTAGGTTAGGGACTCAGTGCCCCTTCCAGTCCCTTTGGTCAATCTCCAGGGAGCTGAAGATCCTCAAGAACCCACGAGGTGCCCTTTTGGGGCAGTCAGGAGAGACCACCTGGAGTGAGCCAGGACCAGGTACAGAAACAAAGGTTCAAAGCCCATGGCCTCAGCCGTCCCGGCTTCCCTCACGGCGGGTTCTGCCTGGCACATTCCATGAGGGTCATGTGGGGTCTTTGGGGTTAGGGTTGTCAACTCTTTGTAGGTGGTGGAGTCTCTTCTGACTCACAACAGCCCTATAGGCCACAGCTAGAATCGATCTTCTCTCCCGTGGAAGCAGCTGGTGGACTTGAACGGCCGACCTACTGGGTCACAGCCAAGTTCTTCACCAATGTGCCACCTGGGCTTCTTTGTCCGCATTAACCTCGCACAAATAATCAGGAGCCACGGAAGCTTCTCTGACTCTCTTTAGCAAATGAGCCCCTCCGGTCAAGCGCAAATCCTATCCCTCCCTGTGACAAATTTGCATTTGGGACCCATGGGACTAGCATGAAGCCCTCTCAACCGCAGTCCCCCCTCAACCAGGCCAGACTAGTGTTGCTGTGGTGGGGTGACCTCATGGCACGCCACCCCTGCCCCTGGCAAGCGGCGCACCTATCTGTTTACTGCCCCACACCTCTGAGTGGCTGCCTGGTCTCTTCCACTAGCCCTGATGTCAAGGCTGCCTGTGAGCTGAGCTTGCAGAAGGCGAAGTCAGGCTTCGCAGCAGAGCAGGGGCGTGACGGAGGGAGCTGCCACCTGCTTCCTTGCCCTAGGGGCTAGGCTGACCTCCCTGCCCAGCCTGCTTGGTCCCTGCACCCTGACATGGGTGGCCTGGGCTCTCCACGGCGTAGGCCCTCTCCAGATGGACAGGCTGGGGAGTAGATCTGTTAGATTTGTATTTGTTCTTATTGTGGTCAAATAAACATAAGAAAGCATCTGCCATTGGCGACCATCTCTTGGCGTACCATCCAGCGACGTGAACTATGTCCAGAGTGCTGTGTCTACACCACCACTCTCCAATTGTGAAGGCTTTCATCTGAATTACAGAAACTCAGCGGCTCTGGTGGCGCACATGGTTAAGTGGTCAGCTACTAACCGAAGGGTTGGTAGTTTGAGTCCACCCAGAGGAGCCGAGGAAGAGAGACCTGGAGATCTGCCTCTACAAGATTAGCCAGTGAAAACCCTGCGGAGCCCAGTTTGCCTCTAGTCACATGGGATCACGTATGAGAAGTCTAAGCATCCTGGCTCTAAGGGACAATCTGTCTGTACCTCTTCCAAGACAAATGAAATTTTCTTCTGGTAGTCCATGCGTGGCCTATTCAATATTCTTCACCAGGACCATAATTCAAATACACAAATTCATCCTCCATCCTCCTTTAAGGTCCAGCTTTTATAGGCATATGAGGTGACTGAAGAGACCATGACTTGGGTCAGGCACATCTTAGTCCTTGTGGTAGTGACATAATCTGTTGTCAATCTGAGACTTAGGAGTGAAGGGGTGGAGTTTACCTGTCAATCAGGCCACAGCTTGATGACCTCATTTGCAGGGACTAAGGAGGTAAATAGCTCTTTGGAGGTGAGACACTGGCTCACTCCCTGCGAGACATTTCTGATAAGAAGTCACATGATGCTTTCTCAATATTCAATTACTCTTTATATAAAGCTCTTGCCTATACACATATGAGTGGCTATGAATGAATTTGTTTCTCTGGTCAACCGGCCTAACACCGTCCTCAAAGTGCCTTCTTTGATTTTTATTTAATACTTTAAAGAGGTCTTTTGTTGCAGATTTTTCTGTTTGATTTCTTTTTAAAAACCAATGAAAAATACTTTTATTGGCCTATAATTCACATAACATGCAACAATAGTTCAATATATTAAGAAGAGCTATATAATCATCACCACAATCAATTTTAGAGCGTTTTTTCCTTTATTGTACTTTTTGCTATTAGCTTGCTATTTCTCCCCCAACCTCCCATGCTGTACCCTGAAGGATCCCCTCATCCAGGTACTGTCTCCATAGATTGAGCACTCCTGGATTCATGTACAGAAACACACAAACACACAACAAAAACACCACCACCAACACCAAAGTAAAGCAAGCAAACAAACAAAAAACCCTCAATTGAAAACAAAGCAGAAAATATTAAACACTAGAACAAGTGAAACATGGGTCAGAAAGGAGATCAACTGATACGTTATTACGTTTCAACCTCTCCGGCTCTGCTGGAATCGACTTTACGACTCTACCGTGCTCTCAGTGGGAGAGTGAGGCTGTTCATCCTCCTGACTTCCCACTTGATTTCCTGATTGCCGCTTCATGAGTGTCAATCATTTCTTCCTTCATCGGGATGTCTATTGTTCCAGTTGTGAGGATTGTTTATATCTTTCTCAACTATACTAGAGGCGGCAGTCTTTGATCTTCATCAGTAAGAGCTTCAAGCTCTCTTTGCCTTCAACAAGCAAGGTTGTGTCATCTGCATATCCCAGGCTGTTAATGAGCCTTCCTCGAATCCTACTTCCACACTCTTCTTCACAGAGCCCCCTTCCTCGGATTATTTGCTCAGTTGACAGATGGTTGATTTTGGAGCACATGGTTGCCCTTGTTCTGTTCCAAAGCCTAGCTCCTCGTCTATGAGCACGATTGTTTTGGAATTCCCATTCGTCACCATGTTACCATAGTGTAAGCTGATCGAGTTTGCATGGTCAACAATACACACGTGAACATCTTTCTGGTATTCTCTGCTTTCAGGTAATAGCCACCTGTTGTTACACATCCGCCTCTGAATCTGGCTTGAAATTCCGACAATTGCTTGTCGATGTGGTCTTGAGACCATTGAGTGGCCTGTTGAATGATCTTCAACAGAACTTTACTTGCGTGGGATAGGACTGATAATCTTAGATAATTTCCAGATTCCATTGGGTCACTTTTCTTTGGGATGGGCACAGACTTGGCTGGCCACGGAGCTGTCTTCTAAACATCTTGACATGGAGGAGTGAGTGCTTCTGGTAGTGCATCTATTTGTTGATGCATTTGAATGGACATTCCATCATCTCTTGGAGCCATGATTTTTCACGTATGCCTTCGGTATAAGTTGGACTTCTTCGTTTACACTGGTTCTTGATCATATGCCATCTCCTGGGATGGTTAAACACCGCCGACTCTTTCTGGTAAAGTGACTAGAAGGTGGGGGAGGGGGTAAATACAAACCGATAGCTCATTATCTTCTGTCACTTTGTTTTGCTGTGAGGCTGGAACCTGTGCCAATGACATTTCAAAAATAACAAACAGCAAGACAGCCCAAGGTGGGCAGGTTTGAGCAGAACTTCCAGACTGAAATACACTAGGAAGAAAGGTCTGGTGATCTATTTCCAAAAATTCAATGAAAATCCCATAGGTCACAGTAAGAAATGCTGAATCACCAATGATTGTGAAAATGGCCCAGGACCTGGCAAGGTTTTGTTCTGTTAAAAGTAGAATTGCCAAGAGTTAGATCAGTAACAACAAGTCCACAGCCCAGGGTACAGGGTGGCCTACTAGAGGTGGGGCCAGGAGTCCAGGGAGGCTGGGAACACTGCGGGATGGTGATGAAGAAATTGGAGCTGAGTCATGGAGACATACACCGGGGACATTAGGGGGTTCTGGGAATGCTGTAAGGAGACTTGGTGGCACTGTGAGCTAGGCACTGCGCTATTCACCACAAAGTCTGCTATTCAAACCCACCAACCTTCTCCTCGGTGGGAGAAGGATGAGGGCGGCTGCTTCCATCAAGGATTGCAGTCTTGGAAACACACGGCGTCGTAATGCACTCAATGTCAGGGGTTAGGATGTGGAGGAGGAAGGGTAAGAGGCACGGGGAAGGAGAATTTTGTCTGGAATCATCTGAAAAACAATGTTTTCTTCTTCAGCACAGGACACATAAGTGATGTCCCATTCCTGCCATTCCTGTGTGCAGGTTAGCAAGGAATTCCTACCAAGGTGCTAATTGTTAACTTAGGAAAGCGCTAGGTGCTCACTGCTTTAAGGTGTGGCCCCCTGCCTCCTAGACTGTCTGTTTTCTTTACTCACCCGCTGGTGTGAGGACAGGGTGGCTTTGGAAGGAAACAGACGAGTTCAAACTATGATTGCCATTCACTAACAGTGACCTTGAGCAAGTCATGTTCCGGGTACCTCCAGATCCTGTCAAATGGAGACAATCATGCCATAGGGTGTTGGGTGGGTTCAGTGGGATGCCCTAGAGCCTAGCCAATCTGCAAAGGCAGTCTACTGTGTCACATGAGGACACCCACCCTGCGAGCCAAAATCGACTCCACAGCACCCAACTCAACAGCAACATGCGAGGGCCCTTGCTCAGAGCCAGCACCAAACCCGGTGTTCATGCGTGCTGATCTCATGACGCTGCTCCAAGACCACAGCCTTGATCATCATAGACCAGCAGTTCTCAGCCTGTGGGTCATGACCCCTTTGGGGGTCGAACAACCCTTTCACAGGGGTCACCTGATTCATAACAGTAGCAAAATGACAGTGATGAAGTAGGAAGGAAAATAATTTTTTGGTTGGGGGGAGGGGTCACCACAACATGAGGAACTGTATGAAAGGGCCACGGCATTAGGAAGGTTGAAAGCCACTGCCGTAGAGGAAGGGGGTGCGGGGCGGTGCTGGAGGAGGAGTGGAACAAGAGCAAATTTGCTGTCATTTCTACAGGATCATCAACTCTGAGCTCGGCACCTAATTATCACCTGGGCCTGCCTGGAATCCCAGAGCAGGGATTGATTAATCAATGTTCTGTCCGACTCTCAGGCTCATTGGGAGGAAGCTGACTGTGGTGCCAGAGCTGGGGGCAGGGAAGAGGCCCGGATTAGTATTCACCATGAGCAGGCAAAGCCAGGTCCCAGGCATGCAAGCGAAAAGCTTTTGCCTCAAGGAATTTGCAATCCATTTACACCCCCCCCCCCCAGTTGCCAGTCAGCCATCTCAAACTCTGCCTGCGTGGCGGCGACAAAAAAGATAATGTGTAAGTGACCTCTTTGTGCAATTGTCGGGCACTTGGGACTCAGAGATGTTGTCTGAAGATCAGGATGATAATCACAAGGTCTGTGGTTCAAATCCACCAGCTTCTCCTCCAGAGAAAGAAGAGGCTGTCTGCTTCAGTCCAGAAACCCACAGGGACAGGTCTGCTCTGTCCCATAGAGACATTATGAATCAGAATTGACTAGCATCACTGGCTCTCATTGGAGGCACTGTGCCTGACTTCCAACCACCACAGCTTCTCTGTACCCAGACCGTGGAGATCCTGGGTGGTGTGAAAGTGGTACCTGCTCAACTGTTCCCTGAAAGGGGGGAGGTCCCAGTGTACCTGGGGAACTGCTTCCCCAAATACCAGCCACTGAAAAACCCTAGCAAGTACAGTTCTGCTCTGAAACGCATCGGTGCCACCTCGAAAGCAACTGGGTTTTAATCCAGACTTTGAGGTGCAGTTGGGGGGATCTCTATGGTGCTGCAGTTTGCAACAGCCTGGGACACTGGGTAGGTAAGGAAGGAGAACCACACAGGGCCCCCTGATTCCTGCAGGTGAAAGGCCTTCATTCTTGAGCTGATTGTAAAGACTTGCTGTGACAGGTGTCAGGCCCCCAAGAATCTGGGTACCTTCATGGGACCCTCAAAATTGTTTGGTGCCCTAAAAGAAAGTCTCATCTTGGTGTCTACCAAGTCCACATGGAAGACGCGTACCAGCCTGTGTGATCCAAGGATTGCAAATACTGAAACCCAAATCTGCAGGAGGGAATGGTACAGAGTTTAAGTTGTGAACACCTGGTTTGCAGAAGGCTATAGATGACAGTGGAGCCCCAAATCTATTTGCACGGACCCCACATGGATTAAGTCTGTGAATAGCCTTGTAACTAGACAAAGAGCATTGTAAAGTAGATTATTGCAGATATAATTGGGTTAAAATGTAATCTCTTATCACTTGATCTCTCCTTTGACCCATTTTAAATGTGTGCCAGTTTAAAAAAAGGGGGGGAAACATGGATTAAGTCTCCAGTGAAGTCTCTCTGGCCACAGACCAAGGATGTGATGTCCTTGCTACCACGCACAGTGAGCTGGAAAGTGATTACTACAGATGCAACGAGATCAAAGTTTAACACCTTATCGTTTGAGCTCCCTTCTGATCTCTTTTAAATTTGCTCTACTATTTAATAGCGTCTGCTTTCATTTTGATTGAGGCTTTTCTATGTTTTATTTTGTGTTGTGAGTTGTTGTTGTTTGGGGCTTTTCTTTTATGAAATCCTGGAGTGGTAAATCCATAGCGACAGTAACTGGATTAATAGGTGTGGCGGGGGAGGTTGGGGGAAATGGGGAGCTAATAACTGGGTACCAGAAAGCAGGAAGTGTTCTCAAATGGATGGTGGTGATGCTTGCACAACTCCTCTTAATATGATTGAGCTGCTGGATTGATATGTGAATGATATGCCAATTAAAAAAACAGAGGATCTCATCTCTATCAGACACCACTTCAAGGAGGTGCCATTCAACACGTATTGAGCCCCCGCTCAACACCAGGCAAGGCAGTGATCCAGGGTTTGCTCTCAAGCTCTGTCCAGAGAGAGGGCTCTGCTGCCAAAGTATAATTTCCAAAACATCAAAAACGCAAGCCTCACACAACTATAGAACGGACACATGTCACAGAATTGACGGGAGGAAACCATATGATGATAAAACTGGGCCAAGAGCAGTTGAGGAACTAGTGTTTAAAGCGAGGGATCTATCTATATGAACGCTCTATTCTTTACATGCAAGAATATTCAATATCGGCGGAGGTTCGTGCAGCGGTTGCTGGTAGTACGTTGAAAAAAAAGAATATTCAATATCTATTTAACGTTAAAGACAAACTTGGCCTTTTAAAAAGACCTATAGAGCAATGAAATCAGGGCTGTCTTTCCTATTTGGATAAAAATTATTTGAATCTCTACCAGATTAAAAAGTTACCGTGTTACACCACAGTGTGAGCCCTTAATCAATGATAGCAAATAACAAAGTCCAACAAGGATGCAATCTTTCAAAGCAGTGCTTTCCAATGAAAAAATAAAGAACTTTCATATACTTTTAACTTTTCTAGAAGTCACACAGGAGCATTGGTGGCACACGGTTAGGTTAATTGCTCAATGGTGAACCTAAAGGTTGTCAGTTCAAATCCATCCGCAGCAGCAAGGGAGAAGCACCTGGCATTCTGCTCTGGTAAGGAGGTCAGTCTTGGAAGCCCTCTGGGGCAGTGTGACACAGAGACAGAGGGTTGAATCAGAACCAGAGTCAGCTGATGTCCGCGCACCACAACTGCAGCCCCATTTACAGGGCGGGAGATATTAGAAATCACATTATATCCATTTTAACGATCTATTTTATTTCACACAATATATCCCAAAGTATTGCCACTTTTGGCATGAACATTAGCTACATCTTTGGTGCACAGTTCCGGAGAGTTCATCTCTGTGTGGTCTGTTAAACGCAGCTTCAGCATCATGTTGAAGCGATTCAATCATCCTCTTGGCCGTATCTAAATGTTGGATACTTTTCTTGACGTATTTTGACATATCCGTCTCTATGACCCACTTGGTCAGTCCACCATCTGACCCATAAACGACTTTGTGCGCAACCACACGGTGACCGTCTAGTGCAGGGGTGG
Source organism: Tenrec ecaudatus (assembly GCF_050624435.1). Lineage (NCBI taxonomy): Eukaryota > Metazoa > Chordata > Mammalia > Afrosoricida > Tenrecidae > Tenrec > Tenrec ecaudatus. The sequence goes on along the minus strand of NC_134530.1, from coordinate 144,605,598 downwards.
GGGGGGTCGATACCAGCCAACATCAAAGATAAGCCGCTTCCAGCCATCACATTAGGGTGAGTTAATGAAATACGTGACCCAAATGGCCTGTGAATGGTGTTATAAATATCCAGGCAGCCTTTGGTCAGATAACAGATCCCCCACCTGATAGGGTAGAAGATACGGGCTTGTCAAGGTGTTTAACGCACTGTGGGACATACACTTCAGCTGGTGACAGGGAGCTTGGGGAAAACCTCGCAAGTGGTGAGAGGGTTTCCAGGGGCGGAGACGTGGTTACGGATACACCAAGCAAAGAGAATCAAAGAAACAACCAGATCCACTGCCACTGAGCCGGAAAGTGCACAGATTCAAGAACCCTCATTGGGTGCGGCTGGAGCCGAGGGCACGTGTGGGGAAGGACGGACTAAGTAAGGCCCGGTAGATAGGTTGGGATTTGAGAGTAAAGGGTTGGGGGAAGCCATGCTAGAACATCTAACCTTAAGTCTACAGGTTAGTGGGCACCAGGGCGGAGTGTTTAGTAAGGAGAGATATAGCCCGATCTGTCTCTCAGGAAGCGTCTTCCAGCCACCGTCAGCCCCGTGGTGGGTGCCATCAGCCCTGCTCTCCACCCTCTATCCACCCCAGCCGCGAGTGGGCAGGGCGTGTGGCTCTTGGGTGGGAGCTAAAAATACTTTCTGGGCATCAAGTTACATATGTGATGTCCAAACTCGGAGTGAAGAAAGCCTGCAGAATGGATAGGGTCCAGGTGGCTTCTGAGGACAAGATGGTACGACTCTTTCCTGACCTAAGAAGGCAGGAGGGTCACAGGCTTCGAGATTACCTTGTGGACAGGGGATTCCATTAAGACCACCGCCCTGGGTCAGGCTTGTTTGGGGCCAGGTTAGTTCGAGGCAAGGGAAATCCCAGCCTGGTACCGGTTCAGCTCTAGCCACGTGAGACACAAAAGGAGACTGGGCTGAGCTGCGTTGCCCCCATCATCTAGCTGGAGATAACAGTGACTTTGGTTTCTCTTGCCTTTTACACCTGAGTGAGCATGGGAATGCTTCACGGGCTTAAACTCCTGGAAGAAGCAGGCTAGACCAGTGCCAATGAACAAGAAGGACTCCTTCATTCTCCAAAACATGCCCCCTTGAGCTCCACTTGCTTTCCTCCTAGCTCTACCTGAAGACAAACTAAGTGCACCGAGCAGGTTTCTTAAGCCCGGGAGCCTGGGACCAGCAGGAGGGGGAGAGGCAGTGCAGGGCCGCAGAGAGATTGCAGGATGGCTGTCCTCGCATCTCTCTTGATGGTGTGTGTGGCGGGAACGTAGCAGGGAGGAGGCTCTCACATCAGCTCCGTCCTGGCTGGCTGGTTTCTAAGTGCCTCGTCTGGGAGGACTGTAGGCTCGAGGATCATATTTCCACGTGGCGTTATATAATCGCCATCCTGTCGAAACAGGAAAAAATCGGATCTAATCTCCTTGGAGATAAGACTTCCTCTTGCTTCCGACACTTTTCCCCATGAGCTGATCACCAGCTGGGGCTTCCTGTGAATGTCTTCTGATGGCAGGGAGCAGAGAAACGGGAACACTGCAGCTGAGAGTCACAGCTGAGTTGGAACTTGCGGAATGAACCCGGGTGTGCCAGCCCCACGCTTAGAAATGGGCTCTAGAGAATGCCAGGTATGTGGTCAGAACAGAAATTCCACAGGACACCCGCTGGGCTCCAAGTACCACATAGGGTTAGTTGCCCCACCATACATAAGCAGCTCGCACTTCAACTGAGCCCTACTTACTGCTTCCATCCCTGCTTCCATCCCTTCTTCCATCCTCCATCAACCCTGGTTCCCTCTCCTCCAGGTGAGGCTGCCTGGAGGTATAAGTGGGTAACACAGTTGGTAGGAAAAAGGTCTGCGATCACCCTTGGGTGCCTCAGAAGAGAGGCCTGGCATTTGCTTCTGTGGAATCATTCCCTGAAAACCCTCTGGGGCACCATTCTGCCTTGACCCACATGGAGTCGCCATGGATCGGCATCACCCGGACAGCAACAGGCTGGCTGGCTGCTTCCTGAGAACATTGGAAGGGGTCTTAGAGTTCATCCAGAAAAAAGGGAGGAGAGCACAGAAGGAAATTAGGTTTTACGAAATGTCAGTGACGGAGCTACACATGATGTCAGTCGTTGAAGCCATGCAAGGACTAACGGACATGGGGACAGGGCCTCTGCTTTTAGAAACGGGGGAGTGAAGCTACAACACGGGGCATGGCTGTGAGCTCATGTCTCTCCCTCCCCACCCACCCACCCCCACCCCCCCGCTTCTGTCAACAATTGGTCCGAGTTGGAGTTGAGCTGCTCTGGTCTCTGGAGAAATCGGCGATGGAGCCATGGAGCAGTAGCTCCTGGATTCCTGCTGAGTCCTTGGGCTACCCTGAAACCCAGCGACCGGGTCCCAGGCTCCAGCCCCTGGTCGGCATGTGCTTGCCCAGTGTGGCCCTGAGAGCCGAAGTTCTCCACATTTGGGAGGCTGGATAAACCCCTCTAGAACCTGATGAACATTCTAGATGCTTCCTCCAGAACACTCTCCCACACATATACTGAATTGTGCCTGAGGTGTCACTGGGCCCTCGCGATGGCTCTGTGTCTTTCATGCAGGAGACCCAGGTTGGAGGTCTGGCCATTGTACCTTGGGCAGGGCCACCCCTGAGTTGATCATCAGGGAGGGCTTGTCTGTTGGTATGGTGCTGCCCACAGGATTCCAGACTTCGATGAACCGTGGAGAAGAGCCTGGTGGTCGCCTTCCTAACCACAGTGCACTTTGTAAGTGACTGTGGGGATGGCATAGGACGGGGTGTGTGGGTCTGAGTCTGAGGGTCGGCTACGTAGTGTGGAAGCCCACGGCCTCCAGGGGCATATCAGTAGGGAAGGAGAGGAAGGGCTTGGGAGACTACAGGGAGAGACACCAGGCGCCCAGAGAGCAGGGGAAGAGCAGAAAAGGGGGTGTCATGGAGGTCAGGGCAGGAGTCAGCATGGGGCAGCCTCTGCCTTGGGGGCTGGGAAACTCCCAAAGTGAAGTTTGCTCACCTCATGTGAGGTTGTCTAACGGAGAAGGAAGTTCCCAGCCAGGCTCCCCGAGGTCAGTCTTGACGCACCCTGGGGCTGGGCTCAGTTCTAATAAGGGAAGACAGATTCTGTTACATAGCTCCTGGACTCTTGCTGACTCTACATTCGGACAGTGGATTAAGATCCCTTCCCTGAAACCCAGCAGCATCCACAGCTAGAATAAACCCCCAGAATGATCTTGGTCTCAAAGTAGCCTAAACCCTCTGACTGCCAAGGGTGGGGTGGCGCCAGGCTAACCCGGTCGACCTGTTAAAAATGATGATGACGGAAGACTGGCTTCCCCAGAAAGGGAAGCCTGGCTCCTGCCCCGACTCACCTTCATGGGAAGCGCTGTCTCTCCCTGCCCGCGCCACTCAGCAGACGCCAGCCAGGACACTTTGGGTCTGCCCAGCTGTTCTGTTGCCTGTGCTGCTCATATGAGGCCTGGTCCCTCCTCTCTGCCTTCCTCTCCTGCTCCTCCCCGCTTCCCCTCTCCCTCATCTGCCTTCCAAGCTTCCTCCTCCCATGCTGTCTTCTCCCTGTCTTCTCTGGCTCCCATTTCTGACCCTCTTTCCGCACCCCACTCCTCCTCCTCCTCCTCCTCCTCCTCCTTCTCCTTCTTCTTCTTCTTCAGAGATCTTCTCCATTCTCTCTCCCTTCCTGGGCAACCAGTCCCCTGACTCACAGTAGACAAGACCTGAGGGCAGCTCCCAGGCCTGGACCTTAGGGGAGGCCAGAGGAAGGTGGTGGTCTGGGGTATGGCTTCTCTCTGACGCTGGGGAGCCAGCAGACAGGTCACTCTAGCGCCAAGGCCACACCAGCCAGTCATCTCAAGAGCTTGACTGCCTGAGACTCTGCTGCAAGTTGACTGTGGCCTCTTCCCGCCAGCCCAGCCGGCAGTGAGGGGCTCCAGCCGGGATCCTCTAGGGCTTTCTGCTGTGGAGGTCAGCCCCCTTGCTACCGCCCCACATGGAAACGGGGAAGGACAGGTATGCAACTGCAGGATCCATATGCTTCACCTCTCAGTAAAACCTGACAGAGGTGTGTCCTGATTCTCAATTTTATGACGAGGACTTGGGAACCTGGGAGGCGAAGTCATTTGCCTGTGGTCACACAGCCTAAAACAGAGGTGCCAGTGGCAGCCGGGATGGCAGCCAGACGTGGGCTGGGAGTGGTGACCTTAGTGGCGCTGGTGCCCGGGAGCCACCTCCTGCCCGAGGCTCCACCTGGCCTGACAGCTGGTGACCAGGAGAACAAAGGCCAAAGCAGGCCGGGAGATTTGCTGTCTGCGAGCTCTCTGCCTCACTGCTCCCTCTCTGGGCCCCACATCTGTAAAATGGACATGGCAGAAGCAGCCTTTGCCTCCCAGTGCACGCTGCACAGAAAGGAGGGCTCATCTATAGCGAGTGGGCTTGGAATCGTGTCTGATCCCTAGTTAGCGCTCCATCCACATCGACGTTGATGTTTCCAGAGTCACTGCTGTCTGCCGGCCACACACTTTCTCATCCCCCCTAAAGGTGCCACCCACTGCTTCACAGAGGAACCGGAGCCCAGTGAGATGTAGGGGCTGGCTCCAGCCCCGAGAAGCTGGCCACCCAAGGCCCGCCTGTACAGCATCTCAGAGCTCACGCTCGCTCACTCCAGGGACCAGACTAGCCCTTCCTTGGTGCGCGGAGAAGGGCCAGGGACTCGGGGAAGACCATTCTTCATAAAGACTGAGAAGGAGAAAGAAAGAGCCCAGCACGCGGGCCCCTGGCTGGCTGGGGCCTGGGAAGCTTCGGGGGTTGTGGGTTGTGGGCGGGAGTGCCGGTGGTACAGGGATGGGGCAGGTGGAAGTGGGGTGGAGTGGGGCATGGCTGGCACACAGTGATTGGGATGGTACAGTGAGAGACCCAGACAATTGAGCAATCTTCTGAACAAACTCTGAGGGCCAGATGCATGGCTGGAATGACAGTGAGCCACAGGGGTCATCCAAGGGAAGTCACCGGATCACTAGCTCTTCCTTCCTTCCTTCCTTCCTTCCTTCCTTCCTTCCTTCCTTCCTTCCTTCCTTCCTCCCTCCCTCCCTCCCTCCCTTCCTCCCTCCCTCCCTCCCTCCCTCCCTCCCTCCCTTCCTTCCTCCCTCTGTTCTCTCTTGAGATCCTGGGCACTAAACAGAGGCTGGCGATGAAGGCAGTAACAGGTGGAAAACTCAAACCAAACGTCCTGCGATTGAGTCCATTCTTCCTCACTATGATCCTTTACACAGAGAACTGCCCCCTTTGGGTTTCTGAAGTTGTAAATATTTCTGGGAGCAAGAAATCTTTCTCCCACCGAGGGGCTGGTGGATTCGAACTGCCGACCTTGCGGTTAGCAGTCCAGTGCAAAACCACTACTACACTGTCGGGGCTCCTGCATAACAAGTGACACATCCATAAACCAGTAAACTGTAACAGTACCGTAATGGAGGAGGGCACCCGCTGCTGTGAACGTATAAAGGGAAGGTGGACGTCCATCTGAGCGAGCCCAGCAAAGCTTCAGGTCAGGACAGAATTCCTTGTATGACCCTGGCCATTGGTTTGAGCCCCAAAAAGAAGCTGCTGCTTTCTCAGAGAGAGAGAGAGAGAGAAACAAAAAATATTTCATACACCAAGAGGAAAAGAAATCTAGTCTACTCAGAGCTCTCTAGTGCTAGGATTTCTTGTGACAGAGAACAAGGCTCTCATTATGTATGTTGAGAGAAGGTCTAATGCAAGATACACCAACCCAAATTCTTACAAGAGTGTGAATGACTGCTATGAAGTACTTTCTTATGCATAAAAGATGCCATCTCTTCTGAGAAGCTATCCTTCGGGACGAGGGCAGAAGGACACTGAAAACAGGCATGTAGTCTAGCTGGTAGTAAAGTATTGGTTGTTAGGGAGAGTTCCCTGGCATGGCTAGGGTAAAGCCCAGGGAGAGAGATGGAGAGAGATAAGAGGCCAAACTTCTGGTTCCTCATTGAGACCCGGAGCCAGAGTGCTAACAGTGGGGTCTTCTTATTGCTCTCCCTCCTTGAGAACCACCTGCCACCTCTAGTGGGGTCCGGGAAGAACTGGTCCCTACTATACTTGCCAGCAGTACACACAGAGCTGGGTCCTCAGGGGAAGAGGAAGCCCTGAGGCTCGGGCTGGATGGAGCTGGGGAACTGGGGAGGGGCTCGCACACGGGCTGCCTGGTGCACAGGCTGGGCAGCACACATCAGCCACCCAGGCCGACTGGCTAGCAGTCTGGGAGGATTTAGGTCCCAACAGCAACTTCTTTGTGGTGACAGAGGTGATGGCGGCGGTGGTGGTGGCCCACGTGGAACTCCATAGCAACTCCAGAGCCACCACCCGAGGGAAGGGGCCACCATGGCAACAGCTGCTCTGGGAGCAGCCCCTCTGGGGTTCCTAGCCTCCTGGGTGGCCCTCCGGTCTTCCCAAGGGGCAGCTGGCCCAGGCTGGGCTGGGGGAGGAGCGGACGTCTCTTCCCCAAGCCTCCCCTCTGGGGCAACGGCTGTGGGCACGGAGAAAGCCTTGCCTGTTGCTTGTTGGCTGTGACTATTCGGTCACTGATAAAGAATATGAAGTGAACTGTCTTTGCACTTGGGGCCTAGATATGAGGAATGGCAGGGAGGTCTGTTTAGGGGGTGGTCTCTGGGGATGTCAGGATGGAATTGTGTCACAGGCAAGGAGTCCCCCAGCTCTGGTCCCTGCAGAGGGCTCCTTGGGGCTGTCTGGCCCAGGGGTGAGGGGAAGAGGGGGGCAAGGTGTCTGGGAGTCAGCAGTTCAGGATGTCATTGGTGTTGGTGACTGGCTCGCCCCACTGTCCCACCCTGACCTGCACTGGATCAGAAGGCCCAGGAGTCAGGAAAGAATGGGGGGTGGGGAGGGGGGCTGGGGCTGGCTTGGTGACGAAGCCTGAAACCCATGGTGAGTCAGCACCTCCTGCCTCAAGCTTCTGCCCCTTTCCTCACCCCACAGCCCCACTTCCCTCCCTCCTCCTTCCTCTCTTCTTCTCTCCCTGGCGATTCTTCTTTATTTCTTCATCTCCGTCACCTCTTCATTCATTCACCAAACATTTCTCCGTAGCCCTCGCGCGTGCGCGTGTGTGCTCGTGTGAGGGCTGGGTGCCTGAGTTGACCAGCACCCCCTTGTAGCTCTGAGTGAGGGATGGGGGCTGCTCTTGCCAGTATCCACTAATACCAAGTGGAAAGAGCCAAGTCCTTCCCCTCCCTCCCACCCCCCGGAAGCCTCCTTCAGGTCGCGCTCGGGCTCTGGTATCGGCCAGTATCCACCAATACCCGGTGGAAAGAGCCAAGTCCCCCCGGAAGCCTCCTTCAGCTCTCTTGCAGGCTCTCATTATTCTGGCAGTCTCTCCTCCTCCGGTAGGAAGAGCATATTGTAAAGAGAAAGCTTTCTGTTCCCCAGGGGCTCCCAGGAATGCCCCAGAAGCAAGGTGCAGAAGCCAACTGGAGACAGCACGTGGGAGGAACAGGAGAGGAAAGCACTGGCGGCGGGGACGCTGGCCTGGCCCCGCTCCTGGCCATTCATTCATGGCATATTTACTGAGCCCTCTGCACGGTGCTAGACCCTAGGAAGGCACCCTCCAGCCGGGGGACTGGCCACAGCAAGTACACAAATATAGATACTGACCAAGAGTCTGAGAGGCCAGGAGAAAGGGGACGGGCTGTGGTGCTCCGGGGCTAGGCCTAGGGATGAGGGTGCAGTCACACTGGGGGAGCTGCGAGTGGGACCCGAGGGGAGGGAGGGGTCCCATGAGAGGCCCACCCGTGACCCAGGCGTGGCTTGTGTGAGGGTCACAGGGGAGCTGCTGCTTCCCAGGGCTGAGTGGAGGGAGGCCTGGGCCAGCTAAGTGGCACGAGGGTCCCTTGAGGGCCCCCCTAAGGCGTTTGGATTTCATCCAGCCATGGAGGGCTGTAAGCAGGGGTAACCTGATCTGGTCTTGGGTTTAAGTGTCCCTCTCCGGCTGCTGGCAGGGGACTGTGGGTGGAGGGGCAGATGGGGCATAGGAGACCAGGCTGATTGGCAACAGAGACTGGCTGGGAGTGAAGAGGGGAGGGGAGATGGAGACTATTTGCGATGATTCTTAAGTGGTGGAATTCCCACCTCCCAGGCGGGAGATTGGGCCCATGCACCTCTTGTTGGCCTTCCCTCATCTGCCTGCAGAGGGCTGTGGGCTGCACTGCTGTGGAGCGGTTTGGGCGGAGCTTCCAGACAAAGCGGGACGAGGAAGAAATGACTGGCAACTTATGCCCTGAAATCGGCCAGTGCAAGAAAAAAGCCTATATATCCCGCCAGTCCAGTCTGCCCTCGATCATGGGGATGTGCGGATGGTGGGCTGGAACTAGGGGTTGGGGGGAGCTTTCCTTCATGTTAAGAGTGTCAACTCCGCGCGGGCAGGGATCTTTGGCTGTGGTTTCCCCCAGTGGGGAGAGGACCTGGCCTTGGTGAACATTTTCATAAAGATGGATTGAATGCTAACCAAGAGAGAGACTATGAATGAGACAGTGGGCATAGGGTGACATCCAAGCTTCTGGTTCAGGCCCAGGGAAGGTGGATGGTGGTCGCCCATGCAGAGGGGAGAGCGGGAAGCAGAGGCCAAACAGAGCCGGTGTCTGGAAGCGTGGAGACCCCTTCAGGAAGCCCTGGAGGCGGCACTGGGGCAGGGAGGGAGAGGAGCTCGTTTGGCCCACTGTCGTATCGGCAGCCTCTGTGATTTGGCACTGTCGAGTCCTCTCCAAATCAGAGACCCGGTCTACAACAGATGAACCAAACCCAAGACAAATTCACCACCAGCGAGTCGAGGCCGACTCCTCGGGCCCCTGTAAGATGGTGTTGACCTGCCCCCTGTGCTTCTGAGACTGCTCACTTCCCACGAAGCTGGGATGCCTGTGTCAGGAGAGACCAGTCCCTGGGGCGGGACCTTCCATTTGGTAGGGGGCAGTGAGAGTCAGGAGAGGTCCTCACGGCAATGGGCTGGCACAATGGGCTCAGGTGTGGTGACCATGGGGAGGACAGCGCAGGACCGGGCAGGGTTTGTTCGGTGGTGCACAGGGTCACTATGGGCCAGAACCACAAACAACAGCATCCACAACAGAAGGAACCACCGCCCGGTCCTGCACCCTCCTCTCCATTGTGACATTTGAGCCCCGTGCAGCAGCCACGGTGTCAATCCATCTTGCCGAAAGTCTTCCTCGGATGTGCTAACCTTGTATTTGACCAAGCCTGACGTCCTTCTCCAGGGGCTGCTCTCTCCAGCCAACACGTCTGAAGTACATGAGGTGAAACCTTGCCATCCTGGCTTCGAAAGACCATTCTGGCTGCACTGCTTCCAAAACAGATTTGTTGGTTTATCTGGCAGTCCATGGCACTTACATAGCCTTCACCAACACCCTACTTCAAGAGCATCGACTCTCCTTGGTCCTGTGAGTCCCTGTCCAACTTACACCAGCATCCGAAGCCATTGCAAACCCCCTGGCTTGGGCCAGGCACACCTTCGTCTCCAAAGCAGTGCCTGGAATGTTTGATGTCATAGTCAATCATGGCTCCTAGCGAGCCATGTGACAGACGGCCTGTAGGGTGTTCTTGGTTGCAGGACTGATGGAAGCAGAGTCAAGGGGTGAGAGTGGCTGGGTGGGTTCCAACCTTTAGCCTTTTGGAGAGCAGCCAAGCACTCAGCTGTTGCGCCAGCAGGGTGCCCCTCCTGGATCAGAGAGGCTGCGTGCGTGTGTGTGTGTGTGTATGTGTGTGTGTGTGTGTGTGTGTGTAACGGATGGGTGTTGAAAGGATGGAGCTGAGAGGGAGTTCTGGGCAGCAACAACAAATGGCTGGGAGAGTGGTCACCTAGAGGAAAGTGTGTGGGGAGAGAAGGAAGGGGGCCCTTTCTTGCCCCCCCACCACCCTCCTTAAGATGCAGGGGCCCTACCTTGGCTAGAAGCAGAACCCTGCTATTGTGGGAGGCTGGTATTCAGTCGCTGCTGTGGTTGTTGGTGGCTGTTAAGTGGGCAGCACCTCATGGGAACCCCATGTGTGCAGGGTACAGCTGTTACACTGGGCTGCCAGACCAACCACTGGGCCTATCTGCTGGGACGATTGGCGTGTGGTTTGGCACTTAACAATTTGTACCACCCGGAACTCCCCTGGTATGAAGTAGCCCTGTGTGCATTTGCTGACACCTGGAGAGGCTGGCAGACACCGGGGCCTGGGAGCCACAGCCAGGAGAGGCGCAGGGAGAGGCTTCCAGAGCAAGCCTGCAGCTGGATCCTCCTGCTTCTTGTCTGTGAAGCTTTGGCTGGGGCCAATGGAGGTTCCCCGGTGGAGACAAGGCCCCTGGCAGTCTTACCTGGCTTCTAGGTAAAGTGTGTGGTTGCTGCAGCCCCAGGTGACGGAGCCAGCTCAAATGCCACCTGCTGCATGGGTGCCAGAGAGTGCACATGCCAGGACTCGGAGCTGGCAAGAGAAGCATCTTGCCCCTGGCAACCATGCCTGAGGGTCTCCAGGAGGGCAAGGCTACAGATGGCCGGTACCGCTGACATCGCTGTACTACTGCTGATGAGATACCACACACACTGCTCCCTGGGAAGAGCAGAGTATTGGTGCTGAGTGGATCCCATTCCAATGTATCAAGGCCCCGGGTGACACCGGGGAGCGGTTGCATACAAGCTTCTGGGCTGTAAGCATTATGGGGGCAGGGCTGCTAGGTCTTCTCTCCTGCGGGGCTGCTGCGGGTGGGGTGGGGGTGCGGAGTGGCGTCACCCAACCTTGTTAGCAGGCGTGTTCTTCATCGGTGCACCACCGGGCTTAGGGGAGTTTTTGGTGCTGGCAAAGAAGTTCATCGCAGGTCCCTGTTCAGAAGGCCTGGCTCCCCCTGATCCCATCTCCACCCTGAACCAGCATGCAGCCCCACGTCTGAGCTGGGAAGCCACAGGAAGGGAGGAGGCTTCAAGTTCCACTTGCTACGCTGAGCAGGAATCCCAGCCCATGAGCATCCGGGTCTCTCCAAACACTACCCGCAGAGTCCCACCCACGGCCACCAGTCGGTTCCCACTCAGCCACTCTGTCCCGGGCTCCTGAGGCCGCGCCTCTTGCGGGCAGCAGGGGGAAGGGGCTGGTGGGGTTGGACCACCACCTTGCCGAGAGCTATCTAATGCTTAACCGACAGCACCACCAGGCAGCTTGCACCGATGTCATCTTACTTTTTCCACAGGCCGGGAAAGACCCACATGTGTCAGCATCCCCTCTGGCTGGAGGGGTGGGGTGGGGAGACAGTAGAGAAGAGAGGGTGGCAGCTTACCTTGTGGGTTGCTCAGAGGTGCTTCCTAAGACCAGGTGTTCAGTTTGTCACTGCAAGGCAAGCAGCACCAGTAAGGTGGCCTTTATTCAAACATAACTTGCCTTCACAATGAGTCTGACATCTGCCTTCCGTGATCAGATGTCTTGGAAGTACAGGAAGGGGGGACAGTGTGTCTGGTTTGAGGCTAAGCAGCTCCTCCCGGGACTTGGTTATGATCCCCTGCGGTGCCCCAGGGCATGGCATTCCGTGGGGTCACAGAACCAGGAGCTGCGGTCTGGTCCATTGCGGAGAGCTGTCTGGGAGTCCGCTGGGTATGCAGGGTAGAACTGTGCTTTGCAGGGTTCAGGCTGGAACCTTTCACAAGCAAATCTCCAAGCCTATCTCCCAGAGGTGCCTCTGGGGCAGGGGGGTGTAGGGGTTCAGTCCATCAACCTTCTGGTTAGTTGTCAAGCACTGTTTTTGCTACTTACCTCCTGTTAATGAGTGAATGAATGTGAGGAGATAGCCCCCCTTATATATATATATATGTGTGTGTGTGTGTGTGTGTGTGTGTGTGTGTTCAATAGCATTAAATAAAGTCCTCCCTGGTTTTCTTTTCTGTAAAAGAGGAACCGAACATAATGCCCTTGCTTTTGGAATCAAATGACCTTCAGGAAACTCAGACACGGGGGAAAGCACACCTCCCTCCAGCAACAGGGCCCATGGGTGGCGTGGGGACTGCACGTCGGGCTGCAGGTCACGAGGTCAGCACTTCGAGGTCACCAGCTGTCTCAAGTGTGTAAAGAGAAGGCTGTCTGTGTAAAGAATTGACAGTCCTGGCAACCCCAAAGCCCCACAGAGTGAGACTGAGTGGGGGCGTATTGCTTTTACAATCCCTACTCCGTTCAGGAAGCAGCTCAGCACTGGGCAAGCTTGGCTGTGAAAAGAACCCTCAGGCAGCCCTCCTCTGGCACAGGGCTCTCTCGGAGGGAGACCAACTTGACAGTATTCGGCACGCACTCGGCTTGTTCCACCAGCTGCCGCTTTGCTCCTGATCAGCCGGCCGCAGTGCGCTCGCAAAGCAAGCTCGCTGCCACCCGTCGAGTCACGCTCTCAGTGACCGCCGTCCGTCCGGGGCAGGGTAGAACTGCTCCCAGGGGCTTCCAGGATGGTGAGTCTTCACGGGAGCAGGCAGCCTCCACTTGCTCCCGCAGACCAGCTAGTGGGTTTGCACGGCTGACTTTGCGGTTAGCAGCCCAACGCCTCGCCAACTACGGCACCGGGGCTCCTGTCATGAGCGTTACTGCTCTGAAAACCAAACTCGCCGAGGCTGCATTGATTCTGATGCATGACTACCTCACGGGCAGATTGAAAGTGGCCCCTGGGTTCCCACGACTGCAAGTCGCTATGGAAGCAGACTGCCACCAATTTCTTCCGAGGAGCGGCTAGTGGGCGCCAACTGCCAACCTTGGAATGAGCTGCCAAGCCACCAGCCCCTTGACTAACTCTTTGCTGTTTGGCATCGTTAGCTCGTCTTCCCAGCTTGCACGGAAAGGTGCCACTGGAAGAGGGTTGGTTCACAGCTCCTGTCTTGAAAAGCGGGGCGTCAGACCAAACTTCAGGGCCCCTGTGGTCAGGAGTTCTCCCCAAGCAGTTCTAACCACCAGCCCTGTGCAGAGGGCTTCAGAGGAATGGCCTGGTCCTCCCTCCCCACGGCTCAGGGAGGTAGGTACCATGTGACTCCTATTTCACAGAATCGGTAACGGGAGCTCAGAGAAGCTAAACAGCTCGCCCAAGGTCAACCAACTCAGAAATGACAGAGCCTGGACTCAGATCAGTTCTGACTCCAGAAGTCACCACTCAAAACCAAGAGCCAACCTGACTGCCATCAGGCCCATTCCCACTCACGGGGACACTTGAAGGCAGGGTGAAACTAACTGCCCCTGTGGGTTTCTGAGGTTGTGACTCTATGGGAGTAGAAAGCCTGGTCCTTCTCCCACGTTGTGGCTGCTGGTTTCAAGCTGCCTACTTTGTAGTTAGCAGCCCAACTTGTAATCCCACAAGGGCCTGGTGTTCTAACCAGCTCCCTCCTGTGGGCTCAGGGACCAGAGTTGGCTCCGTACAGCTCTGCTGGCTGCTGCCCTGGGTGGAGGAGGTACGGCAGGCTCTGACTTCTCCCCCAAAACTCTGCCCTCCTCCTGCAGGGGTCTGCAGGTGTCACTGGGGACCCCAGCCATTCAGGTCTCCTCAGGACCACCCTGCCCGAGACCCATGCCGTGGGTCCTCAGACAGACTGTGAAATGGTTCAACATTGATCAAACAGCATCACACACACACACACAGACCCAGCCATTTGGCCGTGGGCCCTGGTGCGTAATATCAGTGTGGAGCCAGCAGTGCACTGCAACCCATTATCGCCCAGCCAAGCCTCTCGGGGCGAGCCTGCTTGCAAATGGCTGTCTTCTGTCTGGGGGGCGGGGGTAGGGTGCAGCCCCTCCTTGCCCTCCAGTTGCTGGAGGAGAGATTTTATCTTTAATGGACAACTGGCTGCCTGCCACCGCTTTGCCTCACCTCGCTGGGCCAGGCACAATGCCCAGGTTTCGTCTTCACTTCAGGAATAGGCTTCCCTTGGCTTCTTCCCTTCCCTCAGCCCCTCCCTCCTCACCTGACAGCTTCGAGCTCTCCTTCGAGCTCTACGGTGCTTTCCTGGTGTGGCTGGGCAAGGAGACCCCCTAAACGGTCTCAGCCAATTCTTGTGCACCTACTGTGTGTCCCAAGTGCTGGCTCTTAACACATCTCTGAAGTAGGTACTCTTAGGAGCCTCATTGTACAGACAGGGTTGGGTGAGTGGCAGCAGGTTATTCAGCTAATGAAGAAAGAAACAAAAGGTCCAGGTGACTCTGAATCTATGCCTGGGGACAGGCCAGAGTAAGAGGACAAACATGCACCTAGAACAGGGTCCCTAATTCTCAGAGCTTACTGCAAAATGACGGTGTCCTGGTGGCGTACTGGGATACATAATGACCTGCTACCCATAAGGTCAGCGGTTCAAATCCACTAGCCGTTCCACAGGAGAAAAACGAGGCTGCCTGCTCCCATAAAGGTTTATCGCCTCAGAAACTCCCAGGCAGCGCTTTACTCTGCCCGATCAGATCAGAATGGTCCAGATGGCAGCCGAGTGTGGCGTGCACAATGAAAATGCAGGTGCTTTCAGGTCTGTCTACGTTAGAGAGACTGGATGAACAATCTGGAGGAGAAAACAATGGGACCGACAGTTCTGGGGGTACATGAGAGGGAGATGGGGGGAAAGGTAGTGGCATTAACAAACCCAGGGACAAGGGAACAACAAGTGATCCAAATCAGTGATGAGGAGGGTATAGGAGGCATGGTAGGGCGTGACTAAGGGCAATGTAACCAAGAGGAATTGCTGAAACCCTAATGAAGGCTGAATATGACAGTGGGACAAAAGGAAAGTCAAATGAGATAGAGGAAAGAGCTAGGAGGCAAAGAGCATTTATAGAGGTCTAAATAAAGACATGTACATATAGAAATATATTTATATAGGAGGATGTGGAAATAGATCTATGTGCATATATGTATAGGTTTAGCATTAAGGTAGCAGATGGACATTGGGTATCCACTCAAGTACTCCCTCAATGCAAGAATACTTTGTTCTATTAAACTGGCATTCCATAATGCTCACCTTCCCAACACAATTGCTGAAGAAAAATGGGTGCATAAGTAAATGTGAAGAAAGCTGATGGTGCCCGGCTATCAAAAGATATAGCATCTGGGGTCTTAAAGGCTTGAAGGTAAACAAGCGGCCATCTAGCTCAGAAGTAACAAAGCCCACATGGAAGAAGCATATCAGCCTGTGCGATCACGAGGTGTCAAAGTGATCAGGTATCAGGCATCATCAGAACAAAAAAATCTTACCGTAGTGACTGAGGGGGGGAGTGCCGAGTGGAGACCCAAAACCCATCTGTAGGCAATTGGATATCCCCTTACGCAAGAGTTGCGAGGAGGAGACAACCAGTCAGGATGCAGTGTACCAATGATGAAACATACAACTTTCCTCTAGTTCCTAAGCGCTTCCTCCCTCTCCCCCCACCCATCATGATCCCAATTCTACCTTACAAATCTGGCTTGACCAGAGGATGTACACTGGTACAGATAGGAACTGGAAACACAGGGAATGTAGAATGGATGATCCCTTCAGGACCAGTGGTGAGAGAGGCAATACTGGGAGGGTGGAGGGAGGGTGGGGTGGAAAGGGGGAACCGATTACAAGGATCTACATATAACCTCCTCCCTGGGGGATGGACAACAGAAAAGTGGGTGAAAGGAGATGTTGGACAGGGCAAGATATGACAAAACAATAATTTATAAATTATCAAGGGTTCATTAGGGAGGGGGAAGCGGGGAGGAAAAGGGAAAAATGAGAGGCTTAAGTGGAGAGGAAATGGTTTGAGAATGATGAGGGTAACGAATGTACAAATGTATACAACTGGTGTATGTAAGGATTGTGATACGAATTGTATAAGCCCCTAATAAAATGATTTTTTTTTAAAGAAAAAGAAAATGCAGATGTTTCTTTCCAGGTTACCGTTTCGAGATGGTGCCTGTCAGACACTAGACCAGGTGGGGGTCCTGCTGAGCAACTGGGCCGGTGGCAGAGTGGGACATCGTGTAGCCCTGTCTGAGGTGAAGGACAAGCCACCTGTGGCCCCGACTTCCCACCACCCCTATCCTTCCTGGGCCCAGGATGTGTATATTTCCCACCCCTGCTCCCCAGTGACCTCCCAGCCATGTTGTGATTGGCAGCCTCAGGGTCTGGGCCGATGGATAGCTGGTGCCATATCAGGGAGAGGGTCTGCTTGGCAAACGAGCAGGAACAATGTGGAATTCCTTAAAAAGTCCCAGTCCTTTCTCCCCGGGACAGCAGGGACAGGAGCGTCCACGTCAGTCATACAGGCATGTGGTCTGGGAGCCCAGCATCACCAATCATCTTCCCTTTGTGTGACCTCAGGCTAATCTCTCCCCTGTCGGAGCACTTGTATCTGGAGCAGGAGGTGAGCTGCCTTGCAGTCCCAGGTAGGGCGGCGGTTGCTTAACTCAGGTGATGGGGTGGGAGGCCCGCAGTCCCCGAACACACAGCGCAAGAAAGGAGAGGCCAAGGCAGACAGTCACAGCAGGAGCAGCCAGGTGGCTCCAGTTGTCTTTATTGAGGCTCCAGCACAGCATGACAGTCAGAGGCCTGCAGACAGGGCAGGGGGCCCCGCGTCAGCACACCTCAGACACACACAAGGAGACAGCTCAGAAAAGGACGGACCAACACCAGGGACAGGGCAGGGACGGCAGGGTGGGGACGGGAGTGGGGCTGGGGTGGGGGGCAGAGGCCAAGGCTGAAGGGGTCACCTGGCCTCTGCTATTGCACTCATCCTCTGGCCAGCGGCCAGGAAGTACAGTATTGCAACTGGTCTCCGCTCGCTCGCCTGAGGCGGCCCCTTCTCGGACCCCTGAGCCAGCTGGGCAGGCAAAGCCCGTTCCTGCCTGCCTGCCCAGCAGCATCTTTGAAAGCAAACGGACAAAGGAGACGGGGCAACAAGATGACAGTAAGACAAACCGCCCCCTTAGGCAGGGACACAGGTGGGGCCAGAGAGAGGAGTGGGGGCTGCACGGGAGCCCCTGGAAGGCCCCACAACTGGGGCATGGGGTGGGAGGTAGAAACCCAATCTAGGGTCAGGGGCTAGTGGAGCAGTGATTGTGGGGAGTGGGCAGGATGACCTTCTACTGGCCACCTACTGCCTTAGGAAACACCCCCAGGAGGGAGAGTCAAACACGGGGCCAGCCAGCTGGACCGGCGGCACCCAGGTGCACCTTCCCCAGGACATTTCAGACGTTTTCAGCAAGAAATCTGTGAAGAAGGAAGGGGTGGGGGTGGGGGTGGAGGACGGACTTGGGGAGACACAGCCTAGCAAAGAGGACAGACCACCAATAGCACGTGCACTACACACAAGAGTAGAGTATGTATGAATATAGATACTATATGTGCATATATCTCTCTTCAATGTACAGTAGAACAGAACTTCAGGCCCAGATGGCTCCGGGTCCTGAGGGTTGCATGGGAGGGTTCCCATCAGTCCTGTGCAAACAAGGATATCTGCGTCTTTCCCAGCGGCAGATTCTTGCCTGGTTTCCAGAGTCTCCCTATAGCCTTGGGCTTTCTGTCTGTCTGCCTGTCTCTCTCGCGCTGGTGCCACTTTAAGAGAGGGTGGGAACTTCAGCCTGGGCATAGTTGGACGAGAGGGCGTCTTGGCAGGTCTCTGTGTTTAAAGAGCACAGGTATGAGACACTGGGACGCACGCTTTCGGCTCAACATTGCCTTCTGGGGCGGGGCAAGGAGATCAGCGAAAGAAAGGGGGAGACAAAGAGTGAGATGTTAGGAGGCAGCGGCGGCTGACCCACAGGCTGCAGGCGAAGGAGCAGGCCGAGAGCAGAGCTGGGAGGCATGGGGGACCCAGAACTAAG
Source organism: Tenrec ecaudatus (assembly GCF_050624435.1). Taxonomy (NCBI): domain Eukaryota; kingdom Metazoa; phylum Chordata; class Mammalia; order Afrosoricida; family Tenrecidae; genus Tenrec; species Tenrec ecaudatus. The sequence continues at coordinate 144,587,698 of NC_134530.1, read as the reverse complement.
AGGCCAGGAAGAGCAGGGACGGGTCAGGGAGTAGGGCAGGCCCTTCCAGCACCGGTCTGCCCACCCAGCTCTGGGCCAGGTTGATACATAGCTGATGTTACAGCGTTACATCTCCATGCCTGCTCCAGCGATGGCCGAGGAACACTAGCGCTAGATCTTCACAGTCCAGAGGGGTTAACGCTCAGCAGCCTGGCCTGGAGGCAATGACAGGTTCCCACCTGACCTCCTCATCTTCCATCACAACCCCAGGCTGCCCCCTGCCCCCGGGGCTGCTCCCAAAGACTCCTAAACCCACTGCCTGGACAGGCCTGGCCTGGCCCTGTTCCTCAATCTGAAGGAACGTACAGCCCACAGCCTCCCGGGAATGCTGAAGGGGAAGTTAGGGAGGGCGGCTGTGCCCATCTCCACAGAGAATGCCGGAAAGGAGCCTGCCGTTCAGCAGCCCAGCCCCTCGGGGAGCCTTTCTGCAGCCCATCCTCGGCCCGGGTCTTGGGGGTCTGGTCTGATCTTCCCTCCACTTGGTTTCCCTAAGGAAGCACAGGGAGGGGGCTGCTGCCACCATGCAGAGCTGGGTTGAGAGTGCAGGCTCTGCTCACTCCAGGTCACCTTGCCACAGCCCTGCAGCTACTAAGAGGCTGTGCGGTCCCAGGGCCCCAGGCCAGGCCCCTGTAAAGGTGAAGTTCGCATCAGCGTCCACACCTCACAACATCCATCCTGGACCGCCCAGCCGTGCCCAAGAGTTCCCACTGCTTTCCTTGTCTTGTAATGGCTGCTTCTGCCTCACTGGACTCCCTCCTAGACTGGCCCTTGGCCGACGTGTTCTCTGGCCCTCCGAGTAAGTCTTGGAGAACGGCACAGACGCTCAAGGCTGCTGGCTTCTCTTTCTGGGTGCAAGCAGAGAGCGAGCTTCCATCCTGCCCAGTACTCCTAGCTCCAAACTTTCTAGGTCACTTTAGAACCGCCCGTACACACGCTGATGCCCAACTCATCAGCGTGGGCAGGGTCTCTGGGCCTCCCTGCCAGCAGCTGGGTCCTAAGGCACACCGGTGGCCAGGCTGAGTGGCCGGGGCATCTCGGACAGGCAGAGGGTGAGGTGTGAGGTTGCAGGAGAGCCCAGGCAAAGTGGGGAAGTGTGTGTGGGGGAGCCGGGGAGTGGATGAGCCTGCTCTGGGGAAACAATGACATGAGGATGCCTTCTCCAGGAGCTTCCCATCCTCAGGAGCCTCTGAGAGTTGGGGAGAGAGTTCTTGGTGTGTGTCCCTGCACTCCCCTCGGCTCAGGGATCCATCCAGGAACACAGGCCCTATGCCCTCTGGTCCCGCCTGTGGCCACAGCAGTGGCCTCAGCTGGGGTGGTCTGGAAACAGATAAGATAAAGAATGCCTGCTGGGGCTATTTCCCACCACCCCCCCTGTCCCTCTGCCCAGGAAGGTACTGAGCATTTGATTGAGATGTCCAACCCCTTGGTGAGCCCTTATCTGCACCTCCACCTCAGCCTGGCAGTCAGTGACCTGGGAGGTCCCCCCTAGGCCCAGTCCCCTGCAAAGATCTGGGGACTACAGTGGTCAGCAGAGGTCCAGGAATGCAAGCTGCACTCTCAGTCTGTGGGAGGGAGGGTGGCCCCGGGCCTGGGAGAGCCTGAAGCTCTGCAGGCAGCCTCCTCTGCAGAGAGAGGTTGGTGGGCATACAGTGGGGCTGTTTTTCCCTAGGGCAGCCCCACACTGGCCTGCGCCAGGTCGCTGGGAAGGCCCAGAGGTTCTGAGAGGTAGGCCAGCCCATTCTCTTCCTTGGCGGGGGCCTGTCTCTCCCCTGAGGCACCGGGGCACCAGCCTGGCACTGCTGCATCACAAGCCCAGGGACATCTGTGCCCACCATAGGGGTGCAGCGAGCATGCCCATCCCCGTGGGAGGGGAGGGGCGGGGAGGAGGCGGTGGGTGCTGTGGAAACCTGGGCTCCTGACAGCGAGAGGCTGCCGCAGAAATAGTTGCCTCAGTCCCCTGCACCAGAATGGCGAGGAGAAGAGAAAATAGGTGCGGTGTCCACGCTCCACTGGACGCTTAACCCATCGTGTCCTGTCCAATCTGGGAGCCGGGGGCCCTTGCGGGGGCAGGACTGGGCCTGTCCTCACCAGGGTTCTCAGCCGTGAGGGGAGCGAGCCCCAGCTTCTCCAGCCTGCTCCAGAAGCTTTCCTATCCTGGAAGGGGACCTGTCCAAGTCTGATAAGCCTGCCGTCACCCAGATGCCCCTGAGAGCAAGTGGGAGGTAGGCCGCACAGACTAGAGCAGAGCTAGGGCGTGCCAGGACCCACCTTCAACACCACAGGCCTCTTTCGGGGGAGGGTGGTGCCAGCCTGGAGCCCCAGTGCCTTAGGGAGATGGGTCCCCTCTGGAAGGGGGGCAGGCAGGTCCCAGCCACCCCTCTGCCTTCCCTGCTCCCTGCCCCTTTTCGGATGGCCCTCCGACTCCCAGCCTCCTGCGTCTCCTCGCGAGGCCTCACCACCCCTTTACAAAGAGCAGACGGGGCCCTGCCTTAGTCATTGCCCCCACACCGTCGCAGAACCTGACTCTGAAAATGGCCGGGCTCACGGCTCTCCTGTCAGGTCTAATTCCCATCAGGTGAAGCAGGAAGTGTCTCAGCTGAGGAGTTCCTTGGGTGGGGGAGGCCCCAGAGAGAGGCTTGCTGGGGGCCACCGCTGGGGGATGGGAGCAACAGCCAGGCCTGGCCACAGCATCCCGTGCTGCCTGGGGTCACGTGCAGGAGCAGGCGGGGCCAGGGTGGCACCGTGTGCACACGTTTCCTCAGCTGCCCCTGCCCAAGGTGTACTCCTGCCCTCTCGGTGACTCACAAACCTGGGCTCCCGGGCTCGTTAGGTAAATGAATACGCTTAATTATAGAAATTAGATGAGTCTCCGGTCCTGGCAGGGATGCAGCGCACAGAGGCTGGTGGGAGCGGCAGGTGACTCAGAGGCAGGGCTGGGAGTTTGTGGGGGGCGGAGAGGGAAGAAAACCGTCTGCGGAAGCAAAGGACGCAGCGCGGGGAGCGATGCCGCAGCTCGCAGACAGGGACACAGGGTCACACGTGCTGGGTCTGAGCAGGGTCCCCGGAGGACAGAGCATCTCTGCACTCGGCGGTCCCATCCCAGATGTGAGCCAGCCGTGGGGGGCTGCCCCTGGAGGCCCTGCCTGCGCTCCTGGCTGGAGCTGGAAAGCACCAGGGCTCCCCTGCTCCTGGGGGCACACATGCAGGCCCCTCGATAGTGCCCTACATGGCAGCCTTGGTCCCCGCTGGTGGGGGGGTGGACAGACAGACAGACAGAGACCTTCCATTGCAGCTCATTTTGGCTGCTGGTTCAAAGCCAGGTGAAATGGAAATGCATTCTCTAAGATTAAAAATAGGGAAAGATAGGCTCGGCTCCCCAGCCCAGCGGTCTGGCCTGTAAGTGGGCTTGGCCCACGGTGGGGGTCCCTGAGAGGGGCTCAGAAAGCCTGATTCTGGGTGATCTGGCACCTCTGGCTCAGGAAGGGGCGAGTGGGGTAGATGCCCCGGATGCAATCCCCAATTGCTCTGGAGTGCAGAGCTGGCCATTTGGGGGGCTGGCTGTGTTTAAAAGAGGCTCCGGGGCACATTCCTCTTCCCCATCCCACTCCTCACCCTCAGTCTGTGGGCAGTACTGAGCCCGGGGAGGTCTGGGAGCTGGGAGGCAGCGCAGGGAGGGTATGGGAGTGCCCGTGCCCAAGTGGGAGCCATGCAGAGAGGGAGGCTGCGGCTAAGGGGCAGGGTGTCCTGGCGGTGGGCTAGTGAGGGGGTGGAAGGGGTGGGAGAGCGGGAGCTTTCTCGGAGGGTAGGGCGAGCTGAATCGAGACGTCAGCGGAGACAGCCCCAGACTGGTTCCAGCTGCACCGGCTATGTTGTTTAGGCTCCGGGACTTTTCGCCGCAGCCTTAGTGAAGAAAAGGCACACGGGTCAGGGATGCGATTCTAGGTGACACCGCTCCAGAGGATCCGTGCCTCAGGGACCCTATGGGCAGGCACCGGGCTGGGGTGGAGGGGGCTGGCTCTCCCCAGAAGGCTCTGAAGGACAGACTCTAGGGCCCCCCCCCAGACCCCTCTACTGGCCCTAAGTGAGTTTGCCTCCCCCTCCTCCAGAGCCCGGCTGTACAGAGACCCCACAGCCCTCACTGGGCATCTGTCTGGATGGCCCAGACAGGACCTGCCCAGGGTTCGCCCTCGAACATGTGGGCAGCCTCCAGCTAAGGAGGCCGGTGTTGGCGGTTGGGGAGGCCCTGCGGCTCTGGGTCCTGACTCAGTCTGACTAGGGCACAGTGCAGCGCGGTGCTCGGGGAAAGGTGCTGGCGCACACTGGGAGTTTGGCACCGCTAATTGCCACACTTGCTGAGCAGGGCCCGTTTCCCAGCAACCCACCTGTTCCCTCTCTGAGGTCACTTTGATTGGCTGAGCTGCGTGCTTGTTGCCAAGCTGTGTGGAGGCATCTTGAAATCAGAGCAGCCGGGCCCCATAGCCCCAGAGGGCTGGTGGGGGCCAAAGGTGCCCCCTCCCCCTGGGGCCATGCACTGCACACATGCCACCTCTTTTCCCCAGGTGACACCAGTCTCAAAAACGCACCATCCTTCCATGACTGTAGCTCTCTGCCTCTTCCAGGCCTCTACCTGCCCCGAGCCTCACAGCACATGGATGGCAGGGCACAGGGCCCTCAGGCATTTTGTTCAGGAGCCTGTGTGGTGGGCTGCCCTGCTTCCCACGTTCCAGCTGGACACCCATTAGAAGCACACAGGGGAAGCCAGAGGCTGGGGGCTGGAGTAGGCAGGGAAAGACATATTGGAGCCCAGGGATGGGGTGGACAGAGGCCAGGGGCAGTGAGAGGGACACAGGGGCAGTGAGAGGGACACAGGCTAGGTTCCAGGTCTGCCCACATGCCACCTGCAGCCCCTTAGCAGACAGAGCCTCTGGGCCATCTCCTCCCAGCTGCCGGACCACTGCTTTTGCTTCTGCCACTCGAAATGCCCAGCCAAGCGGGAGACATGCCACTCAGCCCTGGCTGGTGTCAGGCCGGCCTAGAATCCCATGGGAAGAGTGGGCCATGGATGGAAAGAGCCCAGGCAGGTGGGGGAGGGGGGACTACACAGTGCTACACAGGCGGGGTAGGTGAGGGGACAGTCTGAGTGGAGGGAGAGGAGGTGCCCAGCCTATTCCTGCACCAGCCACTGCCCCTCCTCCCTCCTTCCAGGCTAGCTCTGGGGTTCAGGCACCCCAAACCAGCTGCAGTCAGGGGCCTGGCTGAGAAGAGGGCAGAGGAACCAGGGATGTTTTGAGGGGGAGTTGAGGTTTATCCAGGGACTCTGCAAGATGTTTGGAGTCACAAGGAGGACAGGAAGCTGAATGTGAACTGACAGAATGAGCCCCTGGTCTGGAGACCCCTAGAGCCCCACCCCCTCCAGCCCTCAGCCAGCTTCCATGATTTCTGCCTCACCTTTGCCGGCCAGGATGCTCCGCTCCACTGCCTAACATCTGCTCTGCCTCTGCCCCTGCCCCTGCCCCTGTCCTTGGCATGGGGCTGGTGGTGGAAATCCAGCTGCCCTTCCTAAAGCCTCAGATCCTACGCTGCTACAGACAGGACCTCCATCTGGCTCTGGCTCTGGCTCGAGGCCAGTGCTGCTGCAGGGACCTGCAGAGCTGGACGAGCCTGTCTTAGCTCCAGAGCCTCCGTGCAGGACGGGAGGAGGTAGGGCCCAAGGATCCTCTGCTTGCCAGCCTGTTCCTGGGCCTATTTGCTAGGGAGTTCGAGCTGTGCTTATGGGAGGCCTGGGGGTGGGGTGGGGGGTGGAGTGGCCCGGTGGGGCACCCTGATGAGCCAGGCCTGGGAATGGCAGTACACTCAGAGGGCACTGATGTCCACCACCATCTAGAACTGCCTTTCAGAGCTCTTCCGACTGGCCACCTAGGGTGGGTGGGCTTGTGTGCACTTTGGGGTGCTGAAGACCTTACTAATGCAGAACCTGGGTAACCAGGGCACTGCTTTAAAAGCGGGGGCGTGTCCAAGGCAGAGGGGATGGTGGCCATGGCCTCAGCGGGGGCGGGGAGCTCAAGCTCTGTTGGGGAGACTCAGCCCACAGATGGGGGCTCCCCACCTGCCCAGCCTGAGGGGCCGTACCTTTCCGGACACTGCCATCAGCACAGGCGTAGTCCCCGGCGCTGAGCAGGAAGCAGGCTGTGGCCTTCTTGTTTCTGTCTCGGGTGCCCGCTCGGCGCACGGCCTGGCGCTCCTCCGGAGTGGGAGCGGAGGCCAGGGGCTGCGTGAGGCCAGCCCCCTCCTCATCGGACAGCACAGCATTTGCATCCCCATTCTGCTTGGAGTCTGGGGGAGCAGACAGAGGGAGTAAGGGGCTGGCTGCCCACTTGCTTATCCTCACCTGAAGGTCAACACATGCTCCTTTCCCAGCCTTGGCTGAAGGTCTTCTGTGGGAGCATGGGACCTCCCCAGATATCCTCCAGCAGAGAGCCCCCCACCAACCCCGTGCGGAGGGCTGCCCCAGCCAAGCTCAAGGCAGGCTGCAAAGTCAGCAGTTTGAAATCACTTGGATCCGTGGGAGGAAAAGTAGGCTTTCCACTCCTGTAAAGAGTTATCATCTCGGAAGCCCACAGAGGCAGTTCTACTCTGTCCTTTAGGGTCGCTATGAGCCGGCATCAACTCAGTGGCAGTGAGTTTGGAGTTTGGTTTCAAGTCTGGCTCGGACTGACGTGTGGCAAGTCTGCATTTCTGTAGAGAATGCTCGCTCGTGTGTATATGTGTGTGTGTGTGTGTGTGTGTGTGTGTGCGTGTGGTGATGGTGGTAGCGGTGATGGTGGTGGTGGAGGTGGTGATGGTGGTGGTAGTGATGGTGGTGGGGATGGGGATAGGGATGACGGTGATGGTGGTGGTGGAGGTGGTGAAGGCTCTGATTTCTGTGTGGGCTCTGAGCATCAGTGCCCCATCTGTTAGGCAGTAGCTCCGGTGAAGCTGGGTCCTTGGATCTTAAGGGCAAGGACTGCTCCATTGTCTGGAGCTTTGGCCCATTACAGCCAGGCTAAGGGCTGGGCTGGCAGGGCCACCATGAGGCAGACGTTGACCGCGTGCAAGACCTGGGTTCTGACATGAAGATTCTCTCAGAGCACAGCCGAGATGCCCTGGGCTGTGGGTTCCACTACCTGGCCACTGCCGTGGGGCCAGTGTTTTCTCCGAAGGACCCTATAGGACTGAGCAGAACTGGATCTCTGAGGATGTAAGTATTTATGGAGGCAGACTGCCTCATTTTTCTCATAGAGAACAGCTGGTGCATTTGAACTGCTGACCATTCAGGTGGCAGCCTATTGTTTAACCCACTGTGCCACCTGGGCTCCTGGGCTCCCTCAGTGCACTGGGCTAAGGAATAGTCAGGGATAGTGAGTGAGTATCTCTAGCAGAGGGGAGCCTGGTGCTTCTCTATCAAGGTCTTTGATGGTGTCAGCTGATTAGTGAGTGCTGGACTGAGTGGGCATCAGCATGCATGGTGGGCACATAGCAACAGGCCACCGGGGAGGGTCCTGAGTCAGGCACGTCCTCTGGAGAACTAGTCCCACTTCATTGCTAGGGCCAAGCTCCCAGATGGCCCATATGCAAGGGCTCCCACACCAGGAGCCCCCAGCCGCTCCCCAGAGCCCCTTCCATCCCTAAGTCACTGGGCACCTTTCTTCTCTCTGGCCTAACTCCACCCTACCATGGCAACCTGATTTCCTCTCCTGTCTCCTGACTCTGGCGAAGGCTTTGTTGGAATGAGTTTTCCCATCCTCCAAGGACAAGAGCAGCCCCTAGCCCTCTATTCCCAAGGTGCAGGCACCAGCTTCTCCTCTACCCCTCCACGCCAACACCCTCTGGGCTACTCCCTCCGCAGCCCCCTCCCGTGCCATGTCAACCCGCCACCCAGGCCTCCAGTCTCGTTTGTGCGAACAGAAGGCAGCCTCCCACTGCTGTTACGTTATCACATTTATTAGGCCAAGAGACACTAGACTCCAGCGCTGGGGAAGAAGTGATTCATGTGTTGATGCACCTTGGGCGAACAGCTGCCCTGTTCTCCTGCAAATAACGACAGTGCCTGACATTTGTGCGTGCTTCCATCTGTCACTCAGTCAGGACTCATTCATGTCCGGGGGGTAGGGCACTGATACCATCTCCACTTCATAGGTGAGGAAGCTGCCCAGAGAACAGGAGTGACTGGGACCATCTCAAGACGGGATTCGAAACCAGAGCTCCTCATCTACAATCCTGTGCATGGTCTACATTGGGTGGGATGCTCATTCCAAGGGCCTGAGGTTCAGGAAGGAGCCCTGGTGCTGTAGTAGATTGCATACTGGGCTGTTAACCACCAGGTCAGCAGTTTGAAACCACCAGCTACTCCCCAGGAGAAAGATGAGGCTTTGGGCTCTCTTCTAAGATGTATAGCCTCAGAAATGCACAGGGGCAGTTCTACCCTGTCTTATAGGGTCTCTCTGTCAGTCAGAATTGCCTCCATGACAGTGAGGTGGTGGTTGTTGGTACTGTCTTGATGTTCAGGACACTATCAGAGAATCAGAAGAGACAGAAATTCAGTCTCAATACTTGGCCTTCAGAAAACTCACTGCCATCAAGTCAATCCTGACTCACAGTGACCCCATGGGGCAGGGTAGAACTGCCCCTGTGGGTTTCCACAGCTGTCCACCTTTACGGGAGTAGAAAGACTCGTCTTTCTCCCTCTGCCTTCAGACATGCAGGCCTTAGGCAACAAAACCCAATCCCAGATTCCAAGGGCTCATCTAGCTAGGGGGTTTTCCTCAGCCCCCAGAGAGAATCTCACCTGCCCGTTTCCTCTCCAGCATCCCCTCCTCCCGGGCAGGGGGGCTGGTGTCGCTGTAGGTGCTGTCCCGGGGCGACGTCTCCTCGGACTTGCAGTAGATGGGCGACTCGAGCTGGGGCGGCCGCGGCACATGCTTCTTCCGTTTCTTGGGCAGCTTCTGCTTGGCCATGGCCAGGGAGTAGTACATGCCGAAGTTGTTGACGATGACGGGTACCGGCATGGCGATGGTGAGCACGCCAGCCAGTGCACACAGCGCGCCCACCAGCATGCCCGACCACGTCTTGGGGTACATGTCCCCGTAGCCCAGCGTCGTCATGGTGACCACGGCCCACCAGAAGCCGATGGGGATGTTCTTGAAGTCGGTGTGGTCGTTGCCCCGGGGGTCGGAGGGCCTGGCGCCGATGCGCTCGGCGTAGTAGATCATGGTGGCGAAGATGAGCACGCCCAGCGCCAGGAAGATGATGAGCAGCAGGAACTCGTTGGTGCTGGCGCGCAGCGTGTGGCCCAGCACGCGCAGCCCCACGAAGTGGCGCGTCAGCTTGAAGATGCGCAGGATGCGCACGAAGCGCACCACGCGCAGGAAGCCCAGCACGTCGCGCGCAGCCTTGGACGACAGCCCGCTCAGCCCCACCTCCAGGTAGAAGGGCAGGATGGCCACGAAGTCGATGATGTTGAGCAGGTTCTTGATGAAGTCCAGCGTGTCGGGGCAGCACGCGATGCGCACCAGGAACTCCAGCGTGAACCACAGCACGCACACGCCCTCGATGTACGTCAGGATGGGCTCCGTCTCCACCTCCCGCCGCAAGCGCACGCTGGTGACGTTCCCCACGCGGTGGATCTCCGTCACGTTGCGGTCGATGTTGAAGGCCTCGTGGGTCTCTAAGCAGAAGGTGGTGATGGAGACCAGAATGAAGAAGAGCGAGGCGAAGGCCACCACCTGTAGGGTGGGGGAGGCAGTAGCTGTCAGGCAGGCCTGGGCCCAGGGCGCCCCCTCCTTCCCCGGTTTGGGGGGAGGAAGGGGCCTGGGTCACCAGACAGTTGTGTAGACACTTCAAGTGGCGATTAGGACATGAGGGGCAAAGGAGAGTGAAGAACCCGGGCTAGAAGGCTCGGCCAGGGGCCCAACTGCCCACTCCGCTCCCCAGCCCTTCCTGGGCATGCTGTGTAAAAAGGGGGCGGCTCTGGTCCCCACCCTGTGGTGTGACTGTCAGGTCACCTGCACGGCAGGAGCTTGGCTCAGGAGATACAAGTTCTTACTGACATGACTGAGTCCCTGGTTACGTGGTGGGCCGCTAACTTAAAGGTTGATAGTTCAGACACAGCCAGACATGCCTCCGATTAGAGGCCTGGTGATCTCCTTCCAACAGAGCACACCCTGGGCAGCCCTCTGGAGCGGAATCCCCAGGGGGTCTGGATTCCACTGCTTGGCTGCATAAGGTGGTGCTTCCCCGTTGTTACCACCATTCCAGTGCACAGAAGAGGGGGATGGCGGCTGTGCTCTTGGCTGGCAGCCCTGGGCCAGGGAAGTAGAGCTGCCCAGCCCTGCCCTGCAATCTACTCACTCCTCCGTCCACCTCTAACCCATCTGTGGTCTGAGGCCCTTCAAACTGGAACAGGAACCCAAACCGCCTGGGACTCCCACCAGCACGTTCCTCTGCATCAGGTCTACCGCAGGGCCTGGCCATCTGCATTGCTGACAGCTCTCCGCTGAGGCTGTGGGTGCCCAGGCCACAGCAGGAGTGTAAGGCAGTGGCTCCCAAGGGAGCCTTCCCTGGCTTAGGAGCAGCAGCGGTGTCTGGAAACTGGTTCAAAATAGTTGCCTTCAAATCCCCTTTGACTCTGCGTGGGTCCGGTTTCTAGAAAACTTTCAAGGACTGATTTGTTTTTGGGGTTCTCTTTTTAAAACTCACAGGCCTTTCTCCTGACGTATCTCTGGGCAGACTCTTGTCTCTAACCTTTATAGGGAATTGTGCCCTCCCCCCCCCAAAAAAATTGTGTTGGCTTGACTAGCAGGATGTAAACATCCCTCACGCTGCATTCTAGTATAATTATCTTAACTTCTCTGATTCAAACCAAGCATGAGGAAGCAGTTGTGTTAAAAAGGCAGGATACAATCTACCGGACTAGACTGTATCTTAAGCCAACCTTGTTCGAGGTATCATAGACACACAAGAGAGCTGAGACCAGAGGGACCTGATTCCCACCGAGACAGAAGAGCTGGGAGCAGTGCACATCCTCTGGATCCAGGGCCCCTGCACTGAGAACCTAAGAGACCCAGGGAAGAGGGATGCCAAGGAATATGGAGATTGCCAAGGCAGAGTGGCCCCCAGATGTTGAAAGGTGATAGGACCTTTCTCCAGAGCCCATAGGTAGTCTTCCGCCTAGAGCTAGCACTTGGAATTCAGACTTGTAGCCTTCTGCACCGTGAGACTACATTTCTATTTATTAAAAGAATCCACTTGTGGGATTTCTGCTGAAGCAGCACTAGAAAAAGACAGCTCATTAACTGTACCACCCAGAGACTCCAACTGGCTAGAAAGGCAAACTCCTGGGGCTCACCCAAACCTACAGAATAAGATACTCTGGGTGTAGGGTCCAGTGATCTGCTTTAACGAGCCTTTTAGATAATTCTGCTGTATTCTAAGGTTTGAAGTCCCCTGCTTTTGGGAATATGCACAGAGGAGGGGGCTGGGGGAAATGGTGAGGCCTTTCTGACAGTCATGGCTAGCACCTACAGCTCCAGCCACCATGACCCACCCCTCAGGCCACATGCCCCAGCCCTGGCACTTGCTTCCTGCCCCAGGATGTCCCTGATGACTGCCCCAGATGGTGGGGCAGTATTCTGGAGGAAAGTAACACACATGCTGGCAGGAAACAGGGTGGTCTGCCCAGAGATGCTAGCTCCCTCCCGCATGCTGGGGCACGGAGCTCCAGGGAGAAACAGACTGCGCCCAGCAGTTTCTTCAGCGGCAGCTGCTGGCAGCTGCAGGGATCCCGGCTGGAATGAGGAGAGCGGCAGTTGCTGGACGAGCCGCGGGGTTGAAGTGTCCAATCGTTATGAATGGAGATGAGATGCGTGTGTAATAACACCAATTATGCAGCCTTCATCGGCTGTTCACGCCACGCCATCCACCACTGTCAGGACACCAGTTGCCAGGCGCTGGTCTGCAGCCTGTCTTGCTTGGTGGGTGGAGTGGGTGTCCTTCCTAAGAAGAGGACTAGGCATCCTCAGGCAGGTTAGAGGAGTCCAAGGCTCCATACCAAGTGGGCTCCCCCGTCTGCCCCACCGTGTCTAATTGGCTGTGGGCTTCTCCTGGGAACCAGGTCTCATCTGCTCATTCTACACAGAAGCTGACGATCAGAGACGGCCACTGCTTCAGGGGGTATGCACAGTGGCAGGAGGCTGGAGGGAACAACTTGGCTACTTGCCAAAGGTCCCACAGCCTAGAGGGGTGGAGGCCACATGTGAACTCAGAACTCTCTAACTCCAGAGGCTGAGCCTTGTTGTCTCAAGCCATGCTGCCGTCCCCTCTCCCATCGTTGTATGCGTTGATCGCCAACTCACGACAACCCCTGTGCTCTACAGCGTTTACAGTGACTGGTTGATGGAGAATGGGCTTTCAGGCCTTTCTTCCAAAGTGCTTTTGGGTGGACTTGAACTTCCAACCTATCAATTAGCAACTGAGCAACACCCACCCCACCCCCCCACCAAAAAAAGCCAAACCCGCTGCCCTTGAGTCAATTCTGACTCAGTGGCTCTTTCGGGCTGACTAGCACTTCCCCACTGGGTTTCTGAGAGTACCTTTACAGGAGTAGAAAGCCTCATCTCTCTCCTACAGGGAGTGGCTGGTGGTTTGGAACCACTGGCTTTGAGGTAAGCAGCCCACGCATAACCCACTAGGCCACGAGGCAGAGTCAATCTGCAGGCCCAGTAAAGCCTTTTCTGAATTACTGGCAGTGCTCCTGGCCAGCAAGCTCCCTGTTGCCTGCTGCTTCACTCTTAGGGATGTGTACCACTGGCTAGACTGGATCCTGTTCCGTGCTGTATGGCTGATCTGATTCATACTATAGCATGGATTAGTTGACAAGAAGAAGCTGCGAAGGCTGGGGTAGGAAAGAGGGCTAAGGACGGAATTCCTTCCCACCTGCTGGCTTTGCCTGATGCTTCTCCTACCCCGAAAAGCCAATGTCAGATTCCTTTTCTAGCCGCCTTTCCCCTCCTTTGAGAAGCAGACTGACCGAACAACATAGTCCCATGAGACCCTGGATGAATGGCTCTCCCTGGCCACCCAGAGAGAAGTCGGTGTGGGTACTTGCGTGGTGGCGGCACTGGGGAGCCAGGCTTGGCTTTGCTCACCTGCTCTGCCCACTACCAAAGTAGAAGCAGCCCTGGGAGTTGGGGGCAGAGAGAAGTCGATGTGGGTACTTGCGTGGTGGCGGCACCGGGGAGCCAGGCTTGGCTTTGCCCACTTGCTCTGTCCACTCCCAAAGTAGAGGCAGCCCTGGGAGTTGGGGGCAGGGGTGGGGACAGCATAGCCTAGCTCTGCCAGGAAGAGAGAGCTTTTCTCTCCACAGGAAAGTTAGCCAAGAGACCTGGCCCACCTGGGAGCCTGGGCTTGAAGTTAATTAGTGATTTGGAAAAACAAGTTCAGGAAGCGCTGCCAAGGGGGCTGTGCACAGGGCACGGGAGTGGGAGGGGCCTGCCCAGCCACTGGGAAGGGCCAAGGAGACGGCCACTGCCTTGCTTGGCTGCCACCCACAAGGGCTCAGTCCCCAGCAGTCAAAGGAATCCTTCTGATACATACAGGGGTGCACACCACCCCTCCTGGACTCCTGCCGCCTCCACTCGCCTTTGTCTCAGACAAACACACTGGTTCCCTTCCCCACCCCCTGCTCTTTCAGAAGACGGAGGGAGGTCAAGGGTAGCCGCCCTGTGTGCCCATTTCTCAGGGGGAAATAGAGGCACAAGGAGGCAGATGACTTGGTCAGGATCAAACTGCATCTGGGTCTTTCGACAGCTTGGAGCTCTTGCCCCCTAGTCCATCTGGTCAAAGGAACAGGGAGAATCTTTTCCTTAGACGAGAACTGGGTGGGACTCAGTCTCCCCTGAGCCCTCTCCAGGCTGATCTGTGGGTGATGGGGGACCTCAGGAAGCCTAACTCTGAGGAGCTGGAGCCATGCGCCTGGCCTCTGGCAGGCTCTGCGTCAGGCCCTGATTCTTCCCTTAGCCCCAAGGTGCCCCCCTAAGCGGACTTCCTTGGTGAGTGGTTGAGCTGGCTGGCAATCAGGGCTCCCTGGACCTTCTCCCACCTCCCGCTTCCTTCTCACAGCCCCACTGACCTGGGGCCTCCCTGGGCGGAGGGGATCTGGGAGGAGGCAGTGACAACACCTCTGCCTAGAGGTCAAATCTGCTGAGCTTGACCCTCAACTCACACCCTGCCCTCCCCCCCAACTCCAAGGCCATCCTACAGGCCTGACAGTGGGCATCTGACCCTCCTTCCCTGGTACCCCCAGATTGGGCCTCAGGGACCGAGAGGAGGGGAAAGGATGGCTAAAGAACGCAAATGAGAAGACTCGGCCGTTGTCGACACTGGCAAGTTCCTTGTTCCGGCCCTGCCCCTCAGCAAGGTGATGGACGCCCTGCTGGGTCCTCTCTGAAACTGGGGCAGTGCGGTCACCCACCCTGCGGTGTGACTGTCGGCGTAAAGAGCACCCGCACCGCAGTTGCTATTGACACGACGGAGTCCCTGCGTGGTACCGAGGGCTCCGTGCCCGGCCGCTAACTGAAAGGCTGGTGGTTCAGATGCACTCAGACGTGGCTCGGAACAGAGGCCTGGCAATCTCCTTTCAAACGATCACCGCCCTGGCAGCCCTCTGAGCAAGCACAATTCTTCTCTAACATAGACGGGCATATGCCACCCCCACCACACACAGCAACAGGTAAGCAGGGCTGACAGGACAGCTGAGGTGGTGCCAGAGCCCAGTGCAGTTCCAGGGCCGCTTTGAAGGCAAGCTGGATCTAGTTTGTTGAGCTGAAACACGGATGCTATGTCGGAAGGTCATCTGGCTCAGCTCCCTTTCTGCTGTCTTACAGATGCAGAGACCGGGGTTGAGAGAGAGGTGGCTGGCCCCGGCTCTCGTGTGAACTCTGGGGCCCAAGTTGTCAGTTTTCCACAGAAGACGACCAGGCGTCATGCATTCGGCCAGAAACCAGCGCCACCCAAGCAGAAAACAGCTAGTGTGAGTGGGCTCTGCCGGGAGCAGGCCCCTCTCCTGCCTGCTGGAGGACACAGCAGGGCTCACTGGCCTGGACCAGGCCCCCCCTCCACCGCTCAGCCTCCTGAGGAGGAGCTGTCACCTGCTGGGTCCTGGCTCTTTTTTGGGCTACAAAGGAGGACCGGCTTACAATTGCTGCTATTGTTGTTTGAGAGCCCTTTGGGAAGAGTAGCTGACCCATCCATCCCCAAAGGCCCAGATGTTTCAGCTGCTGGGCCAGCCCTGTGACTGGCCTCCTCCCCCAACCCCACCTGGGCTGTTCAAATCCAGCTCGGCTGTCTGTGAAGTGCAACACCTCTGGGACCTTGTTTGTCAATGGAAAACCGAATAGCCAGTATGTGCCCAGCCCTGGCCTGGGTGCTGGGGAGCACCTGCAATCAGACAAACACCCCTGGACCCTTGTGTTCACTTGTGTGTGGGAGCGGGGGCTGGGGGAGACCGTTAACCAACAAGTAAGTAAAAGACATAATATAAAGAGGCTTCAAAAACTTCATGGAAAAACCCCAGTACCTTTGATTCTGTTTTTTTCTGCAAACTTTTTTAAACAGCCCCCCGCCCCCACTGTATGTTGGACAATTTAAGCACCTGGAGGTGGGACATGAAGAGGAAAGGGGGATGAGGACTGTGGAGGTGGGGGGCATGGTTTCAAAGAGGGTGGTCACAAGGCAGCATCTGAGCCCTAAAGGGAGTGAGGGGTGTGAGGAGCTGGGAGCTGTGACAAGCAGGGGGAACAGCAGTGCAAAGGGCCGAGGCCAGACCATGGCGGGTGTGTTTGCAGGATCCTTCTGAGGACTGAATGAAATAGCGCTTGTAAAACTCTGCACAGAGCTTCCTGAATCTGGCTCGGGACGGGCCAAGCGAAGAGGTGACAGACACCAGTCACGGGGAACTGGCTTTTCAATGAGCGGCGTCAGCTTGGGGGTGGGAGGGCCACAAGAAGAAGTGCTGGGCAGACAGATGGACAGATACACATAAGGAAGGAGACTCGGGCACAAAAGCCCAGCCTATATTAAGGACAGCGTGTAGGAGAAAGGAAAAACCGCAAGCACAGCCAAAGACACTTGCAGAGGAAGATCCGTGGGGAGAGGAGCTTTCCAGGGAAGCAAGATCCTAGTGCCCAGGCAATGGTGGAACGAGAGTGGGAGTGGGGAGGAGCACAGCCTGGGCCTTGACGGTTCCACTAGGACCTCCTAAAACTGGGCTGCCCGGAATGGAGGCTCAGCCCCAGAAGAAATTAAGTCCAGTCAAAGTCACTGGCCAAGAACCCACCAAAATCTCTTCGGCTGCAGTTCCTGGTTATAGCCTAGCCAGGTTCCCACGTGATCCCCTCTCTGCTTGGGCTGGTTCTGACTTAGAAGTGCCCTTTGTCCCCAACCTGACATGTCTTCCAAAACCAAACTCGCTGCCATCGAGTTGATGCCAACTCACGGTCACCCTACAGGACAGAGAACTGCCCCTGCAGGTCTCCGAGGCTGTCACTCTCGACAGAAGTAGAAAGCCTCATCTTTCTCCCACAGAGCGGTTGGTGGTTTCAAACCGCTGACCTTGTGGTTAGCAGGGCAGCGTGCGACAACTGCGCCATTCAGGGCTCTTGCAGACATGGCTCAGCGCAACCAAGGCTGAAAGGTGATGTGTGAATTTGCACACGTCTTTGTCACCTGGCTCCTCCCCAGAATTATGTAGTTACCCTCCTGCCAGTCCCAACTTCTATACCCTTGTTGAAGGTTCCCTATCAAGAAGCCCAAACTCATAGCCACCTAATCAGTTCCAACTCAGTCACCATATAGGGGGTTTCTGAGACCGTACATCTTTAGGGGATCAGTGAGTCTCAGGTTTCTTCCCTAGGTGTGGCTACGGGGGACGGGTTTGAACCATCAACCTTGTGGTCGGCAGTCCCACACCTACCCCACAGATCCACCGGGATGGAATAAAACTGCCCCTGGGGCTGCCAAGGCTGCACATCTTGACAGAAGCAGTCTGGCACATCTCACTCCCGCAGTGTGGCTGGTGATGGGTTCGAACTGCCGACCTTCTAGTTCGTATCTGAGCACTTAACCACGACATCACCATTATTCCTGACATGGCCCCAAACCCAATCCCACAGAGAGACGGGGCTGACTGCTCCCTCCTCTGAGCTCTGACTAAGCTTCGTTACTGAGTTTTACAATTCCTGCGCCTCCTCTCACGCTCCATCTCAGGTTACCTTGACCATCCTGGGTCACCTCATTCCCCTTCTGCACCTCTGCTGTGACCTGGGCGCGCTCTGTACTTCAGACCCAGCCTGGAGCCTGGCACAGGAGCACTCAGTGAATCCACCCAGCTCCCAGGAAGCATGCCGTAGGGAAGGACTAGGGCAAGAGGGGCCTAGGGATTGGGCTTCCAGGGACAGCAGCAGTTCACAGGTAGGATTCTGCCCTCTGCAGTGGGGCGTACAGGTTTGAAGCCTGGCCACGACGTAGGGGGGCTCGCATGTGGCTAGGATGTCCAGGGTGTACGTGAGCTTTCCAGGGAAGGCAGGCCAGGGAGAAAGGCCTGGGGCTTACAGCTGTTGAAAACACTATGAATTGCAAATGTTTGGGGTGGCTCCACAGCAGCCAAGCACCTTGGCCTTCAGATCTCCCCTGCTTTCTGGGGTGGGCCTGATGGGGCCCTCCACCAGGGCTGACAATGCCCCCCACCCCCCCACCCCCGGCCTGAAGAAAATGCCAGCACTGAGCGGGGCCAGGGGTCACGGCAGACTGGTGGTGTCATGGAATGATGGCTTGAGTGCCTTGTGGCCCAGAATCCCTGCTGGCCACGGGCGGAAGCGAGGGGCCCATGGGCTCCCCAGTCCCTAGGCCCATCTGCTTGGCTCTGCTCTTCCCTCCATTACCAAAATAGCTCAAGTTTATTTTATTCTCCCCTCGCGCCACACCCCACCCCAAACAATGACGAGGAGAAAACACCTCAGCACCCAAGGACAAGATGTGCAGAGGAAAATGCTGGTCTGTTCCCGACTGAGAGAGGAAAACACGAAACACCCCCAGGAGGAAACCAGGAGGTTGCCTCAGGGCACGGTCTGCCAAGAAGCCTGTGGCCCTGGACCTGGTCCCTTTCTGCCCCTCAGAAGGGAAGGAGGCAGAGAGGTTGTCTGGGGCCTCCTAGCCTCCTGGGGGGTGGGGGGGTGGGTAGATGGTGGCACCTAGCCTCCTGGGCTCAGGTTCCTAGCTCACTAGCCCAGATGGCACTCACTCAGAAGCCAGATATGACCACAGCTGGCTGCCTGCCCCCCCAGGCCATGCCAGGTCCAGAGAAGATGGGGTGGGGGGGAGGCTCCTAAGGGTGCCAGAAGGAGGCAGCACAGAGCTACACCCCTGGAAAGCCTTGACTTCCCTCCTCTGCTTGCACCAGGGGGACCTAGGCCCCCCCTCAACCCAGCCTTTGTCCTTTTGCCTAAGAAAGTCGCAGCCTAGGAGGCTAAACATGAGAGAGAGAACTTAAGATCTGGGTCATTCTTTGGGGGAAGGAGACCCGAGCTTGTCTTCAGAGGAAGATACATCGGAAGGGCTGAGGGGAGGGGGAAAAGGAACAGGAACACCCTCACCCCTCCTTCAGCCTCGTGCTGAGGGGTGCCCTCAGAGCCCCAGAAGCCAGAGGCTCCCTCTAAGCAGCGGGTACAAGAGGCGGCTGAGCCACTGGCGTGGCATCACGGGACCTAGCTTTGAAGCTGTTTGCCACTGAGCAAGCTCCTCTCTGGGTGCTACCTTTTCTGGAAATGGAGGGTAATCATCCCGGGCTCACTCGGACCAAAGGAGCATCTCACACACTAGGGGCGCTTCTTCCTGCCATCGAGTCAAATCCGACTCGCAGTCGTCCACAGGTCAGGGTAGAACTGCCCCTGTGGGTCTCTGAGACTCTAACTGTTTACGGCAGTAGAAAGCCTCATCTTTCTCCTGTGGCGCAGCTGGTGGTTTCAAACTACCGACCTACCTGCTAGCAGCCAGACGCATCACCCACTAAGCCGCCGGGGCCCCATGATGAATTATGCGTTGGACTGCTAACCACAAGGTCAGCTGTTCAAAACCACTAACCACGCCACAGAACGGTAAGGCTTTCTATTCCTGAGAAGGAAGAGCTACCATCTCGGACACCCGCAGGGGTAGCTCTACTCTGTCCTGTGGGGTGGCTATGGTTTGAATCCACTCCATGGCAGCGGGTCTCGGGGGAGTAGATGCGAAGCCCAGCCCGAGCTGCATGCCTGGAGCCCTTGGGAAGCCATGGGCCACTTCAGAGCAGGAAGGCTTGTGGGAGAGCGCGGTCTGTAACGCCGGACTGCTAAGCACAGAGTCAGCAGTTCGAACCCACCGGGGGAGAAAGATGAGGCTGTCTGATCCTGCAAGATGTCAAACTGCCCAAAGAGGGCAGTTCTTCGTCCTACAGAGTCTTGTGAGTTTCAGTGGACTTGATGGTGGTGGGTTTGGTTTTTATTGTTGTTAAACGTTGTAATAGGGGCACCAAGTTAAAGCTCAATCAGCCCGAGGTCTCTCTGGAGACTGAGTGTGAGGAAGGGTCCCCATCCATCAGGTCCTCAGAAAAGGACAATTCTGTAGGTGTGGAGACGGTCCAAGCCTCTGTGAACCCCCTTTGAGCCCTGAAGCATCCCGGCTGTTGTTAGTGAGGCTGCCCTCTGCCTGGGTGGTGGACAGGTGGACACAAGAGCCGCCTGTCCCCACTGTGGTCAGGCCACAGCAGCTGCTGCCCATGGGCCAACCACAGTGAAAGGAGCAGTGGGGAGCACCCCAGGCCGGGAACCTGACTTACCGGGAATGGCTCCACAGGCCAGGCCGGTAGCTAGGCAACAGGCTCCCATAATCAGCTCAGCTCACTTTCCGTTTGTGTCTGCTTTGCTCCTGTCATAACGCGCTACTCAAATGACCAGACCGCTGTGTGAGAAGATGCCTCAAGACGGGCGGGGCGTGCTCCTCTGCCCTTGGTCGCCCTCGGCCAGCACCCCAGCCCTCCCCGACCCAGCTTGGGAGCTCAGGGCTGCAGGTCCCTTCCAGAGAGGCAGTGGCTGGGGGAGGGAAGGCTGCTGGAACACCTAGGGGAAGGAGGGGGTGGTGTAGTAGGGGGAGAGGCGCAGTGGTACTGACGTGGACAGAGGAAGTGGCAGGGGGAGGGCTTAAGCCCAGGACCCCTTGAACAGGACTGTCCCTTAGGTATAGAGGGCAACCAGAGCAAGTTCCTTTTGGATACCCCATCTGACCCCTACGTCTCCTGCTGTCACCCGTAGGAGGAAGAGAAGTTCCAGAACAACTCCCAAGCCAGGCCAGCGGGAAGACTAGGTTGTCACCAGAGGGCCAGGGGTTGGGAGGCAAGGAGGCCCAGTTTGGAGGCCCTCTGTAGCCAGGCGATCTCTGGGAAGCTGTTTACCCCTGAACATCCTGCTTCCCAATCCCTTCCATGGGAACAGTATCTCTTCCTCTCCAGCTGAAGGGTGATCATATCTACCTCTTGGCACCATGAAGTATTTGGGGCTGCAAAGCACAAAGTCGGTCGGTTCAAAGCAACCAAGCGCTCTGAGGAAGAAAGAGGAGGCTCACCTGTGCCCATGAAGATCAACAGTCTTGGAAACCTAATACAGCATCACTATAGGTCAGAGTCAACTCATGGCAGTGGGTTTGGTTTGGCACAAGGGGAGGTACCTACACAAGGTGCTCAGTCAGCGGCAGTTAAGACATTCTTGTAACCCTCATTGTGTGTCCCTGTGAGCAGCTGCAGGGCTGCCCTCCCCGTATTCCTAGCAGTGGGCACATCCTTGCTCGCAGGTCGGTCCATGTAGCTAGTCACACTAGAGGGAAGAGCTGGACGACGGGAAAGGGAGGGAGACTTGCTGGCTGGTTCAGTGTCTCTGGCCAGACCCTTCACTGCCGAGGCTCTGTTCCCTCGTGGCAGAAACGGGGAGAATTCATCCTGCCTTGCCCCAGACTTCAGATCTCAACCGGAATGCCCTGGCTGGTGTGATTTCATGACAAAAAGGCAGCGTTCTGCTGCTGTGCCAGGGAGCCCTGATGGTGCTAGGGTTCAGCGCTCGGCTGCCAATGGGAAGCTTGGCAGTTCGCATCCACACTAGGAAGACCTGGTGGTTTGCTCCAGTGGAGACCACGGCTAAGAAAACCCCAGGGAGCAATTCTACTCTGTCACATGAAGCCACTCTGGATTGAAAAATGCGCTTACCACCTTGGGCTCCTGCAAGGGTAACAACGGGACAGCCCAGGCCCTGAGCCTATTCACAGAGCCCCCTTGGTTGGGTTACCCTGCTGTGAGCTAATGAGAAACACACTCACTGGTGGTACTCTCCCCTGGAACTCCAGAGGGACACATCCGAGCAGGTGAAAAGCCTCCAGAGATCCCAGAAGGCTCAGCGGTCGGGTCTGGCTCCCCTAATCACCTCATCTCGGCGCTGCTTCTCTGGCTGTCCCCTTTGCCCAGCTCCATCAAGCTGAATGCCTCTCTCGCTCCCCTCCTCCTCGTTTTCATAGAGGGGGATATCTGTGCTTGTCCCTCTGGGGCAGCCAGACCAGAGGTGCCACTAGCAGGCTGCGTTTACTGTGTGGGACGCCCATGGACAGCACTCACCCGGCACTCCGGCCAGGCCACAGCACGCCATGCCATTGCCACGCTCGCCCCTCCGGAGCTGCCCTGGGGTCAGGCTTGTAAGGGAAAGGTGAGGGCAGCTGCTGCAGGCTTCTTCCTCAGTGCTCAGTAAGGTCCCTTCCCTCCTGGAGACTCCGGGGAGGCCACAGCCCGACACCTCCCTTCTCTGGCGAGTATGCCAGCCTGGGCCCTCCTGGCAGCCCTCCTGCCCCCCACTGTCTGACCTCCCCTGGGTTGGGAAGTGGAATGTTTCCTTTCATGACTGGGTAGAGGCCCAGTACAGGTGAAGCTGGGGGTGGTGGCAGGGCTCTGAGACTCATTAGCTTGACAACTTGGGAGAACAAAGGTGACAACCTGTGTCCAGGGCAGGAAGCAGTCCAGATCCAACAAATCATGTGGCTTTCCTTTTGGCCAGACAGACCCAGCTATGCCTCAGGATGTCCCGGGAGGCCAGCGTTGGGCCCCCAGGGCTTTCTTGTGCTGAAGCTAAAGCCGGGAGAAGGAATCCACTATACAGCAACTGTTTGCTGTCATCCTTATTGCTAAAGCCAAGCTTTAGGGTTAAAAACATTTTTTAACAGCTGCCCCATTATAATGGGGAGAGTTTGAGTATCTCTCCCACCAGCCCTTAGATAGGAAGGGATGAAGGGGACCTAAATTGATTTCTGAGGAGCCTGGTGGCGTGGCTTCAGGGGAATATGCATCGGAGTGCTAACCATCAAGTCAGCCGTTCAGACCCAATGGACACGACGGGAAAGATGAGGCTCAGAAAGCTGTACAGCCTCAGAAACCCACAAGGGCCATACTCCTCTGTCTCACGGGGTCCCTCTGAGTCAGAATCAACTCAGTGGCAGTGAGTTAGGTGGGAAAGGCTTAGGTCTTGCTTAAATCAACCTGTTCTCACACACAATTCACGCAGGAATGTGCCCCAGGGGGTTCTGGGAAATGCGTGTTGCAGCCAAGGAAAAACAGCAGTGACGAGTCTGGTACCACCACCACCACCACCACCCCCTGCAGCCTTTGGCTCCCCTCTAGCTGTGGGGGCTCAAAGGGCCCAGAACACCAGGCCCTGCCTATTGGTCCTCTTTCTGTTGAAGCCAGGACATGCCACATGTGATCCTGGTCAGGTTTGTGTACCCCCCGGGGGGTGGGGCCTGGCATGGGCATGCATCTTGATTTATCTTCTCACAAGAGAAGGCCTCACCAAAACCTGGCCCAGAGGCCTGAGCTTTGGTCCCACCACTGCCTGTCCTGAACCGAAGATGCTGGAAGCCTGTGGCCTAGAACCAAGGAATCATTCTTACTACCCAGGGAAGCATCTAGCTGGATGCCCGCTGGCCAGAGAAGGTGCCTAACACACCCTGGTACTCATCTCCTAAACCCTCCTTGACCCCTGCAGAGGGTCTAATCCCAGATCTCCCACACAGAGGCTCTGTTGAGGCATGGGGGGCATGAGACAACAGTCCAGACCAGAGACCAGAAAAGGGGGTGGAAGAGAGCTAAGAGCACCCCACTCTGGGGGGGGGGGCGGTGCTGCAGGGAGACTGCTGGGATTAGATCCAAGTAGTGTGTGAAGTGTGTGCAAGCTCCCACGAGGCATGCTGAAGAGGGTGGGAGTGTGTACCTCCCCAGAGGTGAGTTGGGAGAGAGCAAAGCAGCCAAGGGTAAGGTAAGCCACAGCCTCTCCAGGGTCCCTCTCTGGGCCCTGTCCCTACCCACCACCTCCTGGGCCCCTTCACAGCCCCTGCATTCTGCCACTCACCCTGGCCGCACGAGATGAGTAGGGATCCTCGAAGAGCGCCCACATGCGGGGCTGCCAGCTGCGGCAGCTCCCGGGCCCGGCACCCTGGCCCGGGCCGCCCTCGTGGGGGCCCAGGCGCTGCAGGGCCAGCTCCCGCTCATCTTCGCCGACCTCGTCGCTGGGCCCAGCGCCGCCGCCTCCGTCCGGGCTCTCGAAGATGTCCAGCGCCTCCTCGGCGTCGCGGTGCTGGCGGTAGGTCATCCAGCAGCAGGGCTCCACGTCGGTCTCGTCAATGCCCCAGAAAGTGAGCTCCTCCTCGAAGAGCGGCCCGCACACGTCGGCCGGGCAGTGCAGCTTGCCCGTGCGGTAGTAGTTGAGCACGTAGGCGAAGACGCCCGGGTGCCGGTCGAAGAAGAACTCGCAGCCCCCGCCGCCGCCACTGCTGCCGCTGCTGCCCGCGCCGCCGCCATCGGATTCCGGCCGGCCCCCGCCGTCGGGATCGGCCAGCCAGGCGAGGCGGGTGCCCGGGAGGGTGCGCAGGGTGCTGCGGTAGGTCTCATGTCGCGTGCCGCCCACGTTGATGATGATCTTCTCCGACGCCTCGCCCTTGGCCATCTCTTCCTTCAGACATGTTTTGGACGGAGGCTTGTTCCCCGACTTGCGCCCGCGGTAGGAGGAGACACACACCGAGCTGATCATAAGCAGCGCTGCGGGGCTCCGGCTTGGGGCGGCCGCTGCCCTCCAAACACCCTTCCCGAGGAGTCAGCGTCAGACGGGGGCGGGGGGAGAGGCGAGCAGGCGGAGGCAGGAGGCGGCGGCGGCGGCGGGCCCCCTCTGCGGCGCGGCCCTGCCCCTGCCGGCCTGCCCCCCGGGCGCGAGCGGGAGGAGGTGCACAGGTGGTTGAGGTTTGGGCAGGCAGCGCCGGGGCGGGAGGCGGGCGCGGGAGAGGTGGGCCCGAGGACGCAAGTGAGGGGTCTGCGGAGGCAGGGGCAAGCGCACACACGCTCCCCACGCGGGCACAGGACACACAGACGCTCGGGGTCGGGACACACACACCCCGCACCCCCAAGAAAAGACGAGGAAGCGCACAGGACGAGCGCACTGCGAGCGGCCGGGACGCGCGCGCTCACTCTCTCCCGGACCCCCCTCCGGCTCCCCGACCGCACCGAGCTCCGGGAGCTGCCCGCTTCCCCGCGGCGGCCGCAGCGCAGCAGCAACAAGTCTTCCTGGCGGCAGCCGGGGCCGGGGCCGGGGCGACGCTCTCACCGCAGCGGGAGCTCCGCGAACCCGGGCTGCGGGCGGTCACCACGAAGCGGCGGCGGCGGCATGTGGCCTCTTCCCCCCATTCATAAATCCAGCGGAGGGCGGGCGGGGCGGAGCGGAGCGGAGCGCTGCGGCCCGCCGGCCGGCCGGGCGGGGGCTGCGCAGGGCGAGGCGGCGGCGGCGGCAGGAAAACAAGCGCATCCGCAGGAGCGAGCCTCTGGTCCTGCGTCCGCGGCTCG
Source organism: Tenrec ecaudatus (assembly GCF_050624435.1). Lineage (NCBI taxonomy): Eukaryota > Metazoa > Chordata > Mammalia > Afrosoricida > Tenrecidae > Tenrec > Tenrec ecaudatus. The sequence continues at coordinate 144,562,680 of NC_134530.1, read as the reverse complement.
GCGGCGGCAGCGAACGGGACTGGGCTGGGCGCAGCGCTGCGGGGGCCGCGCCCGGGCGGGGGGGCTCAGACGGGGCGTCCTGCGCGGCGCCGAGCCAGGGGGGCGGGGCCGCTCCGGGGCGCGCGGCGCTGGGCACTGGCGAAGGAGTCTGCCGGGCGGCGGCGACCGGGCGCCCAAGGACACCTGCAGGCTTCCCGGGCCGCGCCGAGCGGGAGCCTCAGCGCAGCGCCCCGGCGCCGGGCTCCTGCGATCCGGCGGCGCGGGGAGCCTCGCCATCCACGCGTCTGCCCATCTCCGGGCCGGGGAGGTGGCCTAGGGGAGGGGGATGCCTGGCCGCCGGTTGGCAGGCGCTCAGGGTGCGCTCGGTCTCCCGCCCGCGATGGCTGCGGTCTCCGCGCTCCAGTGGCGCCTTTTCCTCCGGGCCCCGCCTCGCCCGGGCGCGCCCTCCCCGGGGCGGGGTGGGTGGGTGGGGCGTGGGGTCGGCCCGGTGCGCTGCTGGGCCCCAGTGGCCGAGCTCAGGCTGCCGCCGCGGAGCCCAGCCGAGGCGCGCAACCCTCTCGCCGCCCGCGCCCAGCCCTGCGCGCCGCCCCTGCGCGCCTCCGCCGCCATCCCCTCCCGCTCCCCCGCAGTCGGGCTCCCCACCGCCCCGGAGCCCGCAGCTCCTCCCACTGCAGCCCGGGGACGCGGATGCGCCCTGGACCCCTGACCTCTAACCTCAGCCTCGCCTCTGTCCCGCTCGCGCGCCTGGGCCCGTCGCCCCCTCCCCGCCAATCTGGTCGCTTGGTTGCCGTTTCACCGCGGCGGACTGGAGGCCGGGAAAGGAAGAGAGTGGGGAGACGGTGTCGCTTAGAGGAGGCGGCTCCAGACACCATATTGGGACCTCCTGACCATCCCTCCCCTATCCTGAGGTTCAAGGCCATAACAGAGCCCAAGATGTCACAGTGACTGAGCAACGGGCGATGGGATGGGGGGACACGGCAGTTTAGGCCATAGAAGCTACTCCTTTCCTGGGTGATAGGAAACTAGACCTTGGGGTTGGGGTGGGGGGGGGGGGGCGGCGCTCGGTAAGGTAGTATGTGGCCCTGAAGGATCATTATGTGAAATTGCTCTTTGCTGCCTTAGGTGGGCACTAGAAGGTGCCTGCCTTGTGAGGGACCCATCCTGGTTTCGGTCCTTGTCCTTTGCCTTTACCCAGCCCGTGAGCCGCTGCCCTCGCTCGCTGCCCAGAGTCTTCCAGGCCTGCACTGTGCATTCTCATCTTCTCATCTTGCTAGCTGCCACCGCACAGAGCCTGCCTGGGAGAACCTATTTGCTAAGTGATTGAGAAGCTGCCATACCAAAACATTAGGCTCCAACCCGACTTTCTGGCCCAATATCAAGAACCATTTCCAGATTTATTTGTTTCTGTTTTTAAGGTCAGAACCACTTTTCTGTCTTGGATCCCCGGTTTTGATTGCTTGAGGAAGCCTCCCTGTCAGTCTTGGTGATAAAAGGTGGATTGCTAAGGAAGAAATGCAAGGCCGCTGAGGCATCTGCCCTGGACACCGGAGGGGCCTCCACCTTCTAGATCAGGCAATGCCAGTGCACCCTGGGAAAACCAAGGCAAGCGCCTGGTGAAATGCCCAGTGCAAACGCAGGGATCCTACAAAGTCAGTAACGAAGTCAGAAAACCAAAAGGACAGTGAGCTTTGGTGATCTGAACCAATATGCCAGGGGGGTGGGGGGCAGGGACCCTCTTGGACAGCTATCAGAAAGACATGTTTGCAGGCACGGCCTGTGTGCCCAGTCCACACGCACGTATGCACGCACCAGACCTGGTGTCTGCATTTTAGCAGGTAGCTGGCTGAAAGCTTGCTGTGGTGACACAGGACTATCCTCCGTGTGGCAGGGCAGAGATGGCCCAGGATGAGCCGGAAGCTGGAGGGAGGAAGGGAGAGCCACAGAGAGGATGTTCAAGGGTCGGCCTGTAAGGCCCTGTTTGGTTGGTGTCCTGGCAAAGCCCCTTGGGGTCCCTCCTATTTCGTTCATTCTTTCAGCGGGGTAAATTCACTCCTCAAAATGGGAGAAGGGGGGAAAGGGGAAAGACCACCCTAGTAGCATCCTGTTCCTGATGCATGTAATTGTACTCCTTCAAGAAATCCTTCTTGAGTGCCCCCAATGTGCTAGAAACTATTCTAGGACCCCTCCCATTGACCTCTGCCCTCTGGCTTACTTCCCTGGAGAGACGGAGGAGAGAGAAAGGTGCTGGCCAGCAAAGGGCTGGGAGAGAAGCCAGGGAAGGTGGACTGGTGGGAGGGCCTGAGGTTCACAGCACTGACCCCCTCCTGGAGGGGTAAGCTCAGTCTCAGAGCAGAGGCCACCCCAGAAGGCCTCACCACTCACTGGCTGCAGGTTGTCTTTTAGAGTCCTGGGCTAACTTGTTGCCTGGGCCTTTCTGGGGGAGTCAGGGCACCACAGCCAGCCGGGTCACGTAGCTTGTCCCCATTAGTTCTCTGCGTGCTAGGGCATGAGAGTCCCTGACAGCTCAGAATCCAGGCAGGAGAGCCCTGCCCAGCCTACACTGTGACCATGGCCTGTGGGTAGGTGCGTGCTGCCCCCTGGTGGTAGTGGGAGACTGGCTCCAGCCAGGAAAGCAAATCAACTGGGAAAACAAGTCCTTGCCTTGGCCTGCAGCAGATTAGAACTGCCCCCACCCCAGCCCCCCACACCCCCAGGTATACAGGAGCAGATGGTCTTATGCTTCTCCCCCAAAGTGGCTGTTGAATTTAAACCACCAACCTATTGACCTGCTCCCCGGGCTGCCATCGACAGGTTCCAACTCATAGAGACCCTACATGTACAGAGTAGAACTGCTCTGGAGAGTTTCCAGTGCTGAGCCCTTTAGGGGGCAGTTCACCAGACCCGCCTCTGGGTGGGTCTCAGCTATGAACCTTGCAGCTATAGGACACACATTTAATCTCCTGTGCTACTGGATTTATGGGCTCTGACTGCGGAGAGAAAGGGGGACCCGCAGTACTGGTTCCTGAGCAAACACATAGTCCTCTTGACGACTCTCAGGAAAATGGGAAGTTCCAGTCTACCCAGAGGCACGTCCAAAGAAACCAGCCTGGGGACCGTGACTTCTGAAAAGCCAGCCGTGGAAAGCCCGGTGCAACACTGTGCAGCTCAGACACACGCGGGGGTGTCGGGCATTGGGATGCACTTGACAGCAGAGGCTGTGGTTTCATGTTTAAGCCTGGCGTTGACCTGGGTGGGCCCTGATTCTCCGCCTCTATGAACTTGAGGACCTCAGACATCTCCCCCAGCCTACTCTTATCTTGCGACGCTGCTCATTCGTTGTTCCTCCAAGCGCTCCGTCGCTGACCAGCAAATCCTTGAAGCGGTCCCAGTTAGAACTTTCTAATTCCTTAATCTTCCTGTCCATGTCCATTGCCTTTTCTCCACCTTCCACCTCCTGTGCCCTGGTTTCTCTTTGCGGTCTGGGAAGAGCATCTCTCTGGGAGCCTGGCCACATGAAGGCTTGGCCTATACAGTGGGTGTCTCCCTGGGTCAAGGCAGGGCAAGCGGCTAGGAAGACAGCACTGTCTGATCCCAGAGTGATAGATGAGGGCCATCAAGCAATTGTAGCCGTTCCGATGCTGTGGTTAATTGCTGTCAAGTTGGCTCGAACTCCTGGCGACATCGCGTGCAACAGGATAAGACGTTTCCCAGTGCGGCGCCACCTTCATGACCACTGGTCTGCTGTGCCCCTTTTTGCCACCCCTGTGCATTGTAAATGCTTCCAACCTAGGAGGCTTGACTCCTAGCCCTGTGCCAGGCCACAGTCTGCTGCCATGCAGCTGTTTTCCTTGACCAATGCTTGGGACTCGACCACCAGGCCTTTCTTCCTTGCCTGTCTGTTCTCTGGAAGCTTCTCAGAAACTAGCCTACCAGGGTTGAGCCTGCTGGCATCTGAAATACTGGTGCCTCTGGCTCTAGCATCAAAACAACACGCAAACAACCATGGCCCAACAGCACAAAAACCGACAGGCAAGCAGTAGGTAACTTAAAAAATTCTGACGCCCTGGAAACTCGATGTGTTAGAATGGTGGTTCTCGACCTTCCTAATGCCTCTGCCCTTTCATACAGTTCCTCATGTGGTGGTGACCACCCCCCCCCCAACCATAACATTATTTATGTTGCTACTTCATAACTGTAATTTTGCTACTGTTATGAATCGGGTGACCCCCGTGGAAGGTTCATTGGACCCCGCCATAGGGGTCGCGACCCACAGGTTGAGAACCGCTGTGTTAGTAGACCTGCAATGTGGGGTTTCCTTGGCTGTAACCTCAACAGAATCAGGTCACTGGGTCTTTCTTCTGTGAGACTAGTCGGCGAGTACAAATGGCTTATGCTGTCCAGGGATTGGCCCTTGCTTTCTGAGCGCTGGGGCTGCCCCTGCCAGGGATTGGTTTCAGGTCAGGAGTCTTCATCCCAAACCATTTCCTTCCTCCCACCCAGGTGGTGTTGCTGTAAGCACTGGGCTGCTAATTGCAAAACTGGCCCCTGTTCAAACCCACCAACCACCCTTTGGGAGAGAGAGAAAACCGTCTGCTCCCGTAAAGATTTCTCCCATAAGAAACCCCCGTATAAGGTCAATATACATTGAAATCCGCTTAATGGCAATGGGTTAGTTGGCTGGCTGGCTGACGTGTCCCATGGAGGACTTTGTGGGGGCTCCGCTTCTTGTGGGTGTCTCGAGCCATCTAATCTGCCTTCTTAGCTTGGACCCCATCTCTTTTGTGGGGCTCCCCTGTAGCTGCCAAGGCAAAGTCCCATCCTTTGACCTCCCCTTTTTGCCCTTCCCGTTCCTGCCAGGTCTGTGCCGAGCAGCCGGCATCCTTTCCCGGCACACCCTGCGCTGCCCCAGCCTTGTAAATCGAATTGCTTTATCTGTCATCATCATTGGCCTGAGGTGACAGTGCCTTTCTCTCCATGGAGGGCAGAGAGGAGAGAAGAATGGGGAGAGTTAGGGGCCTCCGTTTGGTTATCAGCTCGTTTTATCCTGTCCAGCCCACCTCTCCCCCATCCCACTCACCCCCAGACAGACTCCAAATCAAATGCTGAGTGCCTTCCAAAACGGCATCCGGGAGGGCTTCGCTTTGGAGGGCAACTGGAGAGATGGCCTGTGAATGTGTGCTGGAAGGGCTCTGCCATGGCCTCAGGCGGGGGAGGGGGGTGCTGCAAAAATGCCAGTGAGCGTTTATGTGGCACCTGCGTGACTCAGGACAGTCTGTGACGGCCCGCTGCTCTTAGGAGGAAGGAGCCAGAAGGGCAAAGAGCATAGTTCAGCCAACCAGGTCCCCTTTCTCTGCCGTTGGGTCAATTTCTCCCCATCTTGGCCCTGTCAGGTGAGAACTGCTCCTGTGGGTTTCTGAGACTGTAAATCTTTACGGGAGTAAACAGCCTCATCTTGCTCACAAAGAGAGGCTGGTAGGTTGGAACCACTAACTTTGTGGTTAGTTAGCAGCCCAACCCACCATTCATTACGTAGGGCTCAGGGTCTCCCAAACCATGGGCTTGACATCATAGGGCTGGAAGGGTGTGGGAGGCGGGGAGCAACTCTCAGCTCATTCCTCTTGGGGGGCTTCAAGCTGCTCCCCAGAGCAGCAGTGAACACTGGAAGACTGAACCAGAATGGAGTGGCCAAGGCAGGAGATAATGTGGCCAAGGCTCGTGACCTTCTCATGGGAGAAGCTATATGACCAGAGGCCATCTTTACAAGGCTCCTGGGTTGAGACACCAGCCTGGGTCCCCCTGAGAGCCTGCCCCACCTACCCATCCACCCACCCAAGGCTCAGCTGGCAAGATTCCTTGGCACTCAGTGTTTCCCCATCTAGAAAAGTACAGATTCCTCCCACCTGGGCTCCACTCCAGCAAAACTGGTTCATTCCATTAGAGTAGGTAATTAGCCCTGCTGGGCCCAGTCCCCCCAGCAGTGGCCTGGGGAAGAAGGAAGCAGTTGTCTAGAGAGACAGAGCAAACTGGTCCCTCTGGGATGCTTGTGACACCCAGGGGGTTCCTTCCCTGCTCAGGCCAGCCCCGGATACAACAGAGAGCCTCAGAACCTGGCCAGCTGTGACCTGGGAGCCAGTGGGAAGATCTCCACTGAGGTTTTTTGCTTAGTAACTGGCGCTGTGCCTGGCACAGAGTATTCTTAAAAACAATTGCTTGTTAAGTTGCTTGAGGAACCCTGGTGGCATAGTTACACATTGGGCTGCTAACCTCGAAGTCAGCAGTTCGAAACCACCAACCACTCCTTGGCTTTCTATGCTGATGAAGAGGTACCATCTCAGAAACCAACAGGGGCAATTCCACTCTATCCCCTAGGGTTGCAATGAGTCAGTTGAGTGACAATCTGCCCCTCAACTCCTTGCTTTGTTCTCACCTAAGACAAGGTCAATAAAGCAGGCACCTGGGGCCCCGGGGCTCAGTCTGTGAGTGGGCCGCTGGAGTCAGGTGGTGGCTGCCTCCACAGGTAGGGCCTCCCAGTGTCTGGTGCTTGGTCGAATGTTCCCTGTGCTCAGCACGGTCCCGGGCACACACAGGGCTCTGCTCACGCTCAATGCCTGCAGTGCAGGGTCCCTGAGCTCTCCCTCTCAGTGCCTTGTGTAGTTAAACAAGCACTGGAATGGGAGACAAGGAACGAGCTTTGGCCCAAGTTTCCCATACTTTGTTCTGGGAATCCTGACCAGCTCTTATCCCCCTCTGGGCCTCAGTTTCCTCAGTTGCTCTATAGGAGGTTGGACTCAGCTAACTACTGAGTGGCAGGCCTTGGATGTGATTGCTATAAAACAAATCACTCCTCCCCATGACAAGCAGTGATGTAAATACTCCCGCCATTTTGCCATATGACAGGTGGGCAGTGCTGGCGTAGCACCCCCCATGCAGCTGCATCTGGTGTCAACCAGGGGGCGCTGCAGTGGTCTGGGCTGAGCATCCAAGAGGAGGTTCTTTTTTGTTTTGTTTCTTAATCGTTTTATTAGGGGCTCATACAAATCTTATCACAATCCATACATATATCAACTGTGTAAAGCACATTTGTACATTCATCTCCCTCATCCTTCTCAAAACATTTGCTCTCCACCCAAGCCCCTGGCATCAGTTCCTTTTTCTCCCCTCCCTCCCCACTCTCCACTCCCTCATGAACTCTTGATAATTCACAAATTTTTATTTTGTCATATCTTGCCCTGTCCGACGTCTCCTTTCACTCACTTTCCCACTGTCTGTTCCCCAGGGAGGAGGTTATATTAGATCCTTGTAATCGGCTCCCCCTTTCCAACCCACCCTCCCTCCACCCTCCCAGTATCACCACTGGTCCTGAAGGGATCATCCGTCCTGGATTCCCTGTGTTTCCAGTTGTGCATCCTCAGTCTTGCCAGATTTGTAATTTAAAATTGGGATCATGATAGTGGGGGGGGGGGGGCGGGGAGAGGAAGCATTTAGGAACTAGAGGAAAGTTGTATGTTTCATTGTTGCTACACTGCACCCTGACTGGCTGTCTCCTCGCTGAGACTCTTCTGCAAGGGGATGTCAGTGGCCTACAGATGGGCTTTGGGTTTCCCCTCCGCACTCCCCCTCATTCATAATGAATGATTTTTTGTTCTTTGATGCCTCATAACTAATCCCTTCAGCACCTCATGATCACACAGGCTGGTGTGCTTCCATGTGGGCTTTGTTGCTTCTGAGTTAGATGGCTGCTTGTTTACCTTTAAGCCTTTAAGACCCCAGACACTATATCAGCGTTCTTCACCACATTTGCTTATTCGCCCGCTTTATCTTCAGTGATTGTGTCGGGAAGGTGAGCATCATAGAAAGTCAATTTAATAGAACAAAGTATTCTTGCATTGAGGGAGTATTTGAGTGGAGGCCCAATGTCCATCTGCTACCTTAATACTAAACCTATAAATATATGCACATAGATCTATTTCCCCATCCTCATATATAAATATATGTACATATGTACATGCCTTTATTTAGACCTCTATAAATGCCCTTTGCCCCCTAGCTCTTTCCTCTATTTCCTTTGACTTTCCTCTTGTCCCACTATCATGCTCAGTCTTCATTAGGGTTTCAGTAATTCCTCTTGGTTACATTACCCTTGATTATGCCCTACCAGGCCTCCCACACCAAGGGGGAGGTTCTTATGGCCGCCAGTGGTTGCTAGCCATCCAGGGAAATACCTGCAGCTCGCAGCCTCTCCAGCACAGCTCCGTCAGGGCAGGGGGCTTCTTATCAAGGAGCTCTGGTGGCAGAGCAGGTTACACGTTGAGCTGCTAATGCAATGCTGGCAGTTCAAAACCACCAGCTGCTTTTGTAAGTCCTAAGGGCTGTTCTAGCCTGCCCTATAGGGTCGCTGTGGGAGGGAATCCACAGGAGGGCAGGGAGTGTGGTTCTGGATAAGCCCTACTGGTCCCCGCCCCACCAGCCATGTATGTGGGATGAGGAAGCAGCAGTCTAGAGAGGTAGACCCAACTCAGTGGTATCCCAAGAATGCCAGGTGGAGGGGCATGGCCTTTCCAATCCAGCGTGGGACGTCACATAGCTTCACTTCTACGATCCTCTACAGGGGCATGGGGCCATTTGCTGCCTGAGATTCAGGGGAGGGTGTAGACGCCTCTTCGCATTGGGAGAGAGATGTTGCAGCTTTGGGGGCCTTTCAAAAGCCACCTCTTTCCTGCAGTCTGTGAAGTCCGTCAGTGCCGTCCTAGTCCCTCCAGCTGGAGCTGGGCAAGGGCTGTCGGGAGTGGTGGAGGAACCCATGCAGGCCATCCCCTTCCCTGGACACACTGCCCTCTGTCCCCTCCTTCCTGGGCGTTTATTCTTCGACCTCTGGGAGACTGGTTCACTGCATCAGCAGACCCCAGGATTGAAAGAAGGTGGGACTCTAATACTGAATGGCACCCTGGTGGTATAGTGGTTATGCACTGGCCTGCTCACCGCAAGGTCAGCAGTTTGAAGCCACCAGCTGCTTATCAGGAGAAAGATGAGGCTTTCTACTCCTGTCAAGAGTTAGGGTCTCAGAAACCCACAGGGGAAGTTCCACCCTGTCCTCTAGGGTCGCTCTGAGGTGGCATGGGCTCGATGGCAGGGAGTGTGGGTTATTGTATTCCAGGGTGGGATACAGTTCAGAGTGCACCCCAGTATGTATTCCATGTGGAGGTTATTTTCCTCCCTCTTCTCATCTCTGCAAGGAAGAGGTTTTCTTTCCCTACCCCTTTAATGGATCAGAAAGTGGGAATTTCAGAGAGTAATGCTCTGCCCAAGGTCATACAATGGTGACCAAGCCCTGGCTCATGCCCATATCAGGTGTCCAGCCCCAGACAAACATGAGGCACAAGACACTCTTTCTTACACCCTCCCACAGCCGTCCTCCTCCTCCTCCCGACCTCTCCTGGCCTGCTCTCTCAGCCAGGGCCCCTCCCCACCAGAACTTACCTCTTCCACGGTCCACTTCTGAGTCTCTAAGCCGGAAGCCCCTCCAAAGAAAGCTGCTCCCACCGGGGTGCCACTGACTGAGGATGAAGACCCCTAGCACTCTGGGACAGGCATGTTCCAGGTGCAGCCACCACATCTGTGACGTCGCTCCACGGGCACACTTTCCAGGCCCTACTTCCCTAAGTTCTGGGGGCTTAGTACCTAGTAATAGATTGCTGGAGCAACATACATTGTTTCCTTCAACCCATTTGCTGCCCCTGTGTCACAGGCTAGGACATTTCTGCTCAGAGGGAATGAGTAAGTTTCCCAGGCTCGCCCAGGAAGGAGGAGGTGGATCAGGCATTGGAACTTGGGAAGTCTGCCAAGACCCCTGGCACCCTTTGCCGCCCCTCCTCCTTGGTGGGTCTGTGTGTCCCACCTGGCACAAGTTGGCATTTCCATCAGAAACACTACAGGATTGAATGACTTGGCAAGGAGCAGCATTTCCAGTATGGGAAATTTGGGCAGATTTGGGGGCCAGGTTTGGAGTCACGGGGTGAGGTGCCCCTTGCAGAACTCAAGGCAGCAGAGACTAAGTTGTGTGCTTTCGTGTGCCCAGAGCTTGCATAGAGCCTGTCCACGGAGAGTACTTAATAAATGTCCAAGGAGCAAAAATACATAAGTCAAATATTGCTGTGGGGTAGCATTCCAACTAGTAGCGACCTTGACCTTTACAGAACAAGGCAGCACCGCCTCGCTGTGGTTTCTGAAGCTGTAACGCTCTCCAGAAGCAGACTGCCCCATCTCAAATCTCCCTCAGCGGTGTGGCTGGTGGGCGGATTAGCCACCTCGCACCAGGTTCCTTCATTCAATAAACTAACTCACAGAGGAGGGTGTGTGAGAGGGGGCTGAGCTGAGAGCTGAGGAGAACAGGTTTCTGCCATCTGGTGGCTATTTCTGGAACGACACTTTCCCTCTCAAGCATACCTATGTACACCGGAGGGGAAGGAGGCTCCCCTGAGGCCCTAGCATGCGTTGGAGATTGAGCAGCAGCATCCCAGACGGGAGAGGGTGGGGCGGTCCGAAAGCCAGACTTCCCTTGTTCCATATCTTTGCTCTTGGAAGGGGGTGGTGGCAAGAAGAGCCCCTCCGTCTGTCCCTCACAGGGCTGTTTTCAGTTACCAGGGACATCACGTCGGTCGGTGTGGACACTGCTGATTTGGAAGTCCATCTGCAGGGCTGTCTTCCCAGGTACCTCCCTGAGTGGACCAGAACCTCTGGCCAGGCCGGGCCCATCTGGCCACCCAGCCACACTCAGTACGGACAGTCACTGGTGTTGACATGTGAGCTAACAAAGGATGTCAGGTCCTTAATTTTGTCTCCACCTTGGACTTAATCTTCAGGAAGCGCTGCCCTGCAAGGGGGGCAGGTCCCTCAGAACTTAGAGCATGACTTGTTCTCCACCACCCTGCCCTCTGCCCAGCATCCTCACATGCCCCTGCCTCCCTGCCGCTCTCAGCCCCCAATCCTGGCACCTTCCCAGCCCCCAGACCTTTCCCGGAGAAGGCCCTCCACATGGCCCACCCTCACCTAGTTCAAGGTAAGCCTCTTTATGGCAGTGTGGCCAGGAATTTCCCTTACGTGGTCTTGTGAGAGGGAACCAGGCACTGTCCTCACATCAGACCATCCCTTCCCACGTCTGACTAGGTTTGTGAAAACCTTGAGTGGAACCCTGTTGGTGAAGTGGGTTACACGCTGGGCTGATAGCCACAAGGTCAGCAGTTTGAAACCACCAGCCTCTCTGAGAAAGAAAGAGGGGGCTTTCCTCTCCTGTAAAGAGAGACAGCCTTGGAAACTCACAGGGGCAGGTCTACCCTGTCCTGTAAGGTCACCGGGAGTCGGAATGGACTCAACGGTAGCGAGTTAGAGTTCTGGGCGGGACCTAACAAGGCCCACTTCCAGGGTATGCACTGACCTAGTTTCCTGCCCTGGAGTAGGCCCCGGCTCGTGGCAATGGACGGTGACCCAGGAGGGCCAGTTGGGACTGACATGACCCAGGGGTTCTCACTGGCTGACTCAGAAGTCCATCAGCGGGCCTTCTTCCTAGTGTTAGCATGAAGCTCCCCTGAAACTGTTCAGTCCCATTACAGAACAGCAAGCCCTGGCCAGAGAAGCTGTTCACTGACAGACGGTGGTGGCTGTACCCGAGGGGTGCTGGCCGGGAGGTGGCCCGGTCTTCCACATGGGAGGCAGGCGTTCAGCCACTGAGCCACCCACCACCGCTCCTCTGTATGCTGACACCTGAACTTGCGTCCTCACAAAACAAAGGCTTGTCCCCTCCCTGTCTTCCCGCCCACACCTACAACGTGCCAACAGCACCACCCTGTCCAGTCCATCCCAACCGTCTACCCCAGAGCTCCCCTTGGGGCCCTGGGCTTCCCCCATCCCCTCTCTTGAATCCCAGAGGCAGCTGAGAAAGGCAATAGGGGCTTGGTAAGAACAGACACTTTATTGTACACCACGGCGAGGGAGAGTGGGGGAAGGATGACAATGCCGTGTCCCCTCCCTGGGCTGAGGAGCTGTGGCCCAGGGTAACCACCCCCGAGGGGCACATGGGCTTGCATGGGTCTGGCAGCGCAGTGTGTGTGCTCGGGTCTGTACAAAGCGGCACTGGAGATGAGCAGGGACACTCAGACCCCCTCCTCAGCCCACTGTCGGCCCTCGCCAAGGAGCAGCAGACCCCGCATTTCAGGGCACGGAACACTCGAGGAGCAGGGCTCCCTCTAACGGCCATCTCTCCTCCACAGTGGGCGAGGGTGGGCCTCACACCCTGTAATACTGTAGCCCTGTGCCGGGTCCAGGCCCCCCAGCGGCTGGCCTCACCTCACTGCCTCTGGTCGGTTCAGGGGGAGGCAGGGCGCTGCTTCTGTTGCGACAGTTCCGGGTGGAGGGCAGACGCTGTTATACCTTGGCATCAACTTGTGTGTGCCACCTGGGTCTTCCCTGGCCTCCGTGGAGGGCACAATGCCCCCTATGCAAGAAGCTGATGACGGCAGCTGGGGGCGGGCAAGAGCTAAGGGCCCCCATCTCCCTGACTCCCAGCCCCCGGGTCCTGCCCGCTCTGCCTTCTTGTCTCTAGTGGGCACTTCATCCACAGCACCAAAGCTGGGGGTAGGTTCGTAGGTTCCCGTACAGGGGCGGTGCCCCTTCTTCTCCTCCAGCGAGTCTGGGACTGGATCTCCCCTTGTCTTGTCAGGGGGCCACCTGCCTGGGCCCCTCTGGCCTTGCCCCTTACTGGCTGCCACCCCTCAGGGAGGGAAGAGAGGTGTCCAGGCCAGTGGGGATGGGGTAGCTGCTCCCTTGGACAAACACAGGAGCAGAGGCACTGAGATGCCTTCCGGGGCGGTCTCGCCCGTACTCTTCCTCCCGAAGAAGGCTCACAACACCAGTGGGAATGCCAAGAGGCCTGTGGAAAAACAAATCCGGGGGATGTTCCGCCCCCCCCCCCAGGCCCTCCTTCCCTGTTGCTGACAAGCCCCGTGGTGTGAAGGCAGTGAGTCACCAGCCAGATACTCTGCCTATCTCTGGCAGGGGCTTTCCCAGCCCCCACCGAGCCCTTGCCTGCGGGAGCTCGAGGGGGGGGGGGTTGGGGAGGGCTCGGGGCGTGGTGGACACTGGGGTCATGGATCCGTACCCGGCACGGGTGTGCGCACCAGGCTTGGGTCCCCTGACGAACGCGCACGCAGCACGGCACAGCCAGGCGTCCCTGCTACCAAGCCCCCGCCCTCGGCCCGGCCGCACGCTACAAAATTAAAAATATATCAAATGTACAATGAAAATAGATCTGTACAGCACTGAGGATGAAAATAGTCCACCAGCCACGGTATAATATTGGGTTTGTCATTTAACAGCATTTACACCCACATGTACAGATTGAATATACAATAGAAATAGGCTACGAAGGAGAGTACGCCAAGTGGAGTCTCTCCTGGGGTGAATCCTGCCTGGGGCTGGGAGGTGTTGTCAGGCGAGGGGGCCTAGCATGGGTGTTGCGCCTCCCAGCTCGTCTCTCTGGGGAGATGTGGGCCCCCTTCACCCCTCACACACCCAGAAGGAGCAGAAGGAGGCGGGAGGGGCAGGAAGGGGGAGAAAGCACAGGGAAGGGTGAGTGCGGTGGATGGGAGATAGGCTGGGTATGGGGTAGACCAAGGGACCATAGAGTGAAGAGGGGGCCCTGGGCCTAGTCGACCCTCCCAGTCATCCAGGACCCTCCATGGAGGGGGGTCTGCTCCCTGTGACCTCGTCCTGCCCTGCCAACCACAGCTCTCAGATGGAGGCTCGGTGCCTCAACCAATCTCCCAGTGGTCCCTTCCTCCGTCCATCCTTCCCTCTCTCCACTCTCCCGCCCACACCAGTCCGTCTGCCCAACCGTCCGTCCCCAGTGGGGCCTCTCCAGCCTGCGACCCTGAGGGCAGTCGACGAGGAAGGGTGGGATGCTGCTGTGGGGTGCTTCTTCTGGGGGTGCTCCTCCCTGCAGCAGCCCCCAGTCCACAGCACTCCAGTTGGTGCTCCCACCGGGTCAGGGAGGCTTGGCCAAGGCTTCCAGGGGCTCTGTGCACATGGACTGCACGCTGGGCGTCTGTAGCTGTGTCATGGGGAGGCGGGGTGGTGGCCCAAAGGGCAGTGATGTTGTGGGGGGCCCCGGTCGGGGAGAAGCTGCCACTAGAGAGAAAATGTGGCCCCCGGTGAGAGGGTGGGGGGAGTGTGCTTCACAATTGTGCTCGAACCAAACATTGTGCTCTGGAAACCTCTCGGTGCACTGTCCCCTCTCCTCATGCCCACCGTGGGCATCAGGCTGGCGGCCGGGGGCAGGAGATGGTAATGTGCTAATGGACGTGGGGAAAACTCTGGACTAGTCACTGGCCTCCCAGGCAGGAGGCAGGAGCACATTCAGACAGGGGTAGGACCCACCCAAGATTCCAACAGGGGCCCAGAGCTGAGGGACTCTTGCCAAGGCTTGTGCTGGCCAGAGTCCGCTTCTACCCCACAGAACAGAGCCCAGGCTCCTGCAGCATGCCCAGGTCCCTGGCCCCACCCCAGGGCAGGGAGGGTTGCTTCCAGGGTACAGTCACCCCACCCCTTGACCAGGAAGTCCAGGGGCAACCCCAGGACCTCAGAACAGCAGGGGGCAGGGAGAGGGCTGTGGGTCTTTCCTAAGCAGGAGTCGGGACTTGACTGCTCCTGTTACATGGCTACAGAGGGTTGGATGGGGTGGGGACTGCACTAGGGGGCAGAGGTGCTCCTAGCCTCCAAGAAGTCAGCTGGGGCTGGGTGGGGGTGTGGCAGGGCTGACCTGCTCTTCCTGGGCAGAGGGCCGGGGCAGGGTCTGGCGGCTGCTACAAGGGAGAAACCAGGTCAGGCCAAGTGGGCGGGGTGTGTGGGGGCGGGGAGGCGGGCCGGTTGGGGACAGTGGTCACAGCTCCGACTCCGGGGTGCTGGCTAGGAGGTAGCCGCTCCCATAGCGTCCGTTGGGGTTGCCGCTGGTGTCCAGGGGCGACGTGCTGCCGGGCCCCAGGTAGGAGCGGTGAGTAGGCATGGGGGAGGGTGCCTCGCTGGGCACCTTGCTGAGGATGAAGCGGGTCTCGTCGTTCTCCTCCAGGTTGGACAGGTCCTTCATCATACGACCCTTCTTGTAGGACACGGACAGGGTGTTGGAGCCGTCGGAGAGCAGGTGGAAATGCCGCAGGACGAACACCACGGGGATGGGCAGGGTGGCCACGACAATGAGGGTGACCAGGAGGGCCATGGCCCAGCCCGGGAAGGACAGGTAGCGCTCCGCAGCCTGGGGGGGGACACACATGGGGGGAGGGCTGCTGCCAGTACCCCAGGGCAGCCTCTTCCCACCCAACCCCGCCATCCTGCCAGCCAGGCACCGCAGAGAGATGGGGCATCAGGAGTTACTCCTTGAACGAGCAGCTGGCTCCCTTGGTCAGGAGCCTGAACCGCTCTGGGCCTTGGTTTCTGTGCCTGTGGAATGGGTGCACAGTTCTACTCTACAGACATGGAGAGAGAACGCGGAATAGAAAGGCCAAATGTGGCAACCTTCCTGAGCCTCAGTTTCCCCATCGGCACTCCAGGAAAGCCTGTGAACGCCAGCGCCTGCTAAGGCTGAAACCTGTCGGAGAAGGGATGCCCAGACTTCCCACCACATAGAGCGATGGTGGAGTTCTGGTGTGCAGTGCTGGGTTACCTACTGGGCTGCTAAGCGTAAGGTCAGTGGCTCAAAGCCACCAGTCACTCTCAGGGATGAAGAGAGGCTCTCTGCTCCCGTAGAGTTAGTTTGGGACACCCACAGGGCATTTCTACCCTGTCCCATAGGGTCGCTGCGAGTCAGTACTGACTTCACAGCAGAGAGAAATGAGGCGACCGATAGAGATTGTACCCTGTCACCTAAAACCACCTGGGAGAGCTGGAAGCCGCCAGCAGTCTGGGCGAGTTCCGGCTCTCACAGGTTCACCGTGCAGCCCCGGGCACTCAGTAGGTACCCTCCAAAGGTTTAGCCCCATGGCCAGTGGCAGCTGACCTGGGAGGATAAAATGCCCCCAGGGTTTAGGGGGGCTCACCCCTCACCTCCTCCTTGATCCAGGCGCTGTAGCCAGGCGGAGTGACCCCTAGCTGGATGATGCTGGCCGTGGTGAGCACGGCCATGCACAGCGGCGACACAAACTTCCACATGTAGAAATAGAAGCGGTAGGGCCGGAAGCCCAGCATCTCCGTCAGCTCCTGCATGAACCTGCCAGGAACAGCGGAGACCCAGCCGTCAGCGGAGGCAAACCCACCTCGGGGCCTCCCTCCAAGGCAGCCACCTCCTCTCTGAAACCTCTACGCCCAGGCCCCGCCTTCCGCTCCCTGTTTTCCCTGAGCCATCCCTCCCTCAAGCCCCCTCCCAGGAATGTGACATCACTGAAGAGAGCTTCCATACGCCCAGTGGAAGTCCCTAGGTGGTGTAAACAGCGAAGGGCTTGACTGATTGAGGCTCAAGTCCACCGGGAAGTACCTTGAAAGAAAGGCCTGGCAATCTACTAAAAAAATCCGACACGGAAAACTTTGGTGCGGACTTCTACTCTGACCACATGGCAGGCCGTGTAGGAGAACACAGCCCTTCCCCCACCGCTTTCTACTGCCCAGCTCCGCAATGAAGTCATCTACAGCCAGGCTCCCCTGCTGGGCACGAGGGAGAAGTGCACCCCTGATCTCCAAAGGCTGAAGGTGTGTGTGTTTAAAACCAGGCCTTCCGATGGGTTGGGGGGTGGGGGGGTAGGGGGTGGGGTGTGTGTGTGTGTGTTTTTAAAACCAGACCAGGGTGGGGTGTGTGTGTGTGTGTGTGTGTGTGTGTGTGTGTGTGTGTGTGTGTTTAAAACCAGGCCTTCCGACCCGTTCATTCCGGTTCTGAGAATTTCCATTTCCACCCTGGATACACTGAATCAGAAGCTACACTTGGACACGATCGGGATCTGGTTAAGCTTATTTCAAAACACGGGTCCGTGGAATGAATTCCAGGAGGTGGCAGGCTGGCATTTGACCCCTAACAGAAACCTAGCACCTCTCTCTATTATAAAGGTGAGCAGCAAACACTGTCGCTAGCAGGTGAAACCAGACTTCTCCTATCACAGTGCACTTGCTGGCGGTGCGCTGAGATGTCACTTCTGCTCAGCGCCCCTTTGGACTCGCCGTTGTTAGGGGACCCACTGTGAGAGCCCGTCACTCAAGCACTTATGGGATCACACACACTCTAAGCCAGGTTTGCTATTTTTCATGAGAACTGCATCTGTTTTACTTCCTGCCATATGGGGGGGAGCCCTGGTGGTGTGGCGGTCCGCAGTTCAAAACCACCAGCCTCTCTGAGGGAGCCAGACGGGGAGTGTAACGTTATTCTCTCAGAAAGAGTCTGTCTCGGAAATCCATGGGGCACTTATATACCGTCCTATAGGGGGCTAGGAGCTGGCATCCACTCCATGGTAGGGAGTTTGGTTTGGGGTTTTATTATCTAGTTCATGACAGACATAGTAAATGATCATTTAAGATGATCATTGAAGGAAAGGTCGAGGAATTTCACACACACATACACACACACACTCACACACACATACACACACAAACACACACATACACACACACACTCACATACACACACAAACACACACACACCCACACCCACACCCACACTCACACAAACACACACTCACACACAAACACACACACATACACACACACATACACACACAAACACACACACATACACAAACACACACACACATATACACACACACATACACACACACACACACGAACCCTTGTACCAGGGAGCACCTCCGGGCTTGCTGGCAAAGGTGCAGGCAGTGAATCCCTTGCATAACACCCTTTGTCCCCTCAGACAGCCCTCTGAGGGAGCCGGGAAAGAGGCCTGCTTCTAGGGCGGGGCCCATGCCTGGAGAGGTCAGAGCTGTGTGGGTCAGTGTGGCCCTGGCCTGCAAGGGCCGCCCGGCTAAGTGAGTGGGGGTTGGGGGTGGGGGCGAGTCCTGGCTTCCTGTGGACACACCCCAAATCAAGCCACGCCCATGCCACCGAGTCAGTTCCAACCCACAGCGACCCTAATAGAATTTCTGAGGCTGTAGATCTTTAGGGGAGCAGCCAGCCTCATCTTCCACCTGCCGAGGGGCTGGTGGGTTTGAACCGCCAACCATGTGGTTAGCAGTGGAACACTTAACCCTATAGCACTGCTAGGTCATGGAGGACTGAGGCTGGGAGCTGACGGAGGGCATCGCCCTACCCAGGGCCCGGTCATGACCTAAGCTTCTCTCACCATGGAGCTCTTTTACCTCACCCAGCCTCACGCATGGGACTGCACCCAGGCCTCGCCCCACAGCCCTGCCTAGGGAGCCCTAAAACTGCCGAAGCCCGCAAGCACGTGAAACGCAGCTCTCTCGTACCCACAGAGTGCTGAAAAAACGGGCCAGAGTCCTGAACACGAGTCCAGGAGGAGGCCCACACGTTTAGCCTGCACCCAGGAGACCTGGGTGCTCTGCCCAAATCGCCCCCGTGGCCTGGGGAACTCACGCCTCGATGACCTGACGCTTTGACTCTCCCATCTCCCGGCTCTTTCACCAGGAAGAGAGCCGAGGTGGGCCACACCTGCCCTTGGGACCCCCTTACTTCTTGGTGCCGTAGATCCAGGCCACAGCGACGTTCTCCAGGATGACGATGACCGTGAGCGGCAGGGTGGCCGAGTAGTCATCGAACATGGTGACAAAGTAGTTCCCGGAGCGCTGGACGAACAGTAGCCCCACGAAGAATGCGAAGACGCAGCAGCCCACTGCAGAGAGCCGGGGGGCCAAGGCCAGGGTGGGCGGGGATGGGGCCCTCCCACCCTACCTGCCCCTCTGTCCACCAGGCTCCAGAGTCAGAGGTCCTCTCTCCCATGCCCCCCTGGCCCACACTGTGCCCGGCGCTGAACAGGAGTGCCCTGACACTGCCAGGATTCATCTAAATGAGGAATCTCACGTCCTTGCCCACAGTTTCCCCTCTGACATCGCGGAGTACTCCCTTCTGGGAATGCAGGGGCGAGGAGAGGAGGGAGACCATGGGCAGAGTCGGGGCTGGGGCAGGGTACAGGGCTGAGGGAGGGCACCCCTTCCCAACATGACTGAACAGGGGCAAAGGAACCCAAGAAAACGGCCTTCTCCAGTCCAGGTGAGGCCACACCACAGGCACCCTTCTCTGGAGCAAAGCCAGGTCGTGCTGGGTGGGCTGGGGACCTCCAATGACCCTGTCTGCCCCTGGCCGCGCGCCTCGGCAGAGTTACCTGTGAACATCTCCCTGGGCACCTTGAAGGTGTCGATGATGGGCGTGGTGATGCCCGCCATGGTCCCGATCATGCTGCCCAGCCCCAGGTTGATGAGCATCAAGAAGAACATGACAGACCAGAACGGCGAGGCGGGGAAGTGGGTCATGGCCTCCGTGAAGGCGATGAAGGCCAGGCCGGTGCCCTGCACGGACTGAGGGGTGGGCGCGGGTCTCAGGAGGGCAGCCCACTCCATCCCAGGAGCCCCCTGCTTCCTCACTCAGCCCTCTCTCACAGGGGCCCCTGCCCCCACCAAGACCCAGCTGCATTTCTGGGCCTGAGGGTATCCAAGTTCAGGGGCCGTCAGAATCCCAGGAGTGTAAACCACCAATTCGGAGTCTCTCTCCTGTGGGAGGCGGCATCCACAGTGTGAACAAGGGCCCGGGTGACTCAGATGAAGATCCTCACGACAAGAAGCATGCCCAGCTCCAGACTCTCCTCCTCCAGGAAGCCTTCCTGATTGCCTTCCCAGACATGGTGGCTCTCAGCCTGGGCTGCCCAGTGGAATCCTTGGGATCCTTTCAAAAAAGGAGGTGCCTGTGCTTCCTTGGGGGAAACCGGTTCTTCGCCTGGTCTGGGCTGAAGCCCGCCTGAGCAGCCCAGGTGATAGGCAGGCGCGGGCCAGCAATGTTAGTGCCTGGGCCCTTGCTCCCGGGAGTCTGCCCAGGGTCCCACTTATCTGCTGTGCAGGGCCAGCGATGTGAGGGACCACCTTCCCCCTGAGGTGTGGGGTGTGACTCTTGTGTGCCGCCCAGGGAGAGCTCATTGTACAAAGCTGCCCCACCCACAGCTGCTGCCATGGAGTGGACACCGACTCACAGCGACCCTGAGAACAGAGGAGAACTATACTCCCAGTTTGACTTGGGGCCAGGTCACCGCCACGAGGGTCGGGATGACACCAGGCGAGGACCCCAGCTGGGCCCTGTGCACTTGACCTCCTGGGAAGAGCTCAGGGACTCTGGGTGCACCCTTCCCAGCAACACACTGACAGTCAGACGGGCGCGACTTTCCACGTTCCCAGGGGGACCTAGTGGTTACGGTTGGGCTGCTAACCTCAAGGTCAGTAGTTCAAAACCACTAGCTGTTCCTTGGGACAAAGATGAGGCTTTCCACTCCTGTAAACCCACAGGGGTTTACAGGCTTTCCACTCCTGTAAACCCACAGGGGGAGGTCCTACCCTGTGCTTGAGAGTCACTCTCAGTCGGAATGGACCTGCTGGCAGTGGCCGGGGTCTCGCTGTCTCCTGTTTCTTTCTTCCTGAGCTGTCATTTTGGAAGATTCAAGCTGCGTAGGTTGGACTAAGAGGGGCCTGAGTGACGATGGAGAGAGAACTCCCCCTCACCCTGCCCCAGGCTGGGGGTGCTGAGAGCCGCTGTGGCAGTGGGGGTCAGAGTGGGGACAGTCGTGGGGGCCAGAGCAGCAGACTCCCCACCGGCTCGCTGTGGGAGCATGGCCAAGCGCATCTGTAAAACGGGGCCAGCATCGACACGCACCTCGGCGAGCAGTTGTGAGTGAGGGTCACGTGGGGTCGAGAGCAGAAAGCCCCAACCCAACCCAAAGCCACGCCATCGAGCTGGCTCCGACTCACAGTGACCCCGTCTGTGGGCGGTCTCCAAGATCATAGATCTTCACGGGAGCAGCTGGCCTCCTCTTTCTCGCACCGAGTGCCACCCCAGGGGTTGGCAGCCCAGCACTGAACCCAGAGCACCACTAGGGCTGCCAGGGCAGACAGAGTTCCAACCCTTCTTGTGTGCAGACTGCACCCACAGCAGCATTGTCCGACTGCGCCACACGCAGGGACTAGAACAATGCAGCTAGGGAGACTCCCTGCTGCCTGAAGGCAGGGGTGTCAGCTGATGCCTTGCCTCTGTTTCTGGCTGGGCACCCAGACGCGTTCCTAAGCACGGGAACGTCCCCTGGTAAGTTTGCTGAAGCCTGTCTGAGCCCAAGCCCACCCACCTGCCGGCCCGGGCCCTACCTTGTTGAGCTCGTCTTCCAGAAGACAGGGGTTGAGGCCCAGCGCGGAGAACTGGTCCTCCTTGACGGTCATGATGACGTTGTACATCTCCGCGTAGTCCTTGGTGGTCAGGTGGGAGAAGTTGACGTGGGGTGGGATGAGGTCGCGGCTCAGGACGTTGCTGTTGAGGTATCCCAGGATTTTCTCGGCGTTTCTGGAGTACCAGGTGGAGAAGGCCAAGGTCAGAACCCAGAGGTGGGGTGGCATGATTCTGAAGACACACCCCTCCCCACGCCCTCCTCCCCCACCTCACACATGGGCCATCAGTAGAGTCGTCCCTGAGCTCAGCCCTGGGGCCCAGGACAGGGTCAACTCCCAAGCCTCCGCCTGGGGTGGGGGCCCCCTCTCCTGGGACAGACGGACAGAGGAGCGGAGAGGCCACCTACTCGACCACACACTTCTCATTCATGATGTTGGCCTTGAAGCCCAGCACGGCGAACACCACGAGCGTGGCCAGCACCGAGGTGAAGAAGTTGATGAAGGACACCAGGGCCGCGTCAAAGTGGCAGTTGTTGTCCTGTTTGTTGTAGCTCGAGAAGGCGATGACACCACCAAAGCCCAGCCCCAGGGCGAAGAACACCTGCGTGGCTGCCTCCCGCCACACTTGAGGGTCCAGCATCTTGTCCAGCTGCCGGGGGAGGAAAGAGACACAGAGGTGAGGGCGGGCCCGTGTGTTTTTCTTTCTACCTTTTGCGTTTTTACGGTGGGAGGCCCAGTGTTGCTCATAGCCAGCCGTGTCTGCCCCATGCTGGCCCGGGGCCTCTGAGGCTGCGGTGTCTTGTTGGTTGGTGATGTGGCACGTGGGGGTGTGAGAGGCTACAGAGCCGGTCTTCACGTTCACATTGTGCAATGACAGTGTTCCCATCCAGCCATGGCAGCCCCCTCGATGTACCGACCCCTCTCCTCCCTGCTTCCTGAGCCATCCCAGCTCTCTGGACCTGTCGTTGGGTCATCGCCGCCCCTTTGATCTGAAATGGTTGGTTGTGCTTACCCCGGGTCGGGGAGGGGGAGGCGGTGCGCTCATAACTGGAGGTTCCAGGAACCTCTATCTGAGCAGTGCTCCTGGTCTTTTTACATCATTTTGAGTTTTGTTTCATGTTTTTTCCTCCACTCTATCCGGGACCGTCCAATTCTAACGGGATCCCTTCCGGAGCAGTTGGCAGTGGTAGCCGGTCACCATCTCGTTCTTCTGATCTCAGGGTTTGGACACCAATGCTTTCACGGCCCATTAAGTTGGTTGTGCTCCTTGTTCCCATCCGTCTTTCAATGTCCATCACTCGTCCTCGGTCCAGACCAGGAGAGACCACCTGTTGCACCCCAGACTGCTGCCCGCTCAGCAGGATGTAGGAATTGGTGACTGTGGTATCCCCGTGGACAGGGTCTCAGAAACCATGGCCCTGACCTCTCCCGTCCAGTGGCTCCCTCCCTCAAAGTGGCTTGTTCCGTCGAAGAGGTTCAGAGATGCGGGTCTCCTTGCTCTTTCCACACCCCGCGGGAGAGCCCGGCATAGGGGTCAAGAAGCTGCAGCTGCGTGACCGACCGGGGGAGTCTCCTGCCCACCCTGAGTCTCGGTTCCCCCACCGGTCAAGCATGGGTCACAGTAGCATCAAATCCAGACGATTAGTGTGAGGCCTACGTGAAACAGCCCTGCAGAAAGCTACGTGGTCATAGATACACGAGAGGATTCTGCGCTCTTACGTAACAGCCAGCCCTAACCTAAGAACAATGAGTCCTTATGATGCATCCCCATTGGACACTTACCCACATGAAGGGGTCACTGAAGACATGAATGGGTGCTGCAGCAAAGTGTGGTGAAGGAAGCAGACCGGGCCCGGCTATCCGGAAGAATGGCATCCGGGGTCTTAAAAGCTTGGCTTAAAGCAAGCGGTCATATAAGTGAGGTGTCAGCTAAGCCCACACAGAAGCTGTCCACCAGCCTGTGTGATCCAAAGATAGTAAATCGTACAACATAAGGTCGGAGGAGGGAAATTATAGTAGAGTTAAATTCTGAGCACTTGGTCTGCAGAAGGCTAGGGATGACAGTGAGAGCCCAAAGTCCATTTGCAGAGTCCACTGGACTCCCTTGGACCACTGACCGGGGATGTGAACAGCCCCGCGTCCAGAGAAGAGTACCTCAGCAAGGGACCCAATGAAGATATCGTCAGGCTAAATGCTAACATCTTGTCATTTGTTTTCCCTTTTGACCCATTTTTAATTTGTTCTAGTTTTTATTATTTTCTGCTTTCTTTTGGATTGAGGTTTTTCTGTTTTGTTGGTGGTGGTGGTGGTGGTGTGTGTGTGTGTGTGTGTGTGTGTGTGTGTGTGCATGTGTTGGCGGGGTGGGAGGGTGTATGATTCTGTATACGAAGCCCAGAATAGGGAACTCAATAGAGACAGTAACTAGAGTAACAGTCTCTTACGGTTACGGCAAGGGGACTGGAGGGGATGGGGAGCTAATAGCAGTGAGTTAACAAATGTTCTCAACCTGATCGTGATGATGATGATACAACTCTTTAAACAGAATATTCAAATGCTTGGGTTGTCTGGCATGTGAATCACATGTCAATAACGCTGTTGTTGTTTTAAGCTAAGTGTTGACATAGTGTCTTGGTTCTCCAGTGCTGGGGTCAGAGAAACCCCACGAGCGGGGGGCTTTAAAAAGACGTTTATTTTCTCACAGTTCGGGAGGCTGAGAGCCACCTTTGGGCCCAGCTCTGTGGCAAGGCTCTCTCTCTGTCTCTCTCTTGCTGTGTCAGCTCTGGAGGCCCTCACTGGAGAGATTTCTTCCCACCTCCCCCACTGGATTTCACCCAGAGGGTACAACTCGAACACCTATGGAGGGGGACGTTCAATGCACGACACAATGTGATTCCCAGTGATCTACCGTCACTGTCATTGCCTTGAGGGGCCCCGGTGCTGCGGCGCGCGAATCTCGAGGTCAGCAGTTTGAAACCACCAGCTGCTGCTCGGGGAAGGCTGAGGCTTTCGACTCCCATAGAGAGTGGCCGTCTCAGACATTCAGAGGGGAGCTCAACTCCATCCTTCCAGGTGGCTAGGAGCTAGAATCGCCTCGACTAGCACTAAACTATACTATAATATATTATAATATTACTATAACATAGTATCGCCAGGGCCAGCCTGGAGGCTATATAGCGCACAACTCCAGAGGCGTCCTCCACTTAGGGTCTACAAGTAACTCTTGACGACTTTAGGATCGCCCCGCGCACGATACCCCGTCTCTCACGTTATCGGCGACGTCTTAGACTAGAGTGTGAATGATGCTCCTGAGGTTGTGTGGTGTGTCCTATGCACAGCACGAAGGGAAAACTGAGCACTCCAGGGTTTTCTTGATCCTGCCTTGACCTTCAGCGATCCAGAGGCCCCACTTTCTCCCCCTCCCCCAAGGTCTCCTTTACCAGAAAGAAGAAGGACCCAGTGTTCACCCTAACACACGCACATGCCCCAGGTCGCAGAGGTGCTCCACCGAACTCTGGGCATAGAACTCAAGCACTGCTGTGGAGGGGCAGCCTCTGCCCGGCGTCCCTCCTTCCCTGGGCCTGGCAGAATTCCCAGGGCACGGTTCACACCTATTTCCCTTTTCCTGTTTGATCCTTGAGGCAGGAGCCAAGGCTACGACAGAGCACTCAGCATCAGGGACTGTCCCAGGCCCATCTTTTGACCCCATATTACAGTGGCTGTGAAAATGTGGGCACGGACAGAGCCTGTTTCGTGAGCCTCAGGTTTTTCATCTAAAAGACGGAACCACTGTCCCAGGCTGGTTGTGAGAATCAAACATAGAGCTGTAAGCAATGTCTGGCACGTGCACCCAAAACCAAACCGACTGTCAGGAGTCGCTTCCAGCTCACGGAGACCTTCTACGGGGTTTCCACGACTGCCCATTGGGATGGGAGCGGGCAGCCCATCCTTCTTCCTCATAGTAGCCGGCAGGCTTGGACCACCAGCGATTCACTTAGCAGACGACTGCTTAAACACTGCACCATTAGGGCTTCTGTCTGACACGTTAAAAAAAAGAAAAAACTAAACTGAACTCACTGCCGTTGATTAGATGCTGGCTCAACTCATAGCAACCTATTGTAGCGACCTACACAGAGGAGCAGGGTTCGGGGCTGGGGAGAAGAGGGCTTACTGTCCACACTGGCAAAGAGTAAACTGAGGACCCGACGTGCAATGACTGATTCGAAATGAACAGAGCTCCTTAGCTGGGGCGGAGGGGCTACCCAACGCAGGCTTTCTGACTCTGGGCGCTCGCAACCTGCTCACGCCTTCACCTGCCTCGGTCTGCGTGTCACCCTGCTCTTCAGAGCGCTTCCGCACTGACCCTCTGTGCCGGAGGGGCACCTTAGCAAGCCCACTCCCAACAGCTGAGAGGCAGGGTGAGCTGGCACACTCGCTAGCTCTGTAGCCCTAAGCCCAGGCGCCCCTTGCTGTGTGCACTGAGCCGGTGGCTCCTCTGTAAAATGGAGTGTTGACTTTAGGGCCCACCCAGGTCTAGTGTCTGACAGCCCTAGCATCCAGGAAGGGGTGCCCCTCTCAGCCTCCAGCCAGACCAGCACCTGGGGGCACTCTAGCCCCTGAGCAGGTACTGGGAAGCCTGGAGGTGGGGAGGGCAGCCCTCACCTGCCTCCATGCCGAGGAGAAAACAGAGGGGCTGCTGGGAGAATCTTTGTCTGGCAGATACTAAGGTTCTCACCCCCTCCTACAGATAAAGCCATCTTTGGGCCACCAAGAAAGCCCCAAGCCCAGACCTTTAGGGAGTGGAGAGTCCCTTAGAGTCCACGCCAAGGCCACCACCCTGCCCGTCTCCCAGCTCTGCACCCAAGAGCGGCAACAAGTGACGGCCTCTGCGGCTCAGTCATAAACCTGCCCAGCCGTCAAACGCTCAACACCTACCGGCCAGCGGCCAGCGGCCAGGTGCGGGAGACCGGGGCGGCAAGAGCAGGCGACGTACTGGCTTTCACAGAATTTACCTTCTGGTTGGACAGACAGACTTTAGTTCCTACAAACAGATGCTAAATTCCCGAATGTGACCAGGACAGTGAAGGGTGGGCCTTGATGTTCAAGGGAGTCCAGGGGAAGTGACTGAGGTGGGGCCAGGTAGGCCCATCCTGGAGGAAGGGGGCCTTGAGCTGACATCTGAAAGACGAAGGCCTCAAGGGGAAGAATGTTCCAGGCAGAGGGAACAGCATGTTCAGTGGCCCTGAGGGGGACGGAAGATGGTTTGTGGAGGCAAATGGCAGCAGGCCGTGTGGCCAGAGTCGGGGGGACGAGGAGGGAGCAGTGCAGGGGAGGCTGGCAGGGCCAGGAGTCAAGGGGGGCATCCTTGTCTTGGTGTGCTGTCGAGTGGGCTCAGCAGACCCAAACACTGCCCACCTCACCTGGTTGCTCTGTTTGAGCCCAGGGTTGCGGCCTCCTCGATCGTCTCCCTCTTTTTCACTGCCCTGCCCCCACCACTTTGCCACCCATGAAGTGCTTTTCACGTCCAAAGGTGTGAGATGAAGTCTCGCCACCCGCATGTCTAAGGAGCATTTCGGCTGTATTTCTTCCAAGACAGATGTGTCTGCTCCTCCGGCAGTCCAGGTACTTTCCACATTCTTTGCCAACACCACAATTCACACGGAGAAATCTTCTTTGGTCTTCCTCATTCCATCGCCAACTTTCACACACTCAGGAGGTGACTGAAAAGGCCGCGGGTCAGGCGCACCTGGGTCTTCAAAGCAGCATCCTTGTGCAGTGTGTCGGTGGACTTCTTGACTGCTGCTTCCATGAGCACGGATGGAGCCAGGCAAGAAGAACTCCTTGAGCACGTCCACCGCTTCCTAACGCAGGGGCGTTAAGTGAATTCCTGATGCGTGCCGCAATGGGGTGCGCTCGGAAAACACGGTGCTTTGAGAAACAAGCCGGTCAGCTAAGGGCAAATGCTGGGTGATCTCACTCACAGGAAGCGAAGAAATCAAAGTTGCTGAAATGAGCTGACACCGAGGGCTCCAACAGAAAGTAAATGGTAAGAAAATGACGATGGCAACATAAATATAAATATGCTTGATGCGACTGATGAACGGAACGTTAAAGGAGCTGTAAGAGCCCCCCAATAAAATGATACCTTAAAAATGATATCTTTATAAAAAACCATAAACAAAAAAAGTTGCTAAAAAATGTCATACATCGGAGCCCAGGTGGTACTGTGGGCTCAGTGGTGGGCTCCTAACTGCGAAGTCAGCAGTTGAAACCCACTAGCCGCCTTGGGGAGAAAGAGAGGCAGTCTCTTCCCCATGAAGATTGACAGGCTCTGAAATCCCATGAAGCCATTCTACCCCGGCCTGGAGTGTCTGTGTGTCGGGATCCACTCAGTGGCAGGAAGTTGGGTCAACAAGAGAGGGAGCGGGATAAAGGGGAGCTTTTGTTTGGGGAGTGTGGAGTTTATGTTAGTGGAGTGGGGCACTTTGGAAAAGGACTCTGACAATAGTGGCCCCACAAGGACAGTGCAATCCAGGTCCCTGAATGTGGTAGCTGCCCTGGTGGTGCAGTGGGTGAAAGCAGTGGAATACTAGCCAAAAGGTCAGCAGTTCGAACCCACCAGGCTGCTCCTCAGGACAAAGATGAGGCTGTGTACTGCCTGGACAAGGCACAGCCTCAGAAGCCCACAGGGCAGTTCTACCTTGACCTGTAGGGCAGCTAGGAGTCGGCATCAACTGGATGTCAGGGAGTTTGGAGCCCAGTGTTCCCCAAAGAGGGCAATAACTCCACCTGGAAGGCCCTGGAACAATAGGGGGGTGGGGGGAGCATTGCAAAAGCAGACATCTTTACTTACTGTTGCATTATGGGTGCTAATACAGAAGTAGCCATCTAGCTGCGAAACAACAAAGCCCACATGGAAGAAGCACACCAGCCTTGTGATCACGAGGTGTCGAAGGGATCAGGTATCAGGCATCAAAGAACAAAAATCCTATCATTGTGAATGAGGGGGAGTGTGGAGTGGAGACCCAAAGCCCATCTGTAGGCAACTGGACATCCCCTTACAGAAGGGTCTCAGGGAGGAGACGAGCCAGTCAGGGTGCAGTCTAGCACCAATGAAATATACAACTCTCCTCTAGTTCTTTAATGCTTCCTTCCCTCCACTATCATGATCCCAATTCTTCCTTACAAATCCGGCTAGACCAGAGCATGTACACTGGTACAGACCAGAGCTGGAAACACACGGAATCCAGGACAGATAAACTCCTCAGGACCAATAATGGGAGTAGCGATACCAGGAGGGGAAGGGGAAGGTGGGGTAGAAAGGGGGAACCAATTACAAGGATCTACACATAACCCCTCCCTGGGGGATGGACAACAGAAAAGTGGGTGAAGGGAGATGTCGGACAGTGTAAGACATAACAAAATAATAATAATTAGTAAATTATCAAGGGTTCATGAGGGAGAGGGGGTGGGGAGGGAGGGGAAAATGAGGAGCTGTTACCAAGGGCTCAAGTAGAAAGCAAATGTTTTAAGAATGATGATGGCAACAAATGTACAAATGTGCTTGACATAATGGATAGATGGATCGTGGTAAGAAGTTGTACAAGGCCCCAATAAAGTGATTTAAAAAAAAAACAGAAGTGCTGAGTAACTGATTTTATGAGAAGGGGCAGTAGGAGGCCAAGTGAAGTTTAGAACCTCTAGCCTTTGCCTTCACCTTGGTGTTCCCTCTGCAGGGGATGCCCTTCCTCCTGCTGGCTTTCTGGAGAACGCCAAGTCATTTCCAAAACTCACGTCACCTCTTCTGGTGGCTCCCGCCTCTCGCTGTCAGCTTCTTGTCACTGTCTTCCTTTCAATACAGTGTGTCCTGACTTCCTCCTGTGCACCTCTCTGAGAAGGGCACCTGCCATGTAGAGGCCAGTTTGAGTGGGGAGCAAGAGGAGCGAGCTCTGGGACAATGGCTGGCTTGCGCCCCAGGCGAGCAGAGGGACCGGCAAGGAGGAGCTTGGCACACCGGCCCTGCCTTTCCGGGCGCAGGTGGAATTTCCTGGAGCGGGAAGATCCTCAGGACTCTCCAGTTCTGCCTTCTAAACCTTGCGGGTTTTTATTTCCCTTCTCCTCCCCCTCCCTTCATTGTTTTCTCAGACATCTCAGTGTTGATCTACGCACGTCAGTTGTTCTGAACATTTTTACGCAAAGACCCAGGCCCATTCTCACCCCTTCCTAAATCTTACCCCGGGGTCTCCGTCAGCTCCCGGGCCCCCGCTCACATCACCAAGGAAGGTGGTCAGCCTGGGAAGGCAGCACACCCCCAAAAGCCAGAGTTGCCTCAGTGGCCCGGGGAATGTCTCAGGGGACAGGCAGGGTGGTCTTCGAGCCGGTCATCTTGAAAGGAACGGAAACTGTACGACTGCTCACATGTCTACTTGTTGTCCGGCATTCTACATCGGCGCCCACGCCGAAGCCTCTCCGAATCAAAGTGAGAGGCGGCTGTAACTCACGCCGAGGCCAAGCCGCCAAGCCGGCGGTGGGGTCGAGAGGCCCCATGGTCTGACAGTTGTGTAATGATGCAATTCGGCAGTTGGGTGGCGATGTCAGGTGTTCACCCTCCACCTTTGCCTTTTCAAAGAACCACCTGGGTTGAGACCCTCACTATGTCAGTGAGGGGGGGTGTCCTTTTGTCCCCTCCTGTCCACTGGGATATAGCTACTGTCTTTTTCACATGGGACATTTCAGATGGAAAGCGCACCAGTGGGGAGGGCAGTGCCATGCAGTCCCCCTGAGTGCCAGCCAGTGGCCCGCCCTCCTCACCCTAAATCGCTCCTGAAGCACACTGACGGAGCCGTCTGTCCGTATCAGGCCACAGGAAAGCGCCCGAGAGAGCCAGAGCTCGCTGGGCCTCTGAGGACAGAGTCCTGCGTGAGTGTTCTCTGGGGGCCTGGTGGAGGGGCACTCTTGATGGAAATGCCCCACACTGCTCTGGGGGGTAACTGAGTCAGGGACCTCCGGTGCAGAATGCCAGTTTTTCCTCAAGGTGAAAGGGACCCTCTCCAGGGTTCCTGGGGTGATGTTTCCATAACTTGCCGGCTTCCCTGCAGACATCGGATGTGGCCACCAGGGGGCACATGGGAAACAACCTTCCCTCCCTGAGGTGCCTGCTCTGAGGCAGCGATGGAAGCTTCCGACTACTTCCTGGCTGAGATGACTGAGTCACTTCCTCACCCAGGGAATGAGGTGTTTCAAACCCTTTCATTCTGGGTCAACTGTTCTCCACCACCACCCCCGCCCCTGCAGAGAATGTCCATTTCCCACCCCAGAATTACTGAGTAACGTAATCCCCAACCCAACCCAATTCTGACTTAGAGTGCCTGGGCATGGGGTTTCTGAGACTAACAATGTGCACGGGAGCCGACAGCCTCTCTTTCTCCCTTGGAGCGGCTGGTGGGTTTAAACCTCTGACCTTTCGGTTAGCAGTCCAACCCCTAAGCCACAGCACCACCAGGGAGCCGTAAACAAGACCCCCAGGTGCTTCACACATGATTGTGTCCAAATGTAGATGTGTGCCCCGGCGGTGGGGGGGTGATTTCTAACGTTCTCTATCATAGAATGACAATACTAAAGTGAACCAGAAACGTGTGTGAATATATATATATATATATATATATATATATATATATATATATATATATATATATATATATATGGATAGATATTGGGCTCACAATTAAGATCACTTGGTTTTTAAGCCAGGACCCTACTCGAAATTCGCCCTCATGAAGAGATCACAGGAGATATGGGGGCTTTAGCAACGTGCGGTGAAGAAGCCAGACGGTGTGCGGTATCAGAAAGAATAGCATCTTGGGCCTTACAGGCTTGTCTTCCAACAAGCAGACATCCATGGGAGGCATCAACCACGCACCGGCCTGTGGGATCCAAGGATGGTACGTAATACAGTGCAGATTCGAATGAGGGAATGGTATCGCGGAAGCCCACAGTCCATTTGCAGGGTCCCTGCGTGGGTTAAGCCTGCAGTGAATATCCATCCCCTTTGGCTACGGTTGAGGAATGTGTTGGCTGGATGACAGACAGCGATCCCTGTGAAGTCGATTGGGCAGATGTGGTTAGGTTGAAGGGTAATATCTTATCATTTGATAGTCCCTTGGGGCCTTTTTAAAGTTGCTTCAGTTTTTTTAAGTATTTTCTGCTCGCTTTTTCCATTGAGGTTTTTCTGTTTTGTCTAGTCGTGGTGGGTTTCCGTTGTTTGCTTGCTTCCTGTTTGTGTTCTGTCTGATTTTCTGCATAAGAAATCCAGGACAGGGCAAGCCATGGAGACAGTAACTGGATGGTTAAGGACCAAGGGCCATGGCAGGGGACGATGTGGGGGAGTGTGTGTGCAATGGGGAGCCAGCCGACGAGCATGAGAAGAAAATGTTCTGAAATTGATTGTGTCGATGATTGCACAAGTCTTCTTAATATGATTTAAAGAACAAATTGTATGATCTGTGAGTTGTGTATCAGTAAAACGGTTTCAAGAAAAAATGCAGCTTGAGATTCAGTGCACCTGGAGTGGAAATTCTGGCAGGAAGCCCTGGTTCTGGGCATTTGACGCACAAAGATCCCCTTTGAGTCAATACACAGCAAGTGGGCCCCTGTGAGCAGCAGGGGACAGACACTCCCACCCCTGTGTCCCAGCTCTGCGGCAGCTCCAGCGGTGCAGAGCCAGACGGGCCACGAGACACCAGATGGCTCCCATTGCCCAAGAACAGAGTCACCTTCGCAGGGACTAGTATAAAAATAGCCAATGCCTGTCGGGCGTGCTCCACTCATCAGGCGCAGTCCGACGTGCGTGCTCTCCTGACAGCCTGGGGAGGGGGTGCCATGGTGCACCCCGCCCTGTGGCTGAGGACACCAACGGCTGGGGAGGTCAAGGAGCTGGCCCACTCCAGAGCTGTGTCATTGCCGCCAGCAGCTGCTGGCCCAGAGGAGGGGATTCTGGAGCCACCCCGCCCCACCCCACCCCCACACTGCCTCATGCCCTGGCTGCAAAGCACTCGCACTAACTGTGGGGGGGGGGGCGGGCAGGAGGTTTCACCACCAAGCTCTGCACCTGCGACTTTAGAACCTGCACAGACCCAGTCTCTCTTTTCTGACCGTGAACGCACACCCTTGATCCTGGCACCAGGGTGGCCTGTAGCCTGGGAACATTTGCTTGTGGAGACCCTAGAAGGGTCCACACCACCTGCATAGCTCAGGCTAGGCTGCACCCATCCCCACCAGACTGGCAAAGGCACTGAGAGGCCGTGATGTTGGAAGGCCCGGGACATCTGGGTGGAAGACGGCAGGTGGATGGGAGGATGGGCAGACAGGAAGACAGGGAAGCGGTTATATTTTCATGGTCATCAAGTTGATCCGGATTCATGGCGACCCCCATGGGTGCAAACTAGAACTGCTCCACAGGGGTTTCAAGGCTCCGACCTCTCAGGGACCTTCGAGTGGATCCGAACAGCCAGCCTTCACTATGGATCAGAGCTCCACCCGAGGAAAGCCACGCTCCTCACACGGAGACCAACGAGCAGCATTAGCAGACGAAAGCTGTTTGTGATTTCATGTTACTTAGATCCACAATCAATGCCCACGGGAGCAGCAGGTAAGACATCAAATCAAGTAATGCCTCGGGCGAATCAGCTGCATGAGACCTCTTCCAAGGGAGAGAGGCCAAAGGTGTCCCCCTGAGTCCCAGGGTGCGCCTGATCCAAGCCACCGTGTCTTCAGTCACGGCTCAGGTGCCCAGGAAAGCTGGACCACGAATAAGAAAGACCGAAGAGGGTAGATGCGTTGGGATGGTGGGGTGAGAGAAGAATATGGGAGGTTCCACGGGCTGCGTGAAAAATGAAAGGGAGAGGGGAAAAAAACCTGTGTCGGAAGGAAAGCTGCCGGCATGCTCCTTGGGAGAGAGGAGGCTAAGATGCCATCTCGCCCACCCTGGACATGTGGTCAGGAGGGCCGGACCTGGAGAAGGATGTGCTGCCGGGTGAGGCACCCCCCAGGTCTCTGACTTGATGCTTTTACGCCAGCATCATCTCAGCTTCCAACCCACGCCCACCTCTCACCTCTCGGCTGAGGAACGGGAGACAAGGCAGCGGGAGAGGGCGGTCACAGCCCGTTCTCTCAGAAGGTCAGACTACCCAGTCAGCGAAGGAAGCAGGAGCTTACCTGTGCTTATTACTGCTCTGTAGTGAACATGTCTCCACAGTCTGTCTCCAACCCAGCAGCTTACCCACAGTCGCCCTGCTGAGACTCTGCGGATCAGGTGGCAAGCCCAGATCAGACCCCCTCTCTCACGTGGATGCTGAACTCCACGCCTGTTGTTGACTTGGAGCATTTGGGCTCTTCTCCCTTCCATCAGCACTTTCTGCTGCTTTGGGATCAGGATTTTGGCTTTTTAAACGTTGTGTAATTCGATGTGGTTCTTGCACTATTCACAGAGCTGTGCTGTCCCTACCATCAATTTTAGAGCTCTTTCTCACCCCAAGGCCCCCTGTGCCCAGGGCTCTGCATCTATCCCACACCTGGCACAGCCTGTCGCTCAGGATTTGCTACTTCTGGGTATTTCATTCAGATGGAGCCGGGCAGAACATGCGGGCTCAGAGCTGGCTCCTCCCCTCGGCCTCTGGCGCCTTGCTGCGTCCGAATAATACGCCCTGTGTCGACAGATCGCATTATTTGCATTCATGGGCGGCCAGATAATTGTTTCTTTTTTTTGCTCTGTACCCATTCATTCTGTTTGGGATGAATGGGCGACCTACAAACATCCAAACGGCCTGCCCCCTCACCTCCCTCCTGTCGTCATTCGAATGTCACCTTCTCAGCAGGGCCTTCCTGGATCCTCTCCTCTGAGACCTGCAGTCCTTCTTGTTCTGCTGTTTTACACCTCAGTAGCACCTTTCCACAATTTTTGTCTTGTGTAGCTGACAGCCTTCCACTGGAGCGTAAGCACGCCGAGGGCTGGGCTGTGAGCCTGCTTGGTTCACTGCTTGGTCCCGGGGCCGGGAATTGCCTTCCCACACCTGACGGGCATCCGCGACGGTCTGCGAAGCGAATGGCCCGATGACGGTTGGTCGCCTGAGTTACTGTCAATCTTCTGCTACTCTAGCCAATGCTCGGGAGGTCACTACCCCAAAGCGGAGTTGTCGAGTTGAGAGGCATTGACAGTGATCGTTTTGATAAACACCCCCGGGGAAGTTTGGGTGATTAGGCGACTAACCATGACCTGCAGTGTCATGGTGAACAGATCACAGGATGGCTTGCCAGGTGCCCCACGCTGACCAGGGTTATGAGTTGGCTAGAGAGAAGGTAATTGTGCAAGCCTTTCAAGCAGCCTGCCCACCAGTCATTCATGTCAGCTGCTGGCCCATGGAAGGTGCTGGTGGGTTAGCCACGGTATCTCGGCCACGGAGTCATCGCTGGTTACACATGGGGCCGCTAACTGCAAGGTCAGCAGTTCAGAACTGCCAGGGACTCCTGGGGAGAAAGGCGAGGCTTTATCTCCTATAAAGAGTTCCAGTCTCAAACGACCTACAGCGGCAGCTCCACCCTTCCCACTAGGGTCACTGTGGGTCAGCAGGGAGTGGTTTTTGTTGTTGTTGTTTGCTGTGTTCTGTTTTCAGCAGGTCAAACTCTAAATTCAGGGTCGGGGTTCCCTCTGAGGTGGGAAGGGGATGAAGCTACACCGTCACTTGAACAGGTACTCCTTACATGTGTTCGTGGCCTGAAATATTTCACGTTTACAGGTTTTCAAGAGGGTCTGGATCGAGTGGAGAGCAGTACTGTGTAGGCCCAGATGGGAAGCCAGTCAGTTCCTCTGGCTCCGGGCCTCCGGTACCGTGCACACAACCCCACCACGGGCCAGGGGAGACCAAGGGGCTCGCCACCCTTCTAAATAGACGGCATCTCGTAACCTTAGTAAGAAGGAGAGCAAACCGATTGGCACCTGTCAACCTGGTTCACAGAATTAGAGAAGAGAAAAGAGGGAGGGCTGGCTAGCCTGAAGGCCTTGCAAGCAGTGCGCCAGCGAATCAGAAACAACGTGCCCTCCGACCACACTCCAGCCTGCGACAAGGAAAGCCGAAAGCCCCTCTTCAACCCCGGCGACCTAGTGTGAGTAAAAAGACTAAGTCCAGGTCAACTAGAACCTCGCTGGGAAGGACCATACCCTGTTGTCCTGAGTACCCCAACTGCAGCAAAGGTTGCTGGAAAGAAGGAACCCAAACTAACGCTGGGAGACATCTCGGGACAAGGACTATGTATACCCCTTGGGCGTATGCTCCCTTACTAACTAACAACCTTTGTATTTTAACGCACATCATTCCGCAGGTGTATTATCATTCAGGAGAAGGGGGGCGTGAACATCTTAACCTTGACTCTCACCACTTCATGGGACGTTTCCAACGCGCGCCTGTGTTAGTCCCAGTTCTGCTAGCACTAGGGTTGCTGGAGCCACCACAATTGGGAGCACAGCCCTAATACAAGAAGGGGCTGACTTACTTCCCTCAGCCTGCAAGTTAATCATGATCTCCAGGCTCTAGAAAAGCCAGTAACTGCTCTTGAAACCTCCCTAAGCTCCCTAGCCGAAGTGGTGCTACAAAATAGAAAAGGCCTAAACTTGCTGTTTCTTAAACAAGGGGGTTTGTGTATGGCATTAGGAGAAGCATGCTGTTTTTATGTAAATCACTCTGGTGTAATTAAAAAAATATATAAGTCAACTCCAAAAACAACTGCAAGATAGAGAAAAGGCCCTAACCAGTCAAGAAAACTGGTATCAACAGATGTTTTCAGCCTCTCCCGGGCTCACATCTTTACTTAGTGCCATTGCTGGGCCCCTTATTCTGTTCGTACTTGCCCTCACTGTGGGCCCGTGTGCGTTCAATGCCCTTCTCAAGTTGATCAGAACTCGCTACAAGATATCAAGTTGATGGTTCTTAAAACCAATTATCAGGTTTTAGCAAATAAAGAAGTTAGGGAATCAAGGATTTGATTTAGTTACTAGAAGAGGAGGGAATGTTACGGCTTAATAGAATAAAATAATTTGTCTTAAGTTACTCCATTTTGAAAAGCTGAAGTGCCACCCCCATTCTAAGAGAGGTACGTTATCTTGGAAAAGCAAGTCACTGTGACCTTACAACTCTCTACTCGTAAATGTGAGCAAGAAGTTTTGCAAAATCATCTGGTCCAAGATAAGCTGAGCAGGACGTGCTGAACTGCCCGCATCCCTGTTATCTTGTGTAAACACCCTTTCCCATTCCTTGCTCTATCCGCTCGCCTTGCTGGTTTTAAGTGTATAAAAGGGAAAGAAAAATTTGGCCAGATGCTGCAGTGTTGGACCCTGCGTGGCCATGCTGTAGCCCAAATCTGGATTTGTCTTTTTGTCTTTCTGTAATAAAGTTTTGCTTTGTTACTTCACAAAAAAAAAAAAAAAAGAAGAAGAAGAAGGAGAGCAAACCAAGTGCACGCATTCATTGATTGTGAGTCTGGAAATCATGGTCAAAGCCATTCCGGGCCCTTCTTTTCCATGGCATTTTCACCCCTCAGAGAGCTAGGCTCATGTGTGCTTTGTCTTATTTTCCCTTCTTAACAACCCGAGACGGCTGGTTCCCCAGCTCAGGATGCACTTTCCTGCCTGCAGAAATTCACCCAGGGCTTCATCAAGCGGGCCTGTGTGGTGGCTCCTCTGGAAAGCTTAGATGTTTCATCCAAGATTGCCCGGGGCGATCACCATGTGTGCCGTGTCTGGTGACTGTGGGGTGGTTGATGCCCTGCTGTTGCCCCCCCTCTCCTCCCCCGCAACATCACAGCGGAAGACTGGAGAAGAGAGGAGGAGGGGGGCGTGGAGACCCCGGCAGATCTATGCGCTTCTGTCGGAGTCGCCCTGTGTCAGTGGTCACGTGCATGAGTGCCCAAGAACATGTGTGCAAGCTGTCAAGGGGGAGGGCTGGAGCTGACCTGCCGACCTCTGCCCTAACCCAGAGGGGTGGGGGCAGGGAGGGGTACAGCAGCTGGCTGCTTACTCATCGGCGGGCATTTGGAGGGGGACTTCGCAGCCTGGCCAGCTGAGGTGGCTCATGTTCCCTGCTCAGGGGCACCTTGATGGGCGTGCCCATCTGCAACTGAAACTGACTCCTTAGTGGCTCCAGCCAGCTGCGTCCCGTGGTCTGAAGGTCCCAGAAAGGCAAGGCCACACGTTGGCGAGGCCGCCTTGAGGACACCTGGGTGCTCCTCTTCGCCACGCCCGCACCTCTGCGGCCACCCCACTGTGAGCCTGGTCCCGCTCTGCTCTGTCCTCCCCGCTGAGTCCAAGGGGAGACAGACGTGAAAGCATGTGATGTGGTTCCCATCACTATCCGCCCGAGTGGTCATCTCTTGGCAACAGTAAGCTCGTTGCCCCGCGCAGGGAATGACCTGGGATTCCGGGCGAGCTTCCTCTCAGACATCTTCCCTCCAGTGGTGCTGTCAGGGAGCCCCTCGATGAAGCCCCCCACTGCCCACTGCCCAGGGCCACACAGGCCCAGCACTCCCCACCATGTGCTCCCCCATCCGGTTCCCTGTTGTCTCTCATCCAAGTCCTGCCTGCTCCCTCAGGCTTCTCTCAGCTGCCCCCTCCTCCCTGCAGCTGGCCAGTTTGCCCTGTGGTGGGGGCAGCTGCGTCCCGAGCCGCATACCTTGGGGGTGAACATGTGTAGGATGCCGTCGATGGCCCCTCGCAGCAGCAGCCCCCGCACCAGGAAGCAGGCCAGCACAACGTAGGGGAAGAGGGAGCTGAAGTACATCACCTGCAGAGAGGACAGGGACACACCGT
The DNA here is from genome assembly GCF_050624435.1 of Tenrec ecaudatus. NCBI lineage: Eukaryota > Metazoa > Chordata > Mammalia > Afrosoricida > Tenrecidae > Tenrec > Tenrec ecaudatus. The sequence continues at coordinate 144,524,478 of NC_134530.1, read as the reverse complement.
GGGCCTGAGTCCCTCCCGCAGTGGGCACCCACCCTCATCACAGCTGGGCCCCACGAGCCTCCACTGATGGCAAGAGAGACAGAGCCCTGGCACCCTGGGCCCGGGACCAATCCACAGCATGCCTGGCTTTCAGCAGAGGTGGAGGCAGGAGCAGGGCCACGCTGGCGTCGGCCTAGGCTGGTGTTTTCCTTTCAAGGACTGGGGGGGCTGGCCCAGGAGTTCACGTCCCCCCCCCAGGCTTCAGGGCCACCAAGGGGTGAGGGAACCCTTTGTTCTCCCTTCTCATTTTCCATGCCTGCTGTCTGTCTATCCCTACCCCCGGGGATGGGGGGTTGGTGCCCCCAAAGCATCTCCCTGTCCTTAGAACTCCTTCAACAAAAGACCTTTGGGAGGTTACGGAGGCAGATTCCCAGCACGCACACACAAAGCCCCAGATTCAGCAGAAGGTCCTGGCCTCTGTAACTGTAGCCGGGACCATGTGCCTGGTGCGGACCTCACGCAGAGGGCAAGCTCAGAGAACGCTGGCTGCGCGGAAACCAATCCCGGAGGGCTGTTCCAGCAGGGCGGAGGGGAGGGGGCGTGGCGGGTCTACTTGAGTTTTGATCCTGCCTGGCTCATTTACCAGCCATGTGGCCCCGGACTACTTATGTAAGCTCAGCGTGCCCCCCCCCACTACCACCTTTCCCTTGTCTGTAAAATGGGTAATATTCCTAACTCGCCCGGTGGCTGTGAGGATACCACACATGTTCATGCATGCGGCAGTGCCTATCACATGCCATCAAGTGTCAGCCAGTCGGGGGTCCTTTGGGAGTCTTCTCTTCCCATCTGGGTGACTTAGCTTTCTCTCAGGTCTTGGAGGTTGAGACTGAGTGGCTGTGTGGCCTGAGTCAGGCAGCTTTCCCTCTCTGGGCCTCACTTTCCTCAATTATAAAAGGAGTGGGTTGACATTCAGGAGGATCTCAATGCCCTTTGCAGCCCTGGCACTCATTGAACACCAGTATGTGATGGGTAAGAAGGGGCCCTGATTGAGCAGAAACCCACAGCCCACCATCAGACACTGGTACAGGGCAGCCCCCAACATCCCCAAGGCTCTTCCTGCACAGCACGTGCTGGCTTGAGTATCACTTTGGCTATAGACTTGACAGGCTGCTGGCTTGCACCCTCCAGCCCAGAAGGCAGAGTCTAGATTCCAGCCAGCTGTCCCTGGGCCCATGCTCCTGGTTTCCGTTTCCTTTAACGTCTGCTGAGCACAGAGGCAGCAGGGCATGGGGGAGCGAGGTCCCTGGAGGCACCCTCTTGCTCCACATCTAAAGCACCATTGTCCGGGCGTCCCCCGCTGCTGGGAGACAGTGTCTGCACCCTGAGCCCCCCTCCCAGCAGAGCCCACCCCTCATTCTCAGACCCTCTGCCATGTGGGTGTGGGCACCCCTTACTCACCTTCCCTGAGGACTGGATGCCCTTGACGACGGCCATGCCCACGATGCTCCAGGCCACCAAGAGGCACAGCGTCATCTTCCAGTTGAGGCCCCCGCTCTCAGAGATGGAGTTGGAGATGTCCAAGGCCTCTCGGTACCAGAAGTACGTGGTGGCTGAGCTCTTCTCACACTCAGCCTCCACCACTGAAAGGCAGCCAGGGCCCCGACCTCAGTGGGCAGCAGGGAGGGCTGGCTGGACCTGGCTCATCCAACCAGAACCCAGGGCTCCTGGGGTCCTCACCCACGGCTCCCTCCAGGTCACGCCCTCATTGGGATGAACAGGCCTTAGTGTTACTTGGAAAGGATCCTACGCTTGGGCCTGGAGACCTGGATTCTCAGCCCAGCTCTTCAGTGACATGGTTGCGGTGGCTGTGGGAAGGTCTCCCGTACACCTCAGCTTTCCCATCTGCGAGGTGGGGCAGCAACCTGGCCCCTGTAGATGGCTAGGATGGTGTCAGTTACACAAGGCAGCTGACACACCAGTGCTAGAATGTCCGGACTGCTGCCCACACTCATTCTTTCACTCAGTTCCCACAAGCATCCTGCTGGGGTGCACCAGAGGGAGGTCTTCCTCGCCAGGGGGCATAAGTGAGATTCAGAAAGGTTAAGTGGCTTCTCTAAAGTGGCCCAGTAAATGGGTGGCATCCCAATCACTATCCTCAATCTCTCACACTTTTTGCTGGGAAAGAAGCGGCTGGGGCCCCTTAGGGGCTGGGGGTTCACACTTGCCTGAGACCGACCCGTTCCTGACGACAGGGCATTCACTCCAGGGCAGCGGGTACTGGAAGGACTTGAAGAAATAGAAGACGCTCCACCCGATGATGACATTATAGTACAGCCCGACAAAGAGGCAGACCTGCAGAGAGAGGCTAGCGGTGGAGGGGAGGCCCACCCACTCTCCACTGCAGACGCCCAGAGCTCAGTGCAGCCTCGGGGAGGGGGACCATCCTCCGAGACCACAGGAGCCGCCGAGGCTCCACCCACTACTCTGGTCTCCAGGGGATTCCGAAATAAATGTTCACTGGTGAACACGTGTCTCCTTCAAGCAACAAACTCCAACCATGCCGATCCTTTCCGGTTTGAAATCCTTCCAAAAGGCTGGAAGCACTTCCCCGGAGGCATTTCCTGAAGACTCAGAATCAGGATTGGGCAGAGACACCCTCGGGGCTGGGGAGGCAAGCTCAGCAGTCTGCCCCTTGGCAAATAGGACCCCAGACCGTGCCTGGTTTTCAGATTTTCTGTCTGGATGTTGCTGATTGGCTTCCCACGTCCTCCCTTCTGAGGACACTGTTCTCCCTCCCCTTGCTTCTAGAGAGGTGTCTATGCTCCAGTCTGGCTTCTCAGCTGTCGTCCGTGCCTAGGCTTGGAAACGCAATTGCTATCCCGGGCAGGGTGATTTGGAAGGAGAGGGCATGGGCTCTGGCTGAGGGGGTGAGGGCTTCCTGGGAAACAAGGCATTGTTCCCTGCACAGTGGTGTGCTGCATCCTTGGTGGGTGCTAGAGGCCCCTTGTGTCACCAGGGGCTGTACTGGCTTGGCTGCACATCACTGAGACTCCGTTTAGGGGGAGAGCCTTCTGAAGACACCTGAGCTGAGCCCCGTCTCATCTGCAGGGGCAGATGCTCACACAGCAAGCCTTACGGGGACTGGGAGGGGACCCTCATCTTTCACTGGACGCTTCCCAGGCTCCCATACACTCCTGCATATACCCCCAGCAGGGGGGCATGGGGCTTGGTTGGGTCTCTAGGCAGTGCAAACAGCGTACACCCTAGGCTGTTAACCAAGAGGGTGGCAGTTCACGTCCACCTTGGAGACAAAACCAAAGATCTACTTCTGGAAAATCAGCCACCGAAAATCCGGCGGGGCACAGTTAGTTCCCCTCAGACACAGGGGGGTCACCACAAGTTTCCCCCGCCCCAAAATACCACACTCGATGCTATCCAATTGATTCCAACTCACAGCGATCCTATAGGACAGAGTAGAACTGCCCCTGTGGTCTTCTGAGGCTTAACTCTTTAGTGGAGCAGAAAGCCTCATCTTTCTCCTGCAGAGCAGCTGGTGGATTCAAACTGCCGACCTTGTGGTTAGCATCTCAATGCATAGGCACTACATCCCCAGGGAAATTGGTACTCCTAGACCCTTGGGGAGGTGATGCCCTGGGTGGCAGCAGTCTGCCACAGATCCTCCTCCACTTTCAGGCTGAGGCTGCATGGGTGGGCTCTGCTGCCAGGCTTGCGGGAGAAAGGCTTCCTGGTGTGAGCATGGGTGTGTCTCCAGGCTTTGTCCTTAATGGGCATTCAGGTTCCCTGCCTCCATTTCTGAGGAAGCTTTGTGGCCCTCTGGGAGGAGCCGGGACCCTCACGGAGTCCCCACCCAAGGCCAGCAGGATCACCCTGTCTCCACTGTTCCAACTGCCTTCCTGGGTGGCCACAGGAATCCTGTTTGAGCCTTCTCTAACTCTGCTCGTGGACAGAGAGAGACGGCAGGAGAGCCTGAGTCCTGGGAGGCAGGGAAGGCAGGCAGCTCAGCAAACCCGAGGGAGAATCTGCTGCCTCCAGTCTCTACTGTGAATGTTCCTCCCCCTTGACCCCCACCCTCTGGGAGTCGCACACCAGGTCTGATCAGGAGGGAAAACCTTCAAGGGGAGAACTTGGGGGCAGGGGCGGGCCAGGATGTGCTCAGAAAGAAGGAGAGTACATCCAACTGGAAGTCATCGGCCTGCCCAGCAGTGAGAGTCCCTTCAAGGTGACCATGACAATGCATCTCAAAGAAGGGCAGTTCCAATGAGCTCCCTCGGGTTTCTCGTGGATGTTCCCAGGAGAGTCACACTCCCACAGAGCAGGAAGCAGGGCAAGAGACAGAGAGGGAGGTTCGTGAGCAACAGCAGCGAGGGGCCTGTGTGCGGAGTGTCCCCAACAGTTGAGATAGACGGCTCATTTTTTAATTCCCTCCGTCCCTTTCTCACGGTTCGAAGTGGTCCTTCTAGAACTTGGTCTTACAGAACGGACTCCAACACCGGCACCTCTCTACGCCTCTGGGATCCTGAGTTCTGCTGCCCCTTCTTCCTCATCATTAGGTGTCCCTGTGCTGAATTCTGGGTGCTCCAGACCCAGCCCCCTTCTTCTCCGTGACTTGGGCCACATTTCCGGGGACTGTGCCTTCCCCGGCTGGCAGGGGATCATTAAGAGGGACCCACACTGGGGGCTTTGATGACGGTCCACCAGCCCTGAAGGTCGGCCTCGGGGCTGCCTCCCGCCTGGCCCATGGTTCTCTGTGAAACTGTGGTTGCTCCTGAACTGGAAGCTACTCCTGAAATTGTAGGGACTGGAAACAGAATGGCCCAGCTGCGAGAGGAACGTCTCACCCCGTGGTGGCTTCTTCACGGCAGAGACATGGCATCGGCAAACTGAACCCACATTCTAGTCACAAGGTCCGAGGAAAGTCCCCAGTTTCCTGAGAAGTTCATAAAGCTACTCATGCAGAAGTGTGCACAGGCGGCCGTGGCCCTTGTCTTGTTAATGTGCGTCCTGGGGTGTGACTTGTCACTGGACGCTGTACCAGCTTTACTAAAACAAACTATGTATATATATGGAGAGACCCCAAAAAAGGGGAAAAGCTCCGCCGGGCAGAGCTTTCATAGTATGCAATTTTCCCCTGCGAGGCGAGCAAGAATGGAACCGCAGATTTGACAAATGTATGAAGTGTAATTGAGAATACTTTGAAGGTCATAAGGTTGTTTTGTTAAAAAAAATTACATCGTTTTGAAAAAAAATCTGGTGTGTGTGTGTGTGTGTGTGTGTGTGTGTGTGTGTGTGTGTGTGTAAAGCAAAGAAAATGGCAATGAGACCCTGGAGCTGAGCTGCCTCTCCCTGACCCCCTTGCTGAGACAGTGAACCTGCACTTTAACCAAGGCAAGAGGAAGGGCCTGTCCTTAGGGAGGGGCAGAGGGGGGCGGGTACAGGGCACAGTGTGTGAGAGGTCCCCAGGTCCCCAAAGGGCTCAGCCTGAGGTGCCTCCCTGAGCCCCTCAGAAATGTGTCCCAGCTCTCCTACTTAGCACCCACTTCAAAGGAGGCATCCTGTTTAAGGCAGTATAGCCACCTTTCCATTTCCTGGGACCCCAGCTGAGGGCCCCCTCCCTGCCCTTGGCCCAGCCCAGGCCTCTGGTCTGTAAAAGTCCTCCTCCCAGGAAGCCAAGAGCATCCCCGTTGCCCCCCATGGAGCCATCCCCAGCCCCCCACTGTAACTCACTATGCAGCTGGAGAAGCCGATGCCCCCCAGGCGGGGGCACACGTAGTGCCAGACACCGATGCTGCCGCGGCGTATCCTCTGGCCCACTGCCAGCTCCAGGAAGAACAGGGGGATCCCGATGATGATCAGCAGCACCAGGTAGGGCACCAGGTAGGCACCTAGGCGAGGAGAGCAGGGGCGTTGGCGAGCCTCCGGAAGACACTCAGGGAAGGGAGGAAGCGGCTGCTCTTTCTCTAACTCCCACACACTACCCAGTCCTTGGGCTCACTGGGGCCCACCCCACCCTGGCCCACACCTCCTGGCCACCATGTCCCTTGACCCGAAACACTAAGGGGAGGGCCCCAAGTGCAGTCAAAGCCGCTCGCTTACTCGGCTATGCACAGACAGACAGAAGGACACAGTCACCTCGTGATGTGGCTGTACGCGCCCTTCCCTCTGGCCACAGCAGCTGACCTGGGTGGGGGCCCCTGCCCGCTCCCCCGCCACCAGGACCCCAGACACAATATCCCCGAGCGCCCGGTGCTGACTCAGCAGATTGGACAGCTTCAGGGGAGCGGAGCACAGCCGCTCTCCGGGACGGAGGATCTGACCAGACTGCCCATTAATCTACAGCTAATTGGGAGGAACGGGAGAGAAATTAGCAGCTCAGGGAAGCGTAGCCAGAAGGGTCATAAAGGGGAGGATGGCTCTCGCTCAAGATTCCAGATGATAAATGAACCTGGCTGTCCCGGCCGGCTGCAGACACAATCTCGACTTCAAGTGACAGGGCGTTTAGCGGGAGAATTAAAGTCGCCTCCAGACACAGATGAGTGCCCCCGAGGAGGGCTGTGCCCACACCCGCCGAGGCTCGTCAGCAGCTCGGGCAGCCCAGCCTGCCCGCTCAGCACCTCAGGCCAAGCCCCCCAGTGGACTCTCCTCACACCGCTCCTCCCACGACACTACCTCCTTGTGCGCCCCAATCTGTCAGTGGAGCCTCATGAGATGCTCACATGCACGCATGCACACACACACAGCCACCAAAGCACACACAAGCCCAGGGCTTGTAAAGACAGGGCTGGGCCCAGTGGAGCTCATCAAGAAAGGCCTCCCAGGGAGGGGCGCCTTGCCCCTGTCTCAGACCACAGACCGCAGCATCTGACCCAGGAAGCGCACACAGCTCATGGCCCACCGCGCTCCAGCAGGGCAGGGTCCCACCCTGAGACCCCTGGTCTGGCTTTAACTCAGTCTCTAGTCTTGGGCTTGGGGACAGGAAGAGGAGGGATGGATTTGCTTCAGGAAGACAACAGGGTGCAGCCTCTTGGGCGTTGTTTCACCCTCGTGTCCTTGGCCCGGCCACAGTGTGGGGTAGGGAGATGGGTGTCGGCTGTCAGTGGAGTGGGCCAGTCCACTCTGTGGCTTTTCTCCTCTCCCCGCGCCACCAGTGGGCGAGTCTGGGGAGGGCTATGCAGAGGGCCAGCCTGCAGGCAAGGCCATGCTGCGGCCCAGCTGCCCAAGGGGCTCAGCATCTGTGGCTAATTAGAACTACTCCTGGAGCAACGTAACAAGACCCTCTTCCACCTCAGATAACACACTTTGGGGGCCCAATGGGGCTTCTTTTGCTGTTTGGGGACCTCAGCTGATGAGTCTGAACCCCTGGAGCACCGGTCAGGGTCTCAGGAAGTCCAGCAGAGCACGGCCACAAGACCCCGTGATCTCTAACAACCCGTGCCTCTGTCTGCCCTGGCGCCTTGGCAAACCCTGCAGCCATGACTAAGGGTGAGAAGGTCACCTTGATCTCAGGCCGCGGAGCTACATACTGTGTTAAGAGCCAGAACCTGGAGTCGACCTCCTGGGCTTGAATCCTACCTCTGACACTTCCTAGTTGTGTGACCTCAGGCAAGTGACTTGGCCTCTCTGTGCTGCCTGATTCTGCCAGGTATAAGCCAGGACAGACTTAATGCCGTCGAGTCGATTTTGACTCAGGTACCCACTAGGACAGGACAGAACTGCCCCTGTGAGTGTCCGAGACTGTGAATCTTTACTGGCGTGGGAGTCCCCGCCTTTCTCCCGCTCCTTGAAAATACACCATCTCTGATGTCGGACCCTTGTTGGTTGACAAAAATGCCATCTTATATGGCTCAAGCCTGTTCCTCCGGCCCGGGCTTGCTGTGAGGGTTACAGGAAGGAGATGCTTGCACGTGACGAGCATATGTTCTTTCTCATACAAATCAGGAGAAAGCAAGAGGAGGCCAACTAACAAGCTGCCAGACAGAGATACCGTGAGCAGCCAGGAGAGCTCGGCGGGGCTGCAGGGTTTAGATGCAAAAGTGAGCAAAAGTGCCACCCAGGACTGGGAACTAGAGAGCATCGTCCTCAGAACACATCGCTGCTGCCGCCTCCTCTTGATAACTGGCTTCCCAAACATGCTCAGGCTGACTTACTGGAAAACCATCAGTCCCTGGGGGGGCTCTAAGCAAAGGTAAGAAAGGGATTCCAGGAGCCCGAGCAGACGAAGAGAAGCGGTGGGAAGGTGGGATGGAGTGCTGGGAAGCTGGGGCCACGGGAACTGTCCAGCCGTAGTGACCAGCTGGCTTCTGCCAGAGCACTGCCAGTACTGAGTGTGCATGCATCGAGGGATGCTATGATTCCGCCCCAAGCGTTAGGACACGCGTGACCACCTGAAGCCAGAAAAGACAAGGTAAAAATTCCTAGTTGGAGCCCCCAAATGTCATGCTTGCCAGTTATTTGGGGGAAACTCTGAGCCCTGGTGGTATAGTGGTTACTCACTGGGCTGCTAATTACAAGGTCAGCAGTTCAAAACCACCAGCCACTCCGCAGGAGAAAGACAGGCTTTTTACTCCCATAGAGAGTTCCAGTTCAGAAACTCACAGGGGCAGTTCTACCCTGTCCTATAAGTTTGCGGTGAGTTGGCACTGGCTGGGCGGCAGTGAGTTTGATTTGTGTTCGGCACGGTTCTGAACATCACACAGAGCATAAAGGACACTGCCCGCCTGTATCTGAGGGCTGGCTTCGGGATGGACTGACACCCACACCGTGATACCGGATTGTGCCGTGCCAACCCTGGAGCCCAAGTGCATGTGGAGGATATATGATGCCAGGCTGGGAAGGCAGAAACCCATGATCTGACTCAAACACAAGGCATCAAGCAGGCCAGCACACACCTGCCCTGCAAGAGAAGCTAGAGAGGAGATGTCCCGGCCAGGCTGTGCTGTTGGCCCAGGGAAGAAAGTTCTGGAAAGGAGGAGAATGGCCCTGAACGGGGCTGCATCTTTGGGGACAGCCGACCTGGAAAGAGTCCCTGAGAGCAGGGAGAGACCGAGTGTGGGGCAGATGCCTGCAAAATTGAAATGTGGCAGTCCCAGGGACAAGATCGCTCTCAGTTGCCGCAAGTCACTTTCTCAGGACCAGAGGGCTAAGCTTGGAAACACGCCTGCGGGATTTCTTGTTTATTTTCCACTCGTTTCTCCCTCATGTTGGAGAAAGCTGCTTTTGGAAAAATTCAGCCTGCCTCTGAGTTGTTGGGGGGCAGGGGAGGGTGGAGACAAGTCCTAGGGGCATCTGCCTATCCCACAGACTGGGAGTGCTATGGAGACCAGATCCTTGAGGTAGATGAAAGACAGAGGCCAGCAGGGGTCCCCCCACCTGGCAGCCAGTCCACATGGTGGGTAAGGGCTTAAGTCCTGGGCCAGGCTCTCTCAGATGTGAATCCTGACCTTCTCACTGGCTGGGTGAACTGAGGCCAGTAACCTGACCGCTGTACACCTTGGTTTGCAATCGCTAAAATAAAGACAATAGTTCTTTTCTCACGGAGTGTTGGGAAGTCTCAGAGAGTTCCTGAGCAGGTGGAAGCAGCCGAAGTGGGGGCTTTGGTTGTTCAAAAATGCTCCGATATTGGTAGTCTTTGGGTTAACTTGTGGGCAAAGGACGTAATAAGGAAGCAAAGAAATCCCTTGCTTTGGGCTCTGGGAAAATACTCTTTGGAGTGAGTGGGGTGCCTGAGCCTGGCCCTTCCAGCCACAGCTGGGGATCCAGGCTGGCCAGACCAGAAAGATGCACTTGGGAGGCTGGCATTAAGTAGCCTCGGAGGCATGGTTTGACTGACTGGCCAGGAAAAGCCTGGAGAGCTTCCTGGTTGTCAGGGAAGGGCGGGTGCCCTCTGAGGCACAGCTGGTCTGCACTGGGAACCTCCCCACACTGGAGCGGTGCACTTTGTCTGCAAGACGGGCCTGGCTTGCTTCCTTTTCCTGAAGACTCCAGTGTATTTTCTGAGTTGGTCCAGTGCATTCATGAAGCCAAGGGCAGTGTCACTTGATTGACAAGGTCAAATCTAGTCCTGGGTGGTGGCACACACACACAAAGGGGCTGGCTGGTGGTGGGAGTTAGACGTGGAGAAGAAGATGCGGACAGCCTCAGGTTCATTTCCGTCCAGGAAGCAAATACCCTGCACCTACTGTCCATGACGTGTTTAGAACCACCTAGTAAGCGTCCAGTGACTCGTGGCCTCCCTTTGTCTTTACTAACTGCCAGCTAGGAGTCCTGACGTGCCAGTGGTTACGGGATGGACTGCTAACTGCAAGGTAGCAATTCCAAATCACCAGCCGCTCTGTGGGAGAGAGATGGGCTTTCTACTTCGGTAAAGCGTTACCGTCTCGGAAACTCACGGAGGCAGCTCTCCCCTGTCCTATTGGGTCACACTGAATCAGAATTGACTAGATGGCAGTGTGCTTGGTTCTCTGCTTCAGTTACTGCGCTAACCACGTTGCATGTGAAGCTCTTTAAGCCTCCAGCTCTCTGGGGAAGCAGGAACCGCCTTCCGCCTCATTTCAACAGCTGCGGCACAGAGAGGTCCGGCAGCTGGTGCCCCCCCACCCCACCCCCGGCTCCCAGGGCTGACTGGGTGAACGGGGATCTTCCTTCGGTCAGTTTGGGAGCCAGAGTCCATATTCTCATCACCTTGCTCTGCAGCTTTGGAGAGCTGCTAACGTTTGCCATGGCTGTCCCAGGGGTGTCTCCCCACCAGGGCACCGGCCAGCCTCCCTTGTCCCCCACAGCCCACCCTCTGGCTGGGCACCCAGGCCAGGCAGAGCTGCCTCTTACCTCCCCCGTTTTTCTGGCACAGGTAGGGGAACCTCCAGATGTTGCCCAGGCCCACAGAAAAGCCAATCTGGGCCAGGATGTACTGCAACTTGCTGTTCCAGGCCGGCCGGTCCTCCGCCGACTCCTCCTCGGCCGCCTTCTGCTTGCCGCCCGCCTCGCCGGCCACGTTCAGGACGCTCTGCTTGTAGTCCACCGGCTCCTCCAGGGCCAGCAGGTCAGCCACCGACTCCGTGACATGCTCGCTGCTGTGCTCCCGCTGGGTCACCTTGCTGTTCTTCGGCATTGGTGCCACCGGGGCTGGGAAGCCCTGCTCCGGAGCACACAGAGAAGGCAGGGCTCAGCCGTGTCAGCTGCTTCTCATCCAGGGACCTGGGGACCCAGGCGGGCGGGAGAGGGTGAGCCGGGGCACTGGAGCCCAGAGGCCACAACCCAGATCCACCCCCCATCACACTTGGGGGTGGTCAGCAGCTTCGGTTTCAAACTGCTTTTCTTTTTTTCAAGATTATTTTATTGGGGGCTCTTACAGCTCTTATAACAATCTCTCTATCAATTGTATCAAGCATATCTATACATATGTTGCCATCATCATTTCTAAACATTTACTTTCTATTTGAGCCCTTGGTATCAGCTCCTTTTTTCCCTCCCTTCCCCACCTCCCACTCTTGTGACCCCTTGATAAACTATAAGTTACTATTATTTTCATAGCTTACACTACAGGCTGTCTCCCTCCCCCCTTCGGTTTCTGTTGTTCCTCCCCCTCGGGGGTGTGTGTGTGTGTGTGTGTGTTGATGTGTCGATCATTGCGATCGTTCCCCCTTCCTCCCCTCCTCTCCCCACCTTCTCCTTACCCTCCTGGTATCGCTACTCCCATTTCTGTTCCTGGGGGGTTATCTGACCTGGACTCCATGTGTCGTGAGCTCTGACCTGTACCCGTATACAGGCTCTGGTCTAGCGAGAACTGAAAGGCGGGACTAGGTCATGATAAAGGGGGGAGGAACCCTCAAGGAACCAGAGGAGTATTCCTCAGGCTGCTTTTCGGTCCGAGTAGAACCTGCCTTCGCGGGGAGAGGAGCTGAGGAGCTCTGGGTCTGCAAACTCAGTTTCCCCACAGGTCACCCCTAAACCTCATCAGAAAAGCAACCTTGATGGGGAGCAATATGCAAGATCCACGCCAAACTCACTGCTGCCCAGTGGATGCCGGCTCATAGCTACCCAATAGGGCAGGGTGGAACCACCCCCACCAGTTTCCCAGGCTGTAACTCTCTATGGAAGTAGAAAGCCTGTCTTCCTCCTGTGGGATGGCTGGTGGTTTCAAAATGCTGACCTTACGATTAGCATCCCAGTGTGTAACAACGACGCCACCAGGGCTGCCATGATGAAAAGGAACAATATCAATCATAAACATCTTTATTTAGGTTTAAGGAGCCCTGGTGGCATCATGGTTATGAATTGTGTTGCTAACTTCAAGGTCAGCAGTCCGAAATGACCAGCCACTCCGTGGGAGAAAGACAAAGCTTTCTACTCCCATAAAGAGTCACAGTCTCAGAAACTTGCAGGGTCAGTTCCACCCTGTCCTACAGGGTTGCTATGTATCAGCTTGGAATCAAAGGCAGTGAGGTTTTGTTTTGTTTTGAGAAGACTCAAAGTCTTTGGGAAAGAGGAGAACACAGGGATCTTTGAAGTCAGAGAAGTGTTTCTTGCTGTATGATGGTGGACACATGGCATTAGGCACTTGAAACCCACAGGACAGTAGAAAACAAAGAGTGAGACCTGATGTGAACTCAGGTCCAATCCCCAGGGCTGGCTCAGTACCAGGCAGCCTTCCCACCATGCAAGGTACAACGAGGTGTCAACCCTGATGAGGATGGGAACTTTGGGCTTTGGCTAATGACAATGCACCCTGTACCCGCCCCACCTCATTAGCTCCCATTTTTTTATGTGATTAATTATTTTATATTTGTATATATATTTTTCTCTTTTAAAAATCATTTTATTGGGGTTCATACAACTCTTATCATAATTCATACATACATCCATTGAGGCAAGCACATTTGTGCATACATTGCCATCATCATTCTCAAAACATTTTCTTTCTACTTGAACCCTTGGTATCAGCTCCTCATTTTTACCTCTCCCTCCTCCCTCGTGAACCTTGATAATTTGTCTTGCACTGTCTGATGTCTCCCTTTATCCCCTTGTCTGTTGTCCATCCCCCAGGGAGGAGGTTATATGTAGATCCTTGTAATCTGTTCCCCTTTTCTCCCCCACCTTCCATTTCCCCTCCTGGTACGGCTATTCTCAATATTGGTCCTGAGGGGTTTATCTGTCCTGGATTCCCTGTGCTTCCAGCTCTTATCTGTACCCATGCACATGCTCTGGTCTAGCCAGATTTGTAAGGCAGAATTAGGGCCATGATAGTGGGGAGGGGGAAGTTGTATGTTTCATCGGTGCTATACTGAACCCTGACTGGCCCATTTTTTCCCCCATAACCCTCTGTAAGGGGATGTCCAATTACTTACAGATTGGCTTTGGGCCTCAACTACACACTCCCCACCTCATTCACATTGTGATTTTTTGCTCTGGGTCTTTGATGCCTGATACCTGATACCAACAACACCTTGTGATTGAACAGGCTGGTGTGCTTCTTCCATATGGGCTTTGTTGCTTCTGAGCTAGATGGCCACTTGTTTACCTTCAAGCCTTGAAGACCCGGTGTTGTTGATATCTCCACAGGGAGAGGGACCAGACTTCAACCCAGTGCTCCAAGACAAGAACGCAACACACTGACATGAAGCAGGGAACCAATAGAGAGGCCTGAGGGGCCGACCCCATTAGCAACTAAGCAGACAGTCACCCCCTCCCCACAGAAGAATTCATTTCAGAGGACAGCACCAAAGCTACAGCTCAAAGAGAGGGACAGGTCTGATCAGAGCACACAGGAGCACAAGAGTGGGGGGGGGGGGCGGGAGGAAAGAGTGAAGCACAACCTGACCCACCAAGCCCTGAGGACAATATTTCTGCTCAAAGCAGCCAATGCCCAGAGAGAACCAAAGAGCCGGCTCCACCACGAAACATGACGTTCCTCAGGGACCCATAGCACCACGGGCGACAACACTGGAGACACCAGGCAGGAACTGTGCCCGCTCTGACATCACCACACCAAGGCGAGACGCTGGGGGCATGCAACAGAGCAGCAAGGAGAGCAGAGCAATGAAGTCCCAAGGGAACACCAAAAATAGACTGTGGGGCCAGGGCATTGCACCCCATCAGACTCCACTGGAAAACACTAGTGAAGGACAACAAATAGACCTTGAACTATTTATAGACTCTTCTTTTTTTGTCATTGGTTTTTGTTTTGCTTTGTGGTAGCTTTTGTTTTATATTCTAGTGTTGCTTTGTTTTTCTCAGTCTTGTGTTTGTGCATATTGTTGTCTCTGCATGTCTATCTGAATGGGATAGGCAGATAAGCTGGAAGAGAGAACAATGGGACGACAGTTGGGGGGGCCTGGGAAAGGGGGAGTCAGGGGAAAGGAAGTGGTGTTAACAAAGCCTGGGACAAGGGAACAAGTGATTGAAAATCAATGGCGAGGAGGATGTAGGAGGTCTGGTAGGGCTTGATCAAGGGCAATGTGACTGAGAGGAATTACTGAAACTCAAATGAAGACTGAGCATGATAGTGGGACAAGAGGAAAGTAAAAGGAAATAGAAGAAAGAACTAGGAGGCAAAGGGCATTTATAGAGGTCTAAATACAGGCATGTACATATGAAAACATATTTATATATGATGATGGGGAAATAGATCTAAGTACATATATTTATAGGCTTAGTATTAAGGAAGCAGATGGACATTGGGCCTCTACTCAAGTACTCCCTCAACACAAGTACACTTTGTTCTAATAATCGGGCACTCTGAGATGCTCACCTTCCCAACACAATCACTGAAGACAAAGCAGGTGCATAAGCAAATGTGGTGAAGAAAGCTGATGGTGCCCGGCTATCATTAGCTAACACTTTGTGCCCCACCAATGTGAAATGTTAACGGGAAGAAAGCATCCAGGGAGTAAGGAGCAAATGAGAACTCTGTATTTCTGGTCTAGTTTTCTATAAACCTAAACTCACTCTCCCCCACTTGACTGTTAGTTTGTCATACTGTGGTGGGTGCCAGTGTGTTGCTGTGATGCTGGACACTATGTCACTGTTATTTCAAGTGTCAGCAGGGTCACCCAAAGTAAACAGGTTTCAGTGGAGCTTCCAGACTAAGAACAGACAGCAAAGAAAGCCTGGGTGCCCCATTTGGGAGGAAGAAACCACTGAAAACCTTATGCATAGCTTCAAAGAACTGTCAGATACTGAAACCTAACCAAAGGAGACAGAACATTGTCAGAGATACGGCTGGAGGATGGGCCCCTCAGGTCTGAGGGTACTCAAAATGTGACTGCAGGGGAGCTGATTTCTTGTGTCTGTGTGTGTGGGGGATGACCATGGTGATGTGAGTCTGGTAAAGCCTGTAGTAATGGAGTCTTCCAGATCTTCCATTTGCTGATGGAGTATGATTCAGGTAAAGAGAAATAGCTGCAGAAATCTTCTGATGATTGGAGCTTGGGACTGAGCAAAGGATGAAATTAGGAAAACTGGAAGAGTTCAAAAATGAAAAAGAACACAGAAAGATCGATATCCTAGGCATTCGTCAGCTGAAATGGACTGGTGTTGGCCATTTTGAACCAGAAAAGCATGCGATTTCCTATGCCAGGACAACACTATCAAGAGGAATGAGGAATGGTGTGGCATTCGCTGTCAGCAGGGATCTTGCAAAACCCATCATGATGTACTAAGCTATCTGTAATCAGAATGTGTCTATCCGCATTCACGGAAATCCAGTCACCACAACTATTCTTCAACTTTTTTTTAATTCTTCAACTTTATGCACCAACCGCAAAAGCTAGTGATGAAGAAATACAAGATTCTACCGATGACTTCAGTCGAAAATGGATCAAACGCGCAATCAAGATGCATTGACAGCTATTAGTGATAGAGCCTGCCTTCGATTCAAAAGTTGGAAGCTAAGAGGAAGGAACAGTCATTGTAAAATATAGAGTTGCTGGTAGAAATGAAGTTGAAGATCTCATGATAGAATTTTGCGAACTTGACAACTTGCTCATAGCAAAAACCTTTTTCAACAACAGAAAAGCTGACTACTATCCACATGGATTTCCAAGACGGAATACACAGAAGTCAAATCAACCGCATCTGGGGGGAGACACGATGGAGAAGCTCAATATCAGCAGCTAAAAGCAGACCAGGGGACGACTGTGGAACAGACCATCAATTGCTCCTATGTAAGGTCAGGTTGAAGCTGAAGAAAATTAAAACCAATCCACATGCGTGAAAATGTAACCTGTAGTCTACCCCATCTGAATTTAGAGAACATCTCAAGCACAGAGCTGAGACAGTGAACAATAACGACAGAAGACCTGAAGAGCTGTGGGAGGACATCAGGACCACAGCTCATTAAGAAATCAAAAGGTCATTAAAAAGACAAGAGAGAAAAAAAAAAAAGATCAACGTGGATGTCAGAAGAGACTGGAATTTGCTGTTAACTGTAGAGTAGCTAAAGCAACTGGAAGAAAGGATGAAGTCTGAGAGCTGAAAAGAAAATTCCAAAGGGCAGCTCAAGAAGACAAAGCCAAATATTATAATGAAATGTGCAAGAACCTGGAATTAGAAAACCTGAGAAAACACACTCGGCATACCTGAAGCGGAAAGACCTCAGGAAAACATTCAAGCCTCAAATGGCAATTTTGAAAGATTCTATGGGCAAAATATTAAATGATGCAGGAAGCATCAAGAGAAGATAGGGAAAAAATGCACAGAGTCACTGTACCAGAAAGAACTGGTGCACATTGCCAATTAAGGAGGTAGCATATGGACAAGAACCAATGGTGCGGAGGGTAGAAATTAAAACTACACTGAATGCACTAGCCAAAAACAAGTCTTCAGGAATTGATGGAATACCCATGGAAAACCGAAGAAGCACTGGAAGCACTCACTCATCTACGCCAGGGAATTTGGAAGACGGCTACTTGATCAACTGACTAGAAGAGATCCATATTTGTTCCCATTCCAGAAAAAAGTGACTCAACAGAATTCTCGAACTATAGAACGGTATCATTGATACTGCACACAAGCAACATTTTGCTTAAGATCATCCAACAAAGGTTGCAGCAGTACATTGACAGGGAGCTGCCAGAGGTTCAGGCCGGATTCAGAAAAGGCCTTGGAACAAGGGATATCATTGCTGATGCCAGATGGATCTTGGCTCAAAGCACGGGGTATCAGAAAGTTGTTTACTTGTGTTTCATTGACTATGCAAAGGCATTCGACTGTGTGACCATGATAAACTGTGGGCAATTTTGAGGACAGTGGGAATTCCAGAACGCTCATTGCACTCCTTCAGAACTTGCACGTGGATCAAGAGGCAGTGGGCGAACAGAACAAGGGCACACTGCATGGCTTAAAATCAGGAAAGGCATGTGTCAGGGTTGTGTGCTCTCACCGTACGTGGTCAGTCTCTACACTGCACAAGTCACCAGAGAAGCTGGATTATATGAAGACAAGTGGGGCATCGGGATTGGAGGAAGGTTTATAAAAAGCCCGCGGTATGAGGTGACACACCCTTGCTTGCTGAGAGTGAGGAAGACTCAAAGCACTTGCTAACAAAGATCAAGGGTTGTAGTCCTCCGCCTGGATTACGACTCAATGTAAGAAAGACCCAAAGCCTCACAACTGGACCAATAGGAAACCTCGTGATAAAAGGAGGTTGGAGGCTGAAGTTGTCGAGGATGTTGTCGTACTTGGATCCACAATCAATGCTCATAGAAGCAGCAGTCAAGAGAGCAAAAGATGTATCGCATTAGGTAAATGTGCTGCACGAGGCCTGTTTGGAGTTCTGAAGGGAGCAAGGATGCTACTTTGAGGACTGAGGTGCACCTGACACAAGTCAGGATATTCTCCATTGCATCATATGCATGTGGAAGTTAGACTTAGCTTGATACAATGGGTATGTGGAGTGTTATAATGTACGTAAGAGTCCCCAATAGAATGATTTATTAATTTTAAAGAAAAGAAAGTTAGACATTGAATAAAGAAGATCATTAAAAAAGATAAAGGACGCATTTGAATTGTGCTGCCAGAGGACACTACTGAAAGTACCATGGTCCCGCTAAAAGAACAAACTGATCTGTCTTGAAGCAAGCACGGCCAGAGTGCTCCTTAGAGGCAAGGATGGCAAGACCTCGTCTCACATACTTTAGACATGGGTCAGGAGAGACCAGCCCCTGGTGAAGGACATCGTGCCTGGTAAAAGAAGGCCTTGGACGGGATAGGCTGACACTGTGGCTGCATCGGTGGGCTCGGGCCTGGGAGCCATGGGGAGGCTGGCACAGCACCGTGCTGGGTAGGCCTGCTGTGCACGGGCTCGCTGGGGGTCAGAGTCCACTTGAGGGCGGCTAACAAGAACAAAACCACCCTAAATCATCAAGTCGATGTGGACTCATCATTGGCCCTGTAGGGCGGGGAGGACTGCCCCTGGGGATTTCTGAGCATGTCCCTTACCTAATTTCATGTTCATGTGAAGCCACGTAGCCTGGCCGGGGTGGAGTTCAACCTGTCAGTCAGGGTAGAGCCTGCCGCTGTTTCATTGGGGGTGTGGTCTTCTTAGAATGAAGGCCTTCGGCCCCTCCCCGTTTCTGCTTTTCTCTCCCTGCTGGCAGACCCTGAGACTGCCGGGGCCCTGCCTTGCTTCCACCGACCCTGGGCCCAAGCAACTCTGCACCCACGGGCCTGTGATCTTCCCGCAGTCTGGGCCACTGCAGGTGGCTGTGTGAGTCCCGAGAGGGACTTAGGAACCAGTGTCAGACTTACGGACTTGAGGTGGACTGGGCTGGAAAGCGTTCTTGATGTGTAACCAACTACTCCTTGATGTAAAGCCCCTTCTTAGCCATAAGAGTATCACTGGATTCGTGTCTCTGGTCAACCTGGCCTGACACAGAGGCTGTAAATTTTTACTGGCGTGAGCAGCCCTGCACATGCCTACCGGAGGGGTTCCTCTAAAAAGGGTGGCTTTTAAAATCCCTGGGTTGACTCCACAGCCTCTCCATCCCCGGGGGGCCAAGGTTGCGGTCAGATCAGCACCCCTCGGGTTCTTATCACCCAAAGCACCCTAGGTCACCTGGTCAGCTGTGGGACCACCTGTGTGCCCTCTCTGGGGTCTTTCTATTTGAAACGCACTCCATGGACCAGTAGCAGGAGTCGGTGGGAAATGCAGAGCCCCCCGCCCCCCACATCTACCAAATCATCCACTGAGCTTTTAACAGACTCCCAGGGAAGTAAAAGGCGCGTGTACATTGTCTGCAAAGAAAGGCCCAGGATCCCCGCCTGGGTGCCCTGGACATCACCGCCTGTGGCCCTTCATTCTCCAGGCACGACCGGGGTTTGGCCAGGCTCAGTTACGAGTTCTGGCAGCCGCGCCTGAGTGGTGTCTGCTCGCTGCCAGCAATGCCCGGGTCATCGCTCAGCACTGACATTATCTGCGGCTGCCGCAGCCAGGAGCTGGATCTCCATCCTCCCTCGACAGCTTTACAGCAGACGACGCCTGCACAACACGGGCGAGGGCGCGCACCCTCCCCCTGCTGCCTCCCGCCCTCATTTGTCTGCCATGCTTCCCCTTAAGGAAATCAAGCAGGAAGACAAGGAGTCCTTTGAAGAATCCCAACGTTCGGCCGTATTCCAAAGCACCTCCTCAGGAGGAGGCTGGAGGATTTAAAATGAAACATGTGCACGCCCTGGCCTGCCTCGTCCTGCATCTTTCGAGGGATGTGACTTACCCGGCTCTGTAATTACTTTATTAAGGGAACCAACTGCCTCCGGAAGCCCGGCTCCGTTTGTTTTCCAGGCATGTACCATGCGCACAGCACAGGCCGAGCTCATTGCTCAGGGAAGGGGCGCCTCCCTCTGGCTGGGTGCTGACCCACCCTCCTGGCTGGCTGGCAAAGAGCCCTCCAGCAGGGGCTCCAGACCCTGCTAATGAGGCAGGGAGACCCGGCAGATGGAGGTGGAGTTAGTCAGCCCAGCCCAAGCCAGCCGTTGGGCCCCACCAGTGGGCAATGCCCCACCTGGCCTCAGGCTCAGGGGCACAGTCTGAGTCCTGGGCTGTGTTGGTACTGGGGCAGACTGCCTCAAAGCCCACGGAATCTTGTTTGGACTACGTTCCCAGCCAGCCCCCTGCAGGCCTGCACCAGGGAGCGAGGCCTCAGAGGCTGCCGGGCTCTCTCTGAGCACAGGCTGTAGGCAAGCCGGGCTGGGCCACCCACTGGGGTCACAAACAGGGAAGTGCTGCCTACTGAGGACAGGTGGTGGTCCGAGTCCATCCAGCGGTGCCTGAGCTGGATGGGGTCACAGCCCTGACTCACGTGGGCTAGCCGCGTGGCTGGACCATCGAAGTGCCCGGAACCGTCACTTACCAGCAGGGTGACCTCGGACAAGTGACTGGCTGGACCTTCTCTCCCCACTGTTAAGCAAGGACTCTTCATCTTAGGGTTATCTTGGGGACAAGGGACGTGACTGAGTGCCTGCAAGGGACTGTTACTCAACCCTGGCGTGCCCATTGACATCAATGACCTCCGAGACAGCCGTGTGCCCCACAGAAGCCTGACACCAAAGGCCCTGCCGGGTTGTCGCTGACCTTCTCTGTGTGGTATCCACAGAAGACCAGACCCAGAAACAGGCGACCCGGGGGCCCTCAGGGGCGGGCAGGGAGCAGTGGGCAGCGGTTGCTGGGGTGCACAGTGGGGTTTTCGGTGTGTGGGGGGTGGATGCACAAGTGCTGCAGCTAAGAGAGGGAGAGGTGGCCCGGCACTGGGAATTCCTTCAAGGGCCCGGAGTGTGCACTTCAACACGGTTAGCTGTTGGCGAGGTGGATTTCACTTCGACATAGCATCACGTTTCCACTTTAGAAAAACACATCATCAAGTGTGACGCACTTAGAATAACGCTTCCCTCTCTCACTGTTATCCAGCCGACACCAGCTCACAGCCGCCCCCTGTGGGTTCTGAGACAGTTAATGCTTTCCGGGGATAGAAAGCTTTGTTTTTTTCTCCCGAGGTGGTTTCAAAAGGCTGACCTTGCAGTTAGCAGCCCAACTTAACCCCTCCACTACCAGGGTCCCTAGAATAATGCCTAACAGACTAAGTGCCCAAGCCACCAGGACGCTCGGCCAGGCAGCCTGAGCGCACGATGGGAGGGCGGTAGAGGCAAGTCTGCCGGGAGGGCCCTGAGCTGGTGCCCTCACCGCTCACCGTGTGTGTGTGTGTGTGTGTGTGTGTGTGTGTGTGTGTGTGTGTGTGTGTGTGTGTGTGTTGTGGGGAAAGGGGATATGTGTGGCCCTGGGTCAGCTGAACACCCCAAGTGTCCTGGAGGCTACCCCAAGGTGGCCCTTGAGAGTCAATGGGCCTGTCCGTCTCCCCAGGCCCAGCATGACTCAGGCTAAACAAGGGGAATGGTGTCCCTGAGAATTGGACCACTGGGACGCAGGTCCTTGCCCAAGGTGCCAGAATGAGGCTCCGCCCCGCCAGCAGGGCCCTGTCCATAGGCTGCTGGAACACAGGGCCCCTCGGGCCTACCCAGTGGCTGCTGGTCTCGGCCCACATTCTCCCGACAGCTCTCTGTCAGGAACACTTCTTAAAGACCAGGGGTAGGGACACGGGCTGAGCTACTGGAGCCTGCACTCAGCAGGGCCTCCACTCAGAGCCTCTCTCCGGCGCCTAGGCCTGCAGAGGGATTAGAGCAGCACCGAGTTGATTTATCGTTGGCCATGCCATGGCGGGAGCTGACCAGGGGTGGGGTGTGGGCTCCCAGGAGTCCAGCAGCCCACACTGCTCATGAACCAGCCTGGTGAACAGGTGCCCCATGGACCAACATGAGGAAGGGCTGGGTGGGTGAACGTCACCGCTGTGAACCCGGTGGGCTCCAGGACAAAGCTGGCACACTCTGGTCAAGCCTGAGACAGACACCCACAGCAGCAGCAGGGACACTGCAATCATGGGGGAGGGGCATAGCTTCTGTGCCTGCTGGACATGCTCAGGTGACAGAAGTCATGCTCTGAATTTCAGAGCTTGTGGGCCCTTCCCAATCACCTGCCTCAATGTTTTCATTTTCCAGAGGAGGAAACTGATGCCCAGAGACAGGAAGAAAAGAAGAAAATTGCTCATTCAGGTATTCCCAACCCCCTGGACCCGTAGTCTAGTTCAAGGCAGGTGCCGTCTCTGCCTGGGGACAGGGTCCACTTCCCAGAGAAGGTGGCTAGAGGGCTGACTGAGTCGACATGGACGACACCCAAGCAGAGCCTGGCACACAGCAAGGATCCAGTGTTGGCAGCCATGCACCGAGGGACTTCATGTGTCTAAAAACAGCTCAGTCCCCGTGACTCTCCCGGCCCTCCTCAGGATGGGCCCGGGGCGAGGTGGGGTAGGAAAAATGCGTTTCACAGCAACGCCACTCAGCGCCGTCCGCCCCTGTGGAGCAGGACCCAGGGAGTCCAGAACCTCCCACCACTCCGCAGGGTCCCAAGAAGCCGGCGAGGGACTGTGAGGCTCCTGGCTTGGGGTTCAGAGGGTCAGTAATCCCTTGCCTGCTGAAAACAACAGCTCACAATTGAAGCCACTGAAACACATGTTTGTGCTGGCACCTCTGGGCTGGTGATTCTCCTTGGGGATCAGGAGACCTGCGTTCAAATCCTACCACCTGCCTGACCTGGGTGCACTCCTCAGCCTCGCTGAGCTGCAGACAGTGAAGAGGGACAGTGCCCACCTTGCCATGGGGGCCGCCGCCAGCCCCGCGTCCGACCGCCCCCTGAAAGCATGGCCGTTTCCACCGACCTCGCAGGAAGGCAGGTGTGGTAGTCTGCTGCCTGGAAACCCTGCAGCTGACCAGAAGTCCCAGCCAAGCGAGGGACAACAAACAGCACCACTGCTCTGTGCTGCGTGGACACTGTTGTACCCTGTGTCGGTCTGAGAACAGTGCCGGGCACCCTGGACCTACTCCCGAGTGCCGCCTCCTCTGTGACGGGCCTTGTGTGGGTCACGCGGCTGCCTCTGCTGCCGCCACCGCTGCCCAGGGAGGTGAGCAGGGCAGGAGCCATGAGCCTACGTCACGGCTGGGGACAGCAAGGCTGGGGGTGCAGTGCCTGCTGCCATTGACAGAGAGCTGCCGGCTCTCTGATGCCTGGGTGCCTGCCACTCTACGGATGAGCACTTCTCTTAGGGCCTCTGTGGCGGTGGCTGATTGGAATCACCCTTCTCCCTAGGAGCTAGCACCCACGTGCTGTCACAAGCTCAGCTCCCAGCCAGGGCACAGAGTCCCAGTAGGCACCTAGCCAGCACCGGAAACATCCACTGGCATGAGCACCAAGAACAGAGAAGCCCCTCTTGCCGGGCTAGTCAGGGGCTGGTCCTGGCCAACCGCCACGCAAGTACACAGCCTGCCACCACTGCTGCAGCCTCCTGGGCCTCAGTTTCCCAGTGTGCAAAATGGGTTGGTCTGGGTGGCCTCCTGGGCCCAGGTTGTGGCCCTCCAGGCACAGCGGCCTGTCTCCGGGAGCCGTGGTAGGAGCTGGCTAACACGCAGCTCCGCCGTACTCCGATTGCCCCCGGTAGTAGCTGAGGTGGGTTGTAAAGTTGCTTTCATGAGCAACACATCAGATGATTAAGTCCCATGGCCGTCTCAGCACAGAAAGCCTCAATTACTTAAAGCACAATTCGGAAGGGGCGCGAGGGCCCAGAAACCCTCCGTTGCCAGATTTGTCACTTAGCAACAGATGCGGCTTACGGCTCAGAATAGCACATCAGCTAGAAACAGGGCCGGGCGAGTGAACAGTGAATGTTCTTCAAAGGGGAAGGGGGAATATTTTTTAAAAGAGTGTGGCTGGGAGGCAGACAGGTAAAAATATCTCTGGCCAGAGCTGAAGGCGGCACAACAATGGGTACAGCTCAGCCCTGGGCAATCAGCTCGGGGGCAGGGCTGGCTCCCCTCGCCCCAGCAGGTCAACCCCTCCAGCCCCAAGCTGCCCCAAGAGGAAGAAGAAGGGAAACCAGCCCCTTCGAGCACCTGCCTCCTGGGTCCCAGCTTCTCTTTCTCGGGAAGGTTGTACCAGGCAACTCAGGGGACAAACCGGAATCATTTATTTTCCAAGTCAGCCTCCCCAGGGAAGCTGAGTGGAGAAGCTGCCATCTTTGGGATGCAGGCAGCCGGGGTGACTGCAGGCCCCACAGTGCTCCGTTTGGCCAAGGCCAGGGCTGTGCCTAACTGGGGTCCTGTGGCTCTGGGAAGAATGCGTTTAAGAACATTCTTAAAAGGAAACCATGAAGGACCCCAAAGAAGCAGCATTTAGTGGGTGGAAGCCTGGGCCTGAGGGCCTCAAACTCAAAGCTAAGCAAAACCAAACCAAAAAGAACCTCACTGACATCAGCTCTGTTCCGACTCATGGCAACCTTATAGGGCAGAGTAGAACTGCCCTTGTGGGCCCCTGAGACCGCCAATGTTTACAGGATTAAACAGCCTCACCTTTCTCCTGCAGAGCAGTTGGTGGTTTCAAACTGCTGACCTTGCGGCTAGCAACCCAATGTGTAAACCACGACACCACCAGGGATCCAAGGGCTCAGAGGTAGGGCCCAATTCATGAATAAAGTTGGTGGGAAGGGACCCTTTCCCTCAGAGAATCCCCGAGAACTTCCTAATTTCCATGTGGCAAGGGGTCATGGCCCAGACAGCCATCCTAATTACCTCCAGGCCTCTGGGCTTCTGGTGAACCCAAAGCGGGCCTGAGTGTCATCAGACACATAAATTGTCCCCCAGGTTATTTTTAACTGTTTTGGTGAGACCTCTGACAGCCAGCCACCTGGGGCACGTTGGTCCTGACAGGGCTGGGCCCTGGAGTTTCTTGCCCAGGACACAGGCGGGGCCCCAGCACCGCCCCTGGCCCCTCTCCACCAGCCCACACTCCAGTCTGTGGAGGCGGGCTCTCTTTGCCGTCCCCGTGTTCTAGGCTTCTCCACAGCTTCACGTTGCCTCCTGAGACATTTACTGAAACTATCAAGTCGCCCGACTCCCCCTCCTGAAGAGATCGCAGTGCCCTTTCCAAGGCAGCAAAGGCTCTCCCACTGGGGGACCTTCGCCACTGCCCACCAACTCACCACTCCCTCTGCCTCCGTCTTCCAAGAGGCGGGCCGAGCCCCCCTGGCCAGCCTCTGTCGCCCAGTCCATGGCGGTCTGAGTCAGCCTCTGCTGCTCTCCTCCCCCTCCTCTGCACGCCCCTCTCCACTCTCGCCATTCGGCCTCCAGGTAGAACTAGTTGTTCAGCTGTTGGCTTCCTTTGCTAAACAGGAAGTAACTTGAGAGCCAGGACGCCTCCAGTCTCCCCAACACCCTGCCCAGGCAGCATCAAGAACACACGGGTTAGTCCGAACGTTTGCATGGACCGATGTGGCATGGCGCTGGCAGGTGACCTGGGGTCCCTCTGCCTCTACCCTCCGAGAAGGACAGGCTTCCGATGTTGGGTCCTCATCCCAGCCTTTGCCTCTGGAACTAAGCAGCAGGGGTGAAAAGCTATCAGATTGACCAGGGGCATGCTGAGCCCCCAGGAAGTCAGCATGCACTGGCTTAGCTAATGGGGCACAGCCCGGCTGCACGTGTGGGGAGGACCCGGGCTTAGAAGCCAGCTTTCCTTTTGTAAAATAGGGCGCCTGGCTTCGCTTCCGCTGCATCTGGCTGCCACATGGGGAGGAGAAAGAGAAAGTAACACGTATTGAGGCTCGAGCCACAGAGCGGTCACTTTCAGACACCAGTGCATGGAGTTGCCTGGTTTCTGCTTTCTGTTCCAGCCATCTCTGCAGTCAGTCCATCTTTGTCTCTGCCGGACCAGGTCGGACGAAACATGCTCCGTAAATACAGTAGACATGCCAGGGATGAACAGCCTGGGTCCATTCGGAACAACCAACACGTTTGCCAGCGCCTTTTGCCTTTGCCCTCAGGAGCCCTGGTGGCGTCGGGGGCTTACCCAAGGTAAGCGGTTCACAACCAGCAGCGGCTCCGTGGGAGAAAGATGGGACTTTCTACTCTCGTAAAGAGTTGCAGTCTCAGAAAACCCACAGGGGCAATTCTACTCTGTTCTACAGGGCCACCGTGAGTCAAAATTGACTCGGTGGCAGTGAGTTTTTTAATGTCTTTTCCCAGCTTCAACATTTCCCCGTTTACGGACACAGCATCCTGCTCCAGGGAGGCCCACGTGTATTTTTAAAGCCAAGATGGTCTAAGAAGGTTGACTGGCCACGAGTCAATAGCTTTATGCCTCTTGGAGCGCACCCACTGCCATCGAGTCTGTTCTGAAGCATAGGACAGGGCACAACTGCTTCTCAGGGTTCTGAGACTGTCGATGTTTATAGGAGCAGCCAGCCTCAACTTTCTCCCAGAGAGCGACTGGTGGGGTCGAACCATCACGCTTGCATCTGCCACTTAACCCACTGTGCCACCGGCCTCCTTTCCTCTTAAAGAAGGGCCAGTGTTTGTTAAATCATTTTATTGGAGGCTCATACAACTTTTATCACATTCCATACATACATCAATTATATAAAACACATTTGGTAATTC
Source organism: Tenrec ecaudatus (assembly GCF_050624435.1). Taxonomy (NCBI): domain Eukaryota; kingdom Metazoa; phylum Chordata; class Mammalia; order Afrosoricida; family Tenrecidae; genus Tenrec; species Tenrec ecaudatus. The sequence goes on along the minus strand of NC_134530.1, from coordinate 144,497,961 downwards.
ATTACCCTCATCATTCTCAAAACATTTGCTCCCCACATAAGCCCCTGGCATCAGCTCCTCATTTTCCCCATCCCTCCCTGCTCCCACCTCCCTCATGAACTCTTGATAATTTATAAATTATTATTTTGTCATATCTTACATTGTCCAACATCTCCTTCACCCACTTTTCCACTGTCCCAGGGAGGAGGTTATATGTAGATCCCTGTATTCAGTCCCCTCTTTCCACCCCGCCTTCCCTCCACCCTCCAGGTACTGCCACTCTCAGCACTGGTCCTGAAGGGATCATCCGTCTGGATTCCCTGTGTTTCCAGTTCCTAGCTGTACCAGTGTACATCCTCTGGTCTAGCCAGATTTGTAAGATAGAATTGGGATCATGATAGTAGGTAGGGGGGAGGGAGGAAGCATTTAGGAACTAGAGGAAAATCGTATGTTTCATCGTTGTTCCACTGCACCCTGACTGGCTCGTCTCCTATCTGTGACCCTTTGTAAGGGGATGTCCAATTGCTTACAGATGGGCTTTGGGTTCCCACTCCGCACTCCCCCCACCCCATTCACAATGATATGATTTTTTTGTTCTTTGATGCCTGATATCTCATCCCTTCGACACCTCTTGATCACACAGGCTGGTGTGCTTCTTCCATGTGAGCTTTGTTGCTTCAGCTAGATGGCCGCTTATCTACCTTCAGGTTGTTAAGTCCCTAGATATCTTTTGATAGCCGGGCTCCATCAGCTTTCTTCACCACATTTGCTTATGCACCCGCTTTGTCTTCAGTGATTGTGTTGGGAAGGTGATCATCATAGAATTCCAGTTTAATAAACAAAGTATTCTTGCATTGAGGGAATACTTGAATGGAGGCCCAATGTCCATCTGCTACCTTAATACTAAACCTATAAGTATATGCACATAGATCTATTTCCCCATCCTCATATATAAATATATTTACATATGTACATGCCTGTATTTATATCTCTATAAATGCCCTTTGCCTCCTAGTTCTTTCCTCTATTTCCTTTTACTTTCCTCTTGTGCCACTGTCATGTTCAGCCTTCATTTGGGTTTCAGTAATTCCTCTCAGTTACATTGCCCTTAATCACGCCCTACCAGGCCTCCTAAGGAAGGGCCAGTATTTGCGCTTCACTCTCCTCCTGTGAAGGAGTAAACTTGGAAAGGGCACGGTCTTGCCTCCTAAGCCCATACCCCAAACAACAAAGACTGCAGAGCGCCACGGAGCCTCCTGCAAGCCCATCTCCCCTTCCTGCCGCCTTTGTGGAGCGTTCTCCACAGTCGGTATTTTGTTTGCTTGGTCAAGACAGAAAGGAAGCAGGAACGGGGGCAGATGGTCCAGAGGGGGAGGAATTGGCACCGGAGAATGTGAGCTGGGCCGGTGCAGATAGAACATTTTGGTTGTGTTTCACCATTTCATGTGAGGGGAGGGAAGATGACGCTTAGGAGGATGTAAGCCAGAGCAGCCAGGCAGCTACCCCATGGATGGGGTGCGGTGGGGGGGGGGACTCACTCTTTTACTAGAACTTAGATGCTGAGGGACCCGCTGGTGGACCACCTAAAGATCTCAATCTCTCTGCCATCACAGTGACCCTACAGGATAAGGTAGAAATGTCCCTTGTGAGACTGTAACTCTTGACAGGAGTAGAAAGTCCAATCTTTATCTCCCGGAGTGGCTGGTGGTTTTGAACCGCTGACCTTGCAGATAGCAATCGACACATAACTGCTACGCTATGTGCTGGACTCCTCATCTAAAGATAAGAGTGTGGTAATGATGACGGTGGCAACAACAGCATATAGACCAGCGGTTCTCAACCTGTGGGTCTCAACCCCTTTGGAGGTTGAACGATGCTTTCACAGGGGACCTCCGATTCATAGCAGTAGCAAGATTAAAGTGATGAAATAGTAACGAAAATAATTTTATGGTTGGGGGTGGGGTCACCACATATGAGGAACTGTATGAAAGGGTCGTGGCATCAGGAAAGTTGAAACCCACTGATACAGACAATGCTTCCTGAGCACCAGCCACTGTGCTGATGTCGCCTTACATCAACCAATTTCTCCACCCCCACCAGTAAGGGCAGGAGGCGGGCACCACACGTCCCCATTCACAAGTGAAGGCATGGACGGCAGCTCCAGGGGGTATGATCTCGTTGGATTTCAGATCCTCTGGTGCTGGCGTGTTCTTGAACCCACCAGAGAGTGTCAGCCAACCAGATCACTTAACCAACAGACACTGAGATATCATAGGCCGTGCACCATGTCCTAAGGTGAAGGTGTGACAGCCTGCAAACACATGCATCCCGGAACCAGTGGAATAAGGTAGCTGCTCCGTGGCCACACAGCCAGAGAGTGAAGGTCCCTCATCTGGCCAGTGTGGTCAGACCCTGAGCCCCAGACTCAACCCAGAATCATGGTAGAAAGGTCATGGGTGTTGGGGTCAGAGGCATCTGCATGTGAGTCCTGCACACCCACTGGCTCGCTGAGTCTTTGGAAAAGTGCATAGCATCTTGGTTTTTGGTTTCTGGCTCTGAAGGCCTGACGTGAGTGTGCCTACCTCACAGGGTTTTCTCGAGGATAAACTGAGAGCACACCAGTGCTCCCGCCAGGCCTGGGAGGGGCACTCCCCCAAGAACATGGGGGTACAGGCTCACGCTGCATTGCTCACCACCCGCCCCCTCCATGCCCCGCTGCCCATAGGGAGCAAGCTCTGCACCTGAGGACCCAGTGGCCAGTGCAGGGACAGGAGTCTGTACTTCCGCGACTCTCCACTTGCCTTTGTCAGTGCTGAAAGGGGGACAGAGGCCAGGACTCTTATAAACTAGAGCTGCTGTTGACAGAAAGCCTCCTCCCTGCTGCTCCCTCGCTCCTTCCGCTGCCTTCAACGCTTATTTATGGGCACCAGCCAGCAGAGAGCAGAAAGAGCAAAGCCCTTGCCCTGCGGGAGGTACAGCCTAGGACACAGAGTCCCTGAGCTAAACAGTCAACTACTAAGCAAAGGGTCGGTGGTTTGAATCCACCTAGGGGCAGCCTGGAGGAAATGTCTGGCAAGTTACTTCTAAAAGGTTACACACACACACACACACACACACACACACACACACACACTGCCCTTAGACTCAGACGACACCCTAAAGGACAGGCTAGAACTGCCCGTGGGTTTCTGAGACTACAACTGTTTATGGGAATGGAAAATCTCATCTTTCTCCTGAAGATTGGCTGGTGGTTTCAAACTGCTGACCCTCTGATTAGCAGCCCAGTGTGGCACCCGGTTCTACTCGGCCACTCATGGGGCCTTCCCATGAGTTGGGATTGGCAATGTGCTTGTGTTTCTGTTTTTCACAGAGGGATAACAAAAATGAGATAGCTATACCGTATATATGGAATACCTATCACTCTCACTGCCGTCAATTCGAGTCCAACCCACAGGACAGTGCAGAAACGGCCCTGTGGGTTGCCAAGACTGTACTCTTGATGGGAGTCAAAAGCCTCATCTTTCTTCTTTGGAGCTGCTGCTGGTTGTGAACTGCTAACTTTGCAGTCAGTTGCAGCCCTATGAGTAGCCACCGTGCCACCAGGGCTACTGTGTAATATCTGTAGTATATATAAATACATCCAATAAATATATAGCTTAAACATTATTTATCGCTGGACAAGAAGCTGTAGGTAATGGGAGAAGCGTGTGGCAGAGGTTGCTACAATGCTGCACTGTGTGGGAGGTTTGGGCAGGACACTCTGATAAGGTGACCTGCGTAGAGGGTGCGGATAAGCCAGGTGGATATTGTGAGAAAGCGCGCAGGACAGAAGGACCTGGAAATGCAGAGGTCCACTGCGGGATGAGGGAGAGGCCCCCAGGATAGACCCCCAGGAGAGGACGAGGGAACGAAGGAAGGGCCAGGTGCACAGGGCGTCCTGAGGGAGGGCAGCGTGAGACGCTGAGACAGGCAGGCAGAGCAGGCAGGCTCGCAGATGGTGGGGAGAAGTTTGAGCTTTATCCCAAAGCCAACAGGAAACTGCTGGGAACCTTCAAGGAGGCGATGCCATGCGTGGGCTGCTTGTTTTAAATGGCATAGCTGGGTGCCAGCGGGCAGCGGGTAGGAAAGCAGGGAGGGCAGGTAAGCGTTGACGGTGACCTGGACTAGGCTTCAAAGGCAGAGAGAGAGGAAGAGGGCCCTGGGGTGCTGATGGCACTCAAGTTCCCAGACAAGGATTGTGACTTTTCCAACTTGGAAAAAATATATATTTGAAGAGTTCAGAAATACGAAGTCCAGACACGGAGGAGCAAGGGCCTCACTCCCTCCCTCCTTCCCTCATTCGTGGGGGCCCCACAGTGATGACCAAGGGCTAGCTTCTCTTGTCTCTGAGAGCGAGCGGCTCGCAGAGGGAACCAAAGGCGGCCAATTACCTGCATTAGCCCACTGGAATGCTGAAGAGCCCTTGAAGGAAGGTGATCAGAAACCCTTAATTAGAGCCCGGGCATGATGTCTCTTTCTGGAGAACGGAGAGCCTGCCTTTCCCCTTGCTAGGCCTGTGCCGCTTTGTGGCAGGGCAGGCAGAAACACGCTCCAGCAGAACCAAGTCTTAGTCAAGCGGAGGTCAAAGGAGAGGGAGCTGATGTACTCTGGGGGCTGCTGAACAGAAAAGTCGGCGTTTCAAAACCACCAGTAGCACTGCACAAGAGAGATGGGGCTTTCTACTCCCCTAGAGAGCTCCAGTCTTGGAAACCGCAAGGGCACGTCTACCCAGTCTGATAGGGTTGCATCGACTCGATGGCGGTGAGTCTGATTGCATGATATGCGAAGGAGCCGTGGTGTATTTTGAGTAACACAGTGGGCTGCTAACTGCAAGGTCAGCGGTTGAACTCACAGGCCCGGGTACAATAGACTGGAACTGCCCTTTAGGGCTTGCAAGACGGTAAACATGTAGCCCCTTAGGGCTTGCAAGACTGTAAATATGTAGCAGTCTTGAGCAGAAAACCTCATCTTTCCCCCTAGCGACTGACTGGTGGGGTTGAACTGCTGACCTTGTGGCTAGCAGTCAGCATAACTCCTAACCCACAGCACCATCACGGTTCTTTATGAAGGGAAAGAAACCATGCTCACCACCCTCACATCCATTCTGATGCATAGAGACCCTCTGGGGCAGGGTGGGGCTCTCCTTGTGGGTTTTCAAGACTTAACTCTTCACAGGAGTGGAAAGTCTCATCTTTCTCCCGAGGAGCAGCGGTGGTTTTGAACTGCTGACCTTGTGGTTAGCCAGGGCTCCCTCTTACAGGGGAAGAGCAGGGTTCAAATAAAGGGCTCTGGTGGCGTCATGGGTTATGAGTTGCACTGCTAACTCCAGCGTCCCACCCGCAGCTCCTCGGGAGAAAGATGAGGCTGTCTGCTCCCGGAGAAAGGCCGTCTTGGAAACCCGGGGGGGGGGGGGGGACGGTTCCCCTCTGTCCTGCAGGGTCACTGAGTCGGCATGGACTCTGTGGCAGTGAGCTTTGGGTTTGGGGAGGTTCAAACGGATTTACCTGGCTCTGAAGCATCCACTATCCTCTCCCCATGGTCCTGGTGCTTGCCAGCTTATCCGTGTCGGGGCACACAGCCCTGAAGGATGGCAGGACACACCGGGCCAAGTAGAGGAGGCACCTGCCCCACGGGCCGGGCCGCTCCAAAAGAGCGAGAGAGAGCACGCTGAGTTCTGAGCTGCAGGCACCTCTCTGGCGGCGGCCCTGGCTGGGAAGACCAGCCATGCTCCCTCTGCAGGCCCATGGTGAAGGAACCCTTTCTCTATTTCTCTGAGCTTCCCAGCCCAGGCCCTCTCCCAAGGCTATCGGCTGCACGCAGTGTTAAGAATTGGCCCCCAGCCTTTGAATGGAGTCCCCAGGTCACCATTAGACAGATGGTTTCAGTGGTGGGCCAGCACCACGGACAGCGCCTACCAGGCCATTCAGGGAGCCAGGAACAGTTCAGCTCGCATAGACCCCCAGGACTAATAGGTCCACACCCACACTGGGTACGCAGCTGGTGGCATCTACTGGATCATCTCTCCCCCGCCGCCCCCCCCGCCAGGTGACGTCACATCTCTGGCAAAGGTGCATTCACCAATAGGGCTCCTGCCCTGTGGGCAGCTGGTGTGTGATTTAAAACCATAGGGAACCCAACAGTCTTCTAACTAAAGAGAAAATGCACCTGGCCAGGTTTGGGGGCATGAGAACAAATGAATGCTATTTGCAAGTGGGAGAATCGGTGGTAAGGCCGTGGTGCACAGAATCCAGCAGAAAGTCTAATGAGAGTAGTCATTAGAAGTGACGGACTCAAGCAAAGCCAGCTTGTTGTCTTCGGAGGAACTGCTGGGGGGATGGGGGGACGGGGGTGCCGCAGCCTGATGAGATGAGCCAGGGCCTGCAGCTGGGTGCCTGGATCCTCTGGCCCGTGCCCACCATACAAGGGACCAGCAGAGCAGGCAGGGCTTAACGTCTCAGCTCCCACTTGGGGGCTCCGGCTGCCTCTCATTCACTTGAGCCAGAATTGTTCTCTAATGAAACGCTTCTCGTCTGAACACTTCACTGTCTCACGTGAGAAAAATCCATTATAATAATCCATACTGCATCTGCGCGTCTGTTCTCACAGGTGTGCTTCTAATCCGTGTGCGGCAACGGTCTAATTATAAGTATGTATTTTAAGTAGCAGGACCATCGGTGCACGGCATTTTCACTTTATATATATATTTTTAATAGGAGCAGGGAGGAGGACGGAGAGAACTATCAAGTGTCTGCAGCCCCACAAAATGGTTGCTTACAAGGCAAGGGTTTCTGGGAAGTCCACTCTCTGGCTGGGGGTGGGGCTGTGAATGCTTGCATTCCAATTACCCACTGTCACTTCCAGGAGGTTCCTCCTGAGAGCCTGGGTGGTGTGGAGATGGCAGGCAAGCTGGGACAGCTCGGGCCTCTTCCTCCTGAGATGGCGCTTTCTCAGGGAGAGCCGAGCCGGGGAGCAGGAGGAATCAGATGCTAGCTTTCCCAGAACGGACAAGGCACACACGTGGCGGAGCCCCCGGGGGTGAGGAGAATGGACCCTCCATGGGGCAGGCCCAGGCCCAGGCAGAGGTGGCTGTAAATAACCTTGGAGAGTGAGTGGGGTCTCTCTGGGGTCTGGGGCCTCGTCAGATATGGCAGCCACTCCCTGGCACACAGTGTCCACAGAGAAACCTGACACACCAGAGCTGCCCTCGGGGACTAGCTGTCCTTGGTTCTGCAGATGCGGAAATGCTCAGAACATCCAACCCGCCTCGAAATCTTCCTCAGAGCCGCAGGCACCAACCCCACCCCCACTTAGACCAACTTTAAGGAAATGAGGGTGGAGAGAGCACCTGCCAGGAGGGGAAAGGGCATTGGCAAGGTAATAATGTCCCAAGATGTCACCGGGGGGCCTTTTTCTACATTCCAGTCCACCGAGAACCACCCCCCACCTTCTCAAACCCTGCACTTTGGGGGTTGCTTGTTCTCTGCCAGTGGACCCATGGAAGAGGCAGATCTGCGTGGGAAGTACAGCCCAGAATGCTGCTTCAGAGCAAGGATGATGAGACTTCTTTGTCTCCGGGACCTCGGACATGTTATCAAGAGGAAGCATTCCCTGGACAAGGGCATGACGTTTGGTCAAGGACAATGTTAGTGAAAAAGAGGACGACCGTCCATGAGATGGATTGACTGGGCAGCTGCAACTGGGCTGGCCCACAGCAGGATTGTCAGGGCGGTGCAGGGCCGGGTTCCACTGAGCATGCGGCTGCTGTGCCTCAGAAAGAACTGGGAGGCACCTAACAGCACTACCGAAACCAAAGAGGCTCATGTCTCCCTTTCCAAAGCGTTCGCGTAAACAACTGGGCCCACAGGCCAGGACCCTCCTCTGGGCAGGGGCCGGGGTTGCCAGCAAACATTTAAGAACCTGTTATGGAGGCTTATCAGATAGTGTCGAAAGGCATGCATTTTGGAATCTGGTCAGCCTGGGTTCGAATTCTCAGATTGCCATTCCTTCCCTATGTGAACTTGAGCCAACTGTTTAATGTCCCTGAGACTCGATTCTCACATCTGTGAAGCCACAGATAGCGGTATCTGTCTCCTGGGACTGAGGGGCAGATTAAGTGAGATGGGGCCTAAACAAGGCACTTGGCACCTGCAGAAGCCGAGACAAAAATGGGAGATGATCACTGCTTGCCAAACACAGTGCGAGCTGCTGGGGTCCAGCACTGTACCTATCCCACCTTAACACATCCCCTCAGAGGAAATGTCCCACCCAAGTTCAGGTGGACCGCTGTGGCTGTACTTCTGAGCTGGCAGCCTGGGAGGCTGGTGTACAAGAACGCCGGGGACTTTCTGTCATCCTGCTGCTCCAGATAGCTGGTGCTGGGCGCTCGTGCAAACCCAGCCTGGGAGCAGGTGATAACTCAGAGCAGATTCCAAGAGGGAAGAAAACCAAATCTATCTTCCCTTAAACTGTTCTTCGGCTTATCTTAGCAGCTCTAAAGGGATTAATGATGGACTGCCCTGCTGTGGAGCCCGGACCAGGGAGAAGAGAGGGCGCACAGGTCTGGAGAGCCTGGTTCTCAGGAATCCTTTTCTCTCTCCATCATCCTCAGAATTGGAGCCCAGATCCAATGGGGAGGGCACTGGTTTCAGGAGGCACTTACTTCTTACACACACACACACACACACACACACACACACACACACACACACGATGCATGACTGACATCGCCTGGGTCAGGACAGCCTCTTCCTTAATTTCTTTCTATTTATTTTCATTTTTAATGTATCAGTAGTTTTATTCCACATTGCCTCAAACTGGGAACAACCCAAATGTCCTTCAGTTGGTGAGAGGATTTAAAAAAAAAAAAAAAAAGCAAGAAAGATGTGGTACATCCATACACTAGAGCAGAGCCCAGCAGTAAAAAGTAACAAGCATTCAACAATAGGGGTTAATCTCCTATGTATTTATGCTAAGTAAAAGCAAACCGATTCAAAAGGTTTTGAATTACCTGATTCCATTTATAGAGCCTCGTAGAAGAGCAAGGCTATGGAGACGGGGAGAATTATGGAGCTGTGGTGGGGAGGGGGTTGGCTGCCAAGGGGAAGCAGGAGAGGAGGACATGTTTTGGGTGATGGAACTATTCTGTATGTTGATCACAGATAGCAGTGGTTACATGATCATAGTCATTTGTCAGTATTTATAGAAGAGTTTAAAAAAGTAAATTAACTGCATACAAATTTACAAGTTCCTCAGAAATTAACGTTTCTTTTATCACTAGAAAGGCAGCAATATAGAAAGAAGGAAATGATAGGACAATTCTGTATCCTGGTGCTGACCTTGGCCACTCTGTTCAGATGTCATCTTCACGAGGCAGACAGCACGGGAGGTTTCTGATGAAAGTGCCCAGGACAAGAAGGGGGAAGTGCTTCTTGAGAGCCTGTCAGTGCCAACCAAAGGTGCAAAACGGTGCCATGGACTCATCTGAGTTCATTGGGGGGGGGGGGGGGGCCGTAATCAGCTCCAGGATCCACCCAAAGCTGATTCCTTGGAGATGGAGACCTGTTGGGTCCCAGCCCTGCACTCTCTCCTGAGTTCAAGCATTCACTGTAACGTCCTCACCCGGCCCGCAGACAAGCTCGCACCTGTGGGGTTTATTAGGGAAGTAGCAGGCTGCACTTCAGGTACAAGTTCAACACGGATGGTCAAAGGAATGACTCAGGAGACACAAGACACAAGATCGTTCCCAACCTCATTTTCTTCTCAGCCTCTGCTGCTGGCCCCCCTGGGTCTCAAGAGTGGCCTCTTTCTTACTGCACTGGGGATCCCCTCTTCCCTTCACTCTTGAGGCACACATGTTATAGCTCAGCAGTAAGTCTGGGCACACTATGGAAGTAGGGGGCAGGGGCCTGCCAAAGAGTCCTGAAGAAAGGCAGGAGACAAGAGCCTCCCTCCCTCTCCCCTCCAGGCAAGGCCAGCCTCCTCTCTCTGGCAGCTTTCTGTTCCACTTGATCGAAGGCCAAACAGCAGATGCTGCAGGTTGGGGCCAAGCCTTGAGCAAGAAGACAAGGCCTTCACTTGAAGCTTACCCTGAAGCCTTTGCAGGCAGCCCTGGACACCCAGTGGCCCCAGCATAGTCCTGTCCACTTGTCTACCTTGCCCTGCTGGTCGAGCCCAGCTCTCACCACTCAGACCTCCCACACAGGGTCTCTGGACGGTGGGAATTAGGTCAGCAGAAAGCAGAGTCATTGGTCCCTGACCATCGACGGGGAAGCCCTACCACAACTCTTCTCACGCTCGGGAGCAGGGCCAGGGGACAAAGAGCACTTCTAGTCAAGGCCCATGAGGAAAAAGGCAGGGAACTAACACCGAGTAAACAGCTGCTGTGTGCCCAGCCCTCGGCTCACAAGCGTGCAGAGAAAGTACTGAAGGCTCCCTGGAGGTGACATGATTTGCCCAAGGTCACCTCACTGGCACCTGGCAGAACACTAAACCCAGTTCCTCTGACCACCATCACAGGACCCCCAGCCTTCCTTCCTTCCAGCTCAGGCTCACGGAGGTAAACTTTCCAATGGGGGGAGGGAGGGCACGGCTCCAGGACCGCTGAGGACTTGCTCACCCCTGGTCAGTGACCCCTAAGACTTGCGGTTCAGGGCATCCCCGCTCAGAGTCCTGCAAAATAGCTCCATTCAGCTCGACAGACACATGGCTCTGTGTGTGACTCAGGCCAAAGCCAACTCACTTCAGTCAGAGCTGGTGGGCACGATTTGCCTCCTGCCTTGAGTCACCTCCGGGCTGAGTGGAGGGATTTGCTGACATCCAACCACCTACTTAGCCACAGCTGCTCCAGCGGCGAGCATCCGGCAGAGAGAAGCCAGACCCTCTGCCAGGGGACCACTGACAAGGACACCGGGTGTGACCTCAAAGGGACACCTCACTGGGCCACAGGATAATGTAACACGATGTAATCACCAATCTCTATACACACTGCATCTCCCCCCACCCACCCACCCTCACCCCAAGGCATCAGCCCTCATGCCCTGCACAGCCTAACAAAGAGGTCCTACTTACAGTTGTGGTAGAATCTATTTTGAAGCCATTTGGGGATCGCTACTTCCTGGAAGTCCTTGTTAACAAGAGCAGTGAGCAAGAAAGATCCTACCCTTCCCTACACCACTCCCCACCCCCACCCCCATTGGCCACCCCCACTCCCCCCCTCCCCACCCTCCCCCCACCACAAGAACCCATCTGCCTCATTTTCACAGTGTTATCACCTCAAGGATACTTCTGGTTAGAAATTTCCTTATCCACAGGGCTCATTAAAATATTTGGCAGAGGTGCAAAGAGGAAAGGGATCCCACGGTTACAAACAGCCACCATCACATCAAAATGACCCACCTGACAGCGACTGGGTCACGTACTACGCTTCGTGCCTCAGGATTTCTGAACACTTGGAGCCTGCCTGGCCTGCTAGTGCTCTAAAAGGAAACAGCAGGCTTGCTTCCAAGACGGCCGCGCCCCTGGGGGAGCGGTACTCTCCCGGGTACTGCGAGCTCGCATCAGCGCACTGGCGCGCACAGGTATAAATGTGGCAGAGAGGCCTCCCTCTCGGGACGGCGCCCCTCCAAACCCGCACCCCTGCGCACGGCCCCCACCTCCGCCAGGCGCGCTCCCCTCGAGGGAGGACAGGTTCCTGCTAGCTCGGAATTGAGCACGGACCATCCCAGGAAGAATGATTAAATATTCATCCCGGGCGTGAGCGCTCGGCTGCTCCAGTCAATGTTACGGTCAAGGTCATGGGCCTGAGGCCGGACGGCTGGGACCTGGGTCTCCAACCGCGCGGGATCTGCCCGCACTATCTGCGCCCGGGGCGCGCAGAGGGACCGGCCGGGCCTCCTGCCCGTCCTCCGTAGGCGCTCGCCTCTGCAGCCCTGCCCGGCTAGCTCCGGAGTTCCCCGGCCCTTCCGAGTCGCGCAACCCAGAGCCCGGGGCCCACACCGCGGGCGCCGCGCCGGGCACCTCTACTGCACCGGAGGAGCGCGGGGCCCCGGCCCAGGACTCCGTCGCCAAGCAACAGGGGCAGGAGCGGCGGGAGAAGCGCTGGGCCGGCGCCGGGGCAGAACGATGGAGAGGTTAGCGCTGTCTCGCACCTCGGAGGTTGGGCCTCCGAGGCTGGGGCGGGACCGGCCCAGGCAAAGTTGCGATGGCTGGTCCGCTGCCGCTGAGCAGGGCGCGGCCGGCGGCTCACCTGTCCCTCGCGGGCCGTCGCGCGGACTCAGCCCTTGCACTCACCGAACAGCTGCGGCCCCCGACGGGTCGAGGGCGCACAGACCGTCCCTCGGGCAGCCGGGGTTCCGCAGCGACGGGCCCCGGCGGGGGCTTCGGGAGCCCCGCAGCTGCGCGCTGGCGCACGCGATTCGGCTGGCTCCCCGCTCCCTCCCGCGCCGCGGGTCCGGGCCCGGCTCCAGCCCGCCGTGCGCTCAGGCCTCGGGGGAGCAGCCCGGGAACCCAGGTCCCGCGGCGGAGGGAGCGCGCTCGGCTGCTGGGCTGCGAGCGACAGGGTCGAACGGAGCCCTCCCCGCGCTCTGGCCGCGCCGGCTCTGCGGAGCGGAACGGAGCTGGGCGGAGCGCGGCGCGCGCGGTTCCCTCGCTTTCCGAAAGGCCACCCTGGCGGCGGGGCGCCGTGACGCAGGCTTGACTCACGCGCGGGCCCGCGTCAATGTGAAGCTCCGAGGCTGCGAAAGCGGCTCTAATGGCCGACGCAGGCAGAGGGGGTGGGCAGGCAGAGGGAGCGAGTGAAGTGGGTGCCCCAGAGCCGTCTCTTGGGGCCTATGGGCAGGGGATCCAGGCCCGGCAGCCTTTGCCAGGGTCTCTGCCCGTGGAGGGGACTGCTGGGCTCCAAAAGCCCACGCCTTCCTGAGCCCTGAACCTCACTTGCTTGCCCCTTTTCAGGCCCGCCGCTTAGGGTCTTCCTTGACGGACTCAATCCTGGCTATACCAGTCGTTCCTCCTACCCTAACCCTTTCCACCTTCCGGCTTTCATTCACCCCCTTCTCTTCGCTCCGAATGCCTCTTCCACTCCACCTTCCTCCCACCACCACCCTCCAAGGCCGTTCTCTGTAGCTTAACTCTTGAACACACCACTCATCTATTGATCTGTCTCGATCTGTCACTGTATGGCAGGAGATAGGTGCTGCTGAGCTCTCTCCCCATGGAAAACTGGGCGACTACCTTCCTTTAGATGCAAACACCTCGGTTGTCTACGCAGGACATTTAAACCGGGTCTGCTGTGCACACACACTGGCACCTCCCCTCCTGGCCTCCTTCCTCTTCATGTATGGTTAGGGGCAGGCCCACCTGCTCTCTGAGCCCCTGGCTGCTGGGTGGGAACCTCAGTCAGTTACTCCCATGTCTCCTGTCTCTTTCTTCAATCTTCCCTTTTCTGTAGACTCTTCTAACTCGGTTTAAAGCATTTTTCAAATATCTTTCACCTCCACTGACTCATTCTTTTCCACATTCTGCCTCAATTTCCTCACACACACCCCCCCCACACACACACACACACACAGACCCTTAACCCAATTCTGCTCCTCTGTGCTCTTAAGCTGACTCTCACTAAGGCGGCATGTGACCTCTATGTTTCTGTAGGACACCTGTGTCCCCACAGGGCACTGTCCAGTCCTTGTCTCACCTAGCCTCTCTGAGATGCTTGTCTGGGATGCCCTCTCCTTCCCTCTGACACTCTGTTCTCTCTCCTTTGGGACTCCACACTCGGATTTTCCTGCTAGCTTTCTGCTCACTCCCCCTTTTCCTTGCTGATCTTTACAGGTGGGGCTTCCCGAAGGTCCTAGCCTGTTCTCATTCGGTATTGTTTCTCCTAGATGATCCCCAATGCTGATTAGTCCCACATTTGCATCTCCACTCCAGACGGTCTTCAGAGCTCTGTACACTCAACCTCTGTCCACTCGTCTCCCTCAGAGTCACTGACACACACCTGCAAGAAAGGAAACCCACATGGCCTGCCTCCACCTGCTCCCCCTCAAGTGCCCACGAGCTCAGTGATAGCTGGTATTGCCGAACCTAAGGCAAACCCACCACCATCAGTCAATGACGACTCATAGGGATCCTACTGGACCAGATGGAACTATCCGTGTGGATTTTGGAGGCTGCAACTCTTCATGGGAGCAAAGCCCTTCTCTTTCTCCCTCAGAGCAGCTGGTGGTTTTGAACTGCTGACTTCGCAGTTAGCAGCCAAAAGCAAAACCCAACAATCCTTGAGATAACTCTTCTCCTCGCCCCTCCATGTAACTGATTGCTAAATCCTGGAGACGTCACCTCCTAAATACTTCTAGAATTCGATTACTTTAATTCTGCTGCCGTGCCCCTCCTCCAAATCATCATAATCACGCAGACTCCCACAGGAGTCTCCTAACCTCAGCCTCACTGCCCACCACTCCCCACGCAGCAGCCAGAGAAGTCCAAACATGCTCCCACTCTGCTCCCGCCTGCAGAGTGGCAGCGGCCCCCTGCTGCCCTTTGGATGCTAGAAGGCAGGCCCTCCCTTCACACCACTCTCCCCATGACCTTCCCTGCAGCCCACGAAGGACTCTGAAGCTGTTCTCCCATCTTCCAACCCGCCCACTCATTTGTGACTCAGGGCCATGGCCCATGGGCGTCCCTGCCTAGAATCCCTCACATTCCTCTCCTCCTTTTGCATCTCGTCCTATCTACTCACCCGGGAGCATTCAGCTCAATTCCTAGTTCTTCAAGATGCCTCCCTTGACCATGCAAAAGAATTAAATCAGCCTCCCAGGTGGTCACTTCTCCTGTCACCCTGGTCATGATTGTAAGTCAGTTCTTCATGGTGTGACTGGTGGCTTAGTGCGTCTCCAGGGCTGTTGTGGAAGCCCCACAGGGGCGGAGGACACGCGAGCTCAGCATGTAGTAGGCTCTCCATACTTGGTGCATAAATGGATAAAAGGTAGTTCAAATAGACAAGAGAGCTGGGGACACGGACGTGGAAAGTAAAAGTGTGAATATAAAGGAGGCAGGGTCTAGGTGAGGAAGAACCTCAGCAGGCAATTCGTACCTCTAAGGGGCAGTAGAAGCAAGAAGGGCGGTGGGAGGAGGGCAGGTGGCAAGGCAGAGAGGAGCAATTCCAAGATGAGAGAACAGTAGGTAGCAATGAAGAAAGTGTGAAGTTCGAGAAGGAAAAGGCGGTCTACAGGGTTGAAGCATGGAGCAAAGCTACAAGCTAGGAAGTCTGGAAGTACCTTGATGGCCGACCCTTGATGAGCTGGTGAGCATGAAGCCCCACGAAGGGGCTCAGAGAGACATGGGAAGTAAGGCTTCGGCCATGGCGGGGGACAGGGGCACGTGTTCCTGATGCCTTATTGATGATCTCAATGACCATCCCTCTTCTGGGCATTTACAGCACTATGACGTATGGAAAACCGAGATGGGCTTCCGAAAGAGGGTGGGAAACATCCATTATCTTTTGCTTTCATTTTTCTGTGACCTTTTCAAAGCCCCCGCTTACATGATAATTTCCTACTGTAATATTATGAGGCGCTATGGATGCCTTCATTTTACAGATGTAGCAACTAAGGCTTTGGACGTAATGAATCCGTCCAAGTCACATACTGTAGTGGGCCCAGTGCCCTTGCTCTCGGTCATGACATATAGGTGGTATACTGTGAGTCTCTCTAACAGGATCTATGGCTCGCCTTTCCAATTGCAGTGTGGTTGAACAAAGGGCAAGGACCTTATCTTACTCATCTCCGTCGGCTTCGCATCCGCAACACCGTGACTTGCACAAAGTAGGGCTCAACCAAAGCTTGTAGACCAGGTAGCCCTCACAAAAAAGGTAGAGCCAACCCAGTGGCTGAATCCATTCTTCTCAACAGAGGCCCTGCTCCAAAAAGGACTCACGTGTGCTGCTTAACCTCCATCGCCGGCTCCTTCCCTTCCACCAGATTCTGTCTTCCTAAAACAGAGCTCTTCACTCTCGCTCCACGTGAGCCCAAGGCACATCACTAGGAGGTATGTGACTGTGTCAGTCCAGGTAGACTAGAAAAACAAATTCATAGACATTCATATGTGTATGAGAAAGAGGATTATATACAAGAGCAATTGCATATTGAGAAAACATCCCAGCTCAGTCCAGATCAAGTCCATCAGTCCAATATTAGCCCATATGTCTGATACCAATCTACAAAGGCCTCTTCAGACTCAATAACACAAGCTATGACCCCGAATGCAGGAAGATGACAGGCCAGTGGGTTGGAAGTCTTGTGGATCCAGTGGCACTGTAAGCATCTCAGCACTGGCAGCGGTCTTCATGTGGTTCCTTCAGCTCAAAACTCTGACTGCCTCAAAGTAGCTTCATGTGGCTTCTCCTTGGGAATGTCTCACAGGGAGTGGGACAAGAGAGAAAGTGTCTCCTCCCTCCAAGGAAGAAATTCAGGAGTTTCCAGAACTCTCAGGAGAAGCCATGCCCACACAGAGGCCTCATTGGCTATACAATTGTTGACAGGCTAGATAGATACTCCACTCCTACACTCTTAATCTTCAAATTGACACCAGACTATGTCACAACCACAGTGGCATAGTCGTATGTAGCAGGCATGTTGGCTATGAACTTTATACAGGAACCATGAAAACTGCTCAAGTTGAAGTTCACCTAAGGTGTATTTTGTGTTTCTGAGCATTTTTAGCACACAGGTGGTAAGGAATGAACGCCTCTTGATGCGTGTCATTTATGACACAATTATGGTTTTAAAACATGACCCCTCGAATTCTTTGACAATGCTCCCTTCACAAAGGGACCTCTATATTCCTTTCTTATGAATCTGGGCTCGGTGACAGCTTAAACAGAGAAGTGATGTTCTATCTGTTTCTGCACGCAGACCAGAAGATGGAGGCTCCGCGACCACATTCTTGACATACTTTCTCTCAGAGGCCAACCTCCATTCATTCTGTGAAACAGCCTGTGGAAAGGCCCTTGGGGAGAAGAACTGGGTCTCCCAGGTACCAGCCCTGGCTGGGCTCCTCAGTACCAAGCTATCCAACCAGATGGTCGTGTGAGTGGATCATCTGGGAAGCAGATCCTTCCTGTAGTCTTGCCACCCTGGCTGAGTGCTTGCCACCCCACCTTGCCCATACGAGTCCTTCTTGAATACCTGAACCATGAGAGAAACCATCATAAGAATTGTTTTAAGTGAATACTGCTTTGGGGAGATTTGCTACGAAGCAATGAACACCTGAACAGCCAGGGCAGTCTTCCAATAAGTCTGAAAACAACCAGGGCCGTGGCCATTCATCCTCCACCTGCGGTTCTCGCACCCTTGAGAATCCCCTCACCTCTGACTAGAACAAGACCAAGTCAAACCCATGTACAATGATTGTGGATCTAAGTCGAAATCCTTGAAACTTCAATGTTTCCTCCATTTATCGTGATGTTCCCTGTTGGTTAAATTGTGAGGATTTGGGTCTTCTTTACATTATGACTTAATCCACACTGAAGGCTGCAATCCTTGATCTTCATCAGCAAGTGCTTCAAGTCCTCCTCACTTTCAGCAAGCAAGATCATGTCTGCATATCGCAGGTTGCTAAGAAGCCTTCCTCCAATTCTGATGCCATATTCTTTTCATATAATCCCGCTTCTCTGATGGTTTGCTCAGCACACAGATGGAATAGGTACGGTGAGAGGATACAACTTTAACTCACGCCCTTCCTGACTTTATACCATGCAGTATTCCTTTGTTCTGTTTGTACGGCTGCCTCTTCATCCTTGTACGTGTTCATTAAGCACAATAACGTGTTCTGAAATCCCCATTCCTCTCAAGGCGGTCCACGATGTGTTATGACCCACACAGTCAAATGCCTTGGCATTGTCAGCGATACACAAGCAAACATCTTTCTGATGTCAGCCGTGATACCCCTTGTTCCATGTCTTCTTCTGAATCCGGCCTGGATCTCTGCCAGCTCCCTGCCCGTGTACTGCTGCAAGCTTTGTTGCATGATCTCCAGAAACATTTTCCTTGCATGTGATGTCAATGATACTGATCTGTAATTCAAGCGTTCTGCTGGGCCACTTTTCTTTGGAATGAGTACAAATATGAATCCCTTCCAGTCAGCTGGCCAAGTAGCTGTCTTCCAAATGTCCTGGCAGAGACGAATGAGTGTTTCCAGTGCTTCACCAGCCTGCTGAAACATTCCAGTTAGCAGTCCATCAACTCTTGGAGTTAGGGTCCAGGGCAGCTTGGGCTTCTTCTTAGACACCATTGGTTCTTACCCATATGCTACCTCTTAAAATGTTTGAACTCGGTGAGTTCTTTTTGGGACGGTGACCCTGTGTTTTTCTTCCATCTTCTTTTGCGGCTTCCTGCATCAGTAAATATTGCACCATGAGGCTTCATTTTTTTTCTTGAGTTCTTTCCATTTACAACAAGCTGGGCACATTCTTCCATTTAAGTTTTCCAACGCTTGATCTTGGCACGTTTCATCATATTTTACTTTGTCTCTAGCTACTCTTTGAAACTTTCTCTTTTTTTAATTAATCATTTTACTGGGAGCTCTTACAGATGTCATAATATTCTGTAGCTCAATCACATCAAGCAGTATTGTACGATTGCTACCACAATCAGTTTCAAAACATTTTCTTTCTTCTTGAACTCCTTGATATCAGTTCCCCTTTATTCTCTCCCTACCCCGTCCTGTCCCCCAGGAACCTGTATTGTTTCCTGTAATAGTATGTTTTTTGCCATGTCCTACACAATCCAATATAACTACTCACACACAATTCCGTTGTTTGATCCCAACGAGTGGGCCTGTACTGTCATCAATGCTGTCAGCTCACTATTCCTCCCTCGTCCCGTCCCCTCAGGGAACCATTACTCCTGTTGTTACTTCTGAAGGGTTATCTATTTTGGCTTTCAAGTATTCAGTGGTCTTCACTACACAAATGAACATACACAAATCTAACATGATTAATGGGGCAAAAAAATAAAACCCATAACAGTCAGGGGAAGAAATATTAAAGAACTAGAGGATACGTGTGGGGTTCACCAGTGCTGTACCGCATCCTAGATTTATCATCCCTTCTGTGTGGCCCTTCTGAGAGGGACTGTCCAATTATCTTGCAGGAATGTTTTGGGTCCCCACTACATCTACACCCCTTCACATCAATTTGATTGTTTTTTAACTTCTGATACCTGAATCTGTCGACACCTCATGATCACACAGGCTGGTGTGTTTCTTCCATGTGGGCTTTGTTGCTTCTCAGCTAGATGTCCACTTGTTTATTTATCTTCAAGCCTTTAAGACCCCAGATGCTATATCTTTTGATAGAAGGGCACCATCAGCCTCTTCACCACATTTGCTTATGCACACATTTTGTCTTCAGCGATCATGTCAGGAAGGTGAGCATCACAGAATGGTTATTAGAACAGTGTTCTTGTATTGAACACTTTGACGCCCAAGGTTCCTCTGCTTCCTTGTTGCATTTGCTCATATATACATAAGGAAGTACCCCCTCTTCCAGCCCCCCCCCAAAAAAAGAAAAAAAAACACTATAAAAGCTCCACTGGGCAGAGGTAGGCAAGCATTGTGCATTTCACTCTGAGTCAGAACACCCAGTGGTGTTGCCTGGGAAGGTTCTCTCTGGTCACAGTGAATTCTTTTATAAAACAAATTTCATTGAACCCCATTTTTTGTGATGCCCTAATTACAAAACAACTTACAGCTGTGAAATTTTGTTTCCCGCTCGGGAAAAATGATGCAGACACTGTTGTGATCTTGAACACAGCTTACAAAGACAGAGCTATGGGAAAAACCTCAAGCATACGAGTGGTTTTCTCATTTCTAAAAAGGTGAAATGTCAGTTGATGACAAACCTCATTCTGGATGTCTGTCAACTTCCCAAGCGGCTGAAAATGTCGACAAAATCCATGCACTGTGCTCAGAGACTGACAACAGACCATTGATGAGACGGGGAAAATGTCTGGAAGTCTTGGAACTCAGTTCAGCAAATTTTAACTGAAGATTTGGGAATGATAAGGGTTGTTGAGAAATGTGTGCCTTGGGCTCTGACTGACCAGGAAAGAGAGTGCCCAGTGGAAACATGCTGTGCTTTGGGAGAATAGCTCCGCGGAGACCCAGACTTCTTTTCCCAAGGTCATTACTGCTAAGGAGACATGGTGCCGTCCTGACGACCCCCAAACCAAACATCAATCAAGACGCCATTGTCCCGTCGCCCAAGAGAAGCTCATCAAGCGAAATCAAAGATCAAGATGATGCTCACTTGGGTTGGGTTTTTATGTGAGGGGGATAGAGCATTTTGAGTTCATTCCACCAGGTCAGACTGCTAATCAACCTTTCTGTTTAGAGGTTCTGAAAAGATTGTGTAACAGTGTGGGGCAAGAAAGGCTTCATGTGTGGCAGACAATGCACCTGCTCACACAGCCATCTCAGTGCGCCAGGTTTGGCAGAAAGCAACACACCTCTCTTGCCCCTGGCACCCTACTCATCTGACCTTACTCTGTGCGACCTCTTTTTGTTTCTGAGAATGAAGAGGGACATGAAAGAACCGCGATTTGATGACATAGAAGAGGTGAAGAAAAAAAACTAGGGAAACTTTTAAAAGTTGAATGAGATGACTATAATGAGAATGTAAACTGCACCAGTAAAGGCCGACATTGGGTTTGATGCTGTCAGCCATCCAAACAGATGAGTTTGAAAAATATTCCCAAGAATGGAATCACAGATTTGGCAAATGCATTAAGTGTGATGGAGAATACTCTGAAGGTGATAAGTTGTTTTGTTTAAAAAAATTTAAATACATAGCTTGGGGGAAAAAATTCCAGTGTTTTGGGTAGACTCTCGTATGCAAACATATATACATACATTTACATATATGCATATTTACCTATTTTTCCTTCTTTCCTCTTTTTCTATTTTTCCTCCTGCCCCACTGTCATGTTTACCATCTTTCCTCTCTCATTAGCTCCTCTCTGATACAATTTGATTGATCAAACACAATCAGAACAGCTTCAGCCTCCTCACCATCAATTCCAGAACACTTGCTGTTCCCCTGGACCCATGATTATTGGCTCACCGTACACCTCCCCCTGCCTCCTTGCCTCCATCCCCCAGATCCAGCTGCTGTCTCCCCTGTCTCAGTAAGATGGCCTATCCCCCCTATCTTGTCAGACAAACACCCACCCACAGGGGGGGGGCAAACCAAGAGGGGACCACAACAGACCAGTGATGGGAGCGAAGCCACGAAGTCCCTGAGGAATCCCGATTGTAGACTTCTGACTCAGGGGGCAGCGCTTGGCAACCCTCTTAACTGGCAGAGGGTTGCTCACAAGGAGGCCACACTGAAAGTCTAAACGCGTAACAGGGCTGGCAGGGGCTGCTCCATCCCTGGCTGGAGGAGTAGCATCGGGACGTTTAGGATGCATGCCTTTTGGACACAACTGCCGCAGACGAAGCGGGTGCATGTTGTTAGTAAGCTGCACCTGGGACATGGGACCCTGGAAGAACTGGGCACTGGACTGGTGGCTTACCACAGAGAGCCTCGTCGTTCCATGGAAGGGTCCCTGGGAGACTTGCGACTCTCTGTGGGTTCCTTTTATTGGTTTGTTTGTTTTGGGGTGTTTATCCCTTTGAAATGTCTGTTCAGCGCTTCTTTGATGTCATCATTCCTCCCACTGCCTCAGCTACTCTATGATTAAGAACAAGTTCCAGAGTCTATTCTGACATCACTTTGAGCCTTGCTTTCCTGTCTTAAATGGCCTTTGCGTTCTTCCTGCTTGACATTCTCGGTGTCTCCTGTCCTTAGTGCTCCATGATTCCAATGTGTTTTTGAGATGTTCTCAAAATTCCAGTGGGATGGACTCAGGGACCTATTATGGCTCTCGTGGAGAGTTTTTTCTTCAGCCTCCACCTGAACTTACATATGAGCAACCGATCATCTGCCCCTCACTCAGCCCCTGGCCTCATTTCCACTCCTGTCGCCAGAAAAGGTAAGCTTATCAAAATGCAATTTTCAAAAGTTGAATGAGGTAACTATCCTGTGAGTGCCAGATGCAAAATGTACCAGCAAAAGCCAATGCCAGGTTAAAAAGCTCGATGATGTGCATCCGAACGGAGGAAAGTGAATATCCCTTCAGTTGATATGGAAAAGATCTGCAGTTTTAATTTATTTGGGGATTTTTTGTTTTGTTGTCAGAGGCGACATGGTGAAATGGCTGCTAACACTGCTAACTTACTTTCAAGCCGCATTGCAGAGTGATAGCTTCCAAATCAACGGCTGGCTGTAACCAGGCCATGAGCTTCCTGTCTGGAGCTATAAAGAATAGGCCAGATGCAGGGCTGGGCTTAGGAAGGAATGCACCATGCTGCAGACCTCCCAGGCCTAGGTCTGGATCCCAGCTGGGCCGTTTGAGGACATGTGCTTAGGGGACAAATGGGAGATGAAGCCGGAAGGCTGGCTGGTTCTGTAGGCAGAGGCGTGGCATGTCAGGAACGGCAGGAAGCCGTTGAAAGTTACAGAACATCTGAAAGGCAGAGAGGATCCTGGACAGAGGGGGAGAAAACTGTGGAGCAAGCTCAACATCCTAAGAATGACTAGGTTCCCTGGTCTGACAGAGACGGGCGGAGCGGTCGGGACGATGACCCTGAATCTCTCTTTATGTCCAGAACTGAACTCACCCCCGAAGCTCAATTTTCAGTCAAGCAATAGATTGGCCTATGGAGTGAACAGGAACACCAGGGAGGCACACATTTCTTACACAATCAACCATGTGGCGGTGAAAAGGGCAGCCTTTGCCCGGGGAGTTCTGGTGGCATAGTGGTTACTCATTGGGCTGCTAACAGTCAGGTCAGCAGTCTGAAACCCCCAGCTGCTCCGCTGGAGAAAAATGAGGCTTTCTATTCCCACAGGCGCAGTTCTTCCCTGCCCTGTGGGATCACCATGAGTCCTCATTGATGAGAGGGCAGGAAGGGGGTGTAGGGGGCAGGAAGAGGGGTGTGGGCAAGGAGAGGCGGTGGGAGAGTGCTGCTACACTGCGGGGACCACAGCCTCACAACACAAAGTGAACGGTTGGAATGAAAAGCCAGTTTGCTCTCGAAATGTCCCCACGGGTCACAGCAAAGAGTCTCCTTTAAAAAAGGAGAGTTGCAAGCATGATGGTGACAATACGGGGATGATTTCCGATGCAGACTTAGTGTGAGGGGAGGGTCTCGGGGCCCTAAAAAGCACCGGGAGGAGACCCTGACCCCACCTCAGTCTGTAAAGAGGGAGCCTCCCTTCAGCTTCAGGGTTCTTGGGGAGCCCCAGTGATCAGCAGGGTGGGGGTGGGAAGAGGGGGGCAAGGAAGAATGTGAGGAGAGAGGCAGCGAAGGGTCCCTGGAGGCCCAGAGTGGGGGAGCTCCCCATTTGGTTCCCGTGCCTGCCCCCTCTCCTTCCGCTGTGTCTGTGCCGCAGGTGAGCTTCAGAATCACGCTGTCCTCACCTCCCCCGGCAGGCATCTCGGGGCCAGCGGGGGTGATGACGGAGAGGGACAGAGTGGCCAGCTCTACCCTGGCACAAGACGTGCTGCACAAACGTAGGTCCGGACCTGTTCCACCGACTCCAAAAGCAGCCCTGATTCTCGTCCCACCGGAATCCAGTGGCAGCCAGGCTGCTCCTGGGGCCTCTGACCGCTGAATACCCCTTGAGCAGGGCAGGGTGCCCCAACCGGAACACACCTGTCCATGAACAGCCAGACTCAGAATCCAAGCAGCCCTTGGGAGGAGTGGGTGTATGGGGCCCTTCACTTCTGTTTCCCTTGTCCTAAGACAGGCTGCCATCCAGGAGGGGCTTCAGAAAGTTCAGGAGGAAAGCCCATGATCTTTCCAGTTTACGTTCCACAAAGTTGTTGAAGCCACTGTGTACATGTGTGTGTGGATTGTTTATGGGCGCTTTTGTGCATGTATAAATATGTATGCATACGTGTTCGTGTGTGTATATATGTATATATTCAGATAAGCCTCAGGTTCTTCATCTATTAAAGGAAGACAGTCAGCTGTCCTCGAGCCCCGTGGAACTGTGACAGGAATCAGGAGAGACACCTGCGCTCATTCAAGGCGGTGCTCTCGTTGTTGCTTGTAGCAGTTAATAAGATGTGGGCGATATCTCTTACTGCTCACACTTATTAGCTCGTTGGATCAATAAATGGCCATTTACCCTGGGTTTTTAAAATACAATCCGGAGTCTCACTTCCCTCCTCCCTTCAAATACTGACACTTCATTTAAAACATAATTGACAATTTAAATATTTTTTAATGGACAACAAGGTAATTCAGAAAAGTAGTTGGTTGAATATTAGTATGTTAAAAAGTCAATAAAAACAAACAGACCAAACTCACTTCCCCTTCGGTTGGAGCTGACTCACATTGACCCTATAGACTAGGGTAGAACTGCCCCTGTGCATTTCTGAGACTGTAACTTTTTAAAAAATATCATTTTGCTGTGGGCTCTTCCAGCTCTTATAACAATCCACACATCAATTGTATTATATGTGTACATATGTTGCCATTATCATTTTCTAAACATTTGCTTTCTATTTGAGCCCTTGGTATCAGCTCCTCTTTTCCCTCCCCCCTCATGACCCCTTGATAAATTATACATTATTATTATTTTCATATCTGACACGGACCGCTGCCTCCCTTCACCCACATTTCTGATGTTCAACCCCTGGGGGGAGGGTATGCACTGATCATTGCAATCAGTTTCCCCCTCCTCGCCTCCCCTCTCCTCCCCCTCCTTCTCCCTACCCTCCTGGTATCGCTACTCCCATTTCTGTTCCTGAGAGGTTTTTCCGACCTGGATTCCGTGTGTGGAGAGCTCGTGTCTGTACCAGGGTACATGCTCCAGTCTAGCCGGAACTGAACAGCAGGAGTGTGGTCATGATAGTGGGGGGTGAGGAAGCCTCAAGGAACCAGAGGAATAAATACTGTGTTTCATTGGTGCGATACTGCACCCTGGTTGACCCACCCCTTCTTTGTGACCTTGCTGTGAGGGGATGTCCTGTCGACAGGTGGGTTTTGGGGAGATTAACTCTTTATGGGTAGCAAAGTCCCATATTTTCCCCACAGAGTGGCTGGGAGTCTGAACTACTAACTGAGAGGCTGAAAACAGAGGACAGGGCTGCGCACCGGCCAGAGGAGGGCCGGGGCGGCACAGAGGCCCCTCCTGTCGGTCCTGGGTCTTTCAGCACCAAGATGAGAGGTTGGAGACGGAGGCATGGGACAGAGACAGAATTTAGCTGGGAATGTGAAGTTGAGAAAGATTTTGAGGCAGGAAAAAAAATCCCGGGAGGGAAGGGAGAGCAGAGAAAGGGACGGGGGCATCTTGAGCCCCCAGGCGGGTTCCGAGACCCAACGAGTTAGGTCAGGGGAATCGCACCTGGCAGTTGGGCAGTGGGACATATATAGGGCTTGAGCCAAGGACGGATGAACTGATAAGGGGAAGGAGGCCTTCTGGTGCTGCAGTTGCAGGATCTGAGTCAGGATGTGGTCTGGAGTAAATCATCCTGGAACGCTGAGGGAAGGGGTTGTACAGACCAGGCCGGGGAGATAAGCTCCTTGGAACGCTAGAGGCAGGGACTGCACAGTCCAGCTCTGGCCTGGAGAGGCGGGGGAAGGGGCCACTCAGTCCAGCAGGCCATCTTTCGGAGAGCTGGGGAAGGAGGCTGCGTGGTCCGGCCCCGGCCCAAACACTACCTTTGCAGTTAGTTGCCCAACATGTAACCTCTCTGTCCCCAGGGCTAAAAGGTCACTGGCCTTCAGATATGCCACAGCCAAAAAGGAAATTTTACACTCATAAAATTTACAAATAATATTTACAATAATAAATCTTATGAATAATATTTGTTTAGCAAAATAACAAAATTTTACAAATAATAAAAGGTCCAGTGATAAGAACAAAGAGAAAGACAGATACTTAGAAACAAGCTTTAAAAGTTGCATGGCAGAAAGCCCTCAAAGGAAAGAGACTCTAGACAAGCAAAGCACTGCCCAAGAAGAAGAGCCAAGTCCTTAGGAGGTGTCTCTGATCACAGCCAAGGTCGTCAAGACAGTCTGCTCCTGGCGCAACAATAGATACAAGACCATTGGAACAGAATTCAGAACCCAGAGGTTAATCCACCATCCACCTATGGACAGCAGATCTTGCCCGCATGAAGGGCTAAGGCACAGTAAATGGGGGAGAGATGATCTCTTTATCAGACGTGCTGGCAAAACTGGGCATCCATTCTTCTGGGTTTGCAGAGAATGAAAGAGGACCCGGATCTCACACCACCTACAAAAATGAATTCAAGGTAGACCAATGCCGTACATGTGAAATCTAGAACTATAAAGGTTTTCCATGAAAAACGGGGCAAATGTGCTGTCGCTGTTAGGTGCCATTGTTAGGCTCTGACCCATAGCGACCCCACCCCGAACAGAAAGAACGCGGCCCCGTCCTGGGCCATCCTCACGATGGTTCCTGTGCCTGAGCCATTGACGCAGCCGCTGTGTCACTCCATCTCATCAAAGGCCTTCCTCTTTTTCACCACCTCTCCGCTTTACCAAGCACGATGCACTTCCAGGGACTGCTCTCTCCTGGCAGCATGTCCAAAGTATGCAAGACCAAGTCTTGCCGTCCTTGCCTCTAAGGAGCACTCTGACTGTACTTCTGAGACAGACTGGCTTAAATACACTATCAAGTATAACTGAAATACACAAACAGCGGAAGACAAACTAACTCACGGGACCTGCCAAAAATTAGACACTTGTGCGCCTACACAGATTTTTACCAAAAGAGTCCAAAGAAAGCCCACAGACTGTGAGGGAATTTACAGGACTCGTCTCTTAAGATTTCTAGAAAATATGAATATTTCAACAAGAAAAAGACAAACGAGGGAGGACATGAGCAGCTACTGCAGAAAGCGTTTATGCAGCTCAGAAACGTAGAAAGGAATGCTCCCGATCAAAGGCCATTTGAGAGATGCAAATCCAGACAACAAGAGTGCATCACCTCACCTCGGCATTACGAGCAAAATTAAAGACAACGATAACAACAACGAAAACAGAAAATACTGTTGAGGGTGTGGAGAGACGAGCCCTCCCTGCTGGGGCGCGGTAAAACATGCAGCCACTGTGGACAGCGGCATGGCGCTCTCTCGGGCTGTTAGACAGAGATGCCCTGTCTCCTGGCAGCCTCTCTCCTCAGCAGGCACGCCGGAGAAGTAATGCTGCAGCACGACCGGACAAAGACCCACCGTCTCCATCGCAGCACTATTCACAATAGCAAGGGGGTGGGAAGAACCGAATTGCCCAGCCATGGATGCATGGATGGATGAACAGACTTTGGGGTAGTGTGTACCATTTAAGAATAATGATGTATCTGTGAAACACTTCATCACATGAATGAACCCACAGGATATTCTAATGAATGAAATTAGTCAGTCCTCAAAGGTTTATTGCATGAGACTACTTTTGGTTTTTTTTTAAAGGTCATGAAAAGGTTTTCACACTAAAAGAAAGAGCATGGGAGAAGGGAGGGGAAGCCGCTGGTTAGAGGGTTAACATGAACTTGGATGACAGGGAAGGAAATATATGAGGGAGGTTGGCAAAAAATGGTGGAGGCAGGGGAAGGCAGTCGGAGATGTTCAAGAGTTCAAGGTAACAGAGGCAAAGACTGCTAAATGCACAATCCTGCAGTAACCGTGATCCACAAATAGAGGCATGGGCAGACACACAAGCTGAGTGTATATGGGAGGGAGGGTGGCCGTTTGTCTTTGCTGCACATATATGAATATGGAGCACGCAGGGGGAACATTATGAAAGCTTCTTAGACATAATCAAGCACTTTGAAGCAATGGGCTACTGGGTCTGGGGCTCAGGACCACAGTCTCAGGGGACACCAAGTCATTTACAATAGTGCACCCAGAATTGTTTACATGCTACTTCGGTGAGTAGCAATTGAGGTCTTAAAAGTTTTGAGTGGCCATCTAAGATACAGAAATTGGTCTCTTTCTGTCCAGAGGAAAGAAAATTGAAGACATAGGGAAGCCATTTGTTCCATGGATTAATGGATCGTATGAAAATCCATTTCCATGACCCTGATACCAGAACAATTAGATGGTGCCCGGCTGCTCTGAAAAGGATCCCATTGGAAGGTCTTGAATAGAAGGTCTTGGTGGGGTGGTGGGGAGCAGGAATGAGGAACAAAACTCAGAATCATAAAAGAGGTCAATCTGGCTGGTGCCATAGAGACCGGTGGGTCTTTAGCCAGCCTTCACACCTGGCACAAGTGCACCCTCTTCAGCCAAACAGTAAGTAGGTCTGCAAAGGAAACAATGCTGTAAAATGAGTGAGGCGTGAGCACCTTAGAATAACTGATCAATTGATTCATCACTGGAGATCAGAAGGCAGCATTTGCCCAGGACAACATCCTGAAAGGTTGGAAAAGAAGAGGGATGGGGAAATGCTGGGGGAAGTGGGATGAGTGACATTATGCGGTGGGGATCGCAGTGAAGGAGATGAAGGCAAACGTGAGCGAATTTCCGAAGGTAAAACTGACCATCTGCACTGTACGCCTTCCCCCAACTCACAGTGAAGAGCTTTTGAAAGCATGGTGTAATATGCATGATTTAGATCATGTTTTGGATAGTCGGCTGATGTGTGTTTTTATACAGGATACAGTGCTTGTCACAGTTGTCTAACTTCATCTGATTAGGTTTATCCACTGAGCGATAATCATTATGTACACACTAGGGAAACCTTGGATCGTGACTTGTTGGGAGGATTATGAAGTCTTGATAAATCCCTTAAAAAATAAAGGGTTGAGATATATTTTCTATTAGAAAACAAAAGGGGAAGTTTTAAATGTTGTTGAGGGGTCCCCCCAAACAGTTGCAACATTAGACTGAAGGAGAAAGCACAAAGATGCTAATTCTCTCTAAATTTATCTCTAAGTTTAGCGTGACCCTAGTGAAAACTACATTTGTTTATTTTTTTTCTTTTCAACTAGACAAGCTGACTTTGAAGGTTCCTATGGAAAAAGAAACAAGAAAAACTAGGAAATCATGAAAAGTGAGATAATGATGTGTGAAGACTTTGCCCGGTGAGATGGTGACATGTCTTATAATGCGACCGTGTCTAAAGCTGCCGTGGTCTTTAGCCCAAGAATTTATGAGACAGAGCAAAAAGTCCAGAAATGAGCTGAATGCAAATTTGTATGAAAAAATGTGATACAGAGTATAATTCAATTAGTCAGCAATTCAATAAATTAGTCAGGTATTTAATAAATGCTATTGGTTTGGCCACCTGGGAGAAAAAGGGGAAATTCTGAATCATTGCTCTATTCCAATATAAGTTTTAGGTGTATCACAATTAATAATGATAGCAAATTAAACCACAGGAGTACATAGGAAGCAGGATTTACAGGGCTAATTATACACATAAATACACTAGAAATGAGTGATCTCAAGAAGTCAGAAAAACTTTAAAAAGAAACCCAGAAAAAGCAGGGAAGAATAAAGATAATGTGGAAATTAAACCAGGAGAGCATACTTACTGAGGATCATCCAAGTCAGAAATTCATGCTACTGTTTTTAGGGCGCTTCTGTTGTTTTATGCTTTTCTGTAGATGAAATCCAGGCTAGGTAAATCTATAAAGACAGTAACTGGATTATCAGTTTCTTGGGGGTACGGCAGAGAAGGTTGGGGGAATGGGAAGCTAACAATGAGTACAAGAAAGAAAAAAGATGTTCTGAAATTGTGATAATAGGTAACCAACTCTTTTTAATATGATTGAGCTATTGAATTGTATGAGATCTGAATTGTATGTCAATGAGCCTAATTTTAAAAGTCTAATACTTCTTAATGGCAGCATATAAGTACTAAAAGAAAACATGAAAATTAATTGCTATACTATTGGGTGGGGAAGCCCTTTCCAATTATGATGCAGTCACTTGTCCCCCGTCCTGTTCAAACTTCTCTGAATCACTCGTCACTAACTAGCGTTCAAAACACTTCGCTCTTGTTTATTCATTGTGTACCCTCCAACTAGACAGAGGCCATCTCCCCAGTGCCTAGAATGGGCCTGCCACACACTCGGGGTTCAGAAACGCGGGCTGGCTGTTAAAAAGGAGGGTGTGTCTCTTTAATAGCGAGAGTGCCTAAAAAATCCAATGTGGAAAAGGAAACGAATAGAGCGTTCACATAAAAAACTGCTCAGAACCAGTTACAAGGATCTACATATGACCTCCTCCCTGGGGGACGGACAGCGGAGACATGGGGCAGTGTAAGACGTGACAAAACAATAATAATTTATAAATTATCAAGGGTTCATGAGCAAAGGGGAGCAGGGAGGGAGGGGGAAAATCAGGAGCTGATACCAAGGGCTCAAGTAGAAAGCAAATGTTCTAAGAATGATGATGGCAACAAATTTACAAATGTGCATGACACAATGGATGGATGGATGGATGGATGGATGGATGGATGGATGGATGGATGGATGGATGGATTGTGTTAGGAGTTGTACGAGCTCCCAATAAAATGATTTAATAAAATAAAAAGCTGCTCACTTCATTCATAATGGGGGAAATGCAAATGGAGAAGTAATGAGATACCATTTTTTATCGATTAGGCTGGAAAATAATGAGGAAAAAGGATGACTCAGAGTGCTGACAGGGAACAATTAGGCCTTACACTGTCGACAGAAGATAATGAGACAGTATTTATCAAAATTTCAAAGGCGTACACCATGGACAGCTAAGTCCCATCACCATGAGTTAGGCACACGCGCAAAACGGCATCTGTTCAAAGATCATCCTTGCGGCAGCGTTTGTAATAGGGGGGAAAAACAGAAGCAATTTAGCTATCAACAAGGGACTGTTTAAATAATTTATGGTACATCCATTCAGTGAAACTGCACAGCCATTAAAATGGCCGAGTCTGTCTTTCATGCTCAGATTTGGAAACGTCTCCAAGACGTACAGTTAAACACAGAGCGATGTGGAATCGTGAGTGCGGGGTGTGACCAGGTGTGTCCGCTGCAGCACTCAGAGGCACAGACGCCTACTGGAATGCTGTGCACGACACTGGTCAGAGTGCCCGCCACCAGGTAGGAAGCGAGTGACTCAGAGTAACAATGGGAGAAGATATTTTTATTGTGTATCTTTCGGATTTTGTATCATGGCCTGCATACAGAGCCCTAACGGCACATTGGTTAAGGTGCTGGGCTGCTAACCCAGCAGTGGTCAGTGGTCGCAACACACCAACTGCCCCCTGAGAGAAGGATGAGGTAGTTGGCTTCCGTAAAGATATACAACCTTGGAGATCCTATAGAACAGCCCTATGGAGCCCTGGTGGTGCAGTGGTTCCGAGCTGGGCTGCGATCTGCATTGTCGTCAGTTTGAAACCACCTCCATGGAAGGAAAACAGGTTTTCTACACCCCTAACCAGTAGCAATCTCACAAACCCACAGGGGGTTGCTATCAGGCCGCATTGACTCGAAGGCAGTGCGTCTGTTGTTTGGTTTAATAGGGTCGGCTCTCTGGTTTTGAAGAGAACTTCAGACTGCACAAGTGTGGTAGTTTCATCGGTTCATGTACGATTCTGGGAACTCCCTCTCTTCCTTCCTGTTGACAAGCCACGCAGAGACTTGCTCAGACCTGTGAGAGCCTCTCTCTCTGCTTCACCTTCCTGTTGATGAGACTCATAGAGCCATGCTGAGACCCGGGAGAGCCCTGGAGATGCTTCCACCGCCATTGGATCCCCAAGACTTGCACCCCCTGGCCTGTGATCTTCCTGCACTTCGTACCATTGCATGTGCTGCATGAGTCTGAATATGGGCTAGTATTGAACTTAGGGGGCTAATATTGGACTTAGGGGCGTGAGTTGGACTGGGCTGGGATGTTTTCCTGATACATAACTATTTCCTGATACAGAGCTCTCTCTCTTACACATATAGGAGTGTCCATGGATTTATGTCTCTAGTCAACCAGACTAACACAATGCGTCTTTCACTCTTTTTCTGTCCTCGAAGTTTGCTAAAGGAGTCCCGTGGTTACACGTTGGGCTGTCAACTGCGTGGTGGGCACTTCCCAACTGCCGGCTGCTCCACAGGGAAAAAGACCTGGCTTTCTGCTCCTGTAAAGAGCTACCGTCTCCGAAACCCACAGGGCAGTTCTACCCTGTCCTGTAGGGTCGCTGGGAGGTGGCATTGGCTCAGTGGCCCTGAATGTGGAGTTTGGGTACAGGGTTGCTATGAGTCAGAATCAGCTTGGCAGCAATGGGCTTGGGGGGTTGGGCCAGTACTACGACAGGGTCTCGGTCTGTCTATATCCGGTTCCAGATGCATGTGGACCTTTGGAAACTTGAAAATGGCCACAGTGGTTTCCTCAACAAAGAGGGGTGTCTGGAGATCGGGGTGGGTCAGTGCTCGACGACGAGCAGCAAAGTTGGAAGTTCAGACCCACACAGAGGCATTTCCCAAGAGAGACCGAGGATGTTTGCTTCCCCAGAGTCCTAAGGACCCTGTGCGCTCCCTCTCGATCCATAAACGTTGGTCTGTAAAGCCATACAAACCACTGTGCGGATGGCAGTTCTGAACACTAGGAGTGCCGTGAGTCAGAACCTACGTCCATTGGTGGCGGGGCGGGGGCTTGGGTCCTGAGAACAGGGGGATGGGAAACTTGGTGCCAAGCATACGTTTGTGCTGTCTTGACCATGTCCATGTATTCAGTGCCTGTGCATGAAAATAGCAAAACGCCTCTCTCCTCGCTCCTCTTGGCTGCTCCTCTCTGTAGCTCTCTCCTGGCCTCTAATCCCCTCAATCACGCTGTACAGCCACCGGTGTCGGGGTGCCCAAGAAGCAAGGTCAGCATGGTCTCACTTGCGTTTACTGGTCTGTAGTGAGCCATTTCATATTTTCCCACATCAAAGAGTACGTTTCTAGGGATGGCTGGCTTCTCTCCATCCCCCAGCCCCACAGCACAGGGTGCCTAACAGAATCAAAGCCTCTTCAAATTCACAATCCCTAACATGGGCGGAGTGCCCAAGAAGCAAGGCAAGCACGGGCTCACTGGTGCCTACTGACTAATCTGCAGTGAACCCTTTCAGGAAGCCCATGTGAAACTTCACTGCAGGCGAGTCAATGAGCACCAGGAGCCCCGCTTACCATGGTTACTGGGGAACAGCCCCTTCGCAAAGGTCAGGCGTGGACTTTGGAATGAGACACATCTGGGGCAACTTTCTGCCTCGAGCTTCCTCGTCTTCACCTGGAAAATGGGGACTGCAGCTGACGCTGTGCTGTGGGCATGGAGGGGGCCCTGGCGGCATCGTGGGTACCTGGTGGGCGGCTGACGACAAGGTCAGCAGTTCACAACCACCAGATGAGGCTCTCGGCATCTATAAAAGAGGAGCCCTGGTGGGGTCATGGTTACACAGTGGGCTGCGATCCCCAAGGTCAGCGGTTCACAGCCATCAGCCGGGCTTTCTACTCCCGTTCACAGTCCCAGTGTCAGAGACTCGCGGGATGGCTCTACCTGTCCTATAGGGCCGCTAGGAGTCTGAACCGACTCCACGGCAGTGAGGCTGTCGTGGGGGTTAAACTGCGTCCATCTCGTGTGGACCTGGTCAGTGGCAGCAGCTGCCAGCATGAAGCTGCTGCTCTGGAATGTACAACTCACAGGCAGGGCTGGGAGGCTGGACCCCTCCAGGTCCTGTTTTCAGATGCCCAATAGCAGCCACCTATGAGCTGTCTCTTTTCAAACCATTTTCTTGAGGGTTCTTACAGATCTTGTAACAATCCACCCATGGATTGTATCAAGCACATTTGTACATATGTTGCCATCATCATTTCCAAAACATTTTCATTCTGCTTGAGCCCTTGGTATAGGCTCCTCTTCCCCCCTCCCTCCCCAGCCTTCCCACCCTCGTGAGTCCTTGATCAATTATATCATGTTACTATGATTCCGTGTCCGTTTTCCAAGCCGTCTTTAAGGAAGAGAGAAATGGCGGGGACTTTTTGCATTATCCGTCTCTTCCAGCACTTGCTGAGGACCTCTCAGGAGCCCCTCCTGCCGGCTCTCAGTGGAGGGTGAAGGAAAGCTACCCCAAACCCGCTGCCTGGGCTTGTGGCAACGGTGCGTTTCTGAGCAGAGATGCGTCACAGGCTGCTCAGTGGCTGCGTCTTAGAAGTAGACCATCAGAGTTTTGGGGTGTTTTTTCCCAAGGTGCCTGTAGGTGGATTCGAACTGCCAACCTTTCAGTGAGAGAGCAAGTGCTTACTTGTTTGCCCAAGAGATTGAAAAAGAGTACCTCAAATTGCTCACACACCCAGCATCCCAGGGCCCCAAATACCAGCCTGCCAGGAGTCCTTGTTCGGTGTACACAATATGGAGGATTTGTGGCAGGGGAAGAGTGGGTGGCAGGAGAAACTAACAGTCAGGGGAGGGGCTGTTTGGCCAGGTAGGCATTATGGGTGGGTTGGGGCAGCGGAGAGAGACTAAGAAGCAAAATCGCCTGTCTCAGGGGCAGCAAGGAGGCTTCTGCGGCAGAGTCAAATATAGACCTATTTCCATAAAGGCACTAGCCGCTGCTTCTATAAATACCTCAGCTAGTTTTCCGGGGTTCTCATGTGACTTTGATGCCAACCTCGGCTGCGGGGATCCGTCGCCATGGTGACCGGGTCACGTGACCAGTCGTTCTTCATTCATGGCAGGTTGCTGCGTCCAGGATTAGGAGGCAGGGCGTGCTGGAGGGAGGGGGCTGGAGGGGCGGCCAAGGTGAGGGGAGCTAGGCTGAACAATGACTAACCATAAAGTTTCCAGCCTTGGGGAGGCGGCAGGATGGGGGGCAGGAGGGGCAGGCTGCAGAGCTCGGGCTCTACTGCAAGGCTGCTCCGACAGGATTATTGATCTCCCAGGGCTGGCTGTCAGGGCAGGGATGGTTCTTTATTATTATTTCGGAGGCTGCGGCCATCCTTGTCTTGGGGCCAGAGAACCAAAGGTTCAGAGCTCAAGGCACCTTAACAATCCTCTAGGCCACCCAGCCCCTCCCTCTGTGTATCCTGGGAGAAAGGAGCCTCGGGAAGGTGGAGCGACTTGCCCAAGGTCACAGGGGAAGTCGACTGCACAATTAGGGCAAACACCAGGCCGAGTGTCGGGCAGACTGCTTCCCGCACCGGCCACCGTCAGAACTCAGCTCTGGGCAGGGGATGGGGCGATTCTTCTCCGAGTGCCTTGGGCCCCCGCGTTAGTCCAGCTGGCTGGAGTCACCGGTCCTTGGAGGGAGGTGAGGACAGCGCTCCTTTGGTCTGTGCCAACGCTCTGCTTCAGCCCCTGGCTGCGTGCTGAGAGTGGCCAATAAATCAGGCAAAGCCCCAGGGTGTTGATGGGAGCCAGATGTGCATGGCCATCTCTGGCCATCTCTTTTGATCAGTGCGCCCCAGTTCTGCCCCATGCAGCTGCTGCGTCACCCCCTCCCCACCCCTTGCCCCAGCCTAGCACTGAGGAGGGCCTAAAGGGGCAGGGACAGAAGTCCATCTGCCCTCCCAGAGCTGCCGTGCTGAGGAAGGCACAGAAATCAAGGGGTGAGCAAGGAGCCCTGGTGGTGCGCTTGGTTAAGCGCTGCGTGGCAACCCTATGGGTGGACCGTTCAGATGCACACAGAAGAGAGCCCGGACAGTCTGTCCCCCACCCCACCCTGCGAAGACAACCTCGGGGCAGTTCTGTCTGTCACGTGAGGTTGCTATAGGCTGGGCTCCTCCTGATGGCTCCTGAGAACGACAGTAGCAAAAGGAGAATTGCAGAGGGTTCCTCGAGGATTGGAGAGGCCGGTGTGGGCTGGTGGAGGGAGGGGCGGACCCATCCCGGGGGAAACTCAGTGGTGGTGGGACTAGGCAGGGTGTGCAGGGCTGGATGGGCACGGTCTGACTGCCGTGGGCAAGGTGAGGATGCTGTGGCCGAGCGTGTGGTCTGGGGGCTGGGACTGCAGGGCTGTGACAGGGCCCTGTCAATCACCCGGGCTCCAGCAGCTGGCAGCGCACAGTCCAGGGTGGGAGGGACTGGACTCCACCAAGAGGAAGAAACACTTGCGTTGAAATATTTATTACTGGTGGAGACAGAGAACAAGAGCAGACATCATCGCCGGACTGGAGGGCCTGCTCTGTTGTCAGCATCAGCTAAGGGCTCTGTCACCGCCGGGCCTTGGGGCAGATGTCCAGCAGGTCCCCCTGAGGTGGGAGCAGCGGCATGGTCCTCCTTCACTCACGCAGCCTGGGTGGAGCTTTCCAGGGGTGGTGGAGGGGTGAGGCTGAGGGCACTGTCGCCCCTGCCACCCCACCACACCCACCCCTCCATCTGTTAGCCAGGAGAGGGATCTAACCTCACACCCTCCTCCAGGCTCAGCACGACGGGGGTTCGATCTGAAGCAGGAGGCTGTGCCCAGCCATCGAATGTCACGTTTTCTCTGTGCTCCTCCACCAGCTGAGCGGCCACACTGTGTGTGCCCATGTATGTCTGCACGTGTCCATATGTCTGTGTCCATATATGACTGTGTCCACGTATATCTCTCTGTCTGTACATGTATGTCTGTGTGTCCATGCATGTTTCTGTGTGTCCATGTATGCCTGTGTGTGTCCATGCATGTCTTTGTGTATGTCCATATGTGGTACTCTGTGTGTCCATGTGTGTCTTTGTGTCCATATATGATACTCTGCGTGTCCATGTTTGTGTGTGTCCATGTCTGTCTGTGTGTATGTCCATGTGTGTCTGTGTGTGTGTCCATGTCTGTCTGTGTTTACCAAGATGGGAAGGTCCTGGGGTCCCACCTATTTGTCCCCTATCTTGTGTAGCACTGTTTCTAGCTGCCCTTGAAGTGGCCCAGTGACCTCATGCACACAGCAGTGAAAGAGTGCCCTGTCCACGGCAAGGGCCATCAATCTGTCCAGGGTGGGCCTGAGAGGGGCTGGGATTCAGCATGGTGGCACAGAAAGAGCTGGCCTTTGAGACAGACTTGAACCTGGTGCTAGCTTGTCACGCGTGTGTGACCCGGAAGCTTATGTAGTCTCTCTGAGCCTCAGTTACTTCTCTGTAAAAGGGCAGCTGGTCACCTCTCTTGCTTGGTGGTGGTGAAAATGAGAGATGACATTTCCACCGTGACTGGCACACACGGAGAGTGTTTTCTAAAAGGTGGCTCTCCTACATGAGAGGTGGGTAAGTAGACACACCTCCTCGCAGGTTCCCTCAGCTTCAGTATTCACCTGTCCCGGAATTCTCCCTGAGTTTTCCCTTCTCGCATCTTCTGTGCACGCTCCCTTCTGCCTAGACAGTCCTCCCACTCAGCTCCGCTCATCCAAAACCTCACTGTCCTTCAGCGTCCCATTTAAATGTCACTGTCTCCCTGCTGTCTCTCCTGGTCACTTCCAATTCAGGGCTCTCCTTCAGTGGACTCAGCCAGCCCATCTCACGGGTGGTGGTGTGTCCTTCAGCACCACACCTGTGTTAGGCAGGGTTTTCTAGAGAAACAAAACCAGGACACTTATGTTTATATATACATGTGGATAGGTTGATACAGCAAGAAGGACTATAACAGCTAATTAGTCCACACCGCAGTACAGAGGGCTCAGTTCAACTCACTTCCGTGGAACAGTTAATATACTGGAAGTCCTTCAATTCACATAGGCTGCCAGGTCCAAGGTCCGGGAAGCAGACAGTGGAGTCTTCCTTCAGTCAAGACAAGCAGAGTCTGCCCACGGCAGCAAACAGCAGGGCGGGTCAGTAACAGTCATCTGCTCAGGATCTTAGGGAAGTAGGCCCAGATTCCTTATGGGCCTCAAGCCATGCAAGGTGGCAGGATACACCAGCTTCAAGCACAGGCAATGCACACACCAGCAGCGTGTCGAAGCAGATCTCGAAGGAGTCTCAGGCTCTCGTAACACGATCCATGGGTTGGCCTGGCCCACAGGCAGTGTAGCACACAGGGTGAAGCAGAGAACCAGCTAAAGCAGCTGCGTGCTGGCCTGATCACCAGAGAGCAAGGGGCGGGGGGGGGGGGGAGGGCCTTGCCGATCCATTTATCTCTTTGACCTGATTAATCCCACATGTTCCCATTGGCCAGGTTGGCACAATAAGCCAACCTATCACAGCTCCCCTCCGCAGCCTTCAACAGCAGCAGCAGCAAGCTCTTCTACCATGACGGAATGTGACTGACTATGCTGAGGACCCAACCTACGTCCCCTTAAGGTTTAGCGACTTGTCTAAAGTCACGCGGCAGGAAGGTGGGGACAGTGGGAAGGAAGCGCAGGCCACCTGGGTCCACAGCTTGTCCACCTTGCACACCACTCTCCTCTATCCTTCCTGGTCATTTCGCTCTGACCTGACCATCTTCTCCATCTCCCACTATATGATACACATCAGGATAATGGACCAGGAAGAATGCTCAGAGCTGGAGTTAGATAGGCCCAGCTTTAAAGCCCAACTACCCCTGACTGGCTAGGCAACCTTGGGCACGTCCTTCATCTCACCACGCCTCCATCCCCTCCTCTGGGGTTGTGGAGTGGTTAAATGAACAGATGACTCAGGGCAGCAAGCCTCCCCATTCACACTTCCCGTTTCTCTCCGGAGCTCAGCACAGGCTGGGAATGTAACAGGGGCACCAGACCAGTGCCCTGGTGCCTTGGCGTCGCTTCTGGCAAAGGATGGCCCCCTGCATGTGTGAGGAGATCTTTTACTCCATAAGGTTTCCAATGGCGGGTTTTCAAAAAGTCGATTGCCAGACCTTTCTTCTGAGGCACCTCTGCCTGGACTCAAACCTCCCACCTTTTGATTAACAGCCGAGCACATTGACTGATGGCACTAGCTAAGTACTACCTCCTGAAGGAACCCTGTTGAGCCAGCGGTTACACACACTGCCAGGTCAGCAGTTCAAATCCACCGGCTGCACAGTGGAAGAAAGTGGAGGCATTCCACTCTCATCAAGTGTCGGTCTCAGAAACCCACAATGGCAGTCCTGCCCTGCCTGTAAGGGCACTCTGCGTTGGAATCAACTTGATGGGAGGGGGATAAACAACTTGTGTGTGTGTGGCAAGTACACATAGTCAGCCTTCTCTGTCCCCATCAGGAGCCCCGGTAGTGTAGCAGGGTGAGCACTGGGCTGCTAGCCATAACGTCAGCAGTTCAAAGCCAGCAGCAGTTCAGGAGGAGGCTTTCTTCTACTGCAGAGAGTGACAGTCTCAGAAATGTCCGGGCAGTTCTACCCCATCCTATAGGTCTTATAGGATCACGGCAGTGGGATTGACTCCAAGGCAGTGAGTTTGGGTTTTGGCGGAGACACAACCAGGAACCAGCACCATCTCGAGGGCTTCCTGTGCCCTTTCATCGTGTCCCTCGCAACCACACCATGCAGCTCACAACACGCCACACTCACTGCCACCCAGCTGATGCCAACTCAAGGAGACCACCCTTCAGGACCCTGTGGGTTTCTGAGGCAATCACTTTACAGGAGTAGAAGCTCCGTCCTTCTCCCTCGGAGCGGTTGGTGCTTGGTTCCAAACTGTTGACCTGTGGTTGGCAGCCAACATGTGTCCACTACGCCAGCAGGGCTCCACACTATTCAGTAGCTGCTGCTGTTAGCACCACACCAATTTGCAAAACCAAAGCTTAAAAACTATAAGCTGAGAGGTTGAGAGACCGGCCCACATTTCATAACGATGCAGCAGAGCTGGGATTTGACCCCAAGCCCAGGCTCTGAACCAGCTGACTGATAACCTCACCTACATTTCTCCTGGACACTGGTCCAGGCAGGAATCACAGGTCCCCTTGTTCAGATGGAGAAGTCAGTGCAGGAGGGTATGGCGTGACCCACTCAAGGTCACACGCCAGTTGGTGGCAGAGTTGGTTCTAGAACTCAGGGCTCCTGGCCCTGGGGTTCCACTTTCTCGCTCCCCGCTGCCTGTGGTGAAGATTGGAGAGCTGAAGAGGCAGGGCTTCTGGGACGTTGGCCAAGAAGTTGGCCACAGGCCTTACCCCGAGCCCAGAAAGCCTCCAGCCGTGGAAGAATTTGCTTTGAAGACTAAGGATGAGTCCTGGCAAGGAGAGTCATTCCTATTTTTGCTCCAGACAAATGTGCGGCTGCCGCAGATTCCATGATAAATCTTTTTGCTAAGGATGAAACATGACTCTGGGCTGATTATGTGCACAGAGTCTTTGGACATTATACAAGTCAATTACGGAGACCCAGTTCTCCATCCCGAGCGGAGATATTTTCATCGAGTGGCTGTAACCGAGCCAGAGCCTCCTCAGGAATCCATCTGGGAAGCTGTTTCACTTAGTGCTTCGTGCAGGGGGGGTGGGGGGGGAGAAGGGCGGAGACTGCAACACGGTGAGACCCTCAGGAAAGACGTCCCCTGCTACTATCCTGATGACCTCTACTCTGTGTTAACCCCAAAGGTCACCGCTAGGCTGCTGACTGGACAGGTGTGTTCTGCCCCGGGTGAG
This sequence comes from Tenrec ecaudatus, assembly GCF_050624435.1. NCBI lineage: Eukaryota > Metazoa > Chordata > Mammalia > Afrosoricida > Tenrecidae > Tenrec > Tenrec ecaudatus. Next base: position 144,457,408 of record NC_134530.1, on the reverse strand, counting down.
AGTCTGGAGTCTAACATACCCTCACTGCCAGCTGTCTGGAGCTGGGCAAATACATGGGTTTCTAACCCAGGCTGAAGCCCAAGGGCAGAACTATGAGCAGGGCCGTGTTTCCCCCAGGCTAGACACACAGGGGTGCTTCCAGAGACCCTGGGCACCTTCTTCCCTGAACCCCCCACAGCCTTCCAGCCCTCAGAGGCTCTGGGCATCCCAGCTTGCCAAGACTGGGAACTGGGGACTGCTGTGGGTCGAAACGAGAAGCCGCGGGTGGCCTCCTGAACCAGGGTTTTCACCCGGACATGCGTGGTGCTCTGCAGTGCCTAGCTTAGGCCAAGGAGTGACTTCAGTGTTTCAGAGCCAAGGCTTGTGGGCCTGGCAAGAATACAGGCTGGAGGACGGGCTTCACCTACTGCTTTGGATAGGCTTTTAACCTCTCTGGGCCCCCAGCTTAGGGTATTTTTTAATACTTTTATTGGGGGCTCTTACCACAATCCACACATTCATCCAGTGTGTCAAGCACATGTGCACATATGTTGCCATCAACATTTTCAAAGCATTCTCTTCCCACTTGTGCCCCTGATATCAGCTCCCCATTTCTTCCCCCTCCCTTCTTCACCCTCCCTCCCTCATGAACACTTGATAAGTTATAGATTACTTTTTTTCCCTTATCTTACATCATCCTCCGTTGCCCCTCACTCACTTTTCTGTTATTCGTCCCCCTGGGAGGAGGTTATAGATTGATCCTTGTGATCAATTTCCCCTTTATCCCCCCCACTCTCCTCTAATCCTCCTGGTATCTCTACTCTCCTTGTTGGCTCTGAGGGGTTTATCTATCCTGGGTTCCCTGTGTTTCTGGCTCTGATCTATAGCAGTGTGCATGCTCTGGTCTAATGTGATTTGTAAGGTAGAATTGAGGTCACGATAGTGGGGTGAAGGAAGCACCAAAGAGCCAGAGGAAAGTTGTGTGTTTCACCAGTGCTATACTGCACCCTGACTGGCTCATCTCTTCCATGCGACCCCTTTGTAAGGGGATGTCCAATTGTCTAGAGATGGGCATTGGGTCTCCACTCCATGCCCCCACCCCCATTAACCTTGGGTATGGTTTTGTTCTGGATCTTAGATGCCTGGTACCTGATCCCATCAACACCTTATGATCACACAGGCTGGTGTGCTTCTTCCATATGGGTTTTTTGCTAATCAGCTAGATGGCCACTTGTTTATCATCTTTAAGCCTTTAAGACCCCAGATGCTATATCTTTTGATAGCCAGGCACCATCTGCTTTCTTCACCACAATTGCTTATGCACCCATTTGTCTTCAGTGATCATGTCAGGATGGTGAGCATCACAGAATGCCAGATTGTTAGAAAAAAGTGTTCTTGTGTTGAGGGAGTACTTGAGTTGAGGCCCAATGTCCATCTGCAACCTTAATTCTTAACGTATAAGTATGAGTACATAGTTCTACCCCCTCTCATTTTATATATATATGTGTGTTCATACGTTCTCATGTTCATGTGTAAATATATATATATACACATGAATATGCCTGTGTTTAGGCCTCTGTAAATGTCCCTTGCCTCCTAGTTCTTTCCTCTATTTCCTTTTTACTTCCCTCTTGTCCCACTGTCATTTTCGTCCTTCATGTGGGTTAGTAACTCCTCGCTGCTACATTGCCCTTGATTGAGACCCACTGGGCATCCTACCACCTTCCTTCCATTGATTTTAGTTCACTTGTTGCTCCCCTGTCCCTGAGTTGGTTGCCCCACCCCCACCTCCCCTTCTCCTGTATCCGCCCCGCCCCCCAACCACTGGCCCTGTTCTTTTCATCTCCAAATTATTTATCCCGCCTGTCTTATCTAGATAGATATTCAGATACATTAATAAGTGCAAAACCCAGTCAAAGATAAATAAAATAACAAAAGAAGTAAAAACCAACAAAACAATGACAACAGCAAAAAACAAACAATAACAAAAAGAAAGCCACTGACAAAAATAGAAAAGCCTATAAATAGTTCAAGGTCTGTTTGTTGGCCTTTATGAGTGTTTTCCAGTTGAGTCTGATGGGGTGCCACACTCTGTCTCCCCAGTCTATTTTTGGCATTCCCCGGGGGTTTCATCAGTCTGCCCCCCATGCAGCTCTGCTGCATGTCCTCAGTGCCTCGCCCGAGCCTGATGGGGCCAGACTGTGCACTATTCCGCACTGTGTCTCCAGTGCTGTCCCCCGCAGTGCCATGGTTCAGTGAGGGACGCCATGTCCCATGGTGGGGCCGGCCCTACGGCCCTCCCCGTGGGTTGTCTGCTCTGAGCAGGAACGTCGTCCTCTGGGCTCTGTGGGCCAGGATGTCCTCTCCTCCCTCTCCGTCCCTTTGCGGTTCTCCCGTGTGCTCTAATCTGATGCTCTGAGCCCCCAGTTTTCTCATCTGAAAAAGTGGCAACAACGGTTCTCTTTGTAGCTTTAAAGTTCCTCCTCTGGGATTCCAAGAAAGTGGTTGGAGGTGGCTGAAACCCAGGCTTCAGGGTGGTGAGAAATGGGGTGATAGGAAGGCTGCAGAGGAGACGCGAGCACCAGTAGGTAAGGTGTGCACAGCTCAGAATACCAGCCCTTGGTCAGGGAAGCTGGCAGGAACACAGGAGGACGTGGGGCACTTGACGGCATGAGGCGGGGGTTGCAGTTGATGGACGACGCAAACTTGTGTGGATTCGTGGGCAGAAACCTGATGGTCTTCTCCGTAACCTTCACCCATTCACCCAGCTCAGAAGAAAAAGCTGAAAAATAGAAAGGGAGAGAGAGGCGAGAAGAGAATGAGTGGAGAGGGCAGCCGTGTGGGTCTTCAAGAACTTGGTTGCCATGCTGCCTGCTTAGATCTTGGTTGAAGGTAACGGAGAGCCGTGGAAATGTCCGGCACAGCGTAGTGTTGCTGGCTTTAGCTGATTGGAATAGCAGGCATCTCCTCGTTCAATTGGAACTTGACCTCAGTCTCATCTGGCAGCCCTCCGCCCGCGTGAAAGCCTTTCTGGACGCTGAGTGGAGGACGTATTAGCAAGGACCAAACTGGAAACAGGGAGACCATTTGGGAGGTTATTATTAGATTCCGGGCAGCAATTATGAAAGCTAATATTTATCGAACCCTTCGTTATGTTTGTTAGTTGTTTGGGGGGTTGTTGTTACTGTTGTTTTATGCCAGACACTGTTCTAAGTATTGTACATGCATGAAACCCTACAACAAGCCTAGAAGGCCCAGTGTCGCATGAAATTCCCATCTTACAGGTTGAGGGAGCAGCAGCACCGAGAGGTGGTGTGACTTGCCCCAGGACACACAGCTAGCTAGCGGCAGAGCTGGCTCTGCATCAAAACCATGTGCTAACCGTTACATGGACTGCCAGCCTTGGGAGCCACGAGAACCCAGAGTGGGAATGGGGTGACTGTTAGGGGCTGTTTTAAAGCCACCCCGTCTCTAGGGTGGGGTTTGGGGTGACTTGTGAGTCAAGAAGGGAGGAGGGAGACGAGGGACTCGAGGGACACGTTTCCACATCTCTTGATGTTTGGGGAAGAGGGAACCAGGACTCACTGCCATCAAATCGATGCCGACCAATCGCGACCCTAGAGGGCAGGGTGGAATCGTCCCATGGGTTTCCGAGACTATCACTGTTTACGGGAGTAGAAAGCCCAGCCCGTCTCTTAAGGAGTTGCTGGCGGTCTCAAACTGCAGACCTTGTGGATGGCATCTCAATGCATAACCACTACAGTGCCAGGGCTCTACGGGGAACCATGCTGGTGGGGCGGGGGGTGGACGGGGGGCACTCTCGGTCTCTCTTGAGCTGCTGAGCTGTGAGAGCAGTCCGTGCTGTCTGCCGTCCAGGCTCCTCCCTCCGTTGCCGTGGGCAGGCACTGGTCTGACGGCATGGCTGGATGGGAGTCCACAGGTTTTAGCCTGCAGACGAGCTGGAGCGGGTGAGGTGGGTGGCACACTGGGCCGAGGGGATGACAGCTGTGGACCGGGGGTGTGACAGGGGCCCTGGGAGAAGAGAGGAGGGCCGTGGTCCCCACAGTGTTCAGCAGGCACATGGAACCGTGTCCAGTAGGGGACAGGATGCGGGCAAGGACGAGGGAGTGATGAAGGAGGACAGATGAGGGGGTGATAGCAGGAGAGAGATGTGGGGTTCTAGACGAGCGTGGCGTGGCAGAGCGGGACTTGAGAGTAGATGACTTCCGTCCAGGACGTGCTCTGGTTATGAGCCCCCCCCTCCCCTCAAAAGCCTGACAGCCAAGGTCCAGAGAGGTTACGTCCAGCCTCCTGGAACTGCACGGAGGGAGGAAACAGCGGGGCCAGAACGGGAACCAAAGTGGCTACACTGTACCCGTCTGGGGTGCCTGGCACAGACAGGTGTAAGGTAGGAAGAGGATAGAGTTCCCCCAAGCAAGCAAATAAACAAACACAAGCTTTGGTGGTGTGCTGAAGCCACCGTCTGACGCTGCCTGGGGTACCCAGCTGTAGCTCTGAAGTAAGAGCCGAAGAGCCGGGAGCCGAGTGGGCCTGAGCTGCAGGCAGTGTGGACGAAGGACCAGTTCCCTGCCACTTTCTCCCTGCCTGTGAGATGAGACTGATACCGGCAGCCAAGTCATCCTGAGACAAATAAACAGGGACGCAGGCAGGGAACAATCCTGGTGATTGTACATCTTGGCGTTCCTGGGGCCCACCCTCTGGGCCTTTCTCTCCCTCCGCATCTCTCCTCTCCCCACTTCCTCCGCGCCCCCTCCCTTCTCTCTAGGCTGTTCCATCAGCAGTCTGGAGACAAACATGCCCACCGCACATCGCAGCCAGTCTCCCCTTCAGCTCTTGCTCTGTCCTGACACCCCCCACGCATACATAAACCACAGGGGACATCCTGACACAGCTGTGGGACCAGCTGCCCCCTTCCTCAGTCGCAGAGAGCGTGCTCATACACACACACACACACACACACACACACACAGGAGCACGCACACACACACACATACACGCAGGAGCGACTGCCCAGGGAACCTGAGCCCTGAGCCGGGAGTGTGGGGAGGCTCTGGTCCTGGCGGCCTGGAAATGTACAAAGCCCATCCCCAGAGACTGAGAAGAAGCCTGACATCAAACCGAGGCTGAAATCACAGTCTGGAGAGTCACGAGGCGCCGTGACAAATGAGTCTCACGCCTTAGCCTGGGATGTGCGGGAGGGAGCCAGGGAAGGGACAGAATCCTGGCGTCTTGCTGCTTCCCACGGGACCAGGCTTTGCACCCCCACCCGCATCCCTGGAGCTTCCAGGGTACTCCTGAGAGATCTCAGGAAGCCCCTGGCCCCATTCAGAATGCCTTTCAGCAGAGCACCCACACCCTTCCCCGCCTCTTCCAGCAGCCAGAGCTTTGAGAACAGAAGGCCTGGGGGTGGGGAGGCAGAGGAGGGGATTATTCACAGCTGGTCTGCAGTCTGGTCCAGCCATGGTGGGTGGAGGTGCAACTTCCCAAACCCCACCGAAGGCCCAGAGAGCGGGACACCAATGCCTCAGGCGGGGGCCATCTCATTGACCCCACCCACCCACACACTCCTGCAACTGCACCCCTCTAAAACCCCTCTCGCATAGAGGCGGAGCTCCTGGGTGCGACAAGTGTATGCAGTCAGCTGGAGGCTCAGGCCCCCCAGGGGCCCCGGAGAAGAGGGGCCTGATGGTCTACCTCTGAAGACTCGGTGGGGAAAGCACCCTTCGACTCTGACCCAGACGGGCCTAGAATTCACTGCCAGAAACTCGGCGGGTAGACACAGAAGGGACTGAGGTTCCGAGCTGGTGGGGGCTGAGCTCCTGCCCCACAGTCTCTCAGCATCAGAGGACCCCGGAGGCCTCTCCAGCATGTGGTCGTCAGAGACTGGACTGTCCACCAGCTGCGTGGCCCTTGCAGCTCCCTAGGACTGGTGTGAAAGGAGCAGGAGCACCGCAGCCTGGGAGGGCCCAGCAGTAAGATCAGGGCTGCCTGAGACTACCAGCAGGGCCTTTTGAGCTGCCCCAACAGTGGGGGTGGCTTTCTGCCAGTTCATGGGAGTGAAAGCAATCCTAGGGGGTGCGATGGGGACATCCTAGCTGCTCCCTAGAGTATCCAAGGCTTGTGCATGTAGGTGGAAGCAGATGGCCGCCTCTGTCCCCAGCAGCCTGCTGGTGGGTTGGAACCACCAACATTTCATTTAATAGCCAAGCCCTTAACCCCTGGTCCACCACAGCCATGGCCATTGAGTCGATTCCAACAGAGAGCAACCCCTTCGAGTAGAACTGCCCATCGAGTAAAAGGGGCCCTGGTGGGCGGGGAGAGGGGTAGTGGCCACTCGTTGGGTTTCAATCCGAGAGGTCAGAAGTTCAAATCCACCAGCCAGCTCCACTGGAGAAAGAGGGGCTTTCTACTCCAGTCCCAGATACTCACAGGAACAGTTCTACACTGTCCTACAGGGTCGCTGGGAGTCGGTGTAGAATCCATGGCAGGGAGTCTGTGTGTGCGATTTGCCCAGAGAGTCTCTGACGGAAGCAGGCGGCCAGGGCTGGTGGTGTCCCACCACTGACTGCAGCAGTGAGCGCTGTAACCACTGCACCACTAGGTCGCTCTAACATCCTCATCACCCTGAGGTGGACTAGAGCATCAAAGCCATTGAAGCTGTTTGGAGAGAGAAAGAAAATCCTCTTTGTCTTCCACCCAAGTTCGAAGTTCTGACCTCTCTAGGCTTCCCTAGTGCTGTGTGTGGGCACCTTACTCCCTCTTTCCGCCCCTCCCACCTCCCTTAAGCCTCTGTCCTTCCTTACCCACCTTTTCAGGGTGGCCATTTCCCCTGCAGAAAAAAACAGTCTCTCCTCCGAGCTGCTTGCGGTGCCTTGACCCTGGAAACTCAGGCCAACAGAGAGCTTCGGACGCGTCCATGGAGTCTAGTCATAGTATTCTCTGTGTATGTGTCTGTTTGTTGGCCTTCGGGAGACTCTGTGTTGGAGCCCTGGGGTGGGAGGCAGAGGGGTCACCAAGCTCCCCTTCTCTGGCCCTGGACCTTGAGGCTCTGCCTCTCTGGTGGTGGGCTGGGTGGGAGGCATTTGTACCCAGTGAGTGTCTTGGGGGCTGAGTGGGATGGCCAAGGGCAGGTCACTGATTCCTTTGTGTGGGATCCTAAGTCAGAGCATGTCCCCCCTCAGCTCAAAGTCCTGTCCCCGTGTCCCATGTAAATACATGTACGTATTTATATTAAAGGAGAGCACATCCTATATGAAATGACCCTCATTGTGGCTCAGCCAATGACGGGCTGCCCTCTGCCCTTTCCTTCCTGGTCCAGTCCCAGCAGGCCTCCTCACACATTCCCACTTCAAGACCTTTGCACCTGCTCGCTCCCAAAACAATAAGCCTCCCAGCTCACTCTGCTTCCTTCACGTCATCGCTCCAACATCACCTGCTAGGGAGGCATGCTCTGCAAACATGTGCATACACATGCGTGATCACACACACACACACACACACACATGTTCCTTCCTGCCTTGCTTTATTTTCTCCTTACATGTATCTCCAATTAACACCGCCATGATGAGCTCTGGTGGCATACTGGGTTACAAGTTGGGCTGCTAACCAAAAGGTTGGTGGTTCAAACCCACCATCTGCATCCCAGGAGGAAGATGAACCTTTCTGCCCCCATAAAGAACTATGATCTCAGAAGCCCATGAGGGCAGGTCTGCTCTATAGGCAGGTCTACTCTGAAGAGTCACTGTGAGTCGGGATAGACTCAATGGCAGTGAGTTTATGACAGCATCTCTAGGAGCCCTGGTGATGGTGTTGGGTAAGCATTGGACTACAAGGTTGGCAGTTCAAACCCACCAGCCTCTCTTCGGGGGAAAGAGGAGGCGGTCGGTCCCCATAAAAATTAACAACCTTGGAAATTCTGTACAAGGTTGCTGTGGGTTGGAATTAACCCGATGATAAGTTGATATTTTTCAATAATTTTATTGGGGGCTCAAACAATTCTTATCACAATCTATACATCCATCCATTGTGTCAAGCACATATGTACATTTTTTTGCCATAATCATTCTCAAAACATTTGCCTTCTACTTGAGCCCTTAATATCGGCTGCTCATTTTTCCCCCTCTTTCCCCACTCCCCCCCTACCTCATGAACCCTTCATAATTCATAAATCATTATTATTTTGTCATATGTTACACTGTCCGACGTCTCCCCCCACCCTCTTCTCTACTGTCCATCCCCCAGGGAGGAGGCTATACGTAGATTCTTGTATTCAGTTCCCCCTTTCTTCCCCACATTCCCTCCGCCCTCCAGGCATCGCCACTCTCACCACTGGTCCTGGAGGAGTCATCTGTCCTGGATTCACTGTGTTTCCAGTTCCTGTCTGTACCAATGTACATCCTCTGGTCTAGCCAGATTTGTAAGGGAGAATTGGGATCATGATAAGGGGTGAGGGGAGGAAGCATTTAAGAATTAGAGGAAAGTCGTGTTTCATCATTGCTACCCTGCACCCTGACTGGCTCAGATGAGTTGATTTTTGTTTCATCTGATGTGGGGTTGATGTTGTAAGGGGAGCCCTGGTGGTATGGTGGGGTGCGTGCCAGGCTGCTAATCCAAAGGCCAGCAGTTTGAAAGAAGCAGCCGCTCCCTGGGAGAAAGAGGAGACCGCCCCGCCATCTCTGGGAAGCCTTGGTTTGTCTGGTTGCTCTGCTCTGTCTTCCAGGGCCACTCAGAGTCTGAATCTGCTCCTGGTTCGACAGGGGGCTTTTGGAGGCCCCTTTGTGTGCATGCGCAAACACAGATAAGCATATTTATTTCGAAATAAGGAAGAAATGCCGTCACATTGCTGTGACTGATCTGTGGCCATAGCTGGCATGTATAGCTGCCTACTTCCACTGCCGGGCCCGGGGTCCCTGCGTCCCTGCGTCCCCAGTGAGCAGCTCAGCTGGCCGTGGCTTCTTGCCTTGGTGGGTGCCTGGATGGGCACTCAGTCGCTCCCCAAGTCATCTTTATCAGGGTCAGTGAGGAGGAGGCTGTTCTGCACACCTCACGGGGAGACCGGCTTTGCTTTGTGTGGACAGCCCGAACAGTAAACGGATGAAAGAAAGTTTCCTCTGGAGATGGCGCTGCAATTGAGCGCTAGATGCAGATCAGGGAGTGTCTGATTAGTGTGGCACTCCCGAGGTGCTAGAGAGCCGCTGAGGACTGCCCGCCTCAGTGTACCCCCCCTGTGGTGGGCTGGGGCACGTGGGTGAGTGGGAGGGCTTAGCTGGCTGAAGCCGTGTGGATGGATGGAGGTAGGCGGCCCTGGTGCCCTTGCCTCCCTCAGGAGAGAGCATTTTCCAACACCATCGCTGGTACCTCTAACAAGGCCCAGGGGACCCTTGGGAACTGCCACCGGAGTTCCTGCTGAAGCCCTGAGAGCACTTCACTCTTCCTCTGGGACGTGAGAGCCTACCTCTGCATCCGCTCAGGGCAGCCAAGTCCAGCCGGAGGGTGAGCTGTAAGCAGCAGCTCTCTCCTGTTGGGCATTAACCCTCCCGCTCTCAGGCCCCTGAGACACATGCCTGGCCAGAGCTCAGGGAGAGCAGGGCAAGCACCCACCCATTTGCTCAAGGCCAGACCGTCACTCCCAGCATAGCACCTAGCCCAGAAGAGGCACTGAACACAGGGGGTCCCAAACAGTTAGAGAAGCAGCCGACATGACTCGGGGTACAGCTGGCAGGGTCCTGTGGGGTCCGTCAGATCTGCTGAGTGACCTTGGGAGAGCCAGTTAAGTTCTCAGCGTCTCCGATGCTTTATCTGAACATTTGGGCAATGGTGTCGGCTTCCAGCTAACATGGCCCTGAGTTTACCACTGAGCCAGCAGATGGCAGGAGCTTGAGGTGAGGCCAACTTAGGCCAGGTCGCCTGCCCCTCCCCTCCTTCCCAGTTACCAGCCAAGCAGTTCAAGCTTATGGAAGTGCTCCTGGGTACATGGCATGTATTTGCTGGGAGCCACGGTCCCGAAGGAGCTTATTTCCATCCATTTTCATTGCACCAGCCTCACACACGCTGGTGGGTGACAGAGGTGAGACACGCCAGACAGGGGTGGCGTGAAGGGGAGGGACGGAGGGAAGAGGACAGCCAGAGCCCAGAAAAGACCAAAGGAAGAGAGAGCCAGGTCTCCAAGGCAACCTTTGCCACAGAGAGGAGGCCTCCCTCTGGATGACAATATGGTGCAATATTGTGAGCAGGGGATCTTGCTCCTCACACTGATGAGTGTCAGCAACGTGGTCACGTAAGGTGGTGAGAACGGGAGCGAGTGACAGGCTAAGGGCTGCTTAAGCAAACCGTAACGACATTTTCTATTGTGAAAAATGTCAAGCAGGCCCCCAAAGAGAGTAGCTGGATCAAGCCCTGCCTGCGTGCCATTGCCCGTCTCTGCAGTGACCCCTTTAAGTGCGACTTGGCCACTGTTGTCACGGTGGCCCTCTTCACTGCTCGATTCCGCAGACAAACTACGACATCAGGCTTTTTCACACAATTATTGATTTCTGTATGTGCAAGTATCCCTCTCAGGGGCTTTTGAAAGTAGAGGGAAATATATACAACAACGCATTTGCCAGGTCAACCCCTGTCTGATTCGACCCCTAGTGTGGCATTGTTTATCATATGGTGCCAACAGCCCCAATATCTAGTTCCACATTTTTTTCATCACCTTAACATAAACTCCCACTGCCATCGCAGTGATTCTGACTCAGAGTGAACCTGTAAGCAGTTTCCAAAACTGTAAATATTTATGGGAGGAGACAGCCTCTTCTTTCTCCCAAGGAGCAGCTGGTGGGTTTGAATTGCTGGCCTTGTAGTTTGCAGCTCACTGTCTAGCCCACAATGCCACTCTGTCAAGTCAATTTCATCTCTCTGACCCTACAGGACAGAGCAGTACTGCCTTTTGTGGGTCTCCAAGGCCGACGCAAGCAGAAAACACTATTGTTCCCCAGTGGAGCAGTTAGTGGTTTTGAACTGCTGAGCTTGCGGTTAAGGCCTAAAGTATTGCCCACTGTGCTACCAAGAACTCTCAAACACACCGCCATCGTGTCTATTTCAACTCATAGCGACCCTGTAGGACAAGGTAGAACTGTCCCAGTGGGTTTCTGAGACTGTAACTCTGTGAGAGCAGAAAGTCTTATCTTTCTCCCTAGGGAGCTGCTGTTGAGTTTGAACTGCTGACCTTGCGGTTAGCAGCCCAACATGTAACATGTAACCCTTAAATCTTCACTCTCTCTTCGCTTCCCATTTGTCCCTGGTAACTAACGACTAATAAACTTTGTTCTCTGGGTGTCTGCCTATCCAAGAAATTTGAGGTAAGTGGCGTCATACAATATCTGTTCTTTTGTGCCTGGTTTGCTTCATTCGACCGGATGTGTTCAAAGTTCATCCATATGGTGGCATGTATCGGGACTTCATTTCTCTTTGGGGTTGAGTAATGTGACTTTGTATGGACATAGGCTCCCTCAAGTCCGCGTTACGTCATAGCAAGCCTGTGCTCAAATGAATAAAGCGTTGCCTGATCCTGCGCCGTGCCCACATTTGTTAGGCTTGAGCCCGTTATTTCAGCTGCTGTTCCGGGGTCCAGCCTCTCCTCTCCAAGGCATACGAAACGAAGTCTCGCCGTGCTTGGTCCTAGGGAGCTTTCGGCCCATGTTTCTTCCAAGATAGTTCTGTTTGTTGCTTTGGCAGTCCATGGCACTTTCAATATTCCCTGCCAACACCAAAATCCAAATGCATCCGTTCACCTCTGGTCTCACTCATTCACGAACCGCTTTCACGGGCATGTAAGGCAACCTTACATAGGCCAGCCCGGGCCAGGCACCCTTTCGTCCGCAGAGTGACCATCCTGTGCTCTCACATGTAGAGAGGTCTTGTGCAGCAGGCTCATCGAATGCAGCATGTCCCCTGGTTCCTCCACTGCGGCCTCGTGGAAAGCCTTGTCAACTCCATTTTTTCTCCACTGATCGTGATCTTGGTGATTTGTCCAAGTTGTGGGGGGTTCGAATTTCTGTACAAAGAGTTCCAATCCATACTGAAGACTTCAGTCTTTGATTTTCATCAGCAAGGGCTTCAACCCCCTCACCCCTCTTTCGGCAAGCAAAGTTGTATGATCTGCATACTGCACGCAGGTTCCCTGCCTTCCTCTAATCCTCATGTCTTGCTGTATTCCCTTGTTCTGTTTAAAGAACTGCCTCTTGATCTCTGTACCGGTTCCCCATGTGCTGTGTTCTGGAAGCTCCATTCTGTGAGAAGTTAGCTATAATTCATTATGATCCACACAGTCAAATGCCTTTGCCTAGCCAATAAAACACGAGTCTCTCTGTGTCAGCCAAGCTCATGTGATGTCAGCATTGAGATCCCTCATTCCAAGCCTTGCTCTAAATCTGGCTTGAATTTCTGGAGCTCCCTGTGAATGTACTGCTGTTGTTACAGCCGTTATTGAGTTATCTTCAACAACATTTTACTTGAATGTGATATTAATAATATCTCTGCGTTTTGTTGAGTTGGCTTTCTTTGGAATGGGTGCAAAGATAGATCTCTTCCGGTTAATTGGCCTAGTAGTGATCGTCCAAATTTCTTGGCATAAACTAGTGAGCCCGGCCAGGGCTGTATCTGTTTGTTGAAACATTTCCGTTGGCATGTCATCAATTCGTGGAGTCTTGGTTTTGCTAATGCCTTCAATGTGACTTAGACCTCTTTCAGTACCATTGGCTCTTAATCACATGCTGCCTCGTGAAATGGTGGAAGCAGGCCAGTTCGTTTTGGTAGAGTGACTTTGTGTATTCCTACCATCTTTTGATGTTTCCTGCTTTGTTCAGTATATTGCCTGTAGAATCCAATACTTGAGCTTGAGATTTGAATTTTTTCTTAAGTTTATTTTAGCTTTGGATAGTGTATGTATGTGCCCCCCTTAAATTATCCATTCATCAGTTGATGGGCACTGTTGGGCTATTGTGAATGATAATACTGCAATAAGCCTTAGTGTGCAAGTGTGGTGTCTTGGTGTCTGTCCTTATTTACTTTTGGAATATATCTAGGAGTAGACTCGCTGGTCATCTAGTAATTGTATGTATACTTTCTGAGGAACTGCCCAACTGTTTTCCATTAAGAGATGACTTACAAACACAACCATAATATAACTATCGTGTGTTTCAAAGTCAGCACTAAGTCCTTAATGCCGTCACATATCTAGTCAATATTAAAATTCCCTCAATTGTCTTGACTTTTTCTTTTTTTAAACAGTTTGTCCAAACCAGGACCCAGATAACTTTGTACATTGTGACTGGTTGATAATGGCTCTTAAATTCCTTTGATTCACCTGCCCACCCCCTTTTCTTCCCTCCTCCTCAGCAATGTATTTGTTGAAACAACTGGATCATTTGTTGCATTGAGTTCCCCGCAGTCCAGTCCTCGTCTAGCTCTTTGGAAAGCTAAACTCCACATTCCCCAGACTCCCTTCAATCTACGAGTTCATCACAGCCTGACTTCCCCCATACAGGTGTGTCTGCATGACTCAGGAAGATGGAGACAGCCGCGTGAGAGGCGGCTCTATAGCACGGTGCTGGGATGCTGGAGTCCTCCAGGGCACCCGTGGTGGGGGCTCCAGGGGTCTAGGTGCTGCAGTGGCAGCATGGCGCTGGGCTTCCAGCCACCCCGTGGCTCTTCTGGGCATTCTGCTTCCCTGCAGCGCTTCTGGCAACGAGTTCAAGCCTGGTACCCTGGCCTTCCCAACGATCCTGTAAACCACCCCCTCCCTGCAGTAAACCTCTGTCCATCTGCACATCCTGGCTAACACCATGGCTTAGTGCTGCTGAACAGGACCACCACAGGTGGGCAGCTTTAAAGGAAAGAAATGTAGTGTTTTGTGATTTGGGAGGCTAGAAGTTCCGGTTCAGGGCAGTGGGGCTGCTAGGAGAGGCTCTTCCATCATGTCTGCAAACCCCACACCAGACTCGCTGCCTCCGATGGATGCAGACTTACAGCAACCCGCTGGGACATGGGAGAACGACGCCTGAGAATTTCTGAGACTGTAACTCTGTATGGGAATAGAAAGCCCTGTCTTTCTCCCTCCGAGCAGCTAGTGACGCGCAGTCAACCGCTCAACTCGCAACCACGACGCCACCGTGTAGCTGGCTACAAGGGTAAATAAAAAACGACTGTTACTAGGGTCCGGTTCAAGCATGCGTGGTTTGTTCCGAATAAAAGGTGTCTACGCAGGGCTGTGCGCAGTGGACAACCACCGACAAGATTTTGCCGTAATGTACTCCTCGGGGGGCCTTCAAAAGCAAAGTCCAACCATAACGGTGTCTCCCGAGGAAATCCGCTGGGCTGGCTCAGTTTAAGACTTGCAGTTGTGGGGACGGACTCTGGGGGTTCCCCGCGGGTGGTCTGATGGATTTCTTCCAAGGTACAGCCGCATTGTGGAGCCTTGTTGGAAAGAAAGGAGCTTTTAAAACACTGAAAACAGCCTCGATGCGGAAAAGGCCAGGAAAGTTGCAGGTGTGTGACCCCACGCATCTTCTTCGCGGGAAGCCAGAGCCCCGCCTGGGGGGATTCCCCTGAGGCCCCTTAGCCACCCCCCTCCATCCCACAAGCCCGGCTGTGCCCCTTCAGGCTTCTTTCTGTTCCCCAAAGAACATTGAGAAAGGAGCACGATTTTCCCAGCCCTGTGATGGTCGATGGTGTCACATTCACCATTCATTGTAGCCGGGCTTCATCAGCACACTTAGGCCTGGACAATGACTTCGGAGCATGGCCTGATAAGAACGCGGAGCTCGCCTCTCTTCTCGGCATCGCTGATGCTCTTAAGAGCGGAGGCCAGGAAGTTCATGCGCACCATTGTGGCGCCACGGAAGATGGCCGAAAGAGCCCCAATGCCACTTTGATGTGTAAACCAAAGTGCCGACCTCTTCGAAGAAGGGTTATGACATTGGAAACGCCACCTGCAGTGCAGACCAGAGGAGGCGATAGCAAGGACCACACGGTGGGGAGCGACAACAGAGCTGTACAGAAATGGAGATATCGGATGGTGTGTAAGATGCAGCAGAAATAAAAAATAAGGGTAGGGGGGCGACCGGGAAGGGATAAAGGGGAGCTGATCTCAAGACGTTCAAGAAGAAAGAAAATGTTTTGAAACTGACTGTGGAAGCAATTGCACAGTACTGCTGGGTGTGATTCAACTCTGGAATGAGATGTATCTGCAAGAACTATATATCAATATCGATTGATCAATCGATAGAGATGCACACATGGTGACATGTTTGCTAAATAAAATACTCTTGCCCACCCTTGTAGTTCAGCTTCTAGTAGCCAGTCATCTCTGGCTTTCCAGGGTCTGCAAACTCACCCGCCTCCACTGTCTGCTGCGCTGGCCTGCTGGCCGTGTATATCACCCCACGGTGATCAGGTCACATGTGACAGTGAGAGAGTCCTTCAACTAGATACTGCTGGGTGTAGCTAGGGATGGAGCCCATCCTACCAACCAGGTCACAAACTGCTGATGCCTCCTTGCGGCTGTGGCCTTTTCCATGAGAGACAGTGAGAAATTCTCTTCCCCCAATCTCTTGCCCTTGGCCTTCATCCTGTCTGGGACTGTCTGCCTCCAGGGATGGCCCCATGCGGGACACTGACAGCCAACCTCTGAGCGGTCAGCGTCCTGCCATGTTCCCACCAACCTTGCATCCGCGAGACTGCACCCCCCGGCCTGTGATCTCCCTGCTTCCAGCTTCCCCTTGTGCATCCTCTGCCTGCAGCTACAAGGCCCCGGCTAGCTCAGACTTGGCATCTTGAGTTGGACTGGGGCAGGGGTGCTTTCCTGGTATAAAGCTCCTTCTCGTGCACAGATGAGCACCATTGGTTTTGTTTGCCCAGACAGCCCTGCCCACCACATCCAGGACCCACCTGACACCTTATGAGTGCAGCAAAACCTCTTTCAATGTAGGATTGCAGTCCACACGTATGGGGCTGTGGCAGTTACATAATCTCCTGTCAACTTGCCAAGGGGTGGAGTGGAGCCTGTCCATCAGGTCGCAGCTCGATGACCTCATTTGGAGGCACTACGGAGATAAATAGCTTGCTGGAGGTGGGACACGGATACTCTCCCTGTGAGACATTCCTGTTGACAAGCCACATGGAGACACACTGATGGAGCGGAGTCATGGAGCTGGAGGAGCCACGTGGAGACCCATGTCAGCACTGAGATGCTTCCACCGCCACTGTATCCATAAGACTTTCCACCCACTGGCCTGTGATCTTCCTGCATTCGGCATTATTGCATGGCTGTGTGATTTATGGACTAGTATTGGACATATGGGCTAATACTGGACTTGTGGACATGATCTGAACCGGGCTGGGATGTTTCTCAATATACAATTGCTCTTGTATGTAAAGCTCTTTCTTGCACACATGTCAGGGCCCATGAATTTGTTTCGCTCATCTACCCGGACTAACACAAAGGGTAACACAAAGCATTCAAGCCCACATTTTCGATGCCATTCACCACGAGTGGGTTGGCTGACAGTCGTAGAGATCTACGTAGAGCAAGCAGGGACATCATGGTGGTATTAGGGAGTTTACCGCCATTCTCGCAGACACCGTTTCCCTGTCTGCTCCTAACTGCCCAGCAGGAGGGCATTATCTCTCCCGTCCTGCACAGGAGCACGCTGAGGGTCAGAGGACACAAGCCGCCAAGCCACAGAAAATGAGCCATCAACCCCTCTCGCTTCCTGCGCCCTCCCACTGTCCTGGCCCAGTCCTGCCTCTCTCCTTGCACACTGCCAGGGCCTGGGCTTGTGTGGCAGCAGGAAGAGATGTCAAGTTTAGAAGAAGATGCCCCACTTTGCTTAAGATGAGCCAGAGGGTCAGCCACTGGGCTGCTTAGGAAGCGTCCTGGGGCCTCAAGGTAGGCAGGAGGTCAAGAAGAGGCTGAGGTGGCAGCTGTCACCAAAGCCCTGTGGGGTGCCTCACTCGTGGTGGTGGTGGTGGTGGTGGTGGTGGTGGTGGTGGTGGTGTTGGGGTGGGGAGGTGCACTTGGAGCTCTGAGGGAAAGAAAGTGTTGGGGTGGGGGGCCAAGGGGGCACTCAGGAGCCCTGGCGAGCAGAGGCTTTCTCCCTAGGGAGCATTTGGTTCAGGTTGAGGTAGTAGCAGGGCCCTGAGGTTGTCTGCCGGGCCTGCCTCGCTGCCCTCTCTGATGGACAGGGGCTTTGATCCTGGGATCTGGGCCCCATAAATAACATCCCCGCATGGGTACCCTGGGACTTCTCCGGGGGTGGCTGGCTGACGAGGCCGACGAGGCCGGGGCCTCAAGTGGGCAGCCCTGGCCGCGGTCAGTCGCAGAGTGGCAGGTTTACAGGCAGCCTGCAGACAGTAGTTACCGCAGATTTATCACCCTTCCAAAAGGCAGGGGGTCCCCCGCGGGTGCCCCTAAATCACCATGATGGGAAAGGCTGTCAGAGGGAGAGGAGAGGGGGCAGGCAGGCAGGACTGGAGGCTGGGGATGCCGCGGCTCCACAGCTCCTTGGGTTATAGTCCCTAGGGCTGGGGGGTGGGAGGGGGGGTAGGGCCCTGGGCCCAGAGGAGCCAGGTAAACCCCCTGGGAGGAGCCAGGAAGTAGGAGGACGGAAGCAGCTGCACCCGAGGTTGTGTGCGCATGCCTGGCAGCCCCACCTTCTGCTCCACCTCCGTGGGAAAGCACGGTTATTGGTAGGGCGCGCAGTGTGCGCTCGCCCTGTCTAGGTGTGTGCACCATTGGTAGGGGCTGTAGAATTGGCTCGGGCTCACAGCAACGTGTGCACAAGAGAAGCAGACAGTGCCCCGCCTTGCAGCGCCCTGTAGAGGTGGCCTCTGTGTCGACGCATCTCGTCTACCAAGCATGATGTCCTCCAGGGACTGGTCTCTCCGGACAATGGGTCCCAAGAATGTGAGATGAAATCCTGCCGTCCTTGCTTCTAAGGAGCCCTCTGGCTGTACTTCTTCCAAGACAGGTCAGTTTGTCATTTTGGGAGTCCACGGTTCTTTCCACACTCTCCTCCAGCACTGGGATTCAGACGCACTGCTGGTTCTACGGTCTCTCACACGCATGTGACGTGATGGAGAAAACCATGGCGTGGGCCAGGCATACCTTAGTCCTCAAAGTAGCAGCCTTGCTCGTCAACATTTTAAAGAGATCTTATATGCAGATTTACCCAAGGCAACTCGTCTCTTGATCTCTTGACTGCTGCTTCCATGAGCATCGGTGGTGGATCCAAGCAAGGTAAAATCCTGGACAAGATAAAATCCAGTTGAGAAGATGTGGGTCTTCTTTCCATGGACTTATACTCCATACTAAAGGCCGCTGTGCTTGATCTTCAAGTCCTCCTGGCTTTCAGAAAGCAAGGTGGTGCCACCTGCGTATCACAGGCTGTTAAGAAACCTTCCTCCAATACTGATGTCATGTTCTTCTTCATGTAATCATCAGCTTCTCTGATGATTTGTTCCGCATATTGATTGAACAAGTGTGGTGAGAGGCTATAGCCCTTGTACACATCCGACTGGGGGAGCCATAATAACCTGTGGATCGCATTGGGAAGAATGGGAATTCCGGAACACGTCATTGTGCTCAGGAGGAGCTTGTCCGTGCAACAAGAGGCGGTTATGAGAACAGAACAAGCATTCTGTGTGTTATCTCCTAAAGGGATAACAAAATAATGCTGCCTTGGGGTCCATTTGGCTGGTGGAAACCCCTGTATGGCAGAGTAGGACTGCTTCTCAAGGTCTTCTGGCTGTCAGATCACCAGGGCCTTCCTACACGGCGCTGCCGGTGGGTTTAATCATCAACTTGACATTGGTGGTTGATGGCAAACAACTTGTGCCACCAGTCAGGGTCAGCTAGGACCGTATCTGTTTCCTAGGGCTGCTGTAACAAAGGACCATACAGCAGGTGGCTATGGTGACAAAAAAAGGTATTTTCTCACAGCCCTGGAGGCCCCATGTCCCAAACCAAGGTGTTGGCAGAACCCTGTTCTAAGGGAACATCCTTCCCTTTGCTTCTTCCAGGTTCTGGTGACTCCTGGCGAGCCGTGATTTGTAGACGCACCTTTCTAACCAGCGCTTTCATCTTTACCTGGCCACTTCCCCTGTGCCCTGCTCCTGCGACTCTGCTCTTTCCCCAAAGACGCTGCTTCTACTGGATTAACACCCACCCTGATGGTAATCTCCAGTGAGCCAGCAACATTTCAAAGGCCCGATTTCCCAGCAAGGCCACACTCATAGGCCCTGGGGGTCTAGGCCTCAGTCTTTCTTTCTGGGGCGCACAGGTCAGCCCCCAGCAGTATGGGACACAGCTGCTTTGCAGGATCAGTAAGCAGGTGTCCATGTGCCGTGAGGCCTTTCCTCACTGTCTTCTAGCACGGGGCCCAGGACTTAATATTGCACACACAGACCAATGGCTGGGGGTGGGGGACCTATTTCAGACAGTGGCTTCCAGACCCAGGTCCGTGCCTGCCCACTGGGTGAGTCTGGGGAAGTATTAGGGAATGAGGGTTAAAGGAGGACAAGGGGACGTGCGGGGACTGTTTACTAGAAGAGCAACTATTGATGGCATGAGAAGGGAAAGAAGGTGGGCAGGAGTGGGTGGAAAGAGCCCCCTAGCAGAGTGAGGAGGAGCTGGCAGGAAGCAGCCAGGTGTTGCGGGCAGAGGGAACAGGAGGGGAAGCGGGGGGAGGAGGCCAAGAAGAACAGCAGAGAGGACAGGGCGAGGAGCAAGTGGCCCGGAAGGGTGGAGTGACCAGGAGTAGTGGCAGCTCCATCTGTTCTAGAGGGCACCTAAACGGTCCTGCCTCCCCTCTGAGTGGCAGGGTCCTAGCCCAGGCCGCCTGCCCTCCGGCCTCTCCCCTGGCCGCGGGCTGGCAACCACAGAACCCCAGCCTCGGGGCTCAGGGAGGTGTGCCTGGCTGCCCTTGTGTTTGCTCTGAGGGGTTTTCTGTAAGTGAACTGCCTGGGCCAGGCTGGTGTAGCTGGGTGGCAGCAGTCTGAACCCAGCCATGGTGGAGCTGACATCGAACCTGAAGGTCCTTCTGTAGACCTGGCCCCACGATGGTAGATCCCGCTGTGAGCATGAAGTGTGGAGGCAGGGCGGGTGCCTGGGTGATGGTGGGTGTGCCCCTGGCATATGTTTTCGTGTCCTTATGTCTCTGGCAGGCGGTGAGGCACCCGGAGGGGTCAGGAGCTAGGTGCACTGAGCCAAACCACAGCTTCCCAGGTGTGGCACGGTGTGGACCCTCACGTGTCAGGAAAAAAGGACCCCTGGTTGCACAGTGGTGACAGCGCTTGGCCGCTAATCAGAAAGGTCAACAATTTGAATCCACAAGCTGTTCTGCAGGAGAAAGATGAGGCCATCGGCTTCTGCAAAGATTTACAGCCTTAGAAACCCAATGGGGCAGTTCTACTGGGTCCTGCATCAGAATCAACCCAATGGCCATGGGGTCTTAGTGAGTGGGTGTCAGGAAACGTCCCACTGTGTCTCTTCCAGTCACCACCGCAAATGCTATGTTCTCAGTGCAGCTTCCCTGACCCCTCCTCATCTGGGCCCCTCAGTGCCATGGCTACCATAAGCTATTCCACCCTACAGAAAGATGATAAGACCTAAGAAACGTGGGCAGACCTCGGGGGGTGGACAGACCATGGTGGTCACCTGGTGTGATCCCCACACTCCCCTTCAGGGTGATGGCCCCTGGCTTGCTTCTAATAACCTACCCCATGGGGTCATTGTTATTTGCCTTCAGTGCACTCTGAGTCACGATGACCCTTGCCTGGGCCGGCACCATCTCCACAGCCATCAGCTTGCTCAGGCCCAGGCTTCCCCCCACTGTGTACTGCGGGTGCCGGCCAGTCTAGGGGCTCATCTTCTAACACTATCTTGGACAAGGTCCTGCTGCGACCCAGCATATTTTCACAGGCTCGCTGGCTCTGTCCTCCTACTCTCTCTGAGTCTAGAAGTTCCACTGACCGGGTGGCGCCCACTGGTTCTTGAAATACCAATAGCCTTGCTTCCAGTATCGTGGCAGCACCAAACCACCCCAGTGTGACAAACAGATGGACGTGGTACTAGTCTGTGGACTTTGACAGCAGCAGGGAGTAGCAACCCCGTGACTCCATCGTCTGGGATTTGCTAGCTGCCTCGCCTAGAAATCCTCCCAGGCGTGATAGAGTGAGCGGCCATGTTTGCAGAGAGGGCTGTGTGCTAAGACAGTGCCCCGGCACACAAGCTCACTGTTGCGGGCAAACCGGGGCGGGGGCTCTCCAGCCAACACCCCTCCAGGAAAGGGGCTTCAGTCCGACAACCGCAGGGAAACGGATTCTGCCGACAGCCTGGGTAAGCGTGGGAGCGGCCTCAACTTGGCTCGCATCTTGATTGTGGCCTTATGAGACCCTAAGCAGAAGACTGGTCTCAGCTGAGCCGATGAAAACCGGGAGAGAATAAGCAGGCGCCGTTTTAAACCACCGATTGTCTTAGGCTGCTGCGTGTGTGGCACGTTGCTAACCAGTGGTTAGAAAATTAACACCATCGTGACATAAAAGACAACTAGAGGCAACGCCCTGTGTCCATCCCGGGGCTGAGTGGCTGCGTGGGCCTCCTCAGGGCAGCGCACCATAGGTGCACGGGTGGGTTTGAACTGCCAGGTGTTCAGTGAGACGGGCCCCAGCCATCTGTGCCACACCTGACCTCCCCCCATGTGCCCAGCCCTGCAGTGGCTGAAGTCTCTGTGAAGCTCCTCTTGTTTGCATATCTCCCTTCCCCAGAAAAATCACATGACCCTGTCCTGTGCATGTGTACCACCTACACAGACACTCTGCCTCTTCATATTTCTTTACAAAGACATATTCATAACATGCACGCTCCTCTGTCGCCATCGGGGGCCCTTGTGGCAGAGCGGTTATGAGTGGGGCTGCTAACCGCAAGGTCAGCAGTTCTAAACCACCAGCCGGTCCGCAGGATAAAGACGAGGCGCTCTACTCCCATAAAGAGTTACGGTCTCGGGGACCCACAAGGGCAGTTCTACCCTGATCGAGATGAGTCGACTTCGCCTCGACGGCAGTGAGTTAGGTTTTGATTTGGATTTGGAGCCATCAATCCTGATTGCGTCACCATTGTCGATACTGTCCATCCCTGACGAACAGCCCAATAGTCACACACTCGTGCCATCTCACAACCCGGGGACCAGAACGTCCAAGACCTGCCCCTTCTGCTCCTTTGCAAATGAGATCCAGAGTCCAAGGCCACACCATGCGCTCACAGTGGAGCAAGACAGGGCCCAGCCTGCTGTGGGGCTGTCTCCCGTGGATAGCCACTCTGAGTGGCCCAGGACACCCTGCTCGGGTCACCTGCTCATTCCACCTCTCACCAGGCGTTTCTATCAAGCTGGTCCGAATGGGAAGGTCCAGCCGGAGTCGTTCTGGGCTTCCACTGGCGGGACACTCCCAAGTCTGAGGACTGCGACGGTCTGAGAAGCAAGCCCGTAGGGTTGGCGGTACTTCCCTTGCCCACACGAATCTTTTCTCAAGACAGTGAAATGGAAGACATAGGAGTAGAGGCTGACCATCTGTGCCCCACCCCCCTGCCCCTCCTGAACTGAACCTCCGTGGACACCTGCAGACGGGACCCCAGAGGCCTGCCACGTGCCAGAGTGGCTGTCCCCAAGCAAGCCTTCCCCAGGCACCCGGGGCTCTGTAAGCTCTCTCCTTACTCACAATCTCTACAAATGTTCATCGGGACGGACCATTCCCCCCATTGCATGGTTCGGGAAGGTAGCTAAAAGGGCACACACTTACCTGCTTCTCAAACTGGGCACGACCGAGACTGCAGGGGCTTTCCTGGTGTCTGCTTGCTGCACTGTGTCTCACAGGACAGCAGGGGGCGAGCTTCTCTTTAGACGGCCTCTGAGCAGAGACAAGACCAAGGGTTTAGCTCAAAGCCAGCAGGAAGGAGCCTGCCGGAGTCCTTATTTCTTGACCACAGAATAAAGGAATGATGAACTAAGCAGCCGAGTAGCCAGGGGGCAGTGCGTGCCTGTGTCCATCAGAACGACTCTTCCATGGGGGATCAGGGGATGCAGGGGTGCAGATGAACCCAGGATGGAGTTAGGGTGGGAAATCAGGTGGTGGCCAGCAACCCACAGCTGGACCCCCTCGGTGTGGCCACTGTGCTGAGCTCCCCCTCCCTGAGCAAAGCCAATCCTGTCAGGATGTGTGTGCTGTCTGCCCTGGGCGGCAGGTCGGAGAGAGTACCACCTGCACGCCCACTATGCTTCAAGTAGTGGCTCAGGAAGCCCTCGGCTGGCCGGGTTACTGGTTTGGGTGGAAATACAAAACCAGGTGAAGCAGTGGAACCGGCCCCCTGCACAGGATCCCCGTGGTCAGCAGCCCCAGCCCCTCAGTATGCACTCCCCACCCCCACCACTGGTTCACTGACACCTGTAAAGTTGTCCATCCAGGGACAAGACCAGTGACCCCACAATGAGGCACACAGAGGGAGGAGCAAGGAGCAGGACCCACGTTATCACGACGGGAAACCTGCTTGAGTCCCGTCTTGGAGTGAGGGGGCAAGAGGAGAGGGGTCTTTGGGAGGGGTGAGGTCAGTCCTGGGGGACACGCACAGGCATGGAGGGCAGAACAACATCTCTCCTTGCCAGGAGGACTGGAGTCACCCTCCCCTGCCGCACTGGGGATTGAAGCCACGGAGGGGGCTATGCACCACCCCCCAGCCCCCCACACGCCGGCCTCTCAGCCAGGCCTGACCCTCCCACCAACTAGGGAGAAGGCACCCGCTCTGCCACCATCCTCCACGCCAGCATCTCTCAGCAAAAGAAATAAAATGACCCACTTACTTTTATCACACACAGATTTCCTGGGAAATGGGCTATTAGTTCCCCTAATGTGAAGATAATAGGCTTGTCCCCCTTGGCACATGGCACTGCCCCAGAGCTGTGCTGGAGGCCTCCCCTACTGAGCACGGGGTGGGAGGAGGTGGCGGGGTGGAACCAGGACCCAGAGAGGAGCCAAGCAGTGGGCTTGGGCCTCCCCACCTCTAATGTGCAGGCTCACCCCAGGGAAGCCACTCATGTCCCCAGAGCTCCTGGCTGCTGCTTCTTTGGTTGGCAGGACATGGGGCATTGGTTGAGGAAAGGATGAGCTGGCATGAGGACTCTAGCCCTCTAGGGTGGGAACGTCCTGTAGCAAGTAGGCTCACAGAGCCAGAGACTGGGCTTCTGGGGTCCCTTCGCTGCCACTGACCCACCCCCTGGCAGGCACTAGCCCCGATGACACCTCCTTCCCAGTGCCCCATCCCCAACTCCTGTGAGCCAAGTCGATCCTGTGGCCTCATGCCCATGTAGCAAGCAGAAAGCCCCGACCTCCCACAAGGCAGGAGAGTGACCCAAACTGACATAGCAACACATCAGCAGAGCAAGGGGCGGGACCCAGGACACCAGGCCCTGTGGGACAAGGACAGACACTTCCCAGAGAAGCCCACCCTGGTGTGACTATCCAGGTGTCCGCTCCGGTGCGCCACCCCACCCTTCCCACCCCCACAGCACCTAGGCCCACAACTTCTGTAATAACAGCCCTCGGGGGCACCAGGGGTGAAGCTGCCAGGCTTCTCACTTGGCAAGCTCCCTCCCTCCCCTCACCCAAGGTGGCCCACTCACCCTTGGCAAAGGCTGCTTCCTTCCCACTCAAAACAGCAAAGGAACCTGGCTTCCTGAGCCAGGAGCCTGCCAGGTGGGGGAGGGGTGGGGCTGGTGCCAGGCAGGAAGCCCCCCAATACCACACACTATGTATAAATTACTATTTTATTTTTTACATCGAGGCTAAATGTTGAGAGCAGGGGTCCTGACTGGCAACATGACTTCCCCCCAGGGAGCCTTGGGCTGTGCTGAGCAGGTAAGGTGGGCTTAGTGGCTCCCATTGATGGATCAGACTTGGGGCAGCGGGACCTGGCTCTGTTCGCTCTGGCCCAGGTGAGTGGGTGTGGGTACAACCTCTGCTCAGCCTGTCTCAGACTCAGCCTCTTCCTGTGCTTAGGCCATGTCCCTGAGAGCCCCAGGTGCCGTCTCCGGGCCCCACTCTAGGCCTGTCACACAGTAAGGCTCTCCTTCTGGGGAGAAGGAGCACAGCAGGTGAGGTGCAGAGCCCCTCCCTCACCCACCGGGAGCCAGGGGCAGCCACCCACAGGGCCCTTCTCTGGGATCCTGGCGGCAGAAAGGAGGTTTGTCTAGAGCCAAGGAGACTCAGGCTGGGGGTGTAGGGGGCAAGGTAGGCTGACAGTCTGGGGGTGCTGGGCATGCGGGGACAAAGCTCTTGGCCTAGTAAACATGTAACCTTCGATGTTTCCCTTGGGACTGCCTAGAGGATGGCCAGACCCCATTTAAGGATGGTGATGGGAGCCAAAATCATTCTCCATTTAAGAGGGGGCACCTCTCAAAAGAGGGGCAGAGACTTGGTTTCTGGGGTCCTTCCCTATCCCTTGCCCGGCCACTGACCCTACCTCTGGAAGACTTCACCTGCGGTTGTGTGGGCCCAAGGGGGGCTCAAAGTCCATGAAAGGGTGAGGCTGTGTGCACACCCGCAGGAAGGGGAGAGCAGCACACAGGCTGAGGCAGGAGGGTGTGAGCCAGCAGAGAGGGGACTGGGATGCTGCTCACCCTCCTTTTCCTCCTCCTCCTCTTTCTCCTCCTCCCAGTTCCCTGGGCTCCTGCGAGGTCAGCGCTCCCAGCTCCATCCCTCCAGGAGGGAACCCACCAGCTGCTCCAGGGCCTCCCTGCCAGTAGCCTGAAGTGTTTGGCCAGGGCCTGATCCAGCCAGTGCCACAGGAGCTGGGTTCAGGGGCTAGGCTGGGTCTGACAGGCCTTCCCAAGCACTGCCTTCTCTGGGCATGGAGTTTCAACATGGATGGAGGCCCTGGCTAGGCCCAGCACAAGAGTCAGAGGTTCTTGTGGTCTATGAGCTGGCTGCAGGAGAGCAGGTAGCACTGCTCTGCAGGTATCTACAGCCGCTGGGACACCCACTTCTTGGGGATTGGCAGACACACCATGGTGATGCCACAGTGCTGCAGGTGGGGTAGGGGGAGGTGTCATTCCAGAGGGAAAGCAGCAGGGCATTGTGGGAGGGGACAGAGAAGGGCAGAGGGGGGAAAGGGAGGGTGGTGAAGGGGAGGGGAGATTGGGTCTTCTCTACCTTGGTATCCCCCTCCCCAGCACACAGGTCTCCGGGATGCCTGGGGCATGCAGATATGCCGGGCCCTGCAGGAGGATGCAGGGTCCAGCACTGCTGGGCTGTAGGGAGGTAGCAGCCTGCCTGGGATCTCCCTTCACTTCCCCTCCTCCCCAGAGAACTGGAAATCCAAAAATACATAAAAATAAATCAGGACGTGATCCTTGTCTTGACCAAAGGATCTTCTCCGGCATTTATTTAAACAGCCAACTCCCGGGGCGCATTCGAAGGATGATAGAATTTGCAAATGTACCCACAGCCTATGCAGGATTGCCTGCTGCTGGGGAAGGAAGGTGGCTCTTGGGCCACCTGCAAGCACCCAGCCTCTGGAAGGGGCTCCTGTGGTGGACAAGCCAGCGAAGGGACAGGATCAGGGGTTCGCTTTGGGAGAAGGCCGGATGCGGGCGCACCCTCGAAGCCTCTGGGCGCACTGAGGTCAGCGGAGGGTCTTCTGCAAAAGGAAGCTGGTGCAAAGGGAAGAGGGAGAGGCCTGGGTCTTTGTCCCAGGTTATGGGGCTTGTGAGGAAAGGGGCAGGGCCCAAGTTCGGAGCCTGGAAGATGAGGAAACGGGGCCTACCTCCAGCCGCTCCTCTGAGACCCATCCTGGAGCTGACCACTGGAGGCCGCTCAGGAAGGTACATTGGGCTTTCATGTCTCAAAGCAGGTCAGAGCCCTGGCTCGGGCTTTGACTCTCCAAGGCCAGTGGCTGCCCGCAGGCAGGTGCCCTGTGTCAGGGACTTCGAGGGCCAAATTTTGCTGGACCGCACTGTCCTAATTAGGCCATCAGGTCTAGAGCGCCTCCCAGTGTTCTGGTGGGCCACGGGGCAGAAGCTGCTGGATTGGGGGGGTCCTGGGAAGCTGCAAGAGATGGTCATCACCCTGACTCCCTGCCTCTGAGCCTGGGAGCCCTCACTGTCCTCGCCCACAGTGCGGGGAGGCACCTGGCTGGACCCTGAAATCGTATCGGGAGCCTGGGATCCGTACTCTTTCCTATGCAATTGCTTGTCTTAATTATGCAATTAGCGTGAGAAAAATATAACTGTGTAATCAGAGCATGCAATCAGACGCTTGCCATAATTATGGGGGGTAGATTAGAGGGGATGATGGCTTTTGTGCATTGGGTGAAAGGACCAAGTGTGCACAGAGCGACCCGTGCTGGGCAGCAGCGGGGACTTTGGGCCTCGTGTTCAGACAAATGAAGAGGCACTTAGTATTATTTGGAGACAAACACAGGTGGGGCGGGGCGGGGAGGCTTCAGGGGCTGGTCTGTGGGCATTCACGTAGCTGGGGCCCTGGGTGCTAACCCCTGGACCCACGGTTTCAGCACGGGGACCCTGAGTCAGGGGCTCTGTCGAAGGAAAGCGGAGTGTGCAGCTCACAGCCTCGGCTCGAGCCCTGAGCCGGCCGGGGTCCTGAGCGTCTCTTCCCCTGTCCCCCGGGAGCATGGCTGCTGCCCAGCCCGCCTCCCAGAGCTGCTGTGCAAGTCAAGAAACACCTATGTCCTCCAGTACCCAGCCACGTACCGGGCCTAACAGACTCCCCATATACACTTGCTTGAGTGTGTCGATCTAAAACCAAGCCATCCAACCAACCAAGCAGCCATTGCAATGCAGTGCATTCTGGCAACCTCCTGTGTCCAAAGAGCTTTAAACCACGGGCCCGTTGGCGCCCAACCTCCCTGCCATCGAGTCAACTCTGACTGGTAGTGACCTCCCCACCCCACCCAGGACGAAGAGAGCAGGACTGGCCCAGTGGGTTTCTGAGCCCCTGGAAACCTTTACAAGAGCAGACAGCCTTGTGTTTTTCCCATGGAGCCACGGGTTCGAATCCTGATCCTGCCATTGCATTGATTGTGGCAGCTCAATGGCGAACCCACTGTGCTCCTGGTTGGTGCCTGAAGGGCTGTGTAAACACGGCCCCTTGTTAATGGGCAGGCCAGACCCCACCGCACCTAAGAGTGTGCCAAGACTATTCCCCGGGGCCTGGGGCTGGTAGCTGAAGCCCATCTCTGCGTCTGCGTGGCCGGCCCAGAGAAGAAAGGAAACAGGAGACGTGTGCTGACAGCTGGGGGCCCAGGGGCTGTGGGGAGTTTATGACCGTTCCCTGGAGCAGCATGAAAGACTCATCAAAAGATAAGTTATGTCCTCTGCCCCTCGCACTCTCTGGGCACGTTATCAAGTTCTTATGAGATTGAATGATGGCAGGCCGGCCCTGCAGAGGAGGCTGGGGGAAAGGAGCGCAGCGGGGCAGACACAGAGACACCCCCCCCCAAGGTCCACTCAGGAGAAATGGAGAGCCAGGGACAGAGAGAGCGCGAAGGGGCAGGAAGCAATAGGAGAGGCAGGGAGACGAGTGGAGGGTGGAGGTGCCGGGGAGCAGCTGAGGGGGGAGCAGGGAGGTGAGATCAGAGGCAGGAGCAGGGCCGGGGTACCCCGGCAGAAAGGATAAGGGACATGTGTACCAGGTACACTAGTCTACCACACCATGAAACCCCACCCCCCGGCAGGTCCTTGGAGGGAAGGCCTGGAGGCTGCTCCTGTTAAGACAACGGCTGAGAAACCTCGGTGCTACTCTGTCACATGCAGAGAAAGGGGTGGGCAGAGAGAAGGCATGGCTCCAGCAAAGGACGAAGGGACCTAAGCCCACTGCAGGATCTTCAGTCACCTCTGAGGGTGGCATGCCTGCTGCCCCCCCTGGCGGTCTCCAGCCTTGGCCGAGGACACAGCCTCCAGGAGCTATGGGTTGAGAGTTCAGAGCAGTGGTCCCTGATGCACCCTGCCTCCTCCACCCCAGACAGCCCTGCTGCCCCAAACCAAGGTGACTAACAATAGAGGCCCAGACACTGCCCACCTGTGGCATTCAGCCGCTGCCACATTCAGCCTGTGTGGGACACCTGGAGCAGCGGTCAGGGCCCTTGGCCAACCTGAGGAGGGGGTCTCCCTGGCTGCTCTGTTCCCAGCCAGGCTTTGCTCAGGAAAGGGCAGGCAGTCATTCAGGTGGGCTCTGCCAATCGGTAGCTTACCACATTCAGTAGGTATTTGATATCATGTGGCCCCTCACCCACTGGTTCACAGTGGCTCTCTCAGAGCTGGGCCAGAGAGGGTCTGCAACTGCTGCATGGGGCCCCAAAGCCTTCCCTGCCCCAGCCTTGGGGGCTGAGGTTGAGGTGAGTGGGCCCCGCCTAGGGCTAGGCCTAAGGCTAGCCTCATGAGGCCCCAGGAACCCAGTCTGAGCCCCATCCTTGGAGATGGTGAGTGACCCATGATCTCTCCAGGCCTCGGACCTTGAATTCTATGACCCCTAAGTCCTCCCCTGTGCTGCCCATCCGGGAACCCTCCAGCAGTCCTCCCCTGGCTGAGGGCAGCTCTGCAGCTCCGTCCAAGAGCTCCTTCTGGAACACCTGGTGGGGCTGCGGCCGCTGTGACCACTAGATGGGGCCAGCGAGTCCTCTGGCAGGCTCTAGTCAGGAAGCCAACCAAGCTGGCCTGGGGTCAGCACACCCTTCGGTCTGGGCACAAAGGACTGGGACACCCCAGTCCCAATCCAGAGCCACCTCCATAGACCACCGCCTCTTCCCACAGACTGCCCTCCCTCAAGGGCCGTGCCCCAGCAAGCAGGCTGCTGACGATGGCAGTGCCAGCGGGAGCTGGGCGCTGGGCCAGCTGCTGAGGCAGGCACAGAGATTGTAAGTGCCAGTCCCTGCCTTTCCGACATCCCAGAGGGGCACATGCAAACGCCTGCCATGCAGGACCTGCTGACTCACAGAGGCCCCCTGCGCGTTTCTGGGATGGTAACTGCTGATGGGTATAGAAATCCCAGGCTTTCTCCCGTGGAGCTGGTGGTGGTTTTGAACTGCCGACCATGCGGATCACAGACCCACGCCTAACCACTACACCACCAGGGCTCTACGGGGCACACAGAAAGAGATCGCCCTTTGGCACCTCCCCTGCACTTCACCATGGAGCAGCGGGAGCTCCTGATTCTTGCTTCACCGGGGCCCAGTGTGGAGCGGTGACCTGACTGAGGGTCCAGCAAAGCAAGGACATGCAGAGGGGTGTGAGGATCTGAGGACGCCAAGAACATCCATGTAGCTGGGGTGGGAGCCAGGTGAGGGAGGGGATGGCTGTGGTGTGGGAGGAGGAGGAGGAGGAGGAGGAGGAGGAGGAGGAGGAGGAGGAGGAGGTTGAAGGACCAGCAGTGTTGGGTCCTTGCCATCTGTGTTAGGCTGGGTTGACTAGAAAAATAAATCCTGGAAGACACTCGTATATGTATATGAAAGAGCTTTATATCAAGGAGTAATTGCATATCAAGAAAGTATTCCAGCTCAGTCCAGATCAAGTCCGTAAATCCCTGTTCAGACTCCTGCAGCTACATGCAGTGGTGCAGGATACAGGAAGATGACAGACCAATGGGGACAGAGTCTTGTGAATCCAATGGCGGTGGACGCATCACAGGACCCTGGCAGGTCTCAGCCGGTGGCTAGCCACCAGGAAGGTGAAGACACAGGATCCTCCTTATGAGAAGGCCTGGTACTCAGGGTGAGGACAGAGCTGAGGGGCTCTGGCTGCCGAGACAGAAGAAACGCCAGGCTATGGGAGCCCGCGTCAGGTCAATGCTGGCTCCACTCAGGCGAAAGCAACCAGTTAAAATTGAGTCGGCTCTGACGCCTGGCAATCCCAGAGTTGACTGTGATTTTTCCTGAGCACGTTGCCAGACCTTGCCTTCTAGGCTCTTTTGGATGGACTGGGACTCCCAGACTTTCGTTAGTAGCCAAGGGCTTGCTCGCTTGTGCCACCTAGGGCTCCTCCATGAGGACCAAACCCAACCCACTACTATCAAGTCGATCCCAACTCATGGCGGCCCTGCAGGACAGCGGGGAACTGCTCCATGGGGTTTCTGAGACTACGGTTCTCCCCAGGAGCAGACAGCCATGTCTTTCTCCCCAGGAGAGCCTGGTGAGCCTGAACTATTGACATTGCGTTGAGCAGTTCCATGAAGACCCCACATGGCCACCACTGGGACCAGGGCTCTGTAGTCCGTCTTGTAGTCTTCTAGCTCTTGGGTATTATTTCTCCCCAGTATCCTTAGAAAGAGCTTCCTGGAAATTATCTTGCTTGGTCAAAACAGTAAGAAAAAACATCAATTCACATCAAGGCCAGGTAATGTGGAGGAACAAAGATCTCCTGGATCGGTAGAAGGGTGAGGCTCAGCTGAAGACAGACGTGTCCCAGAGAACCTGCGATTGACAGGTGCCTTCCTGGGAACAGCTTTCAGGCATGTTCCCCTCCCTCCAGGAGTAGCCATTACCTTGAAAACTGATAGCAGAATGACAGGACCCCCCTACACATGCACACACCCTGCTGCAAAGCTTCAACATGATGAATCCATAAACAAAGACACAGGAGGTGTCTGCCCTAAACACTTCCTCCTCTTCTTGGTTTCACAAGTCCATAGCTCGGTCTGGATGGAGAAGCCTGTGGCCACTCTGAAGATTAACTCAACAGGACCAAGTGGGATTCATGGCCCTGGAGAGATGCAAAGGTCCTTCCACAAGGCAGCTTGCATCAGGCTTTCAGCCTGGTCTTCACCTAAGAGTTCTAAGGCTGCTTCTTGGATGCGGTGCTTTCCCACAAGCTCCTTGTGAAGATGGTGTCAACCAAACTGCATAAATCAGGGAAAAGGATGCTGGGACCAAAGTGGAATATCAGAGGGGGAAGAGAGATGAAAGCTGGGGACAGACAGGGTAAGGCTTGGCTCAAGGGCTAGGCTAGATTCTCAGAGTCGCAAAACCAATGACGTGTGTGTGTGTGTGTGTGTGTGCGTTTGTGTGTGTGTAGAAAGAGATTTATCTTAAGAAAGGGCTAACCTAGTTGTAGAAGTGGGCAAGTCCAGTCTGGTTCAAGTCCATGGATCAGATGTCAGCTGGAGGCCTCTCCTGACTCTTGTAGTGCAGGGGCTGAGGAAGATGAAGCAGGAAGGCCATGGGCTGGTGGGCATGGAGCTGAATGAATCCAGGAACAGCTGAATGAATCAAGATCGCAGTATGATGATGGCTCCAGGGATTGGCAGGGGATATAACAGGACGTCAGCGAACCAGATGCAGGATCCAGATCCAACAACGGAAGTGAACGAGCTTCCCCACACTGTCAGGCCACACCCGAGATGAATCTCCCTCCATTGTATGGAGACTGTGACCTGATCAACTGCTTCACAGAGGATTCCAGCCTAGAGCCAATCACACTCTGTGACAGCATATCAGGGGAGAAAGCCTGGCCCAGCCAAGTTGACCTAAAACTTTAGTTACCAGGACTAACCTTTGAGATGTTGGGAAAAGAGGACAAAGGGAGATAGTGAATTTGCATTTTGTTTGGGCTTGGTTAACCCTAAGAGAACCCAATTGGTGGGTGGAGTGTTGGCTTGGGCAGATTCCTTATCGTTCAGGGATTTGACTCCTTGCTCATCCAACTGCCAACATTTGTCACAGACAGCCAGTCAGTAGAAGAGAATGTTGCCAATAGCAAAAGGAAGAAATCACTAATCCAACTGATAGCTGATTGGATGCTCCTGGGAACAGAATAGACTCTATCGACCAATGGAAAAACTCAGGTGCGATCAGGATTTGCCCCATCTTAGTAGATTACCAGACCTCTTTCAACTCGCCAGGCCTGGTATCATAGATTGAACCATGTCCCTCCAAAACGTGTGTTGAGTCGGTTGGGCATGATTCTCATTGATTTGGCAGTTATGTAATGACGTAATCAGTCTCTGTGAGGTGAGCTAGTGTGGTCGTTACATAATTTCACGCCAACTTGATAAATAAGTGTAGGGGTGGAGTCTAGCCTTTCAATCAGGTCACAGCCTGATGAGGCCTCCTTGTGGGTGAGGCCTTCTCATGAGGATTCTGGGAATTTCCTCTCTCTCTCTGCCTTTGTTTCCCTGTTGACAAGCCACATGGAGACTTGCAGAGACCTGAGAGAGCCCCTCTCTCTGCTTCACCTTCCTATTGAAGAGCCACACTCAGAGATCTTGAGGAGTCACGTGGAGACCTGCACCAGAGCTGAGATGTCTCCACCACCATTGGATCCACAAGACTTTGCACTCACCAGCCTGTGGTCTTCCTGTATTCTGCATTATTGCATGTGACGGCATGAGTCTGAAGAAGGATTTGGGGACTAGTATCAGACTTGGGGGCTAATATCAGACTTATGGATTTGATCTGGATTGGGCTGCAATTACTCTTTGATAAAGTTCTTTCTTAAACGTATATGAGTGTCTCTGGATTTGTTTCTCTAGTCAACCAGGCCTAAAACAGTTGGTGTGATCAGCTATTCACTTGTGAGGGAACCATCAGCCAACATCTTAGGAGATTTCTACTCCCATAAAGCGTGACAGTCTTGTTCCACACAAGTCAGCAGTTCATAGATGGCCTATACTCATCTAATCTCTTTTTTCAACTGAGCTTTCAATTCTATACCATTGGCTAAATTGGTGACACTATAAAAGTGCAGCAGTTATGCACTGAGCTGCTACCCATGGTTCGGAAATCTGAAACCAGCAGCTCCTCAGAGGAAGGATCAGGCTTTCTACTCCTGTGAAGATTTGCCAGCTCAGAGACTCCCAGGGCAGTTCTACCCTGCCCTATAGCGTGGATATGAGTCAGCATTGACGTGATGGCAGTGAAATTGATGGCCGATGGGGGTGATTGAGAATATGCTCTAAGATAAAATGACAGTGATACCTCACCTAAGGTGAACTAGAGACCTGTTTAAACCACAGGTGCATGAATGGATTTGGGGCTTGCACTTAATTCTAAGCCCAATCTAAGAACCATTAGTTATTATGACACAGGCCCGCTTGACACTCATCCGGATGAAGAGATCGCTGAAGAATCAAGGGCTGTAGCCAAGTGTGGTGAAGAAGCCCGACGGTGCCTCGCTCTCACAAAGAATAGCATCTGGAGTTTTAAAGGTTTGTTTCCAAATCAGCGGCCATCTAAGTGAGGCATCAGCGAAGTCCACGTGGAAGAAACACACCAGCCGGTGTGACCCCAGGACTGCAAATAATATAATCCAAATCTGCAGGGGGGTGGGGAAGGTATCGTCAGAGCTCAAATTGTGACTACCTGGCCTTCAGAAGACTGTAGATGACAGCGGGAGCCCAAAGTGCATTGGCACAGTCCGCATATGGATTATATGAAGCCTCTTTGATCAGCCCCGCACCAGACAGAGCATTGTAGAGTTGATTGTAGCTGCGGCTCGGTCAGAATGTAACATCTTATCATTTGATCTCCCCTTTGACTCATTTAAAGTTCCTTCCATTAAAAAAAACAACAACAGTGAAGGGGAGATGCACATGAATTCAGCCCCCTGGTGAGTTCCCTGTGACCATGGACCTGGGATGTGAAGCGCCTTGCTGTCTCTCAGGGTGCTTTGCAAAGTGGATTGTTACAGATGTGATCGCCCTATGATCCATTTAAATTTGCTCTAGTTTTTAATATTTCTGCTTCCTTTGACATTGAGCTCTTTTAAAAAATCTATTTTACCTTGTTATCGATGTTAGCTTTGGTTTTTTTTTTTTTGGTTTTTAAAAATGCAGGATAGGTAAATCTATAGAGACAGTCACTGGATGAATGGCTTCTTGGGGGTCTGGCAGGGGAGATTGAAGGGAAAATGGGGAGCTAATAACCATGAGTCCAAGAATGAAGAAAATGTTCTAAAACCAATTGTGGTGGTGATTGTACAACTGTTCTTGATGTGCTTGAACTATTGAATTGTATGATATGTGAATTGCATGCAAAAAATGTTGAAAAAGCAAACACACTCTTCTCCCCCCCCCCCAAAAAAAAAAGAGAGTTAATCTCTGAAACTCACAGGGACAGTTCTACCCTGCTCCCTAGGGCCATCAAGCACCAGCATGTGCTCGATGTCAGTGAGTCTGTGTCTCTTTGGAGACTGGGATGCAACCCCTTGCTGGGGTCCCAGCCAGCGGCTTGCTTCTCTGGCTGTGGCTGCATCCCCTCTTCTTCTTCTCTGAGGGCAAAGATGAAGCGACGCCTCCTGTCGGGAGCCCACGGGGCGGCTCTATCCCATCCTACAGGGCTGCTCTGACAGTGGGAACCCGGAGAAGCCACTGCCAGAGACACAGGCAGGGAGAGAGACTACGGGATGAAGAGGAAGAGGGACTCGGAGCTGAGAGGGAGGCATGTGAAGTCTCCGGGCTCATTCTGACATGCCCCAGACGTTAGCCAGGAGACTCTGAGACTCGGCTGAGAAGGGCGAAAGCAGAATTAAAGGACACACGTGGAATGCTGTAAGCATATCATGTGTCTATGAAGCAATGTGCAATCAGAGATTTTTTTATGTTATTCTTCATGTTTAACTCTCTGGAAATGCCACCCCTACCTCCCCGCCCCGCCCCCACCACACACACACACACACACACACACACACACACACAGACACACCCCTTATTCTGCTTATACAAGCCAGAGGCTGTCAAGTTCCTTCCGACTCGGGCGACCCAGCATGTGCTGAGACACAACTGCTTCGCGGGGTTTCCCGGGATGGATTTTCAGAACTAGATTGCCAGGCTGTGCTCTCGAGGCACCCATCAGCGCTGGGTGGACTTCAAAAGCCACCCTGTGATTAGCAGCCAAGCCTGTTAACCATTTGCACGCCCCAGGGGCCCCTCTTCCATTTATAGCCAGCCGTAATTGCTCAACACTCCACCTTCCTCTCAACTGCGCTTGGGAGTAGAAGATCACGTAGATGTGGTGGGCTTGCTTCCAGCAAGCGGACTTCTTCCTCGTGAGAGCTGCCATCTCTGGAACAGCTCCACGTGCCTTCCTCCCCACCCTCAGCGCCACAAGCACCTCTCAGAACAGATGGGGTGGAGCCCAGAGTCGGAAAGGGTGGGAGCAGGCTTCTAAGATTCCTGCTTATGGAGGGCTTCATCAACCAGGACTTCCATTCATTTTTGTCCCAGAGTTGTCCCTTGTCCCTCTCTCCCTGCCCTCCAGCAGAGCCTGGACCTCAGTCAGGAAAGGCCCCCTTGAGGCCATCCATTCCATTTGCAGTGACTTGCACACAAGATGTTCAAGGGCCTGGCAGGCAGCCAGGTGATGGGAGGGCCTGAGCTCTGGACACCAGCTGCCTAGCTGGATGGCAGCTGCCCATCAGATGCCAATCTCTGTGGGGAAGGGTGCCCTGGAGCAAGGAAGCAGAGTGGGAGATGCATGGGAGGTGGCCCTTGGCTCCTGCTCTGCCAGCTTTGGGCCCAGATGGGAAGAGGAAGCCGAGTCTGGGAGCTGAGAGGAAATGGAGAAGAGCCCCAGCCTGTGGGTCCTCACAAAGCTGGTGGGCTGGCAGTGAGCTTGTTGACCCCTTAGCGAGGGACAGAGGCAGAGGTAGAGACCACGCAATGCTTTAGAGTTTGTTTGCGTTTAACTTTTCACTGTGAATTGGGTGAAGGCTTACCCAGCCAACCAGTTTTCCATTCAACAAATCAGACACAATTTGTTTCATGTCATTGATTGCAACCCCACAACGTAACGATGTAACATCACACATCCC
Source organism: Tenrec ecaudatus (assembly GCF_050624435.1). Taxonomy (NCBI): domain Eukaryota; kingdom Metazoa; phylum Chordata; class Mammalia; order Afrosoricida; family Tenrecidae; genus Tenrec; species Tenrec ecaudatus. Next base: position 144,420,563 of record NC_134530.1, on the reverse strand, counting down.
ACCTCCTCCCTGTGCTTCTCATTTCCATGCCTCCCACTTTCCTAACCGTAATGAACCTTGTCTTTGGGAAATGCTGCCCTTTGGGTCTCAAGGGGTTGGTCATTCTAAGGAGCGTGTATCCCCCCAGTGCTGCTGTTCCCCCGATAGAGCTGCCTGCTGTCTGCCTGGGCGGCCAGTGGGGCAGTAGGTTAGGCATGGGCTGCTGACTGCAAAATGCTCCCCTCACTGCTTTCAGTCACTGCGAGCTCTCAGCGACCTTGCAGGCGACCTTGCAGGTTTCCAAAGCTGCCACTCTTTACGGGAATAGAAAGCCTCATCTTTCTCCCAAGGAGCAGCTGGTGGTTTCCAACTGCTGACCTTGCCATTAGCAGCCCAATGGGCAGCCCCTACACCACCAAAGTTCACACCAGCAAGGTAGCCAGTTCAAACTCACTAGCTGCTCCTCAGGAGAAAGATGAGGCTGTTTGGTCCTGTAAAGATTCACATGCTTGTACAGTCTGTGGTGCCCTTTTCCTCTCGGTGCGGCTCCCTGTGAGCCAGAATGGACTACATGCCAATGGGTTTCTGTTTGGCTAAAGCTTAAGCCACAGTAAGGAGTAAGGCCAATTCCAGATCGGAAGTGTGACTGCAGGCCATAGTCTTGGGGGTCCCGCCAGTCTCTGTGGGACCAGTAAGCCTGGTCTCTTTTATGATTCTGAGTTCGGTTCACAGTTTTCTCCCACTCTACCCAGGCGGGACCCTCTCTGATCCCTTTCGGAGCCCCTGGCAGTGCTGGCTGGGCACCATCTAGTTTTTCTGGTCTCAAAGTCATGGAGCACGCTGTTCCCGCGGTCCACTAATCCACTGGACTCATCATTTCCGTCCGTGTGATTTTCTTCACTCCTCTCTCCTCTGGACAGGAAGAGACCAATAGCTGCCCCTTAGCTTGCTACTGGCAAGCTGTTCTAGCCCCCACTGACTTGAACACAGGACACGGTCTGTATAGACTGCGTTACGCCAGGCAGCCTGAGACCTGATCCCCGGGCACCAGGAGTCATCCCCCAAAGGTTGTGTCCAAGAAGCTTTCATATCTGTGGCCCTGTGTGCTCCACCACGTGCACACATATACTTGCAGCAAAGGTAAGTGCTCACACACACACACACACACACTGTGTCAAACCCAGGTATACTTGTGGGTACATTCCCACTCTCCCGCCCGTGCCCATTCAGCTGTGTGTCTATCCATGCAGGAGGATGTATGGAATGGCATGTAGCAGTACTTGTAGGGTTGTCTGTATGACACTACTGACTTCTGTTCAGGCTGGCTGTGGATTTTTATTTTTGCCAGACCAGAATCCATGGCCCAAGAATGCGGCTGGCAGAATCATGTGGGTTGGCAGACAGACTTTCTATCCAACCTGGTCCAGGGTGGTTGATGCAGGAATCTCTCGCGGGTGGTCTCAGAGCCATGGGGCATCCTCTCCCCACCTCCCTTCACAAGCATGAGGGGGTGGGGGTGTTCCTCAGGGTGGAAAGATTTAAGGTAACCTTAGGAAGACATTCCTGATATGAGCCCGGGAGCGGGGGAAGGGGGTTGGTTGCTGCTTCACGCTAACCAAGTTTAATGGAACCAAGTCAGACAGAATTAGCAGAAGCCGAGGGGTGAGTGAGGGCAGCTTCCCCACGAACTCAGGCGGTGTGGCTGGACAGAAAGACTGAGCACTCTTGCCCATCTTCTCCAAGCAACGGGAGAAAGGCAGTGCTCCTGTTTGAAAGGAGGCCGCGTCCTGCTGTCAAGTCCCTGTGTTATAGAACCTGGGACAGGAGCACTGCCCACTGCCCACGAAAAACCGGGAGCCCAGAGAAGAGCAGGCGTAGCCTTTTCAGCTGACTAGGGAGGGGTTTCTGCACCCTGGGCCCCTAAGACAAGCTGGCCCCAGAGCCCAAGGCAGCGAGGCAGGCAGCGTGTGGGGAGTAGGCCCCAGGCTCCAGCCAAGTTGCTGGGTCCCAGATGAAGAGAGAACCTGGGGCTCCCCTTGAGAGGAGTAGTCAGTCACCCTGTAAAAGTTTATTTTTATGCGTGTCTGATCTATTTCACATCCGCCCAGATATTTTGACACTTCTACAGGAAATGTCATTCTCCCCCATGTGGCAGTGTTTGGTTGGCCAGACCTGGGGAAACTCAACTGGGTTACAGAGGAGCTGAGGGGAAGTGCAGCCTCAGGGTAGCCTACCAGGGGCCACCATGGCCCTCGGGCCAGCAGCCTGAGGACAGGGGCCTTGCAGGGGTCATCCCAGAAGCCCTCCTGCATGGTACAGAGCACCAGGACCCCATCCCGTGGGGAACAGGCCAAGGAGGAAGCAAGTCAGAAGAGGTCGAAGACACGACAAAGATGTCCAGGCCTGAGAGGGCAGCACTGAGGACGGACAGACGGACACCATTGGCCTCAGCAAGGGAGCTGGCTTGTTTCTGTATCCTGGCATCCTGGAGTGCTGAACGAGGAGCTTACTGCCTCTCAGAAGGAGTCTCTGGGTGCCAGAAAAAGTTAATTTCGTGACTACTAGTCGAAAGGTTGGGATTACGACAGTTTTGTAGTCTTTACGGAAGCCGATCGCCAGGCCTTGCTTCCACAGCGAGGCTAGGTGGTTCAGGGCAACCTGTAGGTTGGGAGCTGAGTGCACCTAGTAACCATCTCCCGGTCCTACAAGCTTGAGAGTCGAGGGTGGGTGAGGCCCAAATGGTACATCACTCCCCTACTCGCCAAAAAGGCTGATGGGTCAAACCCACTCAGGGGTACCGCAGGAGGCAGCCCTGGAGGTCTGCTTATGGAAGGACACAGGCTGTAACCCCCTGCGCCATTCTGCTCAGCAAATCACACCAAGGCGCCCCAACTCAGACTGGGCAGCCCCTATAACAGCCAACAAACGGACTGGTCTGCCCTCGCTTCCTTCTCTCCCTCCCCCACCTGTCTTCCCCTCCCTCCCCTCTTCTCTGGTGTCCTTCATCCTGGTTGTGGATGCTGCTGGCCCTGCAACTTGTCCTGCCTTGGTCATCAGCACCCCTGGGACTGGGGTCAGGGCCTCAGGGCACCACCAGCAGGAGCCTCACAGTCCCTCCCTGATCAATGGACTGCAGAGACCTGGAGTTGCCACCACCTCCTCCTCCTCCTCCCTCCTCTGGCAGCAGAAAATGCAGGGCGTGTCACAGATGGGGACTGGCCTCACCTCACCCCATCCCTGCACTGGCCCTCCCCGTAAATCCTGGTGAACCAACAGGAAAGCCCTTTAACTAGCATATAAAAGGGATTTGGGCTTTCAAAGCCCCGCTCTGTGTTTATGGGAAAACCAAGACTTTTATGGGGCCATTTCCAGCCCTCTCCTCCTGTCCAACTGATACATCTTGGTTTCTAGTTGCGGTGCGCGGGGATGGGCACAGCCCAGTGACCACGGGGAGGGGCTGGAGATGAGAAATCCCTTGGGGCAATGCTGATGGACTAAAGCCAGGCAGACCACCCACCCTCCCTATGAGCCCTGACAGGCCCCTGGGGTCCCTCTGGGCGGACTCTTCCTTTTGACCTTCCGATGGGGGCACAAAGGTGGATTTACACCCACATTTATGGGTGCTTCGTCCTAGAAGGGCCTTACCGCTCCTCCGCAAGGGGGATCAGGGCCCTGCTCAGGATACTTGGGGTCTACTCTGGAGGTGCCCAGCCACACAGGCCCATGGTCTAGACTAGCGCTCAAGCGGGGTCTCTTGGATCTGGGAAAGACTATGAACCATAGACCTGGAGGAAAGCGACAGGTAGCAGTGTGAGGGGAGCAGCCCCCAGACTCTCGCCTCTCGGGAGCCAGGGAACGGTTTCCCCCAGTGGGCTCTCATTGTCTGCGTTCCCAGGGAGGCCTTCTCTCTGGGCTCCACCCCTGCCTCTCTCTGGCTCCTTCTCACCCTACTCCCACCTGCCCCTTCTGGACCCCCCTCTCATTCCCGCTGCCTGCCGGTGGTTCTCTCCAGCTGGTCACTCCCTGCACCCATTTCTGAGTCTCATTTCTTCAGGTGACCCGGGCACAGCGCTGGCACAGGGCACAGTCCCACTGATACAGGCAGGGTTTCTTTTTTAACACCCAGAGCCTCAGATCAGCTCCACCGCAGCGGTTGGCTGGCCAGTAAATTGCACCTCCCAGTCAGAAGTGGGCTTCCTCGGGGTTCTCCTGCATTTTCTGTCGTGCCTGGTGCAACACTGCAAGCCTAGAACAAGGCCACGTGCCGTCTAGTCGCGCTCCGGGGGCGGCCACGGCACCGAGCCCGGTTAGGGCAGCAGCTGCGGTGGAAGTCCGCGGAGGGGACCCGTGGGGCTATTGGCAAAGCCGGTGCTGCCGGAGGCTCTGCCTGCTGGTGAGGGAAAAAAAACAATGTTTCACTTTTTGCAAAGTATCTTTTAGTTTTGAAAATGCAGCTTTTATACAGCTGCAGTGTGTAAAACATGCAAAACCACACTCGCTGCCATCGAGTCGATGCCGACATGCAAAACCACACTCACTGCCATTGAGTCGGTGCCGACTCACAGCGACCCCACAGGATGGACTCCTGTGGGTGTCTGAGCCCGTTCCTCTTTATGGGAGCGGAGAGCCCCTCTTTCTCCTGAGGAAGGGCGGTGCTTCCTAACTGCAGACCTGGCGGACCTGGGCCCAACCCATCACCTGGTCGATAGTAGCTTATTGATGGTTAAATGGGGGGGGCGGGGGGGTCCGACAGCAGGGGGGTCAGGAGCCCTAACTCCCTGTGCTGCATTCTCACCTCCGGGACTGGATTGTCTCTGCGGTGCCTTCTTTTAACCACACAATTGCTTGATTTAAGATCCGGTAGCCACAGGTCCGGCACAGTGGTAGGCACCTCCGTGTCTGCCACTGTAAGCCTCACAACCATTCTCGGCCCCTGGGTTTCTTCCCATTTTACAGGTGCCGACAGCGATCACAGAGCAGGCATGGTTTGCTTAAAACCACCCAGCTATGGCACGGTGAAGCTGGGATTTCCTCCATCTGCCTTCAATCATAACAATAATCGTCAAGACTTCCTGGAGGGAAATAGCCAAAAATAGTATAGCTCCCCAGAGTCCCTGAACAGCCCACCCCCTGCACTCAGCTGCTCAGCAAGGGGGCGGAGGTTCAACTCCACCCAAAGGAACCTTTGTGTTTAGGAGTCCTGGAGGGTGCTGCTAACCTCCAGGCGGGGGCCCAACAGCCTCTCCAAGGGAGAAGGGTGAGCTTGACCGCTCCCATCCATCCAGAGTTCCTAGGCTTGGAAACCCGCAGTGCAGTTCTGCAATGTCCTCTAGGTGGCTAGGAGGCGGAATCACCTCCATGGCACTGCGTCGCCTTCGATTGCTTTGTTTAATGTGTGTGTAATATGGAAGTCCAAAAGTATTGTTACTCCAGTTCCAGTTCACATCTTCCACACACATTTAGTCCAAGCCAAACACGCCTGACCGTGCCTCTGCAGCCCCAGATGCCTGCACACAAGCTCTCCCACTAAGACACTTGGCGTGGTCTTGTTCAGAAGTCCTGGCGGCCTGGTGGTGACGAGTGGGCTTCGGTCAGCATGACTGGCAGTTGGAAACAACCAGCAGCTCCTGGGGAGAGAGACGGGGCTTTCTATGCCCTACGCCCGACTGCCGCTGCTGCACCATGGACACCAGCCACGTGCAGCCCATCGAGCTGGCCAGTCACCAACGTGCTGGGCCGACGGGCTTCCAGGGACAGTGCACGGAGGTGCGCGTGGGGTTCATGGATGACACGAGCCGCTCCATCACCCGCAATGTGAACGGCTCCGTGTGGGAGGGCGACGTGCTCACTCCGTGGAAATCTGAGCAAGAAGCTCCGAGGCTGCGCTGAGGCTGCTGCCAGGTCTCGGATGTCTGGTCAACCACTTGATCAACGGGGATGAGCTCCGACAGTTCAATAAAGCGGTTGTATTGTGTGTTAAATCAATAAATAAAAACAACAACAGCAAAAACCCACTGCCACGGAATCGATCCTGACTCATCCTAACCCTATGTAGGGTTTCCAAGGCTTTATAGATTTTACAGGAACAGAGAGCCTCATCTTTCTCCCACGGAGAGGCTAGTGGGTTTGAACCACCAACCTTGCAGTTTACAGTCCAATGTTTACCCCCTCAGGAACAGCAGTGGGAGTAGCGAAAACATGAGGGAAGGGGATGGGCGGGGAGGGGGAAGGGGGGAAACTCATCACAAGGTTGGATATATAGCTTCCCTCCTCTACCCAAGAGGATAAATAGCAGAAATGTGGGTGAAGGGAGACAATGGACAGTGTAAGATACTAAATAATAATTACAATATGTAATTGATATGTCACGAGGCTAGGAAGTTGGGGGAGGGAGGGGGTAAAAAGAGGAGCTGATACCAAGGGCTCAAGTAGAAAAAACGTTTTGGAAATGACAATGGCAACATATGTACAAATATGCTTGATAAAATTGATATATGGGGTGTTATGAGAGCTCTAAGAGCCCCCAATAAAATGACATTAAAGAAATAAACTTTTTTTTAATTAAGAAAAACAAACATTTTTAACGTCGAATCCAAACAGTGAGTCTACAGGGAAGGTACTAGGCCCGTTCAGCTCAAGGCAGAGGGCTTCCTGGGATTCCAAAGAGATGTTCTTGAAGGGACAGCATGATGACGGGAGCTTATTGTGAAGAACTTTTGAGAATGGTTCAAAGTGCGTCGGTGAGAAAGGGGCCCGGAAAGTTGTGGCTGAGTCTTTCTTCCCATCACACAACACGCCTGCTCGTTCTTCAAAGGTAGCCAGGGCATCCTAGGACCATTTCACTGAGGACCCTGAGCCCACCCTACAGCTCTCAAGTACGCTCCCTTCACTCTTCCTTTTGTCCCCCAAACTCAAAGAACATTTGGAAGGGGCACAACAGGGGGTCCCTCAGAGCGACAGCACCGTCGCTGTGACACTGTGCAGGTGGGACAGCCCTTCGGGGAAGGGTCAAAGAGATGGAATCACTGCCTTCAGTACACACCCAGAGGCAGGGCCGTCGAGTAGCCAGTGCTTCAGGTTTTCACTGGGTACAAGTTTCTGTGATTTGGTAGCGATGCTTTTTTTACTTACCCCGTGTGTGTGTGTGTAAGCATATTTAGTTAGTATATAAAACATACCATATAGAATATACAGTATATGAAACAGTGCCAGGTTCTACTCTCGGTGCTTGTGTTCTAAGCACACAGATCCCAACAAGAACCCTGTGAAGTACGGACTACTACTTTCCCCATCCTGCAGATGATGAGACGTAGGTTTGGAGAGACTGAGCAACTTGCCCACAGTCACACGACCAGTAAGTTGTGCAAAGCCAGTCTACACAGGTCCTTTGGCCTCTGGACCTGCCGTTGGTTTCCCTCTCCCTGGTCTTTGGGAAACTCAAAGGGTGGAGGCAGGATGGTCGTGAGTTCTCAGAGGCATGGTCCCAGCCCGTGGCGCCCTCTGTGTCTCTGAGAGGCTCCAAGGCCGAATGTTAAGGCAAGATGGCAGGGGAAGGGGTCGGCTAAGACAAGAGGGTCCTGTCTTACTTCCAGACTGGAGAGAACAAGGGCTTCTATAGGGAGCCCCCAGCTGGCTGCGCCCTGAGGGCCTCTTGCCTCCCCTTCTGGGAGGGCCTTGGAGAACTCACTTTTCTTCTGGGCCCCACTGCACCCCCTCAGTGCCCAGGAGCAGCAGTGGAATTGTCCCCAAGGAGGGGTCCAGCCATGACTGTCGGCTAGCACCCTGCTTGGGCCCTGGCCACGAAGGACTTCTGGTTTGGTCCCAGCTCTGGCTCTCCCACTGGCGTGGTGGGGGATAGCTTCTGTTATCCTATCCCCCTCCCCGACCCTGGCCCAGCACAGAATTGGATTAAGAACAAAAATATGAGCTGTGTTTGTTTTAATCAGCTTCAAGACATGGAGGCTTTTAAAGGGAAGGGGAGCAGGCCGGAGCTGGCCCCAGGGCAGGCGGGCTGGGCGGTGAAGCCGTCCTGGGGTCAGGCGCACACTGGGCAGGGGGTGCATCTGCAGGTCAGATCCGGGCCCAGATAAGGGCTGAGAGAAGAGGACTTGGGTGGGGTGAGGGGGGGCTGAGGCTGAGGGAAGACGGAGAGGAGAGGGAAAGGCATAGGTTTTCCCTGGGAGTCCAGAGGGGCCCTGGCTGCCCACAATCTCTGTCCTGGCATGAGGGAAGGGAGGCCCCTGGGCGTCTGGAGGGGCTTCCTCCTGGCCTTCCCGGGGGAGGGGGGGCAGAGGGAGGGAGGAGAGGGGTCCGCATGGTCAGCCCAGCCCAATCTCGGGGCTGCCACGGAGCTGGAGCAGTGGGCTCCAGGCTTGGTGTCTCAATTTGCCACTGCCTACGCAAACAGATGCTAGCTCAAGTCCAACGGGCAGCACCTAGTGCCGACGGGAGGTGCAGGGTTCAGGGGACGCAGGCTGCGGGAGAAAAGGGCACCATTGAGCAGATCTCAGGTTCCTTGATGAGCGCTCTGGGTGTCCAGGAAGGGCCCCAAAAGGGGAGCCAGGAGCCCGGGTCCAACTCTACCGGAAAATGGAGAGGTAGGCAGAATCCAGGTGCTCTGGAGTGGTAAGCAGTTAGCAACTTTTACAGTCATGTAACGGAACACTCACCATATCCACTGCAGTCTCACATTTGCCCTTGAACCCAGGAAAGAGCTCAGCAAGGCCCAGGAACTAGCCCAGTGCCACACTGCCAAGGAGAAAAGAAACTGGCCCAGGTGCCCCAAGGCTCTCTAGGCAGTGGCCCACTCTAGGGCTCAAACAGCTTCCAACTGGTTCTCAGGTCACGGCAGCCGGTTCTCAAGCCAGTTCTCAAGCAATGCTCCCAGAGGCCCTCTCAGAACCCTCGAGAAGAAGGACTCCAGTGGGGCTGGACACTTCTGCTGCCAGGGGCAGGTGGGCTGGGGTTCTGGGTCTGAGTGCTCCCACCCTCCGCCCCTCCCCACCTCCCTTAGACCAAAGGGTGGACTCTGTAGGGCCAGCGGGGGCCTTCTCAGTCAGGGCCACCAAACGGTTTAGGCCCGTGATGGTCTGGTGTCCAGTGGGGAGTGAGAGCGAACAGTCTTGGTCAACTCCTCCCCCGGTCACGGTCAGTCCATTTTCAAACTTGAAGTGAGAGCGCCCCTTTCTGGTTTCAAACGCCCTTGTTAAGCCGCAGGATGAAAAGTCGATCCTTGGCAAAGAGGGACATCCCAGACCTTTGTCGATTGCGTCCATTCAAGTCCATTTTTCAGTTGGCCCAGAACACCCACAAGTTTGGGAATGACTGTGCTATTGTACTGGGAAGCAGACCTCCCCCGCCCCGGGGCACAGCCCTGGGGCCCCACAGGCCACCAGTGCCCCTTGCCATAGAGTTCATGCTGATTCGTGGCAACTCTACTGTGTCCCAGGATTCTGCCGGGCTGGCAGTGACAGACTCTGGGTTGTAGACTGACAGGACTTTCTTCCAAAGTATCCTGGGCTTGAGCCTGCAGCCTTTGGGCTCAGTTGAGTGCCTTAAAGGTTAGTGGCCCTGCAGGCTAACCACAAGTACTACACAAATGCTTATCACAGGTGGACAGTGAAGGTCCGAAGGGCCTTGTAATGGGAGGTCTGAGGTCTAGAACCTTAAGTGTCCGGGCTCACCCTCCCTCTCTGCTCTCAAGTCAATTCTATCACAGCGACCCTGTACGAGAGAGGAGGTCCCGGCTTCTGAAGCTCTACATCTGTGGGGGCGCAGAAAGCCTCCTGCTTTTCCTGCAGAACGACTCGTGGGTGTGGATGACTGAGTGCATGTATCAGCACAAGGCACAGCCCTATTCCACGAGGGCCGGGCAGTCCAGAACAGGCCTCAGCTTCCTCTTCTGTGGAAGGAGAGCAGTGGGGGATGGGTCTGATGAATTCCAAAGGTGCCTTCCAGAGCTCAAAAGAGGGGCCCTCGAACTTGCTGAGAGCAGAGTCTGCCAGCCTCGAGCATGGAGTTGGCGGCTGGGCCCCAGCCAGAGGCTTCTTAAGAAGGGAGGAAGGAGAGCATTTTCCAGCCTAGAGAACTTCTAGCGCCAGTCCAGCCACCTAACAACCAAAAGATCTACCAACTCCAAGAAGGCTAACGGGGCCATTGACCCAAACCAGGACTTGTTCTCAGGATGGCCTCATCTACATCCACAAATGGTCACCTGTCCCATTGCCCCAAGCCTCTGGACATATTTCCCAGGCATCCCTGCTGACCAAGAGCCTTCCTGCTCAGCTCTTGGTCAAGCTGATCCCACGCAAGGCAGAGCTTGGGACTTAACGCTGACCCTGTGCTGAGGGCCACGGACAAATGCGCTAGCTGGGAATAGTGGGGTATGAATGCTACTTAATATACAGTCAGACTATCTGTATTTGTGTGTGTGTGTGTCTCCTGTAGCTAAGCTTTAGTTATATCATCGATTCATTTACAGGAAATAAAATATTCTCTTTGGTGCACTCTATTAGGTGTGCTGTTGACAAATCCTCCAAGCCCCCCAGGCCTGCATCACCGGCAAATGGGTGAGCCCACAGTCAGCATGCTTCCCATCGCGACTCTCAGGGGCCTCTGATCCGCAGTCCTGCTCCGTCGGCTGCTCCGGAGTCGTGTTGCTCTCTTGACCTGGGCTCCCTTTTCCCAGGGCACAGCTGCTGCTCCAGGGACAGGGAAGCCAGCGTCTAGCCCAGTGGGGGCTAGAGGAAAAGGGCATGCAGGTGCAAATGGAGAAAAGGGTGGGGGGGGAGCAGGGGGCACAAACAAAGGAATGTGACCAGCTTCCCCACTGCAGGATCTTGGAAAGTAGCCCTGTGGGCCCTGAGGGCTGCAGAGGGGCCGGAGACCAAGCTGATGGGGATGAAACCAGGGGACTGGTTAAGGCCTGGTGGTTGGGGCAGTTGGGGGATAGGGGGTAGATGCCGATTCTTTGGAGCCCAGAGCCAGATCAAAGAGAAGAGGGAAGGGGCTGGGGCCCTCTGGCCCTCTGCCAATCAGGACCCTCTGGACACTGTGGGGAGGGGGACAAAGATGGGCACTGTCCACCCAGGGGTGGGCCCTAGGCAGCCTTGAGTCCTTGGGTCAGGGGAGGGAGCATCCTGGTGGGGTAGGGGTGGTAGTCATCCCCCCTGACCCCCTCGGCTGCTTGGTTCTGCACAGTCTCAGCCCCGCTCCCCAGACGTGGAGGGACACCCGAGGGGGTCACCAGGGCATTGGGTTTCCCTGGGCTGGCTCGGGCTCCTGTCACCAGGCCTGCCAGGAAATTGCTGCTGACACTGGGGAAGGGCACTAGGAGAGGGCAGCCGGGCACCGTGAGTGTGTCGGTGAGTTCTGAGGGAGTCCCCGACGGGGCTGGAGTGGGGTTGTCCCATCCCTCTGAGCCTGTCTGCTTGGGGTGGGGCAGAGGGGAAGCAGCAGCACCAACTGAGGGTCTCAGACCTCCTATACCCCCCTACCTCCGGGGCCGGACAAATTCATCCCTCTACTGACCCTCCATGTGCATGTTCTAGAGATTTCCCCCACCAGCTTACATCTGGAGACAGAGCGTGGGCCCCTTATCATAGGCTGTCCCCTGCCTGCTCTGTCTACAGAACCTAGGCAGTCTGCTGGGCAAGCTTGCCCTGGGCTTTGCCCACCCCCCTTCCCACCCCCTCTGTCTGCGCTGTGTTTGTCCACAAAGAAGCATGTCTCCTCTGCTAGGTGCTCATGAGCGACTCCGCGATCTGGGGAGGAACAGGAGAAAGGGGCTGCGGATGAGAGACAGGAGGGGGTCGATACTCAGCCTGGGGGTCATGATCCCCCAAGGCGCCTGCCTCTTGGTTCTTTGCGGGTAGGCAGCGAGGGGGTGGATAGAGAAGAGGAGAGAGGTAGGAGGGTGGGGAATGCAATGACCAGGCCACACAGCACCCTCTGGTCTCCATGGAATGCTTTCAAGAGATTGGACCCAAATAGCCTCTTGCCTGTACCCGTCACCAGACACAGGCCCTCAGTCCCAGACCGAGCCAGCCCCAGAGCTGCCATCCTGGAGCAGCCTGCGCTGCCCTAGTGGGAGGAAGAGCAGGCGGATGGACTATCTCAACCTGGCACTGGAGCGGGATCTGGGATGGGGGGGCCCCAGAAGGCAGTAGGCAGCTCCTGGTCCACAGCTGGCCCTGGGTCCCTCCCTAGGTGTTTGACGAGCCACCACAGGCTGCGGGATCCTTGAGACAGGGTGTCCTATCTCCTCCCCACCCGGGAGATGGAGGACACTCCGCAGAGAGAAGTGGAGGTGGACCGTAGCATGATATGTCAGAGCCCTTATTTCTCGTTTGGAAGGGTTCCTGGTGGCATCGCCGCTAAAGCACTCGGTTACGAACCACAAAGTGGCCAGTGTGAGCCCACCAGACGCTCCTGGAGATAAATGCATGCCCCGGCTTCCCCAAAGCCTGCTGCCAAGAAGCCCCTCCGGGCTGGGCAGGTCTACTCTGCCCTGTAGGTCGGAATAGACACAATGGCAGCAGGGTGGGTGGCATTTCAACATACAGACAGGGTTAGAGAACAGACCAAAGAACGACATTTCTTACGCTTTAAAATCCAAGAGATTAAAAGACAGTTCTTCCCCAAACCAAACGGACCGGGATGTAGGTTAGAATAAGGGCTAGTTTGGGAGGGTTAGAATCGTGACACTGCATTTGTGTTCCTCACTGCCGCCCAGCAACAAGGTCCCTGGGCCCAGTGCACAGGACAATGGGAGGAGCAGGGAGGCTGGCATTAGAAGCAGTCCGGGCTCTGACCGGGAAGGAGGCTGCAGAGATGGGAAGAAGTCCTCCGACCTGGTATACTTGTATTTTGAAGGTGGTCCCAAGGCCTTGCAGATGGATTGGATCTGGGGTGGAAGAGAAAAGAAGGCGTAAGGCCCAGTGGGGGGCTTTAACTGCCGTAGGGAACTCTGGGAGAGAAAAAATATATATATCGCTCCCAGGCCCCAGTTCCTACACACCTGGGTTTATACCCAAAGCAACACCTGTTTAAACATGCCTCTGCGATCAGGGTATCCTGAGACAGGTACTCTCGGTAATATCCTCGTCTTATATTAGAATATAATACAAAAAGCCTTAAAAAAAAAAAAAAGGTCCAATCGACATAGGCGATCTGCTTGCCGGGCCAGTTGGATTCACGGCAGAGAGGGCAGGCTGGGGGACCTGGAGGTGGTCATGAGACGCTCTGCAGGAGATGAGGGAATGGCCAGGAGAGTTGTGAGTTCTGCCTGAGGATTTTCTCCCATCACAACGCACCTGCTCATTCCTCAAAGGTAGCAGGGCTGCCCCACACGGACGCTGTTGAGAAGCCTGACCCCATGCACCTTACAACTCTGACCTTCTTTTTGTTCCCCCGACTCAAAGAACATTTGAAAGGAGCGCAGGCATGATCTGAGACCCCCCCAGGGACAGGACACATGCCCCAACCACTGTGGTTGGGGGGGGGGTGGTGAATGGAAGAGCACAGACTCTTTCAGGGGCAGCTGGTGCCATGAAAGTACGTCGACCTGTCCCTCGCTGACTCATAGTGCAACGGGAGACAACACTGGAGACACAGTGCAGGCAGGAATTGTGCCCGATCTGACCCCACCACACTGAGGCGAAACACAAAAGGTGTGCAACAGAACAGCAAGAGGAGCAAAGCAATGAAGTCCCCAGGGAGTACCAAAAATAGACGGGGACTAGGGCATGGCGCCCCATCAGACGCTACCAGAAAACACTCCTAAAGGTCAACAAAAAGAACTTGAACTATTTACAGGCTTTTCTGTTTGTTGTTGTTTTCTTTTCTTGCTTTGTTTTGCTCTGTCTTGTTTTTATGTGCATATTATTATCTCTCTAGGTCTATCTAGATAAGATAGGTTGGATAAAAAATCTGGAGGAGAAAACAATGGGACCGATGGTTGGGGAGGGGGCATGGGAGAAGGGGAGGGGGAGGAAAGGAAGTGGTATTAACAAACCCAGGGAGAAGGGAACAACAAGTGATCTAAAATCAATGGTGAGGAGGGTATAGGAAGCCTGGTAGGGATTTATCAAGATTATGTCACTGAGAGAACTTACTGAAACCCAAATGAAGGCTGAACATGATAGTGGGACAAGAGGAAAGTAAAAGGAAATAGAGGAAAGAACTAGGAGGCAAAGCACACTTATGAAGGTCTAAATACAGGCATGTGCATACGTAAATATATTTGTATATGATGATGGGGAAATAGATCTATGTGCATATATTTATAAGTTTAGTACTAAGGTAGCAGATGCACATTGGACCTCCACTCAAGTACTCCCTCAATGCAAGAACACTTTGTTCTATTAAACTGGCATTCATGATGCTCACCTTCCTGACACTATTGCTGAAGACAAAGCAGGTACATAAGCAAATGTGGCAAAGAAAGCTGATGGTACCCAGCTATTAAAAGACATAGTGTCTGAGGTCTTACAGGCTTGAAGGTAAACAAGCAGCCATCTAGCTGAGAAGCAACAAAGCCCACATGGAAGAAGCACACCAGCCTGTGTGATCACAAGATGTCAAAGGGATCATCAAAGAACGAAAAATCATATCATTGTGATTGAAGGGGAGTACAGAGTAGGGTCCCAAAGCCCATCTGTAGGCAACTGGACATCCATTTACAGAAGGGTCCTGGGGAGGAGACTAGCCAGTCAGGGTGCAGTACAGCACCGATGAAACATACAACTTTCCTCTACTTCTTTAATGCTTCCTCCCGCCCCACCCCCACTATTATGGTACCAATTCTACCTTACAAATCGACTAGACCAGAGGATGTACAGATAGGAACCGGAAACAGGGAATTCAGGACAGATGAACCCCTCAGGACCAATCATGAGAGCAGCGATACCAGGAGAGTAAGGGTAAGGTGGGGGGAGTGAGGGGGAACCAATCATAATGTTCTATGTATAACCCCTTCCCTGGGGGATGGACAATAGAAGGGAGACGTTGGATAGTGTAAGACATGAAAAAAATAATTTATAAATTATAAAGGGTCCGTGGGGGAGTTGGGGCGGGGAAGGAGGGGGGGAAATGAAGAGTTGATAACAAGGGCTTAAGTAGAAAGCAAATGTTTTGAGAATGATGATGGCAGCAAATGTACAAATGTGCTTGTCACGATGGATGGATGGATGGATGGATGGATGGATGGATGGATGGATGGATGGATTAATTTTGATAGGAGTTGTATGAGCCCAAAAGAAAATGATTTATTTAAAAAAAAAAGTGTGTCGACCTAGGCGCAGGGTACGTCATGAAACAACCACTTCTCCTGTCATCCTGCGACTGCGCAGTAGTGCTCTGGCGGCTGTTACAACCATGGAAGGAAAGATGCCGTGCTTTGTTCTCCCATGGTGAGCCCTGCGAGTGAACAGGGCGGACGGCAGGGGCAAGCAAGTCTAGAAGTCAGGGGCATGGGCAGCCTGGAGAATCGCCCCCAGTCTCGAGTGGTTCTCGTGTTGGGAGTTTTCTCAGAATCAGGGCTGGAAGGTTCGTCTATGGATGGACTGTTCTGGGTGGCACCAAGAAGGCCAGGCCAGGCCAGCACCGCCTCACTCGCCTGTGAGGCTGCAGGGGAGCGGTGAGCTGAGAAGAGACCTTTTAAGCCAAGGGTCAGGAAACGTGTCCTGCAGGGCAGAGTGGGGGCCCACTCGTGCTCCTGGGCAGACCGTGGCACCCTTTGAGGTGGTGCCCAAGACAATCACTGCTCTCCAATGCCCCCTTTCTGGTGACAACCTGGCTTTAATGCCGCTCACAGAAAGCAAGCGCTGTAGAGGCCACTCTCCCTAAACCTCACTGCCCTCCGCCCACGCCAACTCATGACCAGACCACCTACAGCACAGGGTGCAACCATCCTGTGACTTTCCGAGATTGTGGCTCTTTAAAGGAGTAGCCACCTCATCTCCCTCCCACAGAGCGGCTGGTGGTTTTGAACTGCTGACCTTGCGGTTCACAGCCCAACGCATAACCACTACACCACCAGGGTCCCTATACAGGCATCGCTGCTACGTTTTGATCTATTCGCTTTCATGGTCACCGCGAGTTCGCCTGATGTTCCATTTAAAGTGCAGATGTCAAGTTTCCTTCTAAAAGGTATTTGTGTGTGTGTGCGTGCGAGTGTACATCTGTATGTACTTGAGAAATTTAACAAATTTTCGATACAGTTTATGTATTTATGAAATATATCCCTCACTGCCACCACGTCGATTCTGGCCCATGCTCTTGCTAGGCCCCGTCAAGTCGCTTCTGCCTCTTAGCGACTCTGTGCACAACGGAAGGGAACCCCGCCCACCCAGGGAACCCCGCCCACCCAGGGAACCCCGCCCACTTTGTTCCACCCTCACAGCTTGTCCTGTGCCCTAGCCCATGGCTGCCGCCACTGTGCCAGTCCATCTCATTGAGGGCCCTCCTCTCTCACCGCCCCTCCACTTTACCAAGCACGATGCCCTTCTCCAGGGTCTGGTCTCCCCCGACAACATGCGAGGTGAAGCCTTGCCATCCTTGCCTCGATGGAACACGCTGTCTGTACTTCTTCCAAGACAGATGCGGTTGTCCTTTGGCAGTCCGTGTGACTAGTGATATTCTGCGCCAAACTCAAGCCCCCTTGGGGCAGTTCTCTCCTGCCCTGTGGGCTCGCTGTGAGCCGGAGTCACTCCATGGTGGCAGTGGCTTGGCTGTGATGGTCTGACCCAACCAGAGAGCCCAGCTGGAGGGGAATGAGGGCCAAGGATTCAGGTGTGTGCCTGGGGATGACCCTCTTGGAACCCCCAGAAGCCACCACACCCCTCTCTGGAGACCTCTTGGCCGAGCGGTGTTATCCAGAAGGTCGGAAGTGTGGGCCCCAGCTCTCAGCTGCAGCCGGCCTGAGAAAGGCCCAGCTGTCTCGCCCGAGGCTGTGTCTGTTGTGGAAGGAGAAACATCCGGCCCGTTCGATCAAGAATGTCAGTCAAAATCCAGGGCAGGAACTGGCCTGCGTGGTCCTCCTGTCCGGCCAGCTCTGTGCTCCCGGAGCAGGCCCTCGGCGTCCTCTGTCTCAGGGATCTGGTAGGCAGGACGGAGCGAGGACCATCTCCACAGAACTTCAGGCTTCACAGAACACTGCCCGTCACTCCCGTCTCCCACCGAGGCCTCGCAGCCTGCAGGGGGCGGGTGCTGGCCCTGGCAGGATGTGGCCCAGGATGTGGGGCTGCAGGCTCTGTGGAGAGATATGCAGAGGTGAAAGGGCAAACCTGTTTCCAGTATCCTTATCAGGAGTGGCCTAGAGAAGGGGAAGTGGGCAGCCCCGAGGTCAGGCTGGGGGGGGTCATGGCTGGGGCAGGGCTAGGCCCAGGAGATCTGAGAGGAGACCCTGCTGGGTAGGGAAGCAAGGGAGGTGGGAGGGGGTGCCAGGAAGGGAGGGTCCTGGGAGGAATTGACCAATGGTCCAGTGTCCCTTCCTGAGAAAAGGACTCGCTAGAGTGACCAACCATCTCGATCCTGGAACTCTGGACTTTCAATGTGAAAACCCAGAAGGCAGGAGGACAGTGGCAACCCACCCCATCCTCCCTCTAGGACTGCCCCCGGCTCATCTCCTCTCCCTATCTTGTTTGAATATCTTCTACCCTTCTCCCTCCCCTCATGCATCCACCAAGTATTCATAACCACCTAGTGTGTACCCTGTGACAGGGGCCCTCATGCCTGGTGGTGATGTGTTGGTCTGCTAGCTGCAAGGTCAGCAGTTCGAAACCACCAGCCGCTCTGCAGGAAAAAGACAGGCCCTCTGCCCCCATAAAGAGCCACGGTCTCAGGACCCCACAGGAGCAATTCTCCTCTGTCCGATAGGGTCGTTGTGAGTTGGCATTGACTCTGTGGCAGTGAGTGGTGTCAGTATATGCTAGGCAGAGACCCTGCCTTCTTGGTGACAAGAATTCAAGTGCTTGGCTATTAACTGAGGTGACTGGGAAGAAAGGCCTGGTGATGCCCTTCTGAAAAACCACCCATCCTAAACCCTGCAGAGCACAGTTAATTCTGCTCACACACAGGCAGCCGTCGGGAGTCAGGATCCACTTGATGGACCCTGGATTCAGAAGCACAAAAGCTGATAGGTGTGGCCCAGACATCCCAGGGTTTGTGGGTTTTTCACTGTCAAAGCCTGGCTCGAACCCTCCACCCCATCATGGAGCCTCAGGGCTTATTTCTGGACGCTCCCTTTTGTTATCCCCTCACTGCCCCAAGGGTGGGTGCTGTGTCTGACTCACGGTTTACCTCCACAGAGTGGGGCTGAGGGACCGAGGGCAGGTTGGAGGGGGCCGCCCCTCACCTGTTACACCACCACAAACACTCATGCCACCAGGACACATTTGACACTGAGTGGCATCCTCCCCGCCCAGCACAGTGGGCCCCCATCCTCTCACAGGTGCCCATGCCCCTCAGCTGGAGAGTGGGAGGGGCCCTGGAGGAGACCCCAGCCAAGGCTCTGGCTCCAGCACCCTTGTTTCCTCAGGGCATGCCTACAGGGTGTCGCTTACAGTCAGTGCACCCCAGGTGTGTCTGGGGCACCTTGTGATGGCAGGGTCAAGCCTAGACTCCTTTGGTGCTGTTCCTAAGTCCTGGAGAAAGCAGTGGGGACCCTGAGCAGAGGGTGGGCCCCTGGAGCACAGCCAGGGTGCTGAAGAAGCTGTGGGCTCCAGCTGCCATTGTGTGGGCTCCTCTGGCTACTGAACAAATAGAGGATTGTATCGCCGAAGTCCCCATGGGGCCATAAGCACCTTGAAGGCAGGGACTACACATTACTCAACTTGGTAGACTGCACAGAGCAGGACTTAGTGTGGGCTCTCAGCACGATCAGCAGATAGAGCCAAGATCAAGCCTGCTTGGACAGCTGAGCCCCACGTTTCTGTCCTGCCCCCTAGTGGCGTTTTATCAACATTGCACCTCACATATCTTACATAACAAAGAGCTGCACAGGGAAGTGGGGGGTGGTGGCTTGCTGAACTTCCTGCTGTTGGGGTCTGGTAGGAAGATTCCATGAGGCTGGAAGCCCTGAATTTTCCGGTGACATCTGGAATCCTGCCACTTGTGACCAGGTGAGGGCTGGGGAGAGCTCAGGGTGGGCGGAAGATGATACCACAGAAAATATTGGCAGCACTGAGTGGACCAGCGGTTTCCATCAGCACCCCCATGACCCGTGGACTCTATGCACTGGGCCCAGACAGGTAGACCACAGAAGGGATGTGAAGCCTGAGGATGTTCCTGTTCGTTTTAAGTTGAAACTTGGTGTCTAGAATTGGCTTTTGCCTTAATCCCACACTTTAATCCACGACTCCTCTTATTCTTCTATTTAATCATTTGGGGAGCGAGTTCCTTTTCATAAGGAGCAAACACCTGTGAGCCAGGAGCTCACTGGAGCAAATGTTGTTGTCCTTGAGTGCCACTGAGTGGGGTCTGAGGCCTAGCAGCCCTGTGCTGTGCCGCAGGGTGGACCTGTCTCCAGGTCTTTCGGCCACGTGTCCAGTGATTGCTTTCCATGTGACTTCAACAACTATTCAACGCATCAGAAAGTGCCTCTGTCCCCAGAGGCCTCTATCTGCCCGCTGTAGTGGTCCACCTTCACAACTCAGAGCCAACAGCACCTCCTCCAGGAAGCTGTCCTGGATGTCCCCAGCCAGAAATCCTCCTGTGGGCCTGAGAGAGGTGCATTATAGGCTTACTCAGCCTTCCGTCCCTGTGTTCTGCAGCCGCCTCACATTCCCCAGCAGTGTAGACACTGCACTCCTGAAGAGGAGCTATTCAGGGGACACTTTGTCTCCTGAAGAGCCTGTTAAAATACCCCAGGAGGGGCACCTGGAATCAATTTGACCCACCAGAACATTAGCCTGGCTTCCTCCATCAGATCCGCAAACCAAGCAGAGTTCACTGAAGGGGATCAGACTAGGGACCCTTCGCAGGGGAAGGAGCAGCTAGGGCCTCCCTGGAGTCCTGAGAAAGATCCAGTGTTGCTGAGGGAGGGCCGGTAGAAAGGGTAGTGAGAGGACAGAAACTCCAGAAAAGGACCCTGGGTCCTGCAGCATTCAGCTCCCCACCCACACCCATCCCCGCACCCCACCCCCCAACATCTGGGGCTGCCTCCGACCCAAGGATCTGGTCTAGAAAATTGTTATGGAAATATGTAACCGTGAGATGTTATCAAAGGCATCTTTAAAGTCCCCTTTTAACCTCCAGCCCAGTGGAGGGGCTTGGAAATTGGAAAACTGGGAGCCCATTACAGGACCATCAAAGTGGTCGAAATTCAATCCAATCTGCAGGTTTAAGGTTGGCTAGCAGGGCCCCAGCGTCCCAGTCCAGAAGGCCGCAAGCCCACTGTTTAAAAACCAAATCAACTGGCATTCCTAGATCCGGGTCTGGAGCAAACAAATGCGCCCACAAAGGCTTCCCTGGGTTTCTCTGGCGTGGCAGAAACCCGAGAAGGAGGCCCTGGGGGTCCGGGGTGAGTGGGGGGAGGTTAGGCAGCCTGGCCCCGGGGAGCTGCCGCTGGCCTCCAGAGCTTCCGTCGCCCCTCCCCTCCCCCAGTCTGGGCTGGCCTTTTTTGTCTCTTGGTTCCTCTAGGTGAATTTCTCCTGACCCTTCTCAGCCTGCGTGTGTGTGTGTGTGTGTGTGTGTGTGTGTGTGTGTGTGTGTGTGTGTGTGTGTGTCTAATGTAATCCCTCCCATTCTCTTTGCTCTTCTCTCCGAGGCTTCTTTCCCACCATGTCTCTTTCAGTGACTGCCTCCTTACTCCCCAAGCCTCCTCCTCCCCTCCCTTGCCCAGTCTCCCTTGTCCAGTCTCCACCCCACCCGCACTTGGCCTCCCTCAGATTTTTCTACTCTTTTGCTGCTTCTGAATTTCCTGTAATTTCAGGCTATGGGGTGAAGGTCCTCATGAGCTGGTTTATTGACCAGCGTGAGTTCTGGGTATTTCTTCCCCCCAGGTGTCCAAACACACGGAAGTCACACAGGCAGATGTGTCCCGTGTCCATCTCTCTGTCCATGTCCGTCTCTCCGTCGCCCCAGAGCAGCCAGGCACACAACACGGACATGTGGTTTCACCTATGCACTGCAGACGTGGAAATTTATGTCCGGCGGTGTGGAATGCAACAGTACATAAAACTGATACACCCAGAGCGTCCATAATTTACCATTCTCTTTATGTGGGACCAGAGAAAGAGGCTATCATTTGGCTACTCATCAAGTGGGCCATGTTTATTCCAAAGATGTGAAGGTTTTGTCTTTCTGCCGTCCTTGTGGCCCTACCCTCCAAGGTGCTGGGA
Organism: Tenrec ecaudatus; assembly: GCF_050624435.1. Taxonomy (NCBI): domain Eukaryota; kingdom Metazoa; phylum Chordata; class Mammalia; order Afrosoricida; family Tenrecidae; genus Tenrec; species Tenrec ecaudatus. The sequence continues at coordinate 144,399,243 of NC_134530.1, read as the reverse complement.
GACTGGGTTTGCCAGGAGGAAGTAAGAAAGGCTCAAATCCTTGCTTTCCACCAGAAACTAGAGAGGGATCACACACGCGGCAAAAATCTGCGGGCCCCCCCCCTGCCGGGACCACCTGGGGGTCATTCTGGAGAAAGGGGAGTTGGAAAACACAACACACAACACACACAGCGGTTCGCTGCAGAGGGGAGCTCCGGAAGAGCAGGAGAAAGAAAGCGAAAGCAGGCGTAGTCGCAGGCCCAGGGCGCAGCAGGAGCCCGGGCCCGCCGGCCGCAACCTATGCAACTGCCGGTGGCCCACGCCGGCCTGGGGTCCCCGCGGGCTCTGGCCGCGACCTGTGGCGGCGGGTTCCGGGTTCCGAGGCGCCCACACCCGCCGACCCGTCGGGTTGGCCGCCACTGAGCCGTCGCGGGCTCAGCGCACCGCGCTTGAGCTGCGCGTCTCGTCCGCCAGAGCCGCCGGCGGGCTCCCTCGAAGGCCCGGCCGCGCGGCCGGCCACCTGCGGGCTGCTGTCCACCGGCCAGGCCCCAAGTTCACGAGCCTTGGTCCCGTGCGCCTCATTCCGGCTCTGGTCCGGCGGCTGCAGCGCGCGAGTCGTCAGCCTCCGGGAGGCACGCCGCGGGCCCATCCGTGCAGAACTCAAGCGCCTGTTCCCTTTGATCTGATTTTATTAAGGATTGGATGTTGACATTAAACGCTGGGCGCTTTTATCTATTTCAGTCTCTCTGTTCCCATTTTGGGCATGTGAGCCGGGCGAAGGCGGGCAGGGGAGACTCGAGAAGCAGGCACTAGCCGGTCGTGCGGCGTGGCTGGGTGAAAACCTCGTTGGTCGCACGCTCCCCACATGCACACCAACTCCCACTCGCATCCCCAGGCTCTCCGCGCCTCGCCCGGCCCAGGGCTGCGCTCGCTTCGCACCAAGCCCGCGCAGGGAGCAGCGCACCGGTGCTGGACGGCAGGACCCGGGAGGTCCACACAGCCGCCGTGGCCACCTCTCCAGCCGCCACCCCGCAGCCCTGCCGAGGGCCAGAGTACTTTCAGGTGTGGACCTCCCTGTAGCGCTCTCAGGGACCCTGCGCAAAGCAGCAGGTTTTACATCGTACTTCGGTGGAGCAGGGTGCCCCTGGTTGGCGAGAGAGCAGGAGACCAGAGACTCTCTTTGTCCCATCTGTCTCTCCTCCGCGTCTGGCCTTCTACGAGCTTTTTTTCTTTGAGAACAGAATCCACCACTTCGGACTGATGCACTTTTCCGAAGGCCGGGGGCCCTTCAGTGGATCCGGAGGCCGTGAAAATGCCGTCTCCCGCCGTTGCCATCGTCCACTGCCTGGCCGTTTCTTGAGCTGGGCTTTCTAACCCTGGGTTGCAACCAGAGCGCAAATAGAACTGGCCTCTGCCTGTCCTCTGTGTGAACTGCTAGCGAGGAAACGAACTTTAATTACTTAACGGCAGGTTATGGGAACCGGGCTGGGAAAGGGGAGCCGAGGAGAATGCTGGGGCCTCAAACCCACGACTCCAAGGTGTGGCAGAACCCCAGCGGTGGAAATGCGAGTCCAGAGAAGCCTGGTTCATGAAAAGCAAGCGAACGTCCCTGCCAGTTGACGGAGCCGTGCGCTCTCCTCTGGAGGGGCACAGTGTCGGCCCTGCCCAGAGCTGCCGACCAGCTTGCCCTCCGCTCCATCCAGACCAGACCTTCAAGGATGAAGGGAGTGGGCTTCTCTCTTCCCACCCTTACCCCCCACCCTCCCCACCCCAATTTAAAATCCTCCACTAAGGGCCTCTTTACAAAGGACCAAAAAGTCCACTCGTTTGAAGCCAAGACACTCGGGCTGCACCAGAGTCTCCCAGAAACACAGGACTCCCGGCTGCCCGCGACTCTACACTTTGAGAGAGTGGGTTTACTCACCAGAAGGTCTCTCTGGTCTCCGAGGGCCCTCACGCCTCACACAGCTGGAGCTGGAGGCTGCCCCTGTCCTAGAGGGGAGCCTGATGGGGGAAGCGCCCTCCAAAGTCTGACAAGGGCCCACCACATGTTTCCCCATACCGAGAACAAATCTGCCCCATTAAATCTACTCCGCTGGGGAAAACATTGATGTGATATTGGAAACATGCTGGGCTGCTCTGGAAGCAGAGGCAGGTCTTCTGAGGCTGGCAACTGCGGCACTGGGCAAGGGGTGATGGAGTGGGAGGGGGAGAGAGAGAGAGAAAGAGAGAGAGAGAGAGAGAGAGAGAGAGAGAGAGAGAGAGAGAGAGAGCAATCTCTGCGGAGGTCCGGCCCTGGCCCTCACTTGGTCCGGCAAGAAGAGGGAGGGGTTGACCACACTCACACCCCCGCCCCTGGAGGCTGGTTCCCAGCAGTTACAGAGTGAGCCTTGGGGATAGGCAGGGGCAGAAGGTGCCCTGGCAGGAGTTGGGGGCATTAGGTGGGGGGGGGCATGTGATCTCGCAACCTGAGTTTGAGACTGACCCTTCTATTTCACAGTCTGGGTTTTATAGCAAATAATTCACAGTTTGAGCCCCAGCAACACAACCCATCAAAACAGCTTATTAACAAATGGAAAACACATAAACGCATAGCAATTGCCTCTTAGAGAAAATTTATTAAAACATCTCCCCCCACCCCCACCCTGCTCTGCCCATTATTATTGGTAAATGCAGAGCTGAGGCCAGATGGTGAGGGGAAAGGTGGCGGTACCCTCATTAGCCGTGTGTTCTAGGCAAGACTCCCTCTCCTCATTGTCACACCAAGGTGACCAACGGGGCCCTTCCCCAGGGCCTCAGACTCACCTGGAAAACTAGTTCAGGCCAGGCGTGTGGCCGACCCAGCCCCTCAGTTTTGCCTTGAGTGGTCTGCCTTTGGTCTAGTCCCTAGGTGATGCTGCGGCTCGCCTGAGGGCACGCTTCCCACACATGTGCGTATGCACACACGCTCCAACACAAAGCACCCATTTCACCTCACATACACTTGTGAGAACCTCTGACCCGGAGGAGCCTCAGTCCCCTGGAACTGACACTGTGTCTGTATGATTACACCTCAAGCTTCTCTGGCCATCAGTGTGAGATAAATTCTCTAACCTCCAAGGGATCCTCTGTGCTGCCCAGGCACAGAGTCCTGGCTCAAAGGACGCCCCAGGTGGCTGAGGGAGGGACCTGTGTCCTCCCACCCCACGGTGGTCTTCCTTTGTGTGGGGCAGGCCCCCAGGCCTAACCCTAGCTCAATCCCAGCAGGCAGGCCTGTGACAGCCTCCAGAGGAGCTGCTTAGGGCACATCTCTTGGCCTCTCCATATGGCCTGGTGTCTGCTGAGCATGCTGTCCAGCACACACCTGTGCACATGCACGGCATTGCTTCACCCCCCCCCACACACACACATGGGCATGGCCATCGCCACACATGCACATGCTGCAACACACGTTGCCATGCACATGTACTGCCACATGTGTGCCCCACACACCCCAACAGACGCATACATCTCACCTCGCGTTCACTTGTGCGCACACACAAACACACCGGCATACACTTCCCCCACAAACACTTCACCACACACAGAGCCCCCGGCCCGCCAGTCGTACTTTGATGTGCCTCTCGCTGCACATTGGTTTCAGCTCCTCTCCCCCAGCCACGGCCTTAGCTATCTTCTTGGCAGGGCTTCCTAGGAGACTTCCATTCAGGCAGCAGCAAAATCACTCAGCCACTACTTTATGAAGTTTATCAAACAGCACAATATCCGGTCTCTTTGTCCAATGACTCTGGCATCAATGTGCCTGCACAAGCGCTTTCCCCCAGGCGTCCCGGGGCCTGCGGGTGGCTCCAGATACCCTCCCCCATGAGGACCCCACCAACCCGGCTTGCCTACTTCCCACTGCAAGAGGCCCCCAAAGCAGATGTAGGGCTTCCAGGCTTCTTCCGACTGGCGAGAGGCAGCCACATACTCTACACGTGCACACATTGTGTTCACACCCCACCAACAGGGCCTCAGGCGCCCACTGCAGACTCACCTCCCTCTATAGCCCCCCCTAGGCCTGGCATAGCGTCCTGCCCCCAGGCAGGGGCCACTGCCACAATCACTCTTGTTATCTCAATCCCATGTTTTCAGCTTTGTGGAAAGCGTCACTTCCCTGCAACTGAGGGCTGCCCCACTCCTTTCAAGGGGCAAAGTGTCTTGTCCCCCAACCCCCACCCCTGGCTCCACAGGGGGGCTCAAAGCAGCCACAGGCCTGCTGTCCCTGCCCTCCCCCTGCCCTCCCCTGCCCCACCAGCCTTCCCAGGAGTCAAGCCAGTGTGAGCTTCTCAGCTAACCACCCCTGAGCTCGGGCAGAGGGTGGCACACTCCCTGGAGCAGGAGGAGCCAGTCACGCAGCAACTAGCCTGCCCTGGGCTATCTTGCAGAGCGGTTGGTGGGTTCAAACTGCTGACCTTGCAGTTCACAAGGCCTCCAGGGCTCCCAGGACATCATCAGGGCAGCACTCTCAGGGGGATGCTGAGTCTGGGAGTCCTCTGCCCTGTGCCAACTCCACAGAATCTCTCGGGCACCTTGCAGTGGCCCTGGCCTTGCACTTGACCTGGTGCAGAGGCCCAAGGTGTCCAAGGGAGGCACAGCTCCTTGCCCTGTCTCCAGAGAGGACCAGTTACCTCCCCCTCCTACTGCTGCTGGACTCTGAGCCTCTGAGGCTTGTGATCCTCCATGTACCACACCCTCCTCTCCCCTCCCCACCCCCACCACCAACCCGGTCATATCTGGTAACAAATCTGGTCCTTTCTTCCCTTGAAGTGCCTCTTTCCTCTCATGGCCTCCTCCACTCTCTGTCACACACACACACACACACACACACACACACACACACACACCCCAGGTCATTGTCACCTCATGCCTCTGATTGCTGGCGTTGGGTCTCCTTCTCGGGACCCCCTTCTACTCACCTCAGGCAAGTTACTTAGGCTGGACACCATGACGCTTTTCTAAGCCATTGTGAGGAAGGAAATGTCGAAAGCCTTGGCTCCTTTGAGGAGCTGACAGAAATGGACACACGGGATTCTAATACCCTTCACCAGCCTCTCTGAGGAGAGGCCCAGAGAAAGGTGGACTGCTTCCTTCCTGCTCCATGCACAGAGACCCCAAGGGGAGCTCAGCGGAGCTCGCTGCACAGGATCAGCCTGCTAGGACGGCTAAGCACTGCTACTGTGGAGCCCAAGGCTGCACCAGGGCCTCTGCAGGCCACCCCAAGACAGGAGCTCCTATCATGCCCTTTCAAATCCTCTTCCTCACCCCTCAACATAGCCACTTTCCCAGCCCACCACTCACCACCCCAAGGGGGCTTAGCCACTGTGAAAGGGGTATGGGCACTGCTGAACTAGCCTCCAAAGTGAGCCCCGAGCAGCTCAGAGCCGGTCTTCAGAATCCTGTCCCCAGAGTTGGGTCCATGAGAGACCAAGCCAGACTACTCAGTCCAGCTGTGCCTGGGGCCCTGACCCACAGGAACAATAAGAGATTGTGAGTGTTGCTTTCGGTGCCCTGGCGGCACAGTGGTTGCACATTGGGCCGCTAACAGCAAGGTCAGCAGTTCGAGAGCGCCAGCCATTACGAGGGAGAAAGATGAGGCTCTGAAGCAGGGATCCTCAAACTACGGCCCGCAGCCCATATGCGGCCCGCCGAGGACATTTATCTGGCCCGCTGGGTGTTTTTGCCACCACTGCCTATCCTGCTAAGCAGTCCACTTTCCCAGTGTGCATAGGAATTTTTTCATAGTTTTTTTTAACTATAGTCCAGTCCTCCAACGGTCTGAAGGACAGTGAACTGGCCCCCTGTTTAAAAAGTTTGAGGACCCCTGCTCTGAAGAGTCACCGTCTCAGACACCCGCAGCCCAGCGTCGCTGTGACGGTCACTCAGCATGGACCGGTGACAGTGAGATGGAGAGCAGCTCGTTGCCTCGGAGGATGGCTGGTTATGCAGCTTGCAGAAATTAGGACAGTCCAGCCTCCGGGCGGCGCTCCAGCCCGGTTCTCGGGGCTGAGCTCGCAGGGGGTTGCTAGGTTTTTCTTCTCAGGATCCCCAGGAGTGGGGCTCAACTTGATCTGCCCTCACCGGTGACGTGGACACATGAACTCCAACTCTGAGCACTGTGGAGGTGAAGCCAGGCTCGCTGGCCCAGGCCCTGCATGCTCGGTCAGTGGCAGCTGTGGTCCAGAGGTTCCCCGTCCCTGGAGCTGGCAGGGCAGAGACACAGGGCCGCCTCTGCCCCTCACCTGCTCTCATCCAGCGCCTTGTACAGTACAGCCGGTCCAGGCCTTCGCCCTCTCTCCTCTGCCACCCAGCTCCGTGGTGTCCCCTTGCCATTTCTAAGGGTGTTCAGTGTGGGGCATTTGCATTTCTTTGGAAGGGCCCCAAATGTGATAATTACATACTTGTTAGCCTGTAAAATAACAAATCTGGAATCTACACTCTGGAACCAATGGATTTCCTGCTGAAATGAGTTCAAGGGGTGCCGGGCCCACCATTCCCCCGAGAGCACTGCTAAAGAAGGTGCCCCCAGTTTACACCCACCCCATCCTGCATTTCCTCTGACCCTTCCCTCCAGGAAACTCCTCCCACCCGCCCTGCCCGTGCCTGGCTCTATGCGATGTGGCCCTCATTCTCATGTTGGGTCCCTGTCTGCTTGTGGAGGTTGTCCGGGGATTCCTTGACCCGTGCATCCAGGCTCAGAGCTGTGGTCAGAAGCCACCATGGATGATGTTTGGGGAGCCGCCCCTCCAACTCCTCTCTCCCTTCTACCCCAACTCCAACTCACCTTTCCTTTCTGGCCCAGGCCCCAGCAAGACGCACTCACACGCTGGAGGGCTCCCGCTTGGCTTTCTGGCCCACGCCTCTGGGCCTGCTTAGTTCCCTTTGGGACAGAAGCCCCCCCCCACCTCAATTCCTGTTGCTTTGTGTCCCTCCTCGGAGTAGGAGGTACAAGCATCCAGTCTAGCTCTGTCCTCACTGGCAAGCCCCAGGCTCCAGGCCATGGCAGGCATTCAATAAATGCAAAAGTATGCCAAAGGCTGTGGATGACAGTGTGGATGGAGCCCTGGTGGTATGGGGGGTTACACAACGGGCCACAATCCACATGGCCAGCAGTTCAAATCCACTAGCAGCTCCGAAGGAGAAGACTTGGCTTTCTACTCCCCTAAACAGTCTCAGAACCTCACAGGGGTCGCTATGAGTCAGCGCTGACTCAATGGCAGTGAGTTTGGAGTTTATGGGTGACAGTGGAAGCCCAAACTCCACTCGCAGTGTTCCCATACAGATAAAGTCCACGGTAAATTCCCTCTGTGGACAGCCCTGCCAGCAGGCAGCGAGCATCGCAAGTTGATGAAGGCAGATATAGTTATGTTAAAACGTCATACCCTATTATTAGACCTTCCTTTTGACCCATTTTAAAAAACATTCTATTGGGGGCTCATACAACTCTTATCACAATCCATACATACTTCTATTGTGTCAAGCACATTTGTACATTTGTTGCCATCATCATTCTCAAAGCATTTTCTTTCTACCTGAGCCCTTGGCATCAGCTCCTCATTTTCCCCTCCCTCCCCCACCTTCCCTCCCTCAAAACCCTTCCCTTTTGACCCATTTTAAAGTTGTTTCTGTTTTCAGTATTGCCTGCTTCCTCTCTGATGGAGCATGTCTAGGTTTGGTCCAGTCATTGTTGTGGGGTGTTTTTCCTTCTATGTTTGCTTGTGTTGCTTTGTAGTGTTTTATGGGGCTATTGTTTTGTTTTGAATGATCTTCTGTCTAGGAAATCCAGAATAAGCAGATCTATAGAGAGTAACTGGATAGAGGGATGGCAGGGGAGGATGGGAGGAAGTTGGGAACTGATAGCAATGTGGGATGGAGGCTATGCATGGGCACGGCAACATGGACTTCCACTCACCAAGGCTGACTTGGCCACTGCCACTGCTGAGTGTCCCATTTGCCAGCAACAGAAACCAACATTAAGTCCAAGATATGGGACAATTCCTCGGGGAGATCAACCAGCAACTTGGTGGCAGGTTGTTACATAGGACCACTTCCATCATGGAGGGGACAGCGTTTTGTTCTTACTGGAATAGACACCTACTCTGGATATGGATTTGCCTCCCCTGCACGCGATGCTTCTGCCAAACCTACTATTCGTGGACTTACAGAATGCCTCACCCACCAGCATGGCATCCCACATAGCACTGCTTCAGATCAAGGAACTCACTTTACAGCAAATACAGTGCGGCAATGGGCCCATTCCCATGGAATCCACTGGTCGTATCATGTTCCTCATCATCCTGAAACTGCCGGCTTGATAGAACGATGGAATGGGCTCCTAAAGACACAATTATGGCGCCAACTAGGTGGCAACAACATACAGAGCTGGGGCAATGTTCTCCAGGAAGCTGTATACGCTCTAAACCAGCGGCCAATATATGGTGCTGTGTCTCCAATAGCCAGAATTCATGGGTCCAGGAACCAAAATGTATTGGACAGGGTTCTAAATGTATTGGACAGGGTTCTCTAGAGAGACAAACCAGATTGCTAGTAATTATATATAAATATATTTATAAAGATAGATATGTAATTCAAGAAATAAACCGTTAAATTACATACAGATAGATAATACAAGAAATTAACAGTTAAATTATAAAGCAGTGAGACACTAGCAGTCCTTCAAGTTTTGAGAGCTGCCAGTTGCCAGTCCCCTTCTGTAGAGAGAGCTGGGCTATATATACCCAGGCAGCAAACAGCAAGGCAGGTCCCCAATTGTCATCAACTGTCAGTCCCCAGCTCCAGAGATGAACATTCCAATCGAGTGGGCTTAAAGGGACCTCAACTTACAGCGACACAGTCCACAGGCTAGGCATCCCACAGGTAGTGTACCCCTTTAAACTGAGGCACAGAACAACCAAGGTGAGGCTCACCGAGCCATTTATTCCTCTGCCCTTCAGTTAATCCTACTTGTGTTTATCGGCCAGGCTGGCACACTAAACTATAGCAAACATGTTCCGATGTTGAAACGGTGATGACTGCACAAATCTTAACATGACTGCATGATTGAATTGTATGAGATGTGAAGGAAAACTACCATGAGTCTATCACGCCATAACCACTAATAAAGAACATGGAGAATGTAAAAAAGTGAAACAACGTAAAATTAATCAGAGGGTTGGAACTGCCTACTAGTCTAAGCCTGCCCCTTCTCATTCACACCAAGGATGTTGGGAATGTCAAGCAAAAATACTCCTCAAGGTCATTTCTTCACAGAACATGGGCAAGACTTGCCACAGAATCCATTCGCCTTTCCCCCAGGGCAGACTCTCCTGACACCCAGTCAGTAGTTAGCAAGGAGAGCAGACACAGGCCCTCAGGATGCCCCGAGGAAGGCAGGAAAGCAGGGACCCCCTCCCTGCCCTGCCTCATCCCTTTCCACCCAGCCCCAGGGAGAGGGGCGGAGAGGATGAGGGGGAAAACACGGGTCCAGCCTCGGATTCAGGCTCAAGAAACACCTGTGTCAACAGTCCAGAAAAGCTGCACAATGCAACCCTTCCTCCCAAAGGCCAGAAGAGAAATGAAGGCACGGAGCAATTCAGAAGGTTTCTCAAGGATACAGAGCATCTCTGAGGGAAAGAGAAAAAATTGCTAGCACCCAGAAAGTTCGCCGCAAAGCAGAGTTCTGTGGCCTGCATGTTTAGAATCCCATCTAAAAGCTGTTTTTGAAAACGCAGAGGAAACAAAAAAACACAAATGAACTGGTGAGAATACAGGGGGGAGGGCAGCGGAGACCCAAAGCCCATCTATGGACAATGGAACATTCCCCCACAGAGAGGTCACAGGGAGGGGGTGAGTCAATCAATGGGGGTGCAGTAGAGCATTAATGGGTCACACAATATACCTCTGATCCCTTGAGGCCTCCTCATCCCACCCCCCACCACCCCACTATCATAACCCCAGTGCTGCTTCCCAATCTAGACGAGACGGGAGCATGTACACAGGTACAGGCAAAAGATAAAACTCACAACACGTGGAACCCAGGAACAGGAATGGGAATAGAGATACCAAAAGGGCAGGGAAGTGAGGGAGAGGTGGGAGGGAGGGGGGCACTGATTGCAACGAACGGCACATAACCACACACCCCCAGCCAGGGGGAAGAACAGCAGAAACCAGAGGGGAAGGGGGACCGCAGTCGGCGTGAGATTTGAAAATAATTAACAATCTTCAATCTATCAAGGGGCCATGAGGGTTGCGGGTGGGGGAGGAGAGAGGGAAAAAGGAGCTGATCCCAAGGGCTCAATGGAAAGTAAATGTCTAGAAAAGAACGATGGAACATATGTACGAATGTGTCGGATACAATTGATGTATGGATTGTAACAAGAGTCGTAAAAGCCCCCAATAAAATGATTAAAAGAAACGAAAAATGATCTTGTCAAAACTGGCAAAAAAAGAAAGGAAAAGAAAAATCCGGGGAGAGGAGAAAGCGCCGGTTTATTTACCATTCCTTAGCCGGACCTTCCAGGATGAGTGTCGCTCAGGAGAAGCAAGCTCCTTAGGATCCCAGGTTAAAATTTCCATCTAGGATCCCAGCCTCCAAAAGACCCGGGTAAAACAAAACCCAACCCAACCCACTGGCTGGGAGTCAAGTCCACCTCCTGGGAGCCCTAACGGTTCATATCAACCCCTTTTTTAAAAATTTTAAAAAGAAAACAGACACAACTGGATTTTTCTGCCAGGAAGGAAGTTTTAAGCAAGGGAGTCCCCGTTCTGAGGTGACATCCCGCCCATTGATTTGGCCCCTGTGGGGGAGAAAGGAGAGCCTCCACCTCTGGGTGGTGCCTGCTGCGTCAGGCAGGGACCCACGTTGCCCTAAAGCACTGGCCCGACGGTGGAGCTAATTGCAGGGACAGCGCTCGCCCAGCAGCACCAGATTCCAGTCTAATCCACAGCCAGCCGTGGTCTGTTTTCTTCACTGCGGACGACCTGTGTCCAATCCAGCCAGCGTACGTGCAGTGCAGCAGGAGACCACCTCTTCCCCATTCGCTGCACATCCCAGCAAAGGCCCGTGGGCCCTCCTAGTGGATGAATGACTCAAACAATGAGCCAGGGAATGACGATGGCATACTAACAGCCCGCGAGGTTTTCCTGATAATAATTTTTTTAAATGCTTGAGGATGTGGAGAGATGGGAGCCTTTGTCCACTGCTGATGGGATTGTAGAATGACTCCGTCCCGAGGGAAACACTGGCAGTGCCTCAAAAGTGAAAGGTGGGGTTGCTGTTGAGCCCCCCTAGATGTTCGCCAACGAGGTGAAAACAGGTGTACAGCACCCACAGTTAAGGGTGGAGATGCTCCAACATCCGGCAGTGGATGGATGGATGGATAGATTGATGGATGGATGGATGGATGGATGGATGGATGGATGGATGGATGGATGGATGGATGGGTAAACACACACGGTGGCGGATCAGCCGTACAACGCATGCACTGCTGACACGGCGGCAGTGCGGACAAACCTCAAGATGTTATGCTGAGCGAAAGAAGCCAGACACGAAAGCTCCCATAGCACATGATTCCATTGATAAGAAATATCCAGAATAGATAAATCCATGGAGAAAGAACATCATTGGGGCGTTTTTTGTTTGTTTGTTTGGTTGGTTGGTTTGGTGAGGTGAAGAGGACACAGAAGAACCGGAACAAATTGCTCCATGGGAAGAGGTTTTGCTTTGGAATCGTGGGAATATGGTGTAGGGAGAGTGGGGCTTGCACCCTGCTCTGAATGCGCTGCCTGCCACTGACTTGCTTACCTCAAAACAGTTAGGTTTATGGTGTGTGAATTTCATCTCGATATGAGTAAATTCTTCTTAAAAGTGAAAATAAATAAACAGTCGAGGAGGCTCATTCTTAAAGAGCAGTTTGGCTCAGCAGGCGGCTAGCTTTTGTTTTGTTTTGACTTGAAGTCCTCTCAAGAGAAGACCAGGAATTCTGTGGGTGCTGCCGTCAGCTAGTCTGTGGACAATGGGTGCGTGACAAATGTTATTTTAACTCAACTGGTTATTAAACAGCACGAGTGGGGAACTTACAAATTCTCTTAAAACCCTGCTGAACATCTGGCCACGTCAGTCGTAAAACAGCTCAGGTGTGAGGCCCTGCGTTTCATTTAGTCTCCTGGCTTGGCAGAAAGCACCCCCACCTACTACTGTCCGGGCCACCGGCCACCACAGCTGGGCACAACGAGGGCCTATAAACTGCCACTCGGTCATCCTAGAGGCAGCCATGGGGCTTAGCCGGGACAGCTCTGTCCCCGAAACGCTTTGTCGGTTAGAAATCCTAATGGTCCCTGAACTTCCGCTTGGAGCGACAGGGAACTTTGGGACGTGACTTGCGGTGATGGCCGCATCCTGCGGAAACGTAATTCATCTCACTCTGATACTTAAAAATGGCTTGCGCGGGACTTTTTTGTTATGTATATTTTAACACAAAATTTAAACGTCTCCCGGCTGAATAAGACCAGACCATGCGCTGAGTGGGCTCAGCTCTGCTGAGTGGCCTCCATGCGGCTGGAGGCGGAGTGAGAGGTGGTCAGTGGAGGGTGGGGGACATGGGGGATGTGGGGGTGGACTCAGGCAGCCCCTCACGGGAGGAGTCACCCTGAACAGATGGCGCCCTTCTGTGGCTCAGTCTCTCTCTCTAACCGGGGATAGGGACTGTGTCTGCCTCCTGACATTGTTGTGAGGAGTCGGTCATGGGACGTAGGCTGCATTACGTAGTGCCTGCCACACAAGCAGCGCTTACTACGACCACTGTGTCAGTAAAGGTTGCCTCTGGTTTGAATCTGTGAGAGGAGGGCTCTGAGGCCGGTTGGGGAAGCATGGTAGCTCTGTGGGTTAAGTGTTGGACTGCCACCTGCACAGTCGGTGGTTTGAGCCCAGCAGCCTGTAAACACTGAGCCTCAGACACTCGATGGAGCCATTCTGCTCCGCCCAATAGGCTCAGACTGGGAGTTGTAATAGACCTGATGGCAGTGGGTTTGGGTTTGATGTGTCCTACCCTCCTGGAAGGGCAATTTAGAAACTCTGAGACTGCTCTCTCTCTCTCTCTCTCTCTCTCTCTCTCTCTCTCTCTCTCTCTCTCTCTCTCTCTCTCTCTCTCTCTCTCTCTCTCTCTCTCTCTCTCTCTGCATATTCTACATCCTGCAAGGTCACTGGGAATCTGCCCCATGCAACTCTTCCCAGACCATATATGGAGAGAGACACGCATTCACACCAGGGCTGTAAAAGGAGCTAGAATATCTCCGCTCCGCTCCCATCTTGCGTGTTTCTGGGAGAAAGCCCTCCTAGGGTGGGTGACCCTCTTTACCCAACCTTCTGGGTGGGATCTGGGACCTCCTGCCTCCTGCCTCCCAACACTAGCCTGGCAAGAAAGCATCTTCTGCTGGAGGGTGGGAGGATATCAGGAAGGACATCCTGGGCTGGGGAAGGGTGCCACCCCCCGGGACTCTGCTCAGCCCCAGCCCCAGGCCCGTTCAGGCTGGAGCAAGGAGTCCTCCACCAATTCAGTGACGGAAGCAGGAGCTGGATGCTGCTAACTCTCCTCATCATCTCTTCAGTTAACCGAGAACATGACATCACCCAGTCACAGCAGGAGTGTGTCTGAACACACCACATCCATGAGGTACCCATTTTAGGATGACGACATTGGGGGTCAGCAAGGTTTTCAACTGAGGCAGAAGACTTGGTGCTTGTTTAAACCAGGTGGCTTTCTGCTCTCGTGAACATTTGCGCCCTTAGAAATCCTATATGGAGCGCTAGGAGGCGGAGGCAACTTGAGGGCAGGGAGTTTTTTGGTTGGCCTGGTCTAAACTGCTGGGTGGATGCTCCCTATGTCAGACGTCTGTCCTTGCCAGTCTGCACCACGAATAACTCCGAAACCCAGTTGCCCTCCAGCCACTTCTGACTCAGGGCAACTTCATGGGTCTTCAAGGTGTGACTTTTCAACAACAGGTCACCAGATCTCTCTTCCGAGACACCTCTGAGGGTGTTTGAACCACCAGCCTTTCAGTTAGTAGCCCAATATGTAACTGTGTCCCCCTGGACAGATGGCTCCCTTCTGTGGCCTTGGTCTCTCTCTGAACCCAGGATAGTGATCATCATGTCTACCTCGCGGCATTGTTTTGAGAAGTCAATCAATCACTGTTCATAGAATGCATTAGATAGTGCCTGCTTACTATGAGCAAACACCGCCCGACTGCCTTTGCTAAACAGCAAAGCTAGCAGAATGAAACCCAGCCCCCTTCCTGGGAGCAGTCACCTGAAAAGCACCACTGAAAAACAAACAAACTTAAAAACCGCATTGCCATCCAGAAAAACCCGATAGGACAGAACAGAGCTGCCCCTGTGGGCTCCCGGGGCGGCCACGCTTCCCTGGGTTCCTTAAATAGGTGTCCTAAATTGACAGGAACAGGTCCCTAAGCTGTGAGTAACAGCCAACCCACAATGACTGCAAAACCTAATTAAGGGGCAAAAGCCATTGTGAGGATTTCATTGCCTAGAGCTGGGATCCACTGGATCCTGGAGAATGGATGCCCCCTGGGATCTCCATCCTGAGCTGAGCCCTCCTCTTGGCTGGGAATACCAGGCCCAGGTGCTCCCATGCTGCCCAGCCTGCAGCCTGTGATTATGGGGCCTAATGGCCATCAGGCCTCTAATGTGGTGTTTAAACCAATAAGGCTTCAGAGAAGTCACGGTATGTTTAATAACGGCTTAATGACTCCTTGTGAGATGCAAGGCTTCTGGTTCCTGTTTGGCCTTGATTTACAGCCCAACTCAGGCTGAGGACAGCCAAGAAACCCCCTCTAAGCCCCCAGCGGAAGAGGGAGGTGTTCACACCAGGCCTCGAGGATTCCTTTAAAAATTGAGAATTCAAATGAAATACAAATGATGTTTGGCTCCCCACCCCTTTCCCTGGTTCTCGGGAAGCCTTGAAAAATAAAGAAGGTTTAACCCCGGCCCCCAGGACGCCTCACCCGGCAGCAGCGGGAAGTGAGCAGGGTCCTAGGGCCCTCTTCTTAGATCCAAGACTTTGGTGACTGGTGTCTCTCCGCTCAGAGAAAGCGAAGCTACTGTGGAAAAGTAACCCAATGCTTTTGGGTTGGGAGACCCAACGTGGAGAAGATGCAGTCCTGCCCTTGACCTCCTCCAAAGGCACAGGGGAGGTGCAGTCCTATGCTGATGGGTCTCCAGGCACTTCCAGATCTCTGGCCCATGGAACATCTCACTCATTGCACTGCATGCTGCACCAGCCTAGAGTCCTGCACACACACACACACACCCCAACACCTTCCCCTGTCCCAGACAGGGTCCAGCCGGTGGGGTCCCAGGAGTCTCCCTTGGAGCTCCAGACCTGGCTCCAGGTCTGAAACCGTCCAGGATTTATAAAAGGACTCTTAGAGTTTACTCTGCAGCTCCACGGGCCTCCACATTCACAGATGAGCACACTAAGGGGCCAGTTCAAGGCTCCACTGCCAATTAGCCACATGGTCCTCCCAAGCAAGCAAGTGCCCCCATTCCAGCGCCCCAGTATGTCCACATAGCCTGACCCTGCTCCCAGGGAGTCTTCTCCCTGTGGGAAGGTGGGAAACAAGCGCTCTGTAAGGCAAGCCTCTCCTCCTGTGGGCTCCAAGCTGAAGTCCCAGGCCAGTCCTCCCCCCCCCCCCCTCCTGCGCACTCACCCTAACTGATGTCAGAGACCAGGCCTAAAAGTGTAGGTTGGTTGACAGTTTGAGGGGAGGTGGGGGGAGGACATTTCTGAGTCCAAAATTGCCTGCACCTCTCTAGGGCCAAGAAAAAGCTTCCGTCTGGGTCTCCAGACCCTGGGTGTTTGCGACTCAGCTGGAAGGGCAGATCCTGTGGGTGCTGGGGAGAAGGCGTTTCCTCCCCCTCCCCCACCCCACCTCCCGCCAGAGTGAGACTGGGGCTTGGGGTAACATCAGGGGTTCTTGGACTTCGAGGGGTTAACCCGCGCGGGGCCACACGTGACGTGGATGGTTCCAGCATTAAGTCAGAGGTGCGGCCCCCTCTCCTGCCCCCCGCCCCCCGCGGCGCGCTGCTCCGGTTTGGGGGGGGGGGGCTCCGCGCCCCCGCGCCCAGGTCCCTCCCCCTCGGTGGACGCGCACAGGCAGCCCGGGCAACGCGAGCTCTAGAGTCCCCGCCGCCCCGTGCGCCCCGAGCCAGCATGGACCCCCAGCGCTGCGCGCCTTTCGGCGTGGGGCCCGGGCCCGGCTCGTACGCGGCTGCGGGGGACGAGCCTCCGGGCCCCCAGGGGACACCGGCCGCCGCGCCTCACCTGCACCCCGCGCCTCCCCGCGGCCCGCGGCTGACCCGCTTTCCGGCCTGCGGACCCCTGGAGCCCTACCTCCCAGAGCCGGCCAAGCCTCCAGCCAAGTACCTGCAGGACCTCGGGCCGGGCCCTACGCTCAACGGCGGCCACTTCTACGAGGGCCCCGCGGAAGGTAAGGCGCGACACGGGGCGCGGGGCCGCCCGGACCCTCTCCGCGCCTTCCGGAATGGGGCCGGCCAGGGCCTCCCCGCCACTGCCCGGTTCTCAACTTTGGTCGCTCTCGCTCACTCGCCGCGAACCGGTGTCGCGGCCGGCCTCGGCCCAGGTCCGGCCAAGGCCAACGTGGGGTGGGAGCCTGAGCCGCCACTGTCCGGCGGCGGGAAGGCGCGGCGGGCGGGCGGGCGAGGGCAAGTGGAGCAGCCTTGGCCAGGCCCAGGCTGGACGGACGGCGGCCAAGGCCGCCGGGAAGGGATCGTCCTCCGCAGGCGTTGGGCAGGGACCGCCGCCAACCGAACCAGAAGCCTCGGCTTTTGTGTCCGGCGCCGGCCCGCAGACGGCCCGAGGCTGGGCCCCTACTCGACCCAGAGCGGCGAGCCGGGCTCACCGGCGGCTGGGGGCCTGGCCGCGCGCAAGCTTCCCAGCTCGGGGCCCAGTCTCCGTGGGGCAGGCTCTGGCTCGCGGTCGGTCGAGTCGCAGTGCCCGGCCATCCTGCATCCGCAATCGTTGTGCGTTGTGTTCTGATTTCTCAGACTAACCTGGCCTTTCCGTCGTTATACATGTGCCGTGGTACCAGGCCGCCCTTCTCGCTAGTCCTGCTTTCCCCGCGACGGAAGGTCACCTCCGGGCCGTCGGGAGCAGGAGGCCCGGTCCCCGAGCGCCGGGGCTGCGACCCACCGTGCTCCACTTGGAGAAGGCACCCGTCTGAGCGTCCCGAGGTCGCCCCGTCAGGCCGGCGGCTCTGCCGGAGTCGGAGTCTCCGCGTCCGCGCCCTGTCTGCGAGGCCACATCCCAAGGCCAAGGCTCAGGCATGAGCCTTCCAAGAGCCATGGCGCCCCCGCCGCGCCCCGCTGGCGCCTCCCAGGCCTCCCGAGTGGCCGTGGCCCCTGCAGGACTGAAGGGACGCGTAGAGGAGGGCGGGGAGGTGTGTGGGGTCAGCGAAGGAAATGAGCGAGTCCGCAGAGTTTCGTGCCTGCGCCCTTTGAAAGAGGCTCTCCTGATAAAAACCACAGTTGGGACTTAATGAGAAGCAGTTGGCCTGGCTCCTCTGATCCCAGCCAGACGGCGGCGGCTGTGCAGCGCCCGGAGTAGCGCCAGGGACAGGTAGCCCGGGTTGGCTCTGCGCGCTGTGCTGCGAGGGGCAGGACCCCCTCGCCGGGCCTGGGTCCCCTCAGCGCACCCACTCCCGCAGCTACTGCCTGTGACCCAAGACCTGCCCGGGCGCAGGGCGCCCTGCTGCAGAGCCAGGACGGACCGAGACCGGGACGAACTCCCAGACCTCGCCTCGGACTTCGAGGGTGCTGTGGATAACGAAATGCGGGGGAAGAACGCCGGAAAGTGGGAACAACGGCCCCAAACGGGGGGAAGGACATCGAACTAAGCACCCGAAGGGAGCAGCGATGGCGAGAGGTAAAGGGCGGCCGGTGAGCTGGGCCGGTGGAATGTGCTAAAATGAAGAACGGGAAACCAACCAAGAAGCCATCGAAGGAAGCGGGTCCGAGGAGGAGGGGAGGACGGATCGCGCAGGAGCAGACAAAACGAAAGAGGAAAAGAGAGCCTCCGATAAGAACAGCACCGGGCGACACGCGCACCCGCCGGAGAAGACAGCTAGGGTTTCCAAGTGAGCGGGGACAGTCACACAAAAGGGCGGCGCGCCTGCCGCGAGCCAAGCCTGGGATCCGGCCGCGCTCGCCTACCCGGACCCGAGCGCGGCGCGCGGCCCCGGTGGCGGGCGGCGGCAGAGCCAGCCCGTGCGAGGCGCGCGGGCAGCCAAGCGCGCTGCTGGACAGGGCCTGCCCCGGGCTCGGGTCGCGCAGGCTCGGGTGACGACTTGGCTGGCAAAGGGGAGCGCCGCTTCATACTTGATAACGGATTCTGAGTGCTCCCAGATCGGACCAGGGAGCGCGCGACTACGCCCGGCTGCAGCCAGCATGCGGTCGCCTCGGCCGAGTAGTCCCGCGCCAGCGTCTAGGGCACCGAGAGCCCGCCCGGTCAGAGGTCCGAGACGCCTGCAGGCTTCCCCTGCGGACACTGCAGTCGTCCTCCCGGCCCGGTCCACGTCCTGGCTCGGCAGCCCCTCTTAAGGCGTTCTCAAGGAGCCCCAGACGGGCCCGGTCGCCGCCACCAATATTAAGGGGCTTTGCAGAGCTTGGCTTCTCTCTCTTGTCATTTACCCCGCCCCCGCACCCCCCAACCTCCCCATCACCACCTCACCTCCGAGACAGGACCTGACTCCCGCTGACTTGAGTTTTTTTCCTTGCCACCACCAAGGCGCCTTTTCCAGAGGCCTTGTTGATTAGCACAGGGCCCACTTACCTTCAAGAAGGAGTACAGATTATGGGCCCCAGACAGAAACCCCTGGGCCCAGGCTCAGGGCCCCTAGGGAGCTCACCAGGGCACTGCCTAAGTCCCAACGCAGGCGCCTGTGTTCAAAACAGCGCCCTGCAGGCGGGCAGGCGGCAGAGCCCCAGGACCCCGGTAGCGAGAAGAAAGGGCGCTGCGGCTAAAGTGAATGAGGTCCAGCGGTCCTGCTGAGCGACCTCACATAGTGCCTGCCTTGGGGACAGTGGGCTAGGCTGCCCTGGGTCCCACCACCGGTGCCCTCTGGGGCCAGATAGTGACAGAGGACCCAGAATGCTTCACAGAGTGAGTGGGGGATCAGGAGTGGGCTTTGTTGTTGCCTCAGAGAGCTGGACTTGGCTGTTAGTAACCACCTGTGTGCCTCGCCTGCTGTGCGGCCAGGGGCCCCAGGCTCCCTTTTCCAGCCAGCACTGCCCCTTAACCACCCAGGTGCCTGAGCCTCTTGCACACGCAGCCTGTGCATGCCTGGGTGCACCCTGGCCCTTCCAGAACCAAAGGTCCCTGCCAAGCTGAGACTCAAAGCTCCAGCTCCTATGCATGCTGTGCCTGGGCCCTGTTGGTGGCCTTCTATTTTCGCAACCCCTCTCTTTTCTCAGAAGCCCTGGTGGCGCAGTGCGCACATGTTGGGCGGTGATCTGCAAGGTTTGCAGTTTGAAATCACCAGCGGCTCGGGAGAACGATGGGGCTTTCCACCCCCTTGTAGAGCTACAGGGTGGGCAGCTCTATCGTGACGCTGTGAGTTGACATCAACTCAATGGTTGTGAGTTTGGAGTGGGATCTCGCTTCTCTTCTGGGGCGTGCTCCTGCCTCCTGAAGTGGGGGTGCTGCTCTCCCCAGACACCTCTCAGCAGCTCCAGGAGCCCACAGGGCAGTGGAATGGGGCATGGGGGAGTTCTCTGTTCCTTGCTGAGGACGTAAATGGGCTGGCAGTGGCCAGCAAGCTTGGTCCATTTTCTAAAGTAAAAGCTCTCAGAAGTTAGGTGGCACTTTCACCCTGTGACCTTGCTGGTGACCAATTGAAGTTTGTGGTCTGGAGGGCCAGGTCCAGGGCCCCCAGTTCTGATCACCGCAGTCCTATTGAGCAAGTCCTACTGGGGGCAGGCTCTGAGGGCCCAGGCTTGCAAGTCACGGAGTCTGTGCTTGAGGGGTGGGGTGTCAGTGTTCCCCAAATTCAGCGCCAACATCCCACAGGCAGGAGTCATTCGCTCACTAATGCCTCAAGTCCAGCTGGCAACTGGGGCCTCCTGTCAGCCCAGGACACACAGTGCCACACATACTGAGGGCCTGCAAAGCCAGGTGGCCTAAACAATGGTCAATGATTTGGTTCAATGTCCCCTGAAGCCTTGTCTTCATCTCCCACACGGGACCAGCATGGGTGTGCCAGGAGTGAAGTCACAGTTCGACTGTGCACCCGTGGTGCTGTGAGGTCACCTGGTGCCCAGGCTGTCACTTGGGGCTATCTGCACAGGCGGGGCACTGCACCCAGGGCACATTCACAAGGTGAGGGGAGTCTCATGGCACTGTGAGGCCACTGTCCATCTTCTAGTAGGTGTCCTCCACCATGCAGAGGGACCCATCAGACCTAGATACCAAGGAACCCATCTCCCTTGCCCCAGGCTTTCTCTGACCACAGCTGTAACCCTGGGCCAGAAACTGCCTCTCTGTGCCAGCTCCTTGGGCCTCCTGGGGGATGGGCCCTGCTGGGGATGGGCCCAGGGCCAGGGAAGGGGCCTTTGTGAGTCTGTGGGGCGTCTCTGCGGCTTCGAGCCTGCCATCCCAGTGGACCGCTGCAGAGGGCTTCCATAAGGACACTGCTTGGGGTTCCTGCCAGTGGAGAGGGAGGGTGATCAGGGTGACCTATTTTTGCACCAGGCCCCAGTTGTGGTGGGTCTCCGCCCAGCTCCCCGAGTGAGGCCTTGCGCGTCAGAGGAGGACTTCAGAGTGGGAAGAGTTCCCGGGCTGCTGCAGGGTCACCCCTGCTTGTTAACTGCACGCTAAGCGGGCAGCCTGAACCCCCAGAGGTGGGGGAGGTGGGCAACGAGAATGGTGAGGAAGGGGCCCTGTGCCCGCTGGCCTCCTGCTCTTTCCACTCTCTCGATCTGGGGGTGGGGGGAGTGAGTGGGGGGTGGTGACCATTCCAGGAGTGTTGAGAGAGACCATCAGTCTCGAAGCTTCTTGACCCTGTCTTGCTCCCTACACCCCGGGGACGTGAGATTCAGAACAGGAAGCCCAGTCAGATCAGCCAGAAGTGGTCTGAGTGCCTCCATCCAATCCCTCCACCCGCCGGACCCTGGGAGCAGAGGCATGGGCAGAGGGGTCCAGTAACCAGAATCAGGAAAATGGACACACTTCCTGGCAGCAGTGGGAGATGCCCACCGCACTATCTTAGCCCCCTCCAGCCCCCAGCCCTACCAGGATGGGGGTAGAAATGCCAACCACCCTACCCTAGGCCCCCGTCCCCAGCCCTGCCAGGGTGGCGGTCCCTTCCATGGCGCCAATCCCGGCACCTCCACACCCCGGGGGATGCACCACCACAGAGCACTTCCCCGAAATGAACTCCCCCTCTGGCCTCCAAGATCCGCCCAGACCACAGAGTACATGGTTCCCCAGGGTCCCCTCCCCAGCTGGAGGTTCAGTAGGCAGGCCTCGGAGTGCCAGGCTCCTTGAAGGATGGCCGGGAGGAAAGGAAGGGGCGTGGGCACTGAGGTGGCAGTGGTTCCCCTCCCTCCATTCCACCCACAAAACCCCCTGGTTCGCTTTTCACTCCCCTTTCTGTGTGTTCCCTTGCAGCTGAGGAGAAAGTATCCAAAGCCGCCAGCTTCCCCCAGCTGCCCCTGGACTGTCCAGGGGGCCCCAGGGACGGGCCCTCCAACTTGCAAGGCTCACCAGGCCCCTGCCTAGCCAACCTGCGTGTCCCCCTGTCTCCCGGGCTCCCGGAGTCCATGGATTTGGCCAAGAACAAGAACAAGAAGCGCCGTAACCGCACGACGTTCAGCACATTCCAGCTGGAGGAGCTGGAGAAGGTCTTCCAGAAAACCCACTACCCTGACGTGTATGCCCGGGAGCAGCTGGCTCTGCGCACAGACCTCACCGAGGCCCGCGTGCAGGTGAGGGCCCGAGGCCGCTGACATGAGCCGGACCATGGCAGGGCAGGCGGGGAGAGGCAGACATCAGCCCCGCCCGGAGCTACCCGCCTGTGCCTAGTGTGTGTGTGTGTGTGTGTGTGTGTGTGTGTGTGTGTGTGTCTTGGTGTAATGACCCCACCCCGTGGGCAGGTGATGTTGGGCCTGTCACCGGTCCTCTCTGCTTTAGTGTCCCAGTTTAGGGAAAGGAAGTGCCACTGGCTAAGGGGTTCCCATCATGGCGATTAGAGGTGTGACAGCAGTTTGGAAGCAATGAGGTGCTGAACTCTTCTCAGGCGTCACCCAGGGTGGCTTTCCAGAAGGAGAGGGGTCCACTAGAGGATCTCAGGGCCAGGGATCCCTACCCCACAGAGACCAGGCCCCAGTGCTTCCCGGATGGAGCCTCTGCTGTGGAACCTGGAGCAGAGGGAGGAAAAATGACAGGGAAGTCCTGCCCAAGACAAGCTGGAAGCGAAGTGGGCGCGAAGTGGGGAGGTGGCTTCAGTCTAAGTCCAACCCAGAAGGATGACAACCACCGCGGTGCTCCCCAATGCCATGAAGGCCAAGCAGGGCCTGGGAACTTCTGCCTCTCCCACCACCCAGGAAAGAGCCCACACGGTCTCATCCTGCTGGGGCCCCTCCCATGGACTCTTTCTGAAGGTGATATGGGGCAGGACTGGAGCAGAGCCCAGGAGCCCAGCAGGTCCAGTCTATAAAGAGGCCCCTCACTTGTAGTGAAGCAGGTCTTATCCCGGATCCCCCCACCCCCGCCCCATAGGACCAGAGGAGTTCTGGGTTGTGGCCCCTCTCCTGCTGACAGGTCCCTCCAGCACAAACTCCCAAGTCTGTCCCCTGGCCTCCCTGAGGCCTGGGATCACCAGGGTGGGGCCGGAGGTCCAGGAATTGTACAACCCCCACAGAAGCTACAGCCACAGGATGGGCTCTGCCCTGTTGTCTGCGCTCCCATGCCTCCCCTCAACCTGGAGAGGCCCAAGGAAGGGCCGGGGCCCAGGCCTTGTCCAGAGTCAGTCCCCAGTGATTGATCCAAGTGAGGGTCCACTGCAGGCACTGTAGGGAGGGAGAGAGTGACAGGAAGGACAGGTCCCTGAAATCAGATTCTCAGGGTCCAGGTTCCCAGTGCCTACAGGGGAAGGAGAGGAAAGGGTGGGGATTTCAGCAATGCCTCCCACCACAGGCCTGGTGTGGGAGTGGATACAGCTCCTTACAACTCTCTCACCCAGGGGCAGAGCCACTTGCCTGTACCTCAGAACAGATCCTCCAGGACAGAAAGCCCCCGAGGGTTGAACCACCCCAACCATGTGGTCAGTGGTCCAGCCCTTAGCCCACTGGACCAGCAGGGCTCCAGGAATGACCGTGTGTGTGTGTGTGTGTGTGTGTTCCAGCCCTTAGCCCACTGGACCAGCAGGGCTCCAGGAATGACCCGGTGTGTGTGTGTGTGTGTGTGTGTGTGTGTGTGTGTGTGTGTGTGTGTGTGAGAGAGAGAGAGAGAGAGAGAGAGAGAGACACGAGTCCAGGTAGGAAACCCCCTAACCCCGATAGTGTTTTGAAGGAGAACCAGCTGGGGGCTTGGAAGGCCACAGAGAAGAACTGGGAGAGGGCAGGGGCCGTGCCAAGAGGGCTGGTTAAGGAGATGGCACCTGGGCTGAGGCCCCCAGGGAGCCACTGAGGGTCGAAGCAGGGTGACCTGAGGTTCTGACTCGCCAGGTGCTGTGAGGTGGGTGCTTTAGAAAAGGAGAGCAGGCAGGGGCACCAGACAACCCAGTCTAGGTGCACCTTGACCCCCAAACCCGGCCTAGTCTGCAGGGACACCAGATTGTGTGACTCAGCCTCACCAGTGGCATCAGGAAGGGGGCCCATGGGGCCAGTAAACCGCTGTGGTCTTGAGCCTCTCCCAGGCCCCCTCCCAGGATCCCCGGGGCCAATCACTATGTGGATTTACAAGCCCCTGAAGCTCAAGAACCGCCAGCCGGAGCCAGCTCCCCACCCTATAGGACAACACCCCCACTAATGAGGTCCTAAGATCTCCCCCCCAATGGACTCCACGCCCCCTGGCTGCAGAAGCACCCCTCAGTCTCCTCCCCTCCTGGCTTCCAGGTCTGGTTCCAGAACCGCAGAGCCAAGTGGCGGAAGCGTGAACGTTATGGGAAGATCCAAGAGGGACGGAACCCCTTCACAGCTGCCTATGACATCTCCGTGTTGCCCCGCACCAACAGCCACCCCCAGGTGAGACGCCTAGCCAGGGCATGGCCATGCCCCACGGGGTACCAGGGGACCAGAAGCAGCATCGGGGGCAGGCTCTGGGCGACCTTGCGCACCTCCCATCTCCCTCTGCCTCCAGGCAGCAGGGTTAGTGAGTTAGCGTTGCCTGCTGGGCACCTGGTGCAGCCGCTGCCGCCAAGGACCACTGAGGACACGGCTTTGAGACGTGTGGGAGGGGGCCTCCCAGGAAGTGCTGCCCGCCCAGCATGGGGGACTAGGAAGAAGCCCTCTGGACCTGGGCCACAGGGAGCCTTCCTGGAGCTTCTGGGTGAGGGAGGTAGCCCCCAACCCTGAGCTATTGGCTCACCGCCTTCATTTCTCTCTTTCAGCTGCAGAACTCGTTGTGGCCCAGCCCAGGGTCAGGGAGCCCCGGGGGACCCTGTCTGGTATCCCCAGAGGGCCTCCCTTCCCCCTGCATGTCTCCATACTCCCACTCCCACGGGAACGTTGCTGGCTTCATGGGGGTGCCGGCCTCCCCCGGAGCCCACCCTGGCATCTACTCCATCCACGGCTTCTCCCCGACCCTGGGCGGCCACAGCTTCGAGCCTTCCCCGGACGGCAACTACAAGTCTCCCGGCCTTGTGTCACTCAGGGTGAGGCCCAAGGAGCCGCCCAGCTTGCTCAACTGGACCACGTGATCCATCAGCCATGGGACTCACGGATGAGTCGCTTCTCCACCCCCACCCCTAGGCAAAGTGGCTGGGTGCTCAGCTCTGGGGGCCTTTCTCTTGGGGTAAGGTGGGACTTCCCAGGATCAAGTGGGCTACAGAGCAGGGCCCAGGCCTCAGCCTGGCACAGACTTGGGTTCTGAGCCAAGCTGGTGGGGTGGGGGTGGAGCAGAGACACTGTCTTCCTGGAGCGAGACGCTGCCCAAGTCTGCATCTGCCTGCTCCATCAGAGGGACGGATGGACAGATGGACACCTGGATTGCATCCTTGAGGCTGGGAGGGGGATGCAGACAGGACTGGGTGGAGTGCCTCGTGAAGCCCCCCAACCGATGGAGGGTTGCGCTTCACCTCTCCAGGCGGCTCCCTCAGCCCCTGCCCAGTTTCCAGGGGCTGGGCACCAACAGCTTGAGATCAGCGGTGCCCCTTGCCAGCACCTGCCGAAACCGCCCCACTGTGGGGGCTCTTCTGGGCTCAAGCCTGGCCGGTCTGCCTCGGTGCCTTCCTTGGATGGTAGTGTGAGAACAAGCAGATTTCCTCGGGTGCTGAGATCGAGACCCCTGTTTTTGTAAAGACCCTTTTGTAAAAAAAAAAAAACACGCAAAAAAAAAACAACCCATGCTGCCTCATATAGCAATAAAGGTGGCGTGTTTTCCACCCCAGGCCCCAGGCTGCTTTCAGGTTGGTCTCTGTCCGAGGTCCAGGCTGGCCACCAGGCATCGGGGCTCCAGAAGCAGGGCTGAAGTGTGCCCTGCCCAGGCCCTGTCATCTGGCAGGCTGGTGGCTTTGGCTGGTGCTGGGGGACAGGAAGAGAGCAGGGCCTAGTGCTGGGCCTTGTTGGACAAGGGCATAGAGATAAGCTTGTGACGGGGACTGACCATGGAGGGGATGCTTGGGTGCCCCGAGGGCCCCTCTGGAGTGGGGGTGGGGCAGCGCCCTTCTTCCAGACGCCCTGGGAGTGTGTCTGAGCTGTGGGGCATGGACGAAAGCCAGGACTCTTTCTTGTGGTTTCTGGGGCTTGCCCGTTCTATCCTTCATCCCCGATTTCTGCCTTATCTCCAAAGCCTACA
Source organism: Tenrec ecaudatus (assembly GCF_050624435.1). Lineage (NCBI taxonomy): Eukaryota > Metazoa > Chordata > Mammalia > Afrosoricida > Tenrecidae > Tenrec > Tenrec ecaudatus. Next base: position 144,373,198 of record NC_134530.1, on the reverse strand, counting down.
AGGCAGGAGAAAAACCGGGCCGGCTGGGCCCTCCCAGCCTCCCAGTAAACACAACCACATTGCTCAGAAGAGCTCAGCATGAGCTAGCAGCCAGCCACCCCCCACCCGTACCCCTCCCCTCCCCACCCCACCCACATCTTTCAGGTCCAGAGACACCCAAGCACACAGACCTGTCATTGCCTGGGAGGAAGAGCTAACCCCTGTCAAGACCATTACTGCCCAAGCATCCAGGCCTGGGCTCGCCCCCCTGCCCCCCGCCATGCGACCCAGAGAGAAAACCAAGGGTTCCCTTCCCTCCATGGAGGGCCTGGCTTCCTTTCTTTGGTCCCCTCTGCAGAGCCTGGCTCCAGGTGCAGGCACACCCCAGGGTTTGGTGTGAGGGAGGGGCCACCAAGTAGCAGGAAGAGGCGGTAGGAGGGTGAGGTATACACAACTGCTGCTTCTGCTGACACCCTGGCCCGGTGGGTCAGGGGTGGAACCAGGGCTGAGCCACCACTCTGCTGCCTGTTTCTGCACCCCGTGAGTGGTCGGGGAAATTGGGTTGTGGTAGCCAGATGTCCTGAGAGCCCGCCTCGGTGCTGGTGCCCACGTGGTTCGCCACGCAACCTGGAGCAATGGCTGCCAGAGGGGCGCACGTCTGTCTGCGAAGCCAGGGCGGAGGCAGCAGAAGTGGGGACCGGGCAGACGCCAGAACTAAGCAGAACCAAAGAGGGAGGCAGCAAGAGGCAGGGGTGGCAGAGAACAGGAGTGGGCCGGCGGCGGCGGGGGAGGGCACGGGAGGATGGAGGCCAGCGCCTGGCTCCCGTCCAGGGTCATCGCCCACAGCTCATATTTTTCTGTCCCGTGACAGCTAAATGAAGAGAAAGCTAACTTTACAACCGCCTGCTTCACACGTAATGAATATGAATGGGCATCCCGGAGCCTGTGCCTTGGGATTATCTGTGAGCTGATGGGGCCCCCCTCCGTCTGGGCCTTCCCCACAGGCCTGTCCCCTGGCTGGACTACAGACAGCCTTCCCACCTGCTTCCTATTAGTTGGGTTCCCCCCACTCCACCCCTGGGCACCCCCTTCCCCAGAGACAGCGCACCCACCCACCCCACCCCACTCCCGTCCGCCTGTCCCAGAGTCCCCAGGCGCCTCTGCTCCAACCCCACTCCCAGTTTCCCCAAGGCCAGCCTAGAGCTTGGGCCACCTTTCTGGAAATGGGAGCAGACCCACCTAGAAACTCCGCCAGCCCCCATCACCCTTTGCTGAGGCTCCCAATGAGGCCCATCCAGAGAAGATTCCAGAGCCCTGAGCCCTGGTGCAGGCTGGGGGCCACAGATAGCTGGCGGGGATGGAGGGCCTGAGCCAGGAGGCCTTTGCGTGCAGACCGCCCTTCCTCAGACAGGCGGTGGGAAATGCTTCTCATTAGAAGCCTTCCATCTTCCTCCCCCACCTCCCCAACCACTCACACATCAACCTGAATTACAACCCCAAAGTGCAGACCCTCTGCAGCCCCGGCAGGAACAGAGCCCAGTCTCGCCAGGAACTGGGCCAGATCAGAGAGCTTCCTTTCCCCAGCAGCAGAGCGAGCATGCACCTCCGCCGCCCCGTCTCCCCCCAGCCTCCTGATCCCACCTGGAGGCTCAGAGCACTAAGGAGTACTCCTGTCGCAGGCTTCGCCCTCCCTGGGCTAGCCCAGCAAGTCCCTGCACCATCTCCCTCTCTGCCAGCTGTCTCTCCAGTGTCTGTGAGCTGGCGGAGGGCAGGACTGTGCCCTCCCCATCTGGGTGCTCTGGGCACCCAGCACCGGGCCTTGAGGTAGTGATGCAGGGCCGCTGTCTGAGGACCCGACTGTTCAGATCCAGGAGCTGGGCATGGGGGACATCATGCAAGGCAAGGCTCAGCTCAGGGTCTGGGCACGTCTCTGCTAGGGAAGTAGACGCAAAGCCCGAGCTGGGCGGTGAGGCGGGGGAGGGTGGGCATGCACACAAGTAGCTCCAGAAAGTTGGTGGGAGTTTCATCGTCCACTGTACATGCACTTCGGTGCCCTCACCCCCGCCCCTACAGTCTTGTCGGTCCATCACCCTCCATCGTATGCAGCTCCTACACCCACTGGGAGACTTCTCATTGGACCCTTAGTCAGTCCACGCTGAGAGCTGGCTGAGTGTGCATCCCTCCCTCAGTGAGTAATCACAGCTGGACCCCTGTGCCAGGGGCTTTTCTAGCAGCGGGCTCCTTCCAGGGCCGACAGGAAGCTGGTCTCCTGGGAGAGCAGGTAGCAGGCCTGGCAGGGGAAGCTGGAGAAATGAAGGCTCAGGCTGAGCCAGGAAACAGAGGCAGAGACAACTGCGCCAAGGGAGCCTGAGGGGGCCCCATCCAGGAGCCCTGAGGCTAGGCCAAGCAAGGCCCAGCCAGGACAGTGAGCACTGCCGAGGGGGCACAGGGCGTCAGTGTGGGCGGGCAGACAATGACCACAGGGGTGGAGTAGAAAGCGCCTCACGCTGCCAGCAGCGGCCTGGGTTTGAATCCTGTGTGACCTTGGGCAAGTTTACACCCCTTTCTGCAGTGTTCTCATTGGCACGAAGAGGAGAGTCGTGATTACCAGCCTTTCAGGGGCTCTCAGTTGCTGGCATATGCTGAGGGCTATGTGGCGTGTGGCAGATGTGTTCAAGAGGCATTCAGCACGGTGCCGGGCATCCATTCAGTGGGAACCCTGAGTAACTATGGGTCCCCGATGGCCAGTGGAGGGAAGGACTGCTAAGCGGTCTTCATCGCTTACCCAGGGAATCCGTGTTCCCGCCTGGGCCTAGGGGAGGCACTGGTGAGGCCATCGCTTACCCAGGGAATCTGTGTTCCTGCCTGGGCCCAGGGGAGGCACTGGTGAGGCCGGGAGCTCCAAGGAAGACTCCGGTGCAAACACTTGCTTCCCTGAGTCAAGCTGCCACCACCCAGGCTCGGGCTGTGCCTGGCCCAACCCTTGCCAGCCAAGCTCCCTGGCCTGGAGGAGAGGTTCCCGCCCCAGCTCCGTGCAACGTTGGTACCGCACTTCCTTTTAGAGCCTGGGGAAATAAAATATGGGGATGTAGGTCTCAACTTCAGGCCAGGCAGATGCAGAGACCCCAGGCTACAAGGGGCAGTTAAAGTGTGCAAATCCACCTTCCCCTCAGGGAAGCCTCAAGGCCACCTCCTTCCTCAGTCCTGACCCCACTTGGCAGGAAGCCCTGGCACACCCAGACCATGCTAGAGCCCCGTGTCCTATGCGTCACACCAGGGGCGGAAGGTCGGTGGGTCTCAGGCCTTGCCAGCTCCAGGGCAGTGGCCAGAAATGCCTACTGCTGGCTCCCTCCCTTTGCCACTCTTCCCAAGCTGGGACCGAGGCCCACTCTGTAGGCCCACCTGGGCAGCCCCCAGAGCAGGCCAGCACTGAGGGGATCCCTGAATACATATCCTTTTGAATCAAGAGCTCTTGGGAGGTAGAAAGACCCCAGCCATAGGGCTTACCTCCCACCACTGACCACGCACTGCCGTGGGGACCGGGAGACTGGCCCTGAGGGGTGCTGAGATGCTGACCTCTTACGATAGTGCAAAGCTGTCTTTCTCCTGGGGAGCAGCTGGTGGTTTCACTGCCGACTGTGAGGTTAGCAGCCCACGTGTATCTGCTACACCAGCAGGCTCCTCTGACCAGCACAGGCTGGGCAGTCTCTGAGGCAGGTGCAAGACAGAGCTGGGTGGAACCAGTGTCCAGGGCCTGAAGCCAAGCTGAATCCCAAGGGGTCTCAGATGAGCACCTCCCAGATTTCCATGTTTCTTTACCCATCACGGGGGCCCCTCCACACTCCCCTTCTCGATGTGGACCTAACTTGCCTGGGCGCTGAGTCTCTGTCCCAGCCACCTGTCTCAGAGAAGCCTGAGCAGGTGACCCCACCCTTGGACCTGCCCTCTCTCTCTCTAGCCCCCTGTCCCTCCCCGAGCACAGAACCTCTTTTCGGTGAGGCCAGCTCAGGGAAACCCGAGCCTCTTCCTGCAGTTACATCAAATCCAGGGGCTGCAGGTCACTGTCACTCCAGTGACCCAGAGCGGGGGTTAGGCCGGAGCCAACCCAGACTGCAGAGAGGGGACACTGAGGTCACCCGTACCTGCTGTCCAGCCAGCTCCAGGCAGGCCACTTTGGAGACAAGTGGGGGACCTCATCATGCTGGCAGCCCTTTTCTAGAATGGGAAGAGACAGGCAGCGGGGGCTGTTTTTCTCCCTTTTAATGTAAACAGAATACAGAAACACAGGAAGACCCCAACGTCACTCAGGAGCACACAGATTTACACCGACACTCCCAGCTCACGGTCGGACAAGACTGGTTTCTCAGCGTGTCTCTGAGTCAGAACAGGTGCATACTGTTCTCGTTTTACCTGACTTTACCACCAGTCAGGAGCCCAGTGGCGCAGCAGTCAAGGTCTCGGCTGCGGGCTGAGCCTGGCGGTTCCAATCCACTGGGCAGCCCCCAGGAGGAAGCTGTGGCAGTGTGCCCCAGAGCGCCTCCAGCCTCGAACCCCAGAGGGGCAGCTCTCCCCTCACCTACAGGCTCACTGAGTTGGAACTGACTCAAAGACAGTGGATTTGGTTTTGCATCTGGTGCAAGAAAAGGCTCAATGATCTAGAAGCTGCGTGCGCAGCAAAGGAAAGGTGATCGCGAGGAGTCAGTTGTTCAGGTTCAATGTGAGGGCAGATTTACCTAACGTTTCAGGGCAAGTGTGATGTGTCGCTCAGTCAACGTGAAGTCAGTCACCCGGGCACTCAACAAGTATAATTATGTGCAGGCCCTTAGCAAGCCAGGGGGCAAACAGCTGCTCTGGGGAAGGGCAGCGTTTCTCCGTCCCTGACTCCGGAGGCCACACTGCACCTGCTTCTGGAGGCAGCTGACCAGGAGCCTAGGAGGACCTCAGAACCCCACCCCAGAGCAGGGCCAAGGTGCTGCCCTTCTCATCCTGGCTGGAAGCCCTTCTCTGTGACAAGCCAACAGGCCGGATGAGGTCATCTCTGGAGGAGTTGGCTCGAGACCCCTAAAGTTCCAGTGCAAGGAGAACCCAGCTCACCCTGGGCTTTCCCAGCCTGGGGCTGACTCAGAAATGGGCTGTCACCAGCTGTGTCCAAGAGTGGGGTTCCAAGCAGAGAGGTGACAGACTGACTGCTCCTGAGCAGGCACTGGGCACCACGCTGTACTCCTTCCTCTCGGCAGCCAGGGCAGGCTCTGGAGGGCAGAGTGGTGCTGCACTGCCCCCTGGAGGAGGACGGGAGCAGGCTCCACTGCTTAGTCCCACAGAGCCTCACTGCAGCAGCTCCTCCCAGGAAATGGGCTTGGAGAAGACCTCCCTTTCTAGCCAGAGGTCATAGTTCATCTGGAAGTCCTCGGGGAGGTCCACCCGCTGGCCCAGGACACTCTGCAAGCAGTTGTCCACTGGCAGAAAGTCGGGGTTGCTGTGGGCCCGGTCGTAGCGCCGGGCGTTGAAGCGCTCAATGTTGGCCCGCAGGGCACACTCCTCTGCCTGAAAGTCCCAAGGCCGGGCATCGAGATCTAGGACAAAGCAGGAGGGTGAGGTCAGGAGCCTGGTCCTGGTGGCAGCTCCGTGTGGATGCAGGGCCCCTGTAAGGCCCACCCTCTACTGCTGGGAGATGACAGGACAGGCAGGGCTCAGGGACGCTGCGGGGCAGAGCCGGAGGGAGGAAGCAAGGCAGAGGCTTTGAGGAAGAGCAGATGAATGACCCAGAGGAGCAGCAAGCACTGCAGACACCCCAGGCTTCTGAAAGCCTGTCGTCCTCACTCTCCGGGCTCTCTGGCAGGCCCCTGGTCATTCCTCCATTTGTGCCTGACCACTTGTCTGAGGGGACACACTTGACTCTGGCACTGTCCCTGCTGGCCCAGCCTCACAGGCTGTGGAGTGTGGGTACAGCCAGCAGGCCATGGTGCTCTTTGCCCAGACTGTGTGCTTGCACACATACAGGGCGGGAATCGTGTACTCAGAGGAAGGAGTGCACAGCGGGGTGCGGCCCCAGAGGGCTCTGTCCCAGAGGCCCAGAGTAGGACACAGCATGGTGAGGGTGGGAATGGAGAGCTCCACGGGCCCCCAGCTCTGGGCTTGGCTGGGGCAGGTCATGAGATGGGGTACAGGTCACACAGACGACGTGTTGTGGATCACACGCCTCACTCAAGAGACCCTCAAACCAAACCCACTACATCACGACCGTGCAGAACAGAACAGAGCTGTGGGTCTTCATGGGAGCAGAAGCGGCCACATCCCACCCGGCTGGTGGGTCTGGACCCAATGCTCAGCCCACAGCAGCCCGGGGCTTTCCTCAAGTGACGGCGCCCCCTGGTGGCCGTGCGTAGCCTCACCGTTGCCGTAGGCCCAGTCGTCGTTCAGCCGGTGCCGCACCTTCTGGTAGATGGCCGACATGGTCTTCATGTTGCTCTTCCGCCACTGCCGCCCCAGGTACTTGGTCTGCACCTTAAGCAGCTTCAGCACGTACAGCTGCATCATGGCTTGTTTCACCTTCAGGGCCCTCTTCAGGATGGGGGCCGACTTGAACACCACCAGCATCTGGGGGGAGGGGCAGCCCGCTCCATTGTCGCAGGGCTGCAGGCACCACCCCAGTTCTCCTACACCCCTGAAGCACTCCCTGTGCACAGGGGTTCAGAGGCCTCCACACACCCAGCTGTGGTAGCAAAGGGAGTAGAGAGGAGGCAGAAACCTACTTCAATGGGGACTGGGTTCGTCTCCCCTATGAGCCTATGGCTCAATTCACCGGGAATCGACCTTTAGGAGCAAGGACACGCAGTAGGAAACTGAGGAGCGAGGACGTGGACGCAACGCCAGTCCATCTGCAGGCCCCTGCTCGTGGCCTGGAGGTTGTGGTGAGCGCCCAGTGGCCTGCATGCTTACCGGGCCCGCCGACTCACCATCGTCCTGGAATGCTTCCACTTGGTCAGCTTGTTCAGGATGCGAAGCAGATTGATGCAGGAATAGAGGTTCCTCCAGCAAAACAGGTTGCTGTCCCCTGCTTCCTGTGGGCAGGCCCAGGAAGTCAAGGCCTCACGGGTGAGGGCAGTCCCCACTTCAACCTCCAGAGGCTGGTGGGGAGGGGAGGTTCCCAGCCTCTCCCGGTACCCAGCGGGGAAGTGTACCCCTGGAGCTGGTGTCAAGGAGGGAGCTCCTTAACATTTTCCCGTGGGAAACCTAGACTGTGATTCTTGGGGGCTTCGGGGGCCTTAGGGTGTGGTCCCACAGGAGTTCACCGTGAGGAGACGGAAAGTGACTCAACAGAATGGGCTCTCAGGCAGCAGACCCTGACGGACCCAGATCTAGTAGCCCTGCCTGGTCCTGCCCACAGGCTTTCTACGCAGCAGCAGTTCTCTAAAAGGAGCACCCACAGCTCCGTGGAGGAGACCCTGGCCGGGGGCACCACTCACCAGGCTCTCGGCGGTCAGCTCTGGCAGCTCGTGCACCACACAGTGGGGGTAGTCCAGGACCGAGATGCTGCAGAAAGCAGGGGACCAGCAAGGGCTGCCATCAGCACAGCTCCAGCACAGCCCTGGGACTGGCGGGGCAGCAGGGACTGGACTGGCTCCTGCCTCACCCCCTGCACTTGTTGGGCAGGTGTAGGAATCTACTCTGCCTGTGCACATGCGTGCGCACATGCACAGACACCTGCCAACTAGCCCCAGCACACCTAGAGGAGGAGCGATCTGCTTTCCACCCAGTCCGGAATTGGGCTGGAATCTGCAGCCCTCACCCCAGGCAGTGGCTGGGGGGCAGCCCACCGATGAGCAGTGGGGAGGAGGCTGAGTCGGACAGCCAGATAGCCTCAGAGAGCAGGCACCCCCGGAGCCCCATGGCAGAAAGCCCTGTGCTGGCTGGGAGATGCTGATGGGCCCTCTGGGCGAGGCAGAGGCAAGATCACGCCTTTCTGGTCACTGGCCCCGAGCACCTGTTCTTGGCGGTGATATAGGACATGATGTTTTGATTGAAGAACTTAAGGATCAGAGGGATGCAGTTGGCAAACACCAGGTGCTGAGCCATGTACTCAAACTGGAAGAGAAAACAGGTGTGAGTTCCAGGGGCCCCACCCTTCCCTCCCGGACGAGGCGCGTGGCTCCGACATCCCCAAGGCACGCAGGGAGGGCCCCTGCTCCCCCGCCCAGCAGACAGGGAGGCTGGCACTGCAGGTAGGTACCTGATAGATGTGGTTCAGCTTAAAGTGCTTGAGCAGCAGCAGCAGGACAGCAGAGATGGCCTTGACAATGACCTCCTTGTGGCGGTTCACATCCACCCCCAGCTTCATGCTCTGCAGCACGGTGGTGCTGGCAAAGCAAGGCCCGGGGTTACCCACCAGCCGGGTTCCCCAGGAGACTGAGTGCGGACACTTGGCTGGGCCAAGGCTCCCTCCCCACCCCAACTCTGGACACCTCAGAGGCCAAGGCCCAGGCACTGCTCTCCTTAAAGCAAGTCAGCCGGGCACATGTGATTGCTCCCCATAATGCCACACGCATTCCCTGCTTGCCTCCCAAATGCACTTCGGCTTCTCCAGGTTCCTGTCCATAGCTCCTGCCACCTCCCCCCAGACAGTGTGTATTCTGTGGAACACCAGGGCACAGAGAGGTTTCACGGAACGAGGGAAAGCCGGGGCTGTGAGTCAGATACGTCCTGGAAGCCTTGACCTCAAGAAAGCTCACCAAGTGTGGGAAACTAACACCGAGAAATATGACGAGGACTCCATTCCCTAACTCCTAACAGAGGGAATCTGGAAAGCTGGGATTCCACTTTGGTCAGTTAGAGGTAAAGTTCAAGTACAGTAGCCTGCTTTAAGTATCATTCCCACAGTCCCGTCCCCATCCCACCCCCAACAGCCAGGCTGCCTCAAAGTGAGCACAGGGTTGATTCTGTCCCTATAGAAGCAGACATCCTTGTGCTCTCTCTTCCCGCTGTGTCACCCAACCCACTACCTTTCCCCAATGCAGGAAATAGGTTTCCTCACCGGTGAGCTCAGGGACCTTAATGTAGATGCCACCCACCTTGGGCCGCATGCAACTACGGAATACACATGTCTTACGGCTACCTATAAACACCCCAAGATAGCAAAGGCCCGATTCTCCCAGTTCAGTGAGGTCCATCAAGAGGAGCTGATAAAATGTGTCTGGCTCCTTTGTTTTACTCTCTCCTACCTTTCCTATCCTCTATGACTCTACTACAATCTTTATCTATCATTGCCATACATTTGCGCTTTCTGGCCCTTCGGGCGCTGGAGGCTGGTTCCCTCTGATGACCGAGTCTCTTCACCGGGACTTACCATGCTAGGTCAGAGCATGCTATTTGAGTCTGGGACTTGCAATGAAGCCCCCTTGGTGTTGGCCCAGTTGGCTCTCTCCCCTCCCCGAGCCCGCACTGCTGGCCCAGGGTGGCCTGGAGCGCTGCTCTCTGGTAGCTCCCCTGGGAAGCTTGGCTGAGCTGGGTGCTATTGGCAGGCAGGCAGGAACCAGGTCAAAGGAGAACACGCTCTCAGCTGCTCTCCCGTCAGAGAGATGAGCTCAGGGCCGCAGGGATGAAGAGCCCCTGGGGCTTCCACTCACTGGGAGCCACATAGGCTGATGCCTGACAGCTCCCTGACAGGCATGGACGAATGGCCACCCGCTCAGCGGTTGGCAGGCACTTTCGAACCTGCAGCCCACCTCCTTGTCCTGCATGTCCCCGTCCCCTTCACAGCCTACAGAGCCAAGTCTGAAAAGTGGCTAGCTTGCCTCCTTTGATCTACAGGAGGAGAGAGGTGCCTTTCCTCACTTTGCTCCAGGCGCACGGGAGCAGAGAAGACACCAGAACCCAACCAAGTGGCCCGGGTCATCTCTCCAGCTAGTACACGTGCTCAGTCCCTACATGTTGGCTTTTCTGAGCCAGGAAAACCCTCAACCTAACCTTCAGACAAATCAGGCCAAAAAGAGAAGAAAAACCAACCCAGCAAACAGGGGACCAAGAGGAACATAGTGCCCGTGCCCTGCCCCCGGGAGGACACTCACGGCATCTCCTCAGGAAGGACATCGGCCAGGATGTTGATGGAGTCGGTTTTGGCCTTGGAGGTGGGTGCAGCGGCCAGCAGGATTTTCAGCAAGGCGATCTGGGGAAGAGCAGAGCACTGAGCCCTCCGCGGGTCAAAGGAGGCCGGGGGGGGGGGGGGGGGCGGCGGGGAAGGGAGGTGCTCCTCCTGCCTGCAGGGACTCACCATGTACTGGGGCAGGCTGGGGAGCAGGCCCTGGTAGAGGGTTTCTGCAGGAACCGGCTCCACTTCCTCTTCTCCCTGTAACACAACGGGCACAAATGCAAAGCCCCACGGCTGATGGCCAGCAGGCTCTAAGGGACTCTGTGAAGAACCAGGGTGAATAAGGACACCGATGACCAGGGCGGCAACCCAAGCACACACAGCATGCCAGGCTCTGCGCTAAGCTTGCTGTGGTAGGGGCACATCCCTCCATGCTTTACAGACGAGGACACGAATGAACAGTCAGTAACTCGCCTGTCACTGGCCTGGTGATTGGTGAAGCCCAAACTCAGAGGCAGGGGACCAGCTCGGAGTCGGGGCTCTTAGCCCCTTAGCTCACCACAGGTGAGCGTCTGGAGGGCAGGGCTTGGGCTCAGCAGCTGGGCAGAGGGGGGGGGCCCCACTCACCCCGGAGAGAGGCGAGCGAAGGTACTCCTCCTCCATCTGGGCCTGGACCTCTGCAATCGACGTGTACTTGTGCTAGAGGGGAGCAAAGAGTGGGCAGTGGAGAGCACCTCTCCTCTCTGCCAGCCTCCCTGCACCCCCCAGGCCTGGAAAAGCCCCCAGAGAGTGCACTCCAAACCTAGTCACCACAAATAAAACCCTATACCCCAAAGGTCTTTCTCAGAGGACTCTCAGGCCGGCCGCAAGGTGCTCCCGCTCAGAAGCAGAGCAGCAAGGCAGGCCACAGGTGAGAATGGTGACCTAGAGCGGGGAAGGGGCTTCCGGACAAGTTGATGAGGGGTGGTCCGCAGCGGTTAGGGAGTACATCAACTAGACACTTCTCAGTGAGAACGGGCGGAGTCCAACCTATCCATTGCTCAGCAGCCTGCGGACACCTCACTGGTGTCCCAAGACTCAAGAGCAAGAGTGCATAGAATCAAATCCTCTTTGGTCCTTCACCTTTTGCCAGAGCTAGGCCTTGTGTCTGGTTCCTCCATCTCCTGCTATGTCTGCTGTCAGTTCCAGGAGCCACCACTGGGCTACTGACTCGTGGATTCATCTGGCTGACTTCACACCAGTCGGTGTCCCCTGCTGTGTCTGCTTAGTCAGAAGCAGCCTACCCCGAACCAGATTGGACTTGGCCATTTCTGTAACTGTATATGCCGTTTCTTGAAATAAACAGTTTTGTTTTAAAATGCATTTCAATTTTATTTTCTGTGTTAAATCTTCCATTTTTGGTCCTCCTACCCCATCCTCTGCCCTCCCTGCCCTCTCCCTGGTCCCACTCCCGTCCCTGGCTTCTCCTTAGTCATCAAGTCTTGTCTACTGGCACATAAACCACATTCCTTCTTTTTTGTTTTCCTTACAGTAACGATGATACTAAGTGTCTATCTCTGTAAGACTGACTGAGTTTGCGAAGCATAGCGTTCTCTGGTTTCGTCCATGTCTTACAGTGTTTAAGAGCGTTATCATTGGCATTATTTTTTAATTGACACACAATTCCATAGTATGGACGTACCAGCGCTTGCTGAGCCACTCCATTTTAGTTGGGGTTTTTGGGTTGTTTTCAAGTGTATGCTATTGTGGAAATTGCTGCAATACACGGGTGTACACATCTGTTCGTGCTATGCTATTTCTTCAGAAGGTACTTGGATTTGCATTTGTTTAAGGAGATTCCATACTGATTGTACAATTCTACTGTCCCATTAGCAACGTAAGGGTGTTTGTTCATCTCTCTCCACAGCCTCTCCAGCATTTATTTCCTGATTTACTGAATTTTCCAAAGGTGAGGTATTATCTCGTTGTTGTTTGAATTTGTATTTCCCTTATTATAAATGATCACGAACATTTCATCATATGGTTGTCAGTCACGTGGACGCTGTCTTTGGTAAATTGCCTATTCATGTCTATGCCTCAGTTTCTTCAGATTGCTCGTGACAGCAAGGGCCCACTGCTCAAAGGCGGTCAGGTCAACCACCTGCTGCCCGAGGGCACGGGTGCCAGACAGAGCGACCACACGGAGTCGTGCTCTTCCTCCTCCCTGTCCGGCCGGCTTCGGAGTAAACTTCATCGACAGGCACCACAGCGGGCTCTGAGGCCTCACGAGCTTTCCGCATCAGCGTTGCTTTCCCAGCCCCTGGCGGCCCCTCAGGAGCACGTGCTGAGGCATGCTCCCCAGAGCCGAGAGCCCGGCGAGAGGCAGGAGCACGCCCAACCCTACGTATCCAAGGCCCAGCCCTCGGCCGGACGCTAGCGCTGGCATTTCCCTCTACCCTTGCCTTCTGCTCTACTTCCTCTTGGAATGTGGGTTAGGAAGGAAAAGGGGTCCCTTAAGACCCCAGCAACAGCCCACTCATATGATCGTTAGAGAACCCAGCGAGTCCACGCACAAGTTCAGCTTTGACCAGCACAGCCGACAAAGGCCTGTTGTCCAGGCCCTGCTGCTCCTGCCCGCCTCCCAGGTCAGACTGCTCCCGGCGGGCTGGGCGCACTTCCCCCAATTGGACCAAATGAAACCAGAGCTCCCCCAGAGCCACTCACCTGCCTCAGTGTCTTGATGCTTTCATGGATCGGCCTGGGCAGCCCCACCACGGTGCTCGTGTCGCTGGAGAACAAAGGAGGCTTTGCGTTAAGCCCAGAGCAGGCTTGTATGGTCCCTACACGGCAAAGGCCAGTCGAGGAGCTTCCTGCCGCCACCCTGCCAGAGTGGCTCAAATGGCGCTCACCTGCCAAGGGTGTAGCCTATGAACTTGCTGCGGCTGGACTCGAGGAACGTCTCAATGTCCTTCTCTCTGCCAGAGAAAGCACAGGGAGGTGTGGCCAGCGGGGCCTCAAGGTGGCAGGGCTAAGAGAAGCCCCAGCCTTCCAGAAACTGGGAAGCCAGGGGAAGGAAAAGGCCCCACACTGCTTTTCTTGTGGGAGGGGTAAGAGAGTAAACACTGTAACCTTCACTATTTTAATATCCGTCTAGAATTTTCTTTCTTTGGAATTGTTTGAATGTATTCCTAAGGTGGAAGCCATCCATCAAGCTTAAAACAGCTTACTTGAGACTTGCTTTCTGTGTAAACATTTTCTAACCATGAGCTATAAACGGGCTGTGCCTTTGTTTCAAACAATCGGATGATTCCCAGTCACCTGTTTGGGGTCCCTGTCACAGGTGGCTGACCACTGAGAGGGTGGCTTCCTGGCACTGGCATGTCTCCCACTTCCAAGCAGACACCATTCACAGGACTCTGGATACCTTTCCACCCACGGGCTCTCCCACACTGAGCACAACTCAGGACGGTTTGACAGGACTCCGCTCCATCTAGCAACTGCCAGTTGAAGACCATGCAAACCCCGAGGGAGAACACCTTCTGCTGAGTGTCCTTGGCTTTCTTTTTCTACAAAAACCCTGCCCTGGCATCCTGTCTAACTCGAGGCTCAGGCACCACCCAGAGGCCAGCCGCAGCGTTCCCGGCTAGAGCCTCGTCCTGGGGCTGTGCTCAGCTTGGTCCAGCCCTGTGTATCTGTGTCTGCGGGAGGTGGGGAGGGCTCTGGAGTCAGGAGCTAAGAGTGTTCCAGAGGTGGGAGACTCACCTGACCTTGGGGGCCCAAGGGAGGCCCTTGGGGCAGGTAAGCCGGTCAGTCTGGGGGTGCTGCAGCGGGGGAGGCATCACCTCGTCCCGCTCCAGAGGGAAGGTCTCCCCCTCCAGAGTGCTGTCGTCATCGTTCTCCTCCTCCTCCTCCCGGGCGTCGTCAGCCTTGTAGGGGTCCCGCTCATTGAAGGCGTCCAGGTTGTCCTGCTTGATCAGCGCCTGCAAGCAGATGGGCGGAGCTGGCAGCAGCCGAGGAGAGGCCACCAGGAAGGGAGGGCACCAAGGCAGTGGGAGGCCAGAGAAGGGACCAAATCAGATCTGGTCTTGTCCCTGTCTCTCAAAGGTCCCACTCATCCTAAACACTAGACCCTGGTTGGGGACCAAGGGGTGGCCCTGGCGGCTAGATGATCGGCGAGGATTCGGCACCATCCATCTCCCCAGGGGGCGTGGGGCTCAGGGCTGTGGTGGCCTCACCTTGTGCTCTCGGCGGCCCCGCCGCTGCTGCTGCTCTATGAGGTCGGAGGCAGAGGCTGGCGGCGAGGCGGCCCTCATGCTGCGGATCACGGTGATGCTGTCCTCGGGCAGCGGGGGCAGGCCCAGGGCCGAGCGTTTCTCCGCCTTCATGCTCTGCAGCTCCTCAAAGCCACCCAGCGTGCACTGCATGGCAGCCAGGATGGACGCAGAGCCAGGGTCAGCGAGGCCACGCGAAAATGCACGCCTGCTCCCTGAACCCCACCCGGACCAGGCTCACGACCCCGTAAGTGGCAACAACTGCTACAACAGGGACTCAATCCACCTCAAAGAACGGGGAGCAAGAAAGGGAGCACGGAGGGGAGGAGGGGGAATGCGGGCTGACTGAACCGTGCCGGCATGCTTGACTCCCTGTATGACCTAACAGTCAATTAAAAACTTCGAAGGTAAAAGCAAACTTTCAAGTTTCTAGAAAAGTATATTTTACATCTTGGTGTATTTCTTATCTCAACCAGTGTTCCAAAAGCAAATTGGAAATATTTTGTTGCATGCTCAAATTTTACGGGAAACAGCTTCTTCAGAACCTGTCTGGAAGCCCAAACCTAGCGCGGGGCAGTCTTTGCCGGCTGCTTGCTTTCCCTGTTTCAGAACCTGGCAGCTGTCCTCTCGGCCTTCAGCGAGGCTTCATGACAAATAAGATGCAGGGCCGAGATAAACCAAGCAGGCCGCTTTTAGTAGGCCCTTCAACCCACCGAGCCCTCAGGTCCCGAGCTGGCCCAGTCTGACAGGAGTGGGGAGCTGAGCCCCACTTGCTTCCCAAGCTGCGGCTCCTGATGGGCAAGCAGATCCACCCCCCTGGTACCCACGGCCTCTCCAGCCAGACCCCAAGTCCAGATTCCTGCCACCCCAAGGAATGTGAAGGCTAGCTCGATACTCACACTGCTTCCTTCCTCTGACACGAGGCCCCAATTATACTAGCTGGAATTTCAACCAGTTTGGCCTCAGCTCCCTTTACCACCTCCAGGGTCAGGAGTCACTTCCCGAGGCAGCGTGGTCTGGGGAGCAGCCACGCTGTGAGTGACGAGCCCGGGAGCCCCCACCGGCTGCTCAAAGAGCAAGCACCCTGCAGCCTCAGTGCTGCTCTGTCACCCCCTTTCCGTTTACACAAACCCAGTGTTCAGGACAGTGCGAGGGGGGATAGGTAAGGGTGATGGATGGAACAGGCAGAGCAGCCCCCGCCCCTCCTCCGAGGTACTCACCAGCACCGTCTTCCAAAGCAGCAAGAGGACCTTCTTCATGGGGAAGTGAGGCGCATGGCCGCTGCAGAACTTGGTGACCATCCCGAACAGCATGATGGCGAAGGGCTCGTTGTTGTACAGCGTGGAGCCTGGAGGTGACACAGAGGCAGGAGGGCCATGGGCAAGAACAGGACACCCCAAGCCCTGGAGCCTCTGGCCGGCCCCCGCATCCTACCCAGCTCAGCCCTGAAGGTCTGCCGCATGGCCCTCCACTCAGCCTTGTCGCCCTCACACTCCTGGTGAACCGTCTCCACGGTCAGGTACATGATGTTGAGCAGGACCCTGGGGACAAGAGCCAGCTTGTCAGGGGGCTGGACAGGGGATCAAGGGCTCGCTCCCCCTCCCCCCGGTTCCTCAGAGGGCTGCGTCGCAGGGAAGGCCTTGGTGCCCTCCCTTCCTGGTGGCCTCTCCTCCTCTGCTGTCAGCTGGGGAGAGGGACAGAAGAAAGGGCGACAGGATCCGTGCGTCTCAGATGAAAGGTCTGTTTAAGGCTATCCCTCCCGGGCTGCCTTCTCGGGGTCACGAGACTAAGGCTAGGCTCCAACCTCATGGTTTTGCTTCTCCAGAGCCCAGCAAGGTGCGGACACAAAAAATCAGAACCAAACTCAATGCAGCCCCAGGAACAGGGCAGAGCTGTCCCCGTGCGTACAAGCCGAGAACTCTGCACAGGAGGAGAAAGCCTGGTCTTTCTCCTGAGGAGCAGCTGGGGGGGTCCAACTGCTGACCTGTGGCTGGCTGCCCAGTGTTTAACCACTCTCCCACCAGGGCAGGAGCTGCTGAGTGAATGAGTGAGAGCGAGAACAGCCAAACGCACTCAGTGCCGGACATTCCCTGGGATAAGAATGACACCAGGGGGGTGAGCGGTGGGAGTGGGAGTCTGTCAGACCTCAGCTCGTAGTATGTACAAACAGGGAAAGAGGGCAGGGACAGAGTGAACCTCAGTGGAGTGGCAGTCAGGAAAGTACAGAGCACCCCAACCCTGGAGCCTGGAAGCTTCCTATCCATGACAGGAGGCTGGTTTTGACAGAAATGGGGTGAACAGGGGTTCTTCCTTTGGGGACCCCCGCCCAGCACCTCACCTATGGGGCAGCTTCAGCACAGCCTACTCATCCCTCACTGCGAGCCCACCACTGCCACAGCTTGCCACGCGACACACGCGCACACACAGCCGGCCGCGTCTCCCAGGCCTCACCTCAGGTCTGTGCTGTCAGCCAGGGAGATGGCGGGCTTCCTCACGGCACTGCTGCAGGCGGCGCTGTTGCTGCAGGGAGGAACCGTGCGTCAGCCCTCCGCCAGGAGGGAGAGGAGGACTCGCTGGACATGGGCTGCCCAGTGGAGTGCTTCAAAGAGTCCATGGGAAACCGGGATTCAAAGATGACGGCGGCGGCACTTTCCCGTGACCGTTAGCGAGTGCACGGAGGCTGAAGAACACACAAGTAAGAACAGGGGTCTCCACCTCCCGGCCAAGGGGCAGTGACTAGCCGTGCCCTTGGGCAAGTCACCTCACCTCCTGGGTCTGTCTCTCCTCTACAAAATGGGGTGCTAACAATCTCCAGGCCCACAGTAGATGCAACATCCCTAGAAGGACACCTGGATGTGGTCAGGGCTCAGGGGTGTGCTTAGCAGGGGCACCCTCAGGCAAGCAGCAGCTGACCTGTGCAGCTGACAAAGAGCCAGGGCTGACCCAAGGCTGGTGCTGGCTCTGCTCAGCCCCCGTGTCAGGCACGGGCCTGGCTCACGCTGAGGGAACATGGAGGCTCCGAGGAGAGCTCAAACTCAAGGTGTCCTTTTGCGGCAGGCCTGCCCTGGAACATCACAGAGCTGCAAGCCTCCTGCACAGTCAAGGTCCAAGGGAGCAACTTCCCCCACTCTCCAGCCCTGGAGCTCAGAACAGGACCAGCCCTCCAGCCAGGGCAGCGTACCTCACCCCGTCGGTCTGCCCTACCAGCTCCACCCCCTGCCCCCTCGGCCCAACTCACTCAATTTCCATGTTTAGGAGCTCCACCAGCGCGTTGAAGGTGCCCACTTCCAGGAGCAGGAAGATGTTGTAGCGCATCCAGAACTGCACCTGCGCCTCCGAGCTACACTCCCCAAAGGTGCCTAGAAGCACAGGGCAGAGCTCGCCGGGTCCTTCCCGCCTCGGCCTGGGCCAGGCAGCTGGCTGAGGTGCCAGGGGCCCCAGGGGACGTCCACTCAGTACCTTGAGCAACATAGAGAATTGCCCGGGCAACCTTGAGCCTCTTCTCCCTGGCAGTGACTTCCAAGCCATCCAGGAGCCTCATGGCATGGGTCCGGTGCTGGTTGGTGTCCAGCTCAGTCCACTTCTTGTCGGTCACTGCAGGGTGAGCGAGCCATTACACCTACACCCAGAAAAGCCCTCACCAGGGACTGACGCAGTACTATCCCGCCCAAGGACCAGCCGGCTCAAAAGACCAGTGGCTTCTGGGCTAAGGCATGATGTCCTATTGTCTGTCCAGACGGGAGTACTGGCATTTGGAGTACAATTTTAAGTAGGCAGTTGGATTCCCATGCCCCCTCCCTCTCCACCCCACTCATTCTGACAAGCCCCCACCAGCGCGCCCTTGCTTCGTGCCCCCATCAGGCCTTGCACAACCACGGCTCACAGGCCACTTGGCTGAGTCAGAGAAAGCCAGCAAGCCAGCTCACTCGAGTGGTGCCGGGTGCGGGCCCATCTCACCATGGATTCGGAAGTCTTCCTCAAAGCATTTTCTATTCAGCAGGAACTCAGGCCCTTCCGTGTAGCTGTACAGCTCTGTTAGGAACAAAGGCCCCTCACCGTGAGCCCAGCCCACGCCCCACATCCACCCTGGGCACGTCCTTCCTCGTCCAGACTCCTGACGGCCCCAGTGCTCTGCCGTGCGGCGTGTGCCCCGCAGCTGAGAGCTGAAGGGTAAGCTATAAGAAACCCCAGGGCCCTGCAGCAGAGGCGGACGGGCAAGCTCCTGGGCGAGCAGGCTTTAACAAGGGGTCGGGAAACCCCCTACTCTTTCATTCCATTGTTCTGCCCACATTTTGAAGCCCCTCACGAGACGCCTGTTCTGTGGGGTTCGCAAACAGCCCAGGCTGGCCTCTCAGCACACGTAAGCTGCCGGAGCAGGGACACGGATGCGAGGTGCAACCACACTGACGGCATGTCTGGTGAACCTCTGCTGAGAGGCACTGATGGGGGGGGGGGGTGGACGTGGGGGATGGGACGCATCAGCAGCTATCCCAGAGAGGCTCCCTACAAGAGCAGAGCAACCGGAAGTCCGGAGATACTAAGTAACTCGCATGTTTTATATACCTAACATTTTCATTCTCTTTGCCAGAACTGCCCCTGTGGGTTTCCAAGGCTGTAATATTTTATGGGAGTAAAAAGCCCTGTCTGCCTCCCACTGAGCAAGCAGTTGGTGGTTTCAAACTGCTGACCTTGCAGTTACCGGCCGACTGTGTAACCATTAGAACTGATAAAAAGGAAAAGGGAAAAAATAGCCCGCCCAAGGCATAACCACTAGGAATAATTAAAGGGGAAAATTACACACACAGTCACACTTTCAATTTTCTGGAAATTTTTTTAAAAATTAAAAAGGCTTCTCCATTCCCAATGTATAAGAAGTTAGTACTGTACCAGAGAGCTCTGCAGCCCACTTGTCTGTGTCGGCATACTCAAAATCCAGGTCGGGTGACTCAGAATAGCCCTGTGGAGGACAGGGGAGAGCTTTCTGCACAAGCGTAACAGGCCACCACTGCCTCTGCTCTTCTGATGTTCCAGCACAACACTTGGGCCGATAAAAGTATTGAGACCCACAGCCGCCCCACTCGGGTCAGTGCTGTGCTCCCCAGGATGCGCGGGGCCTGTGCGTTCAGGAGAATGCCAGGCCTTTCTGCCAGGCGCCTCAGTCGACCTGAACCTTCAGCGTTTCAGTCCGGAGGCCGCACATGACATCACAGGCCCCCCCTTCTGCCCCCCCAAGAAACCCACGCTGAGGTCCATGAGGGGCCCCAAACAGACAGGGCACGTTCCACTGCCCCACACACTTCTTGAAGCCCTCTTACACCTTTCCTTGAAAGCACTTACTTAGTTTTCACTCAAGGCTTTTTTTTACAGTGTTATTTTGTTGAGTGTTTGTCTCTGGATGAACCACCACAGAGCCGATGCTGACTCTACAGGGCAGGACAGGGTAGAACTGCCCCCGGAGGTTTTGGAGACTAACGCTCTACAGGAGCAGAAAGCCTCGGCTTTCTTTCTCCCGCTGAGTGGCTCATGGTTTCAACCGCTGACCTTGCACTTAGCAGCCCAATAAGCAGCACACCATGCCACCAGGGCTCCTCCCGAAGAATCTGAAAATTCCTCGAGAGCAGGAACATGGTCTCTTTTGCGCACCAATGACCTCCCAGTGCCCGGCAGAGAACCTGGCAGGGCTGTGGTTATGAACCAGTAAGTACTGGTGGGATGAATGAACAAAATGCTCTCTGTCTTTGGGGCACTGAATGACCGACCCCCCCCCCAGGTGCCGGGCACCCGGATGTCTCACTTCTTTCTGGTTACAGGGCTGGCAGCAGCAGCTCGGGACACAGTGGGCGCTGCCGCCTCAGCTGCCCCTTCCTCCAGTTGCAGTTGAGAATTGACAGATGGAAAAGGCCCCGCAGCACAGAATGGCTTTCCTCCCACACACACCACACTGGGAGGTAATCCTTGTACTGTTGGGGACAGGTGCTTACTGAACACACACCATTTGGGGTTGTCATAACTCTCCACACTTCAAAAGGTATCAAGTACATGGCCACCCCCACAGCCCTACCCGGCAAGCCAGTTCTGGAAAGGTCAGTTTCTTTCTTTGCTTTTTCTCCCCAAAAACTCTCCAAACTCTGGGTACCTCACCTTTGGGCCATGCCAAGTGTTGACGGGTTTGGGCTTGCCGACAGACAAACGTCTGGCGAGACTGATTCCATAGCTCTAAAGACAGTCTCATCCTCGTGGGCCATGAGGAATACTTGCTCATTAATAAAAACCTGAGTCGTCTCAGGTGGAGGCAACCTCACAGGAGGGGCGTGCTGATTCACAAGTCCTACCACGGCGCTGCGCAAACGCGAGCGTGCGTTCATTCAGGGTTCCACCCGAGGCGGCGGCGGCGGCGGCGGGAGGAATTCTTTCGCTCCGGGTGCGGCGAGCAGTCGACTGACTGCGGACCAGGGACCCGGGTGCGCCCCGAGGGGCGCCCGACCCGTTTAAAACGCGCCCTCGCCGCACCCCGGCCCAGATGCGGGGCACACAACCACCAAACCCGGCCGCCGGGCCGGCACCGGTCAGAGGGGCGCGCGGGGCGCCTGTGCCCGCCCCAGCCGGGCACCGCGGGGCGCGGGTGTCATTAACGCCCCGGAGCCCCGTCCGGCTTCGCAGCGCTTCCTGAACGCGGTCGGTCCCTTCCCTGGCCGCAGACGCGCTCCCCTGCGCGCCCAGGGGCGATCAGGAGATGGGGGCGCCCGAAGACCACTGGCTCTTCACCCTCGAACTGACACGGGGCGGCCTTCCTGGAGGCTGGGGACCCCCGGCCGCGCCCCGAGCCCGCTCTACAGCTCCTCCTGGGCGGCTGGGCTCCGTGGGGGGGACCCTCCGCTCCACGCCCCCCAAGGATGGGGTGCCAGCCTTGCTTCCGGCTGCTCCAGGGGTCAACGGACAGCGGCCCGGCCGGGCGCGGCGGCCCCTCTAGGAGCCGGGCTGGACCGGAGAGCGGCCCAAGCCGGACCTCCGCTGCCGCCCGCCCGGCGCCGGCCTCGCCCCCCGCGCTCCTGACCTCCGAGTCTTTGCGCTGGTTCCGGTTGAACTCTCGGGCTTTCCCCGCGGGCAGCAGGCCCCCGCCGGCTCGCGGAGGGCCCGGGGGCGGCTGCGCGGCGGCGGGCGGAGGCGGCGGCGGCGGCTGGGGCTGCTTGTTGTTCGCGATCAGCGGGCTGGGGCCGCCGGCTGCCGTCTCCATCTTGACTGCTCCACACCCCCGGCTCAATTCTCGGGCCACAGCCGTGATGCACCTCTCGCGTGATTTCCTCCAGGCACGCCCCCCGGTCGCCATAGTAAGTGTGGCGTCAAGTATCGGACGCCATGTTGGATGTCCAACATCTCGCGAGGTTTCTCCTACCTGACGTGTTCTTTTCCTCCAAGGCCTTGTAAATTCCAAGTCTGCTTACCTAGCCCAATTTAAATGTGTTTGTTATCTGTTAAGTTTCCCTGTCCCCTCTCTCCCCACTTTGGTTCCTTCAGTTTAGTTGCCCCTCCTTCACTCTCTATCTTTTAAAAAAATCATTTCATTGGGGGCTCATATAACTCTTAGCACAGTCCATTCATACATCAATTGTCAAGCACATTTGTACATTCGTTGCCCTCTTCATTCTCAAAACATTTACTCTCCACTTGAGCCTCGGCATCAGATCCTTGTTTCCACCTGTCTCTTACAGACAGGCCTGTTCAGGGCTGGGAGGGGCTCGAGGAGTGGACTAAGCCGGATGAAGTCCCAGTCCTCCTGGAGTGTGCATTCACATTGGGGAAGACATACACTAAGAAAAGAAAGAAATAAACAATGACGGTGTGGTCATTCGACAGACATTTACTGACTACTTCCTGCCCTCCGGAAGGCTGGAGTCATCAAGGTTGGCAGCTCCGCCCGAGAAAGACAGGCCTTTCTGCTTCCGTGACCAGCTATGGTCTCAGACACTCCCGGGCAGCCCTACCCTGCACTCGGCCAATGAGTGAACCTGGACTCCAGCACAGTGAGTGTGAGCTTCCTGTGGGATAGAAGGAGAAACAAATTTCTTCATGGGACACACGAATAAATAAAAAAGAAACAACTACTCTGATAAAACAAAGGATTAGAAGGTGAATTGCTAGAGGCCGGGATATTTTCGATGGCTGGTTCAAGAAGACAACCATGAGGAGACCCTCTAATGGGTCTTGAAAGACATGCAGGAGAAAGCTACACACAGATCATGGAAGTAGCCCCAGCAGAAGAACTGGCACAGTGCAGAGGCTCTGCAGTCTCTGTGGCTGGAACCGAGTGAGCCAGTGAGATAAGGCATGGCCTTGAAGGTCAGGGCCAGGACTTTAGATTTGATTCTGAAGGAAATAGAAAGCCACCAGTGAATTAACCAAGCAGTATCGTGACATGATGCCTACAAGACCACTCTGACAGAACATGAGCAGACGTGTATTCTCCCATGCTCATTTCATCAAAGTTCACAATTGCAGAAAACTGGTATGTACACATGATGGAATACTATACATCCCTAAAAACCAGCGACGAAACCCATGAAACACAGTGTGATTTGCATGGACCTGGAAACTATTATGCTGAGTGAATGAATCAATCACAAAAGGACAAATGTGTATGACACCATCACTGTAAGGATAAACGCCAAGACAAAGGCAGACTTGTGTTCTCAGACCATCTAATCTAATCAGGTCTCCAGTAATGAGGTAGTGTGCCTGCCTAGTGCTCATGGACCATATCACCCCCCTATTTGTACACCATAAAAACCACTTCGACAAGGGACTCCTCAATCCAAGTAGGTCAGTTTCCCATTTTGAGGGGAGCGGGAGAAGACCAAGCAGTTCCTCCCACACAACATTGTTCTACAATCACCCCAAATTAACAGACACTCCTACCAGAGTGATTAGCGAACCTTACTGGAAATCCACGTCAGGAGGTGGTGGTAGTCTGTCTGTGTGGAAGAAGGCAACGCCGCTTCTGCTGGTGAGTGAGCCAGTGCGACAGCCTGCCACTGGGAAACACTCAAGGTGAAGTATGTCACCGTCCATTGGGAAAGTAAGCCCGGGTCACGTTCCTAATGGGGCCTTTGGGACCTCGTTTTATTCAGCCCTCAGTGGCCCAGGCCGTTCACTACAGACAGCCAGGACTTTAAACTCGATCTTTTCCAGGTGTACAACATTCTCCATAGGCCACATCAGCCTGTGTGCTCCAAGGATTGTACATTGTTGTTGTTAAGTGACATGGAGTTGCTTCCTACCCAGGGCAACCCTATGAATAAACAGAACGAAACACTGCGTCATCGTCAAAACTGCCCTCATGTAAGAGCCCACGGCTGCAGCCACAGTCTCAGTCCATCTTGTCCAGGGCCTTCCTCTTTCTCTCTGCCCCTGGACTTCACCAAACGTGATGCACCTCGCCAAGGAGGCCTCTCCTGACAACATGTCCAGAGTGCATGAGGAAAGGTCTCACCTTCCTTGCCTCTAAGGAGCACAAATGTGTTTGTTCATTTGACATCCATGGCACTGTCAGCATTCTTCTCCAGCACCACAAGTCAAATGCATCTTCCTTCCTTATTCCGTGTCAAACTTAACACATGCCTACGATGCAATGGAGAAAGCAAGTAGCATCCTTGCTTCTGAACATTCTAAAGAGGCCTTGTGCAGCAGATTCACCTAATGTGGCCCGTCTTTTTATCTCCTGACTGCGGTTGCCATGAGCATTGATTGTGGATCCACGTACGAGAAAATCTTTGACAACTTCAGCCTTCTCTCCATTTATCATGTTAACTATGGGTCCAGTTGCGAGGATGTTGGTCTTCTTTACACGGAGCTGTACTCGGCACTGAAGGCCGCAGTCCGTGATCTTCATCAGCAAGCGCTGCAGGCCCTCCTCTCGTCCAGCACACCAGGTGGTGTCATCGCCGTGCTTGAGCACCTTCGTTTGTTTTCCTTTGCCTGAGCCGCTCCACAAGGAAGAGCGAGTTTCAGAGTCTCTTCTGACATCCACTTTGATCGTGTCCTTTTTCCTATCTTTTTAAAAAAAATCATTTTATTGGTAGCTCTTACAGATATTATAATAATCTATAATTCAATATGATCAAGCATAATTGTACAATTACTGCCACCATCATTTTAAAAACATTTTCTTCTTGAACTCTTTGACACCAGCTCCCCTTTACCCCTGCCCTCCCCCACCCTGCCCCCCAGGAACCCTTGTTCTTGTAAATAGTTATGATGATGATTTTGCCATATCTTATACCATCTACTGTGTCCGCTCCCCTACAATTCTGTCATTTGTCCCCCTTGGATGGGGTTATACAGTCATCTTTGCTATCCGTTCCCCCTCCCCACTCTTCCCTTTTCCCCAGGGAATTATTGCTCCCATTACTATTTCTGACGGGCTTAACTATCTTAGATTTCATGCATCGAGCAATCTTCGTGATACAAATGAATATTCTCAGGGCTAACAAGCTTATAACGAGGTTAAACTGGGACCATCATAGGAAGGGAAGGACATATTAGAGGAGAGCTATGTGTTTCATCAGTGCCATACTCTACCCTGGATATATCTTCCCTCCTATATGGCCTTTCTGTGAGGGACTGTCCCATTATCTTACAGGTGGTTCTTAGGTCTCCACTTTGTCTATGCTTCCTCATGCTAATTTGCATGAGTTTGAACTTCTGATACCTATTCCCGCCAACACCTCATGATCACACAGGCTGCTGTGCTTCTTCCATGTGGGCTTTGTTGCTTCCCTGCTAGATGGCCGCTTGTTTACCTTCAAGCCTTTAAGACCCCAGACGCTATATCTTTTGATAGCCGGGCACCATTAGCTTTCTTCACCACATTTGCCTATGCACCCATTTTATCTTCAATGATTGGGAAGGTGAGTATCATACAGTGCCACATTACTAGAACAAACCATTCTTGTACTGAGGTAAGATTTAAGTAGAGGCCCAAAGTCTGTGTGTATGTGTGTGTGTGTGTGTGTGTGTGTACACCTATCTTTATATAATTACAGATATACTATCTAGATTTATACCTACATATATGATTATTACTTTCTAGTTTTTTCCTCCTGCCCCACTATTATGTTTAACCTATCGTTTACCTCTCAGTTATTCCTCTCATATACATTTCAATAGATCAAACATGATCCTGAATGCTACACCCTTCTCCCCGTCGATTTGATATCCCTTACTATTCCCCTGTCCTGCAGTTATTGGATCCTCAAGCTCCTGCTCTCCCATGGGCCCCACTCCTGGAGCCTTCGGTCCCTTGCTGCCTTGCTGTCTCCCTGGCTGCTTATGCTGCCTATCATATTTCGCAAGACACCAAAAGAGCAAAGAGGAGAGACCATACGAGTAGTCCCAAGCCCAGCTGTTGCTCTGACCCAGAGTAGATGAGAACCCCTCTGTTAAATAGCGAGCAGAGCCTGTTATGATCCATCAATCCATTCCCTTTTTCTTTCAGGGGTCCCTTTCCCAAGATGTGCTAACCTAACACCCCTCAGCGGTCATGTCCAGGGGGTCACCTTCTTCTTTACTATCTGAGATAGTTAACGTTTATTGTGCCAACCTGGCCAATGAACACATTTGGGATTAATTGAAGGGCGGAGAGATAAATGGCTCGGCAAGCCTTGCTTTTCTTGTCTCTCGCTCTTTGATTATTGGACCAGTGTGCAGCTGCCTTGCTTATTCTGTGCCTCAATTTGCAAGCTACACTACCTGTGGGACACCTAACACACACGTGGACTGTGTCGCTGTAATTTGAGGCTCCTTCAAGACCTGCTTCACTACACTATTGGAATTTACATCTCTTGAGCTGGGGACTGTCAGACCCTGTCATCTGGCTGACTGTTGGTGACCTGCCTTGCTATTTGCTGCCTGTGCCCAGATAGCCCGAATTACTCTGCAGAGGACTATCCAGTGGTCCTCAAGACTTGAAGGACTGCCAATGTCTCACAGGAGTGAGTTGCACTGAGCCATTTGTACTGCTTTATACGTTAATAAACTGTTTATTTCTTATGCTATATATCTGTCTATCTGTATAAATAGATATAAAATTATTAGCACTCTGGTTTTGTTTCTCTAGAGAACCCTGTCTAACGCACTGTCTCTTTAATGGCCTTTTGCTCCCTTCATGCATGATGTCTCTGACATCACCCCACAGCTATCAGGTCTCCTGTCGTTAGTGCTCAATGCAGCAAATCTCTTGAGACGTTGTATGTAATAAATCCAAATGCATAATAAGATCCAAATCCAGAGGAGGGAACGATATTAGAGCTTACATTCTGAACACCTGGTTTGCAAAAGGCTCTGGGTGACAGTGAAAACCCAAAACCCATTTGCAGTGGTCCTGTGCGGTTTGAGCCCCCAGCGAACACTGCCCCCACCCCACCCCACCCCCCGCCATGACTATGGACCAGGATGGGAATGGGCTTGTTATCAGGTTGGCGCTTTGTAGGGTGGCTAAAATGTGACATCTTGTCACTTGATTGATCTCCCTCTGATCCAGTGGATATTTCCCCCCATTTGTTTGATGTTGCTCCCTGTTTTCGTCATTGTTGTTGGGTTGGCTTTTTGTTTTGATTTTCTATTTTTCCTTGTTTATGAAGCCCAGAACAAGTAACTTTATAGAGCCAGCAATGACAGCAACAGTTTCTAGGGGCGTGGTGGGGGAGGTGGGGCGGAAATGGGAAGCTAACAACAATTAGTACCGGGAAGAAGAAATGCCCTAAAATCAATCCTGGTGATGATTGCAGGACTCTTTGGAATAGGATTGGACTATTGAAATGTGTGCTATGTGAATTATGTGTTAATAAAACTTAAAAACAAAGCCCACTCTGAGAGTTCTTGGAGCAGGGATTGGAGCGTTGGGAGAGCAGAGAAGGCAGGGGGGTTAGAAGACTGTTTCGATGGAGCCCCTGGGGGCTGGGGCTGGGGTCGATGGGATATTTCAATACGGTAGAGGCAGAGCAGCCAGGATTTGCTGACAAGCTGCCATGTGGAGCGACAGCACGGGAGGATTAACAGGCACCCTAGCTCTAGGTGGATCTTCTATCCGTTACTAAAATCGGGAAACTTGGAGAAGCACAGCCATGAGGGGGCTGGTCCTTCAGACAATCTTCGTTGCTCCTCTGTAAAATGAGAGGGATCCCACCCTCCCGGGAACTGTGCATCTCGGAGCCAGTTTATGCCGAGTCCGTGTGGGAACTGGGGAGCACTGTTTATTACAAGACGGCGCGAGGGAGCTTGGGATCACAGAGAGAGGGGGCACAAGATGGGCGGCCATGGTTCAAAGGCGGGAGCAAGGAGAACCTCGTGTGTGGGTCATGCCAGTGTCGCAGGGACGACCAAGCACACAGTGGTGGTTCCAGGTGCACGCTGCACAAGGGGACTGGCCTATGTGGCGTGCCTACTGGGTGTCAGGGCGAGACACGATGCTGCTCATCTGTCGGAATCTGAGTGCATGCTGAAGGCAGAGGGAGCCTATAGCTACCGACCAGGACGTCGATAGTCACACACATGCTCACTCTTAAGATTAGGGCCATGGTACTGCTAGCTGAGCGCCCCATAGAATTCCCTCCATCGATGGTGATGAGAACAGGATGTGACTGAGATTTTTTAACTAAGAATATTTTAATAGGCTTAAGTTTTTGAGAGCAGTTTTAGGTGTATAGAAAAAGTATGTTGAAAGGACAGAGTTCCTTTGCGATGGTTAATCTTGTGTCAACTTGACACAGCGCAGACATGGCGCCCAGGCATTTGGCCAAAAGTGGAATCAGAATCTGCTCTAGAGTCTGTAGTTGGGATGCAGAAGGGCTTTTCCCCAGGTTGTCCCCCAAATATACACCTAGGACGCCGCTTGCATCACGTGGCAAATGACTGGACATCTGGAGTCAACACAAGCTGCTTAGAGGTTAATCTTCCAAGGGCAACCAGCCATCTAGAGCAGGGGTCCTCAAGCTTTTTAAACAGGGGGCCAGTTCACTGCCCCTCAGACCCCATGGAGGGCCAGACTATAGTTTAAAAAAAAAAACTATGAACAAATTCCTACGCACACTGCACATATCTTATTTTGAAGTGAAAAAACAAACGGGGCAAAAACACCCGGTGGGCCGGATAAATGCCCTCCGTGGGCCGCATGTGGCCCGCGGGCCGCAGTTTGAGGATGCCTGCCCCAGAACAATCAGACTCGAGAGCAGTGGTTCTCAAGCTTCCTAATGCCACGACCATTTCAGACAGTTCCTCGTGGTGACCCCCCAACCATAACATTATTTTTGTTGCTACTTCATAATTTTGCTACTGTTATGAATCGGGCTACCCCTGTGAAAGGATCATTTGACCTCTAATGTGGTCACGACCCACAGGTCTCTCTCACCCTAAATAGGGCCCACTCCCTTCTGATAAAGATAGTGAATTGTCTCCTTGACCAAGAGCCCAGAGACAAGGTCAGGCCAACTCAAGGAGGACCAAGGTTAAGCTGTCATCTTGAATCTAGGGTCCACCTGTCTTGTCACATGTGTACCCCCAGTGCCTCCCCTTCCCATTACTCGGACACCCCTAGCTCATCTCTTCCCTGTGACGCCTATGCCTACTGTACGGCCCCTTCCTGTGCCATATGTGGTTACCTGTACTCAGGAAGACTTGCATGCCCCTAAGTGTATCTAAGCCTTTGTTAGAAATATACTCTCTGTTCCTCCCTTTCTCTGTGTGGACCAGGCTGCTGAGATCATGGCGGTCCAGGAGGTGACTATGCTACCACGAAATATGCCTGACTCCCTTACCTTCTCTCCTAACTTCCTATCTTCTATGGCTTTACTATGATCTTTATCTAGCAGCCATACAATTGCACGTACGGGCCCCCACGGGTGTCAGAGGCTGGATTACTTTCACGTGAGTAGTTAAATGTGATGAGATCGGTGGCTTGCGGTGCCCATACTGCCTTCCTGCTGCTAAGGGGATCTCTGGTGAGATGAGGGAAGTACGGGGAAGCAGCCTGTGAGCCCAAGAGAGGTCACAGGGAGGCAGTTTAGTGGAGGAAAAGGGATGTGATTTGGAAGCTGAAAAGACGAGGCTCAACTCAGCGCTACCTACCAACAGCTACGTAGCTCTGGAGAGCTACTGGCCCACCGGCATCTTGTTTCCTAAAGACCTTGCGGGCTTATCTCAGTGGGTCTGGGATTGGACCCTGCTCCCTGGTGATGTAGTGGTTATAAATTGGGCTGCTAAGTGCAAGGTCAGTGTTAGATCCCTCTGGAGCTAGAATTATACCTCGGTCCTTGGCCCCGCACGAGAAAGAATTCACGCCGAAGCCTGGTTCGTGATCCAAGTGAGTTTAATGAGAGTTAGAAGCAGTTTCAGGTTTACACGGCACTCATAGGACTCCTCCCGACCATGCAGCCTGGCGGAAGCTGCTCAGCGTCACGCAGACCAAGTCTCTCTGTCTACTCTGGACTCCTGCCTTTTCAAGGATTCCACGGGGAGGTGTGGTGGACGACCCCTGATCAACCCCATTGTCTGAATAGATTTCACCTGGCCTAGGTGGGCCAATCCAGGTTTAGCGCCCACCCATGCCTACCGGCGGGAAACCTGAACCTCGGAGGATGTGCAGTGCCACTCCTTGTTCCCGGGCTTGGCTCTCTGGGCATGCGTTAATGGACATTCCCCATCCCTATGCTAGAACTACCTAACAGTCAGCAGTTCAAAACCACCAGTAGATCCAAGGGAGAAAGATGGGGCTTTCTACTCAGGCAGAGTCACAGCCTCAGAAGCTCACAGGTGCAGTTCTACCCTGCCCTGGAGGGTCGCTCTGAGCTGGCATCAACTCCGTGGCAGTGAGTTTGGTTTGGTTTGGGCCCAGGAACCTGTGTTTTAATAAGCTGTGCACGTGACCTTGATGCATCACTAGAATCTAGATCTGGGGCTGCTTCCTGGAAATGCTTTTTCCTAATGCCAAGGACAGGGACCCTGGAGCAGACTGCACCAAGTCACTAACTGTGTGACCTTGGGTGGATGAATGAACCACACAAACCATCTTGGTTTCTCCATTGAAACGGAGACAGTAGACCCTCTCTCATGGAGCACGGCGAGGACCGAGTTTGCTCATGTCCGAGAGCATTTAGAATGGAGCCAGATGCACTGCCCACACTGTTTACCACATTGACTTCAGGGCTGCAGCCGCTACAAAAATGCAAAACAAAACAAGAAAATCCTTAAACTAAAAAGCAGAAGTGTTGGGGAAACCAACCCTTCACACCATCATGAGTTCAGTAAGCGCAACTGTACAGTTAAAATATACAAAGATGATAGTAAAGACATAGAGTATAGGAGAGAGTTAAATGAAAGCCAGACACATTTCATGGTAGCCTGCTCACCTCCTGAACGGCCATGATCTCATCAGCCAGGTCCGCACACAGCGGGGGCAGAGGGTGCAGGAGAGTCTGCCTTTATTTCTGGGCAAGGCCCATATATACTTAGGGGTGTGATTACAGGTAACCACATATGTCACAGGAAGGGATGTACAATAGGCATAAGTGTGACAGGAAGGGGATGATCTAGGGGTGTACACATGATAGGAAGGGGAGGGACCAGAGGTGACAAGATGGGTGGACCCTAGATTCATGATGGAGGCCTAACCTTGGTCACCCTTGAGTGGGTCACCCTCCCTGGGCTCTCCTTCAGGGGAACAATCTGCCATCCTTATCAAAGGGAGTGGGCCCTACTTAAGGTGAGACAGACTCTACAGTCTGATTGCTCTAAATGGCTGATAACCCTTAGGGAGAGTAACCTTTGACCTGCTGTCATTGACCTCCAAGTGTACTGTCATTTGCTACATGTAGCAAGCAGCTAAGTTTGACATATGTTGTGGGGAGACAACTTGGGAGAAATCTTTCTGTATCCCACACAAAGTTGTTTTTTTTCCCTGAAGTTTGGCACAAATTTATTTGGCAGCAAAACCTGTCTAAATCTATGGGAGACTTGATAATTATTATTTATCCCTTATACTGGAAACAGTCATAATTTTCACTGCAGAAATCGGAACATGCATGATGATAGAATGCTGCCCCACACTTCCCCGCTAGGCTTTAGAAAATACACAGCATGTATACGTACAGGGCGGTACCGCCCCCCAAACGGAAGCGATGTCAGGGGGACAGTGCATTTGGAGTTTATTCCACCAGGTCAGACTGTTCATCAAGATTTCTATTTAGAGGTTCTGAAAGGTAGTGGGTCCGTGTGACACACACACACACACACACACACACACACAAGGCCTGATGTAGGACAGACAGAGACTGGCTTTGATAACACAGTGCACCTGCTCACACTGCCAGCTCATTGCGCCTGTTTTTGGCAAAAACCAGCACGCCTCTCTTGCCCCACACACCTGACTCACTTGACCTCACTCCATGTGACTTCTTTTTGTTTCCTCAAATGAAGAGGGACATGAAAGGACAGCAATTTGATGACATTGAAGAGGTGAAGGAAAAATGAGGGAGGTGCTGTCAACCATCCAAACAGATGAGTTTGAAAAATGTTTCCAAGAATGGAATCCCAGATTTGACCAATGTATGAAGTATAATGGAGAGTACTTTGAAGGGGATAAGGTTGTTTTGTAAAAAAAATTTGAATGCATAGCATTGAAAAACAGATCCGTTTGGGGGGGCACCCCCACATATACATATACTATGTAAACATATACATCGTATACATATACATATAGATCATATACACGTATATCATTACATATGCATATAGATCACACACATATACCTGTACATCACATACATATAGATCACATGCATATACATTGCTGCCACCGAGTGGATTCCTAGTCCTAGCAAGCTCACAGGACAGAGTCGAACAGCCCCTGGGGTTTTGGGAGGCTGCGACTTGTATCCTTCTTCCTTAGAGCAGCCTGTGGGCGCTCCCTGCTGGCTCTGCGGTTAGCCACCCAGGGTGTGTGTCACCAGGGCTTCTACAGCACTTACAAATCTGAAAAATGATCACTCTTATGGAAAGCAGACGTTTCAGAGATGGGGCAGCCAGACAACACATGCAAATGCACCATCTGGTGGTTGCCACAGAGAATCCGTCACAAGACGAAAGGCAAGGAGCCCAGTGCCTGCGACAAGACACTCTGACCCTCACCCCCAACCCCTTTAGAGCACACTTTAAATGTCCTCAGGGCTGCTTCTGTGGGCAGGTAAGACATGACTTCCATTTTATGAAACACTGTAAGGTGTTAAAGCAGAAATAAAAGCATATTACTTCGACTTTTTAAAGTCCAGCTAACAGATCTTATTATGTGAGTTTGTTTATTGTGCCAACCTGGCCGATAAACACATGTGGGGTTAATTGAAGGGCGGAGGGATAAATGGCTCAGTGAACCTTGCTTTTCTAGTTCTTGGGTCTCCTGCTTTCTGATGGTCGGACCAGGGTTCAGCTGCCTTAGCAAGTTCCCTGCATTAGCTGGCAAGGCTCACTTCCTGCAATACATCCCCAAGGAGAAGCTACATGGACCTACCCTGATGCAGCCCTGGGTGCTGGAGCAGTTGTGTGGAGACCCCTGCCAGCGCTGAGATGATTACACCACCACTGATTTGGCTTTCCTCCTGCAGTTGGCATTATTGCATCTGTTTTGTGAGATGGAGGAGGACCTTGTGGATTGGTGTCGGACATATGGGCTAATGTTGGACTTGTGGGCTTGGGCAGCACTGGGTTGGGTTATTTCCTTGATGTGTACTTAACCTTTATAAAAACACTCTCTTAGAGATGAGTTTTTGT
Source organism: Tenrec ecaudatus (assembly GCF_050624435.1). NCBI lineage: Eukaryota > Metazoa > Chordata > Mammalia > Afrosoricida > Tenrecidae > Tenrec > Tenrec ecaudatus. Next base: position 144,340,075 of record NC_134530.1, on the reverse strand, counting down.
GGATTATTTTCTCTAAAGTAACTAGACTAATACATTATGTATTTCTAAATGTAGCAAATGCTTTTAATGGGATTTTAAACCAAGTAGCATATGCTTTAGCTCCTTTGGACATTTTCAAATGCATTTATATATTAAAATATAATAAATTTCACTTTTTTGGAGTCACTTAATTGTCTGAAAACCAAAACACTTCAGTGTCTTAAAGGGGTATTCTTGGGCATCAAATACCATATCTAAACTCCCAACCTTGTATATAAATTGACTTAAAAGTAAAATTGCAAATCTAAATTGATGATTCAATTATACATTTTAAATTGGAATCCCAAATTACCTCAAGTGATTAAAAAATACTATTTTTATTGACATATCTTACTCTCCCTTCTCAGACAGTTATGCTCAGCCCTATCAATGCTATTGGCTCTCCTCTCTGCCCCTTCCTGCCCCCACCCCTCACTTCCCACATCCTCAGGAGCCCTTACTCCTGCCAGTGTCTCTGAGCGGTCATCTATCTCGACTACCATGTACCATCGTGACTACCATGAACAAATGAACATATGCAAATCCAACATGGCCAATGATTATATCACGTATGGGCCATCATAGTAAGGAGAGGAAATATTTTTTAAGATCATTTTATTGTGGGCTCTTACAGCTGTGTAACAATCCATACATCCATTGTATCAAGCATATTTGTACCTATGTTGCTATTGGTATTTTCTTTCTTTTTATTAATAAATCTTTTTATCGGGGCTCATACAACTCTTATCACAATCCATACATACAGCAATTGAGTAAAGCACCCTTATACATTCGTTGCCCTCGTCATTCCCAAAATTCGCCTTCCACTTGGGTTCCTGGAATCAGCTCGGTTTCCTTTTTTCCCCTTCCCCCTCCCTCCCACTATTGGCATTTTCTAAACATCTACATTCTATTTGAGCCCTTGTTGTCAGCTACTCTTTTCGCCCTCCCTCCCACCCTCATGACCCCTTGATAAATTATGAATTATTATTTTCACATCTTATGCTGACTGCTTTCTCCTTTCCCCTGCAGTTTCTTCCCCCCTCCTCCCTCTATCTTTCCCCCTACCCTTCCAGTATCACTACTCCCCCTATTTCTGTTCCTAAGGGGTTTATCTGACCTGGATTCGTGTGTCATGAGCTCTTATCTGTACCTGTGTACATGCTCCAGCCTAGCCCACAGTGAAAGGTAGGATTGGGTCGTGATAGTGGGGGGTGAGGAAGCTTCAAGGAACCAGAAGGAATATTGTGTGTTTCCTCGGTGCTATACTGCGCCCTGGTTGACTCATCCCTTCCTTGAGACCCTTCTGTGAAGGGATATCCCATTATTTACAGATGGGGTTTGGGTCTCCACTCTGATCCCCCTCATTCTCAACAATATGTTTTTTGTTGTTGTTTTTTTTGGTCTTCTGATGCCTGTTACCTGATCCTGTGGACACCTCATGATTGCACAGGCTGGTGTACTTCTTCCACGTGGGCTTGTTGCTTCTCTGCTAGATGGATGCTTGTTTAACTTCAAGCCTTTAAGATCCCAGATGCTATAACTTTTGATAGCCAGGCTCCATCAGCTTTCTTCACCACATTTGCTTGTGTACCCATTTTGTCTTCAGGAAGTGCCAGGAGGGCGGAGCATCACAGAATGCCAGGTTGTTAGGACAAAGTACTCTTGCATTCAGGGAGGGGCTGAGCAGAGATCCAAAATCTGCCCACTTCCGGAGAGGAATTCTTAAAGAGCTAGAGGATTGTTAGGTGGTTCATCAGGGTCATGCCACACCCTACATTAATCCTCTGTTCCGTGTAGACGTTCTGAGAGTGACTGTCCAATTGTCTTGCTTGTGGGGTTTGGGTCTCCACTACATCCACTCCCCTTCGTATCAATTTGGTTGCATGTTTTTGAACTTCTGATGTCTTTTCCCGTTGACACTTCATGATCACACAGGCTGGTGCGTTTCTTACCTGTGGGCTTTGTTGCTTCCCTGCTAGATACGCCAAGTGATTCTTAAGGTTCCGTGGTCAGTTTGCTGGGATGCCTTCATGCCAGAATGCTTCTGTCCTGGTGACGCAGTGGCCAAAACACTTACACTTGTTTTTCTTTCTTTCTTTGCTTGTCGGTTCGAACTCACAGCTGTCCGGCTGACAAAGGACGTGGCAGTCTGCTTCTGTAAAGCTTTAGGGAGCCCCAGGGTCACTCTGAGTCTGCCCTGACTCAAGAGCAGTGGGTTGGACCTATTGTTCGGTGCCGTCCAGTGGGCCTGACCCATGGCGACCCCATGCACAACGGAAGGAAACACTGCCTGGTCCTGTGCCATCCTCACACTTGTTCCTAAGCTTGAGCCCATCGGTGCAGCCACTGTCAATCCGTCTCGCTCAGGGTCTTCCTCTTTTGCTATGCTCCTCTACTTTTTTTATTTTTTAATTTTACACCTAGACTAGAACATTCTGGGTTCAATCTCCTTTCCGTTCTAATGTTTTCATTCTGTTTTGGTTCCTGCTAACACACACAACCCAGAGATACTCGCCCCTTACCTAACAGAACAGAAATAAAATGTGCCCTTCATCCCATCTGTTTCTTCACACCCGGCACCTAGATGCATGAACCTGGGGCCAGCAAGCTTTTTCTGCCAGAATGCAAATTCCTGTGGGCAATTGGTTGCAATGACTCAACATGAAAGTGGCCACCGTCATGACATAAAGGAATGTGTGTGCCTTGGTATGAACTTCCTTTACGGACACTGAAATTTGAATTTCATATCATTTTCATGTCTTGAAATATTAGTCTTGATTTTCTTCCAGCTATTGAAAAGTGTAAACATCATTCCAAGCTTGCAAACTATCCAAACATGAGCAGGAGTTTGGTTCTAGGTAGTTAAGAGCTTGCTGACCCCTGCCCAAACCTAGGTTTTGCAACCAGGTAGCAGGAGAGTAATTGCAAACATCCACTAATAATTAGAATGTAGAAAGTGTGAGCCACGGAAAATTGGAAGTTGTGAACAACAGAGTGTTATACTTAAAGATGGATAATGTAGGCCTCGGTGCTAAAATGAACATATTCCTCCTCGCCATATAGTCTACTAGCAGTCACATATTGAAAAGTAATGCCTTTATATTCATTGTCAAAAGAGCATTTCACAATGTATCCTAAAGCACAAGGCTGTCAGTGGTAGAATAAATCTATCTGTCCACCAAGAAGAACGGTGAGTATGACTGTTAGGCAAGCTAGGATGACCGTTATTCACACATACACACTAATCACTAGCGTCAAAGGGGAAGAAATGGAAGATTTTTACAGCCTTCATTCTGAAACTGATCAAACCTGAAATTGAGATGCATTAGTAGTTGTGGATGATTGGAATGTGGAGGTTAAAGATAAATGAAAAGGATCAGTAGTTAAAAAATTTGGCCTTGGTGATTGAGATAGTTAAGGTTTATTGTGCCAGCCTGGCCGATAAACACATGTGGGGTTAATTGAAGGGTGGAGAGAAAATGGCTCGGTGAGCCTCACCTTTCGAGTTCTCAGGTCTATTGCTTTTTGATGGTCGGACCAGGGTGCCAGTTCCCTACCTAAGCTGGCAAGGCTCCTTTCTGTGAGACATCCCTGAGAAGTCACATGAACCTACCCTGATGCAGCCCTGGGTGCTGGAGCAGCCATGTGAAGACCCCTGCCAGTGCTGAGATGCTTACATGCTCACTGATTCGGCTTTCCTTCTGCAGTCAGCGTCACTGTGTGTGTTTTGTGAAATTGAGGAGGACTTTGTAGATCAGTGTCAGACATATGGGCTAATTACCCTTTATATTAATATCTCTCTCTCTCTCTCTCTCTCTCTCTCTCTCTCTCTCTCTCTCTCTATATATATATATATATATATATATATATATATATATATATATATATATATATATATATATATGAAATTTGTTTCCCTAGTTAGTTCCCAGACCAACACAGTGATAGAAACAATGCTGGAGATGGCAGGATATAATTTTCCAGACCAATGATCGAATAAGTGGAAATAACTTTTCAACAACATACATGGTGACTGTACATATACGTGGACCTCACCTGATAGAATACACAGAAATCACACCAGTTACGTTTGTGGAAGGAGATAGTGGAGAAACTCAATCATCATTAATTAGAATCTGACCAGTGGCCTACTGCCGATCAAACCATCATCTGATCACCTGCAAGTTCAAGTCGAAGCTGAAGAAAATATAAACAATTTAAGGGTGCCAAAGTACAGCCTTGCATATATATCTTACCTGGATGTAGATCATCTCAAAAATAGATTTGATGCATGTAACTGTAACAACTGAAGACCAAACGGTTATGGGGTATTATTAAGGACATCACACGTGAAGAAAGCATAAGGTCATTAAAACGACAGAAGAGAAAGATAGGCTATTGGAAGAGCCTCTGACACTTAACCTTGAATTTGGAGTACCTAAAGTGACAGGACTCTCTGATGAAGACAGGAGCTGAATAACAGATTTCCTTTGGCAGCACGGGAAGACGCGCCAGGTGGTACATGAAATGTGCAAAGACCGAGAGCTAGAAAACCAAACAGGAAGAACAGATTTGGAATCTCTCAGGCTGGAAAGAACTGAAGAAAAAAAAATCCAAACCTCAAGTTGTAATATTGAAGGGCTAAGGGGCAAAATATGAAACGACAGAGGAAGCATTAAAAAATAAAAAAGAACTTGTTGATGTTCAGTTATTTCAGGGGGTAGCATATGATCAAGAGCTGATGGTACCAGGGGAAGAAATCCAAGTTACACTGAAGGCATTGGCTAAAAAACGAGGCTTCAGGAATTGACAGACTACCAACCGAGGTGCTTCGATGAACAATGCCATGCTGGAAGTACTCACTCCATCTATCTGAAGATATTTTGGAAGACAGTTACCTGGCCAGTCCTCTGGAAGAGATCCTTATTTATGTCCACTGCAAAGAAAGGTGGCCTAAATAAACGTGGAAACTATCAGAACAATAGCATTAAAATCATATGCAATATCATTAAAATTATTTTGCTGAAGATAATTTAAAAATGGTTGCGGCACATTGTTAGGAAACTGTCAGAAATTCAAGCCAAGGATATCACGGCTAATGCCAGATGGATCTTGTCTAAAAGCAGAGAGTATTATAAAGATGTGTACTTGCCTCATTGATAATGCTAAGTATTTGACTGTGTGGACCGTGATAGTTAGGTTTTTGTGCCAACATGGCTCCCATGGGCAGAGTTTGGTCTGTCAATCAGGTCACAGCTTGATTGGAGGACGACAGATAAATGATTCTGCAAGGCCGGCCTCTCCCTCTTTCTCCCTGGAGGTGGCCCACACACTCTGCTTTCACCTTCCTGTTGATGAGCCACACTACACCACACCCTGCAAGAGCCCTGGAGATGCTTCCAGCACCACTGGATCCACAAGACTTTGCACCCGCTGGCCTGTGATTTTCCCACATTTTGCACCATTGCCTGTGGCTGGGTGAGTCTGAAGAGGGATTTATGGACTAGTATTGGACTTATGGACTGATATCGGACTTGATTTGGACTGGGTGGGGATGTTTTCTCAATATACAATTACTCTTTTATATATAGGTCTTTCTTACACACATACGAGTGTCTCTGGATTTTGTTCCTTTAGTCTACCTAGCCTAACACATCATGGTGCCAGGATGTCCTGAGTACTCAAGGCACTGGCTGGAGGACATGCCTGCCAAGAAGACTCTGAAAAGATAAGCCCCACCAGTGCCTTGAGTGATCAGTGTATTTGCATTTGAAGAGGCTTGCCCAGAGTACAGTTGTCAGATTGAAGAGAAAGGAGCTATTTGGCTTCTCTGAATTTTGCACCTGCTTTTTGCAGTGGCAATATTGTAGCCAATGAGGTCTACCCAAGGCACGATTATTGCTCATTGAAAGCTTTGAATTCTGAACTAGTGGTTTGTGCCTGAAACTGGAAAAATTTGGAGCCATGAAAGAACTCTCCTTTGTAGGGCAGAATGTTAAAGGAAGTCTGCTGGCAGTGTGTGGCACGCTAGGTGACCACCTGGATCCATCTGTTCAGTAGAGGTGGGAGAAATGCAGCCATAGAGAGATGGATTGAATTTGGCCACTGATATGCATGGACCTGGTTCACAGGGACTAAAGGAGAAGATGAGAGTGTGTTGGCTGGCCTGAAGTTTAAAGAATTGTGCAGAACTTGAGCCTATGATGTTACTTAGCCCAAGGTGGCTGGACTGTTGAAAATTTGTGACAGTGCCCTTGTCAAAAGGCGAGGAGGCCCATGGGTATCCTGGTAAGGCTAAGCAAGGTGGCCCACACTGAGATGACCAGCATCTGACCAGATGAAGATAAGATTTTTGAGCCAGTGAATTGGTGCGTATTTTACTGCTGACTTTACAAATGGCCTGTTCTGATTTGACTTTGCTTATGGATGCAGGCTCACACGATTTCAACTGGAATGAAGGTCCCTCACATCAAATAACTTGCTTGTCTTCTCAGAGCACTGGGTTGATGTAAGCGGGCAGTAGAGAAACTGGATACCCACAATGGGGGGAATAAAGGCATGATGTAAGTGGCTGACATAAATTTTCATGGGTCGGGGAATATGTTTATAGGATTATGGTATAGATGCTCACATAACTGCAATTGCTAAGTATCAAATATTTTTGTTTTGTTCACTTATAGAGTATTATGCTTAAATGAAGTTGGCACATTTTGAGTTGTATGCATTTTAGTTTAATCCTGTTAGGCACAAATATGACTTTACTATTTTCCTTGTTTTAAATTTTATATGTAAAGATTGTGTACATGTGCCAAGTTGGCAAGGGGTGAACTGTGATAGGTTTTTTTTAATGCCACAGTGGCACCTGTAGGAACATGTTGGCAGAGTTTAGTCTGTCAGTCAGGTCACAGCTTGACTGGAGGGTGACCGAGATAAATGGCTCCACAAGGTCGGCCTCTTCCTCTTTCTCCCTGGAGCCAGGCCACACACACTCTCTTTGCTTTCCCCTTCCTGTGGACAAGCTATGTGGAGCCACACTGAGACTTGTGAGAGCCCTGGAGATGCTTCCACCACCACTGGATCCCCAAGACTTGCACCCACTGGCCTGTGATTGTCCTGCATTCTGCATCATCGCATGTAGCTGTGTGAGTCTGAAGAAGGATTTATGGACTACTATCAGACTTAATATTGAATTTATGGACTTGATTTGGACTGAGCTGTTTTCTTAGTATATAATTGCTCTTTTAAAATTTTTATTACTTGTTAATCATTTTATTGGGAGCTCTTACAGATATTATAATAATCCATAATTTAATTACATCAAGCAGAATTGTACAATTGCTGCCACCACCATTTTCAAAACATTTTTTCTTCTTGTACTCTTTGAGATCAGCCCCCTCTATCCCTTCACTCCCCCATCCTATCCCCCAGCAACCCTTATTATATATCATAATTATTTTGCCATATCTTTCACCATCCAATGTATCGATTCACCTACAATTCTGTTGTTCATTCCCCTCGAGTGGGGTTATACAGTCATGATTGCTATCGGTTAAAGCTCTTTCTTATACACACGTGTCTTTAGATTTTGCTTTTCTAGTCTACCCAACCTAACACAGTGGATCATTGCAGATGATGAGAAGAATGGGGATTCCAGAACACTTAATTGTGCTCACGAGGAGCCTATACATAGACCAAGAGACAGTTGTTTGAACCGAACAAGGAAATACTGTGTGGTTTGAAATCAGGAAAGGTGTGTAGCAGGGTTGTATCCTTTCACCATACTTAATCAATTCATATTCTATGCACATGATCTGAGAACCTGGGCTATATGAAGAACATGGTATCAGGATTGAAGGCAGACTCATTAGCAGCCCACCGTATGCAGATGACACAGGACTCGAGGTACTTACTGATGATTAAAAAATAGTTTTCATTCAGTATGGATTACACCTCAACATAATGAAAAAAATCCTCACAGGTGAACCAATAAGCAACATCATGATAGAAAATACTGATCAAGCATTTCATTTTACTTGTGTCTATAATCAATGCTGATGGAAGCCACATGCCAGACGTCAGATGATGTATTTACTTTGCACAAATCTGCTGCAATTCACCTCTTTAAAACATTAAAGAGCAAAGATAGCCCTTTGAGGACTACAGTGCATCTGATTCAAGCCATGGTCTCGTCAATTGCCTCATACGCAGGTGAAATCTAGACACGAATGAGACCCAAGAAGTGAAGCCTTTGAATTAGAGCAGCGGTTCTCAACCTGTGGGCATGACCCCTTTGGGGTCAACAACCTGTTCACAGGGGTCGCTCAATTCATATCAGTAGCAAAATGACGGTGATGAAGTAGCAACAAAAATGTTATGGTTGGGGGTCACCACATGAGGAACTGAATAAAGGGTCGCGGCATTAGGAAGGTGGAGAACCACTGAATTAAGAGTGTTAGCAAAGAATACGGAGGGTCCTGGACTGTCAGAGGGCAAATCAATGTCTCGAAGGAAGTAGAGCCAGATTTCTCCTTAGAAGCTAGGAGGGGGAGTCCTTTTGACATATTATCAAGATAGCAATTTCTGGAGGACATTACTTGGTAGAGTACAAGGTCAATGGAAGGCTCAAGCCCTCCATAGGATGGATTGGTAAAGTGGCTGCAACCCGGGGCTCAACCATAGCAACAGCTGTGAAGAGTGCTGGAGCGGGTCTGTTTTGATCTGTTGTACATGGATAGCCTCACTGAGCGATCAACGTGATGACGTAAATTCTTGTCTCACAGGCATGAAAAACGTACTGATTTCTGTAGACGCTTCATACAATCAGAAATGATTAGGCAGTGAGACTATGCTCAGTATTCTGAATGAAACAAGTACGCTGGGCTACCCAATCGCCCCTCCCCGCTTCATTTTCTTTTCTTGGTTCGAGTCAAGGTGCTCGATCCTGTGCATGTCAGGTATGACTGGTTGAGATTTATCTTCAGTGAAATTTTGTTGTGTGGAAATTCAACATGTTCACTAGCCTGGAAGATTTTACCTTTAAAATGATCTGGTTTAAGATATGCCTACATAGAACACAATTGATTGTATGAACGTCAAGCCAGGTCTAATTTTTTTCTTAGTTTTGGAACAGCTAAGTACTTAGCTTTGAGATAATCAAGATGAGACACCACTCACGGTCCCAGAGTTGTGCCTCCTAGCTACTCACTGTCCCTGTGGGTTTCCAAGCCTGCAACTCTTCATGGGCGTGGAAGGCCCCGCCTTCCTCTGAGCGGTTGGTGGTTTCGAGCTGCTGACTTTGTGGATCCCAACTAGCTCATGCTAGTTACTTGCTACTGGAGCCTTGGTAAGTCGCTGATATAATGGCCCGTCACTCCCTAGATGTCCTTCAGAGCAAAATGATCAAAGGCAGAATTGTTTCGCCATCTTACTCCCCTTAGTCTATAATTGTTGCTTATTTGTTGACTTTGACACTGGAAGATGATAGACTGCCGATTTTGTAAAACGTCTCAATTTGGCTTTGTCTGCTCTAGAGATCACATTCAGGTCTTGCTTCATTGGCAGCGGCCTCCCACAGTGCAGGACTGGGACTTCTCCCATTACAAATGTCCCTTGTTCTTGGAAGGTGGTCGGTCAGTCTGGGGTCTCCAATGTGAAGTGACTTTCCCCCACTGTAATAAAGGGAATTTTATGGAGATGTACTTTGAAACTATCGCATCTCTCATTACCCTTTTTACTTATTTGCATACAGATATATGTTGCTGTTTGGTACCTTTGAATCAATTTCTAATATAACAACCCCATGTGACAAGATGGTTTTCTGGGCTGATATCTTTAAAACAGCCACGTCTTTTTTTTTTTTTTTTAAAGAAATCATTTTATTGGGGGGGGGGCTCTTACAGCTCTTAAAACAATCCATCCATCAACTGCATCAAGCACATATGTACATGTTGCCATTATTATTTCCAAAACATTTTCTACTTGAGCTCTTGGTATCTTTTTCCACTCCCTGATGACCCCTTGATAAATTATATTTTAATTTTCATCTTACACTGTCCACGGTCTCCCTTTGCCGTTTCTGTTGTTCGTCCCCTTGTGAGGGTGGTGGTGTGGAGCACCAGTTACACTTCGATCATTGCGATCAGTTCCTCATTTCTCTCCCACCCTCATGGTATCACTTCTCCCGTTACTGAGGGGTTCACCTATCCTGGATTCCGTGTGTTGAGAGCTCTTATCTATATCAGTGTAATGCTATGGGATCATGATCGTTTAGGGTGGGGTAGCATGAAAGAAACGAGGAATGTTGTGTGTAGGTGCTGTACTTCATCCTGGCTGACTTGTTCCTTCCTGTGACCCTTCTGTGAGGGGATGTCCAAGCCAGGTCTTTTGTCTATGGAGCTGCTGGATGAGGAGGTCAAACAGTGCACTTACCCATTACGCCACCAGAGCTTCTTTGAGACACGATTACCTTATTCAATGGGTTACAGACCCTAATGTTATTTGCTCAATTGTCCCAGCTTTTCCCCAAGTCCCTTAAAGCTGGCTTGTGTCCTTTTGACGCGTCCCATAGTTTGAGTGCTTCTTGGCTTTCTGGCTCAGTGTGTCCTTGTTCTGGTCCAGCCATGGCCTGGCAATTTCTCCAAGGAGTCTTGGGCTTTCAGTGGAACCAGAGTGGCTAGATCTACATGCCAGTGTGCACAATGAAGTGCAGGAGGTGGGCGGCTCCTCCAAAGGCTCATGCAGGCGGAGGAGGTAGGGAATGTATACACATACAAACATGCTCACCTTGGAGGGTCTTCAAAAAGGCATAAGTAAAAAAAAAAAAAGTCTGTGGAAAAACTGAACTCTGCAGATAATGGGATTTTTCCATGAGATTTTGGAAGCCCATTCCAAAACACATACATGTACATATTTAGCTACAGCTCTGCATCAATGCTGAAATCTGAGTTCCTACTGTTGAATTCATATTGTAAAACCAGTAACAGAGTCCCTTTCCTCTCTCCGATTTCAAACATATGGAACAGGGATGGTTTTTCTTGATGCTTTTGTGGATCTGATCAAGCCCCGTTTCTAAAACATCTGCTGTTAGTGCTGTCCCTTGTCCCCTGCATGGACGCGCTCCTCATCCTACGCTGGGGTCTGAGTCCTTGGCTTAGGCCACATCCCTAGCTCCCAGGGGGACCATCCACACAAGCCTCACTGACTGGCTGGCTGTGGGTAAGCAGAAAGTAGCGTGAGAGAATCCCTTAAGCAGGTCTGCTTCGGAAGGTCAGAGCGAATGGGCCCAGGCGCAGGGCCTCAGGCCCCCTGAGGACTGACGAACTGGAAGGAATCTTGCCCACACCTCTCATACACCTGGACTGGTGAGTGCTCCCTCTGCGAGAGGTCCCTATAAAGGTTTGCTATTCAACCAAGAATGACACAGACTCCCGATAAGGTCTTATCATTAATTGACTTTAATGATTATTGCTCATCTGCAAGGATTAATATTGCATTCATTAAAAATTATTCAATACAAAATAAACTTGTTCCTCCCAAGTTGCTCTCCACATGCTCCCTGATTCCAGACTGTTTCCAGTGTCCTTTGCTGCAGTGACAGGGAGGGAGCCCTCACCCATTATTCCTACGGACACTGTCAGAGCGCTGGGAGCAGGAGCAGGCTAGAGGGCTGAGGGCTTGGGCCCTGCCCTCCAGCAGAGCAGACACGGCGCATACACTGTTGGCCAGGCTGCCTCCCCTAATGGATGTGGTGTTCTGGTTCTGATTGGCTGGTTAAGTGCCCTGGGGAAAAGGGCTTGAAGGAAGCTGGCCACACTGCCAGAGTGGGAAGGGGCAGGGTTGGGGGGGGGGAAGCAGGAGCAGCAGAAAGGGGAAAAAAGTTTTGGCAAGACAATTGTCCCCTGCTGGGACACTGCAGGCGAGAGAGCTTCCCTTGCTTATATTCCTGTTTTTAACACCTGTCTCTCTGATGAGAACATTTCTAGTCCCTTGTAGACTCAACTTTGCATGATCACCAGTGAGAACAAATAGAGGACTTAGAATCTGGATACTATAGTTAAAGCTCACGAGCAGAACAAAGCTCACTGGCCCATGCATGCAGAGATGCTGGTAAGCAAGGGGCATGGTGGAGGGGCCGTGCCGTGCCCCATGGATTCCACCAGAGCCTGAGCCAGGCCTCGCGATCATGTTGTCTTCCCCACTGTCCTTTACCCTCTTGCTTCGGAAACTGTGTGGTATTGTCAATCACGGTCACCGCTGCTGTAAAACTTATGCTTTGCAGGGCTTCCAGTCCCAGACAAATGGCAGACAGAATGAAACTTCTCTTATCCTGGCCCAAGTTTCTGTGGCCCCCTCTCCACATCTACCGCCCGTTAAGCATCTTGGGTTGCAGAAGCACAGCCGACCAGAAACTCGCCCTGAAAGGATAAAGCCTAGCGCGAGAGCTCAGTGCTATATACGGAGGGGAGGCTTAAGCCAGGTGCCTCCAGCACAAGCTGCACGGGGCCGAGGGAGGATTTTCGGCCATGGCCCCGGCTGGCTGCTGCTATCAACTACGGACGAGAAACGGAAAGTCCTGTCGAGTGAGAGCAGCAGCTCACAAGATTCAATGCTGCACTCTGAGCGCCGAGGGGTCGGAAGGGAAACTGCTAACAGCCACCCCCAGCCTCCGGGGCAGTTCCTCAGTGTGAACACTAAAAACCGTCCTTAAAGGGTTTTCTTTTTTGTACAACAGAAATAAAATGCTATGGGACAAACTTCAACATAATAAAGTGCAGTCTGGTTAAAAACTAGAAAGATGAGAGGGTCAGGTGGGAGTGGAGAAAGGGCTGTAGGAAATCCAAGTGGACCTACTGGACCTTAACCACCAACCAACACGCTAGGACACACCTCTGAACCAGACAGACCACTTTGACACTGGAAACAGGGCTTGGAACTGCAAAGGGGAATTCACATGCGCCTCCCACATCTAACCTATCTGCTCCTCTGGAGAAGAGAAAGAGACCTATCTCAGCAGCTAAGAAAGGGGCTCTTTTAAGGCAATTTAGACATTGCAGGTTGTTCCCCATAGAAAGTACCTTAGCATTTCCTGGTGATAAGGTACCCAGGTAAGACTCCAGCCCCCAGAAGTGGTAAACAGTGAACCCCCTTTCTGGGCTGGGAGCATAAAACCCTTCTTTAGTGACTAAGGTGAGGATCATGACACAGTTTCAGCTAAAGAGCCGTGAAGCAAGTTCCTGTGTGGTCTGCAGAACTTGGATAATGAGATGAAAAACTAAGAATGAAATTACCGGGAAAAATAAAATTAAAAAGGAGAGGGGAAAAAAGGAAAGAAAGAAGAGGAAAATAAAAGTTATCTTAAAAAATATTTCTTTTAGACTTGTGTGGTTCTCGTGGAACTGGTCCTGGGTTCTATGTTCCATTAGTATCTGTAAAGAAGAGGTGGGCTGGTTAGCACCTGTGTCCCTCAGAGGTGAGCTCCAAGAAAGGCAGCATGCTCTCCTTGGCCCCTCAGGGTGGCCCTCCTCCCCAGGGAGCCCAGGGCTCAGCATGCTGCCCTGGGCTTTCTCAGGCCTCTCATGAGGCCCTTCTGGGTTTAGCTCCTGCTCCTTGAGAATACAATCCAAGTCATTCATTGTTCACTGGTAGGGCCTGCTGCTCCCTGTTAAGGACAATGGCCTGGCTACTTCTCCCTAAAGGGAGTTCCTGTAGGTGGGATTTACACCCTACTGATAATGGTTTCTATGGAGATCTAACCAGCTCAGTGACATCCAAAGTTAGGCTGCCATCCTGAATCTAGGATCCGCCCTTCTTGTGACATGTATATCCCCAATCCTTCCTCCTCTTTCTATTGCGTGTATATCCCTAGAATGTCCCCTCTCATTGCTGTATTACCTACAGTACAAGCCCGCCCTGTGACATATGTCTTTACCTGTAATTAGTGGGCTTGCACGCTCCCCAAAGACATATAGGCCTTGGTTAGCAATAAAGAGCTCTCTCTGGCTCCCCTCTCTTGGCTTCCACTCCCCCATCCTTTCTCCCTCGGTCCTTGCTTCCCTGTTCCCTTTCCCCTGGTCCTCGTTCCTCTCCCCCTATCTCCAAGTGGACCACCAAGTGGGGCTGAGGTGAGCATGCTACCATGAAATGTGTCTGACTCCATTACTTCAATATCTCTTCTATCTCTCATGCTCTCTAGGACTTTATTATAGTATTTAGATATATTAACCGTACAATTGTGCCTATCTATCCTGCAATTAGTTGTGGGGGGCTGGCCCTTCCCCCACAGGGGCCATCCCACTCCAACTATATCAGAATCTTGGAGGAGTGGAAGGAGGGAGAAAAGGAGGGGTGAAAACCAAGCTCTGACATACAATTTCTGAAAGCGTTCTTGTGTTCCAAGTCAGGTACCGTGCCCGATCTTTATTTTAGAACACTGGCTAGCCTGCTTGATTTAATCCTGGGGAAAGAACCTTTCAGAAGAGCCCCATGGAAGAACAAGGAAGAAATTACCTGTAATAATTGGGTTTGAATGGCCCATTTTTGTTGAGTCCCAGATATTTTGCTTGGTCATCTGTCAGCTCTGTCAGGTGGGCATCGAATGACGGTAGGTGCAAACTGGCAACATACTCATCTAGAATGGCAAAGCGGCAGGGGGAGGGTGACACTAAGGGCAGGCCTTTCTCTTCCATCGGAAGACTCACCAGAGTGTAGAAAATGGAGGGAGCAGCTGCCAAAGAGCTCACACTTGAAATAGGGAGTCAGAAAGCCGCCCAGAGCTGTTGTTGCTGGCAGGGAGCTTCTCTCAGCACATTTGCAGGGCAGTTCACTTCCACGTGACACAACAGGGTGTGTCTCCCTCTACTGCTCTGGCCAAGCTTTGGCATCACATGCCACCCAGGACCCTCACCCCTCCCCAGCAGCTCCCTCACGGGGCTCTGGTTGAATTACGAATCAAAGTGGGTACTGGGAGCCGAAAAGAGTCCTGTGCCATTCACATCTTTTACAGACAAGATCCACAAAGGCCTCAAGTACTATTCGGTCACAGATTTGTAAGGTAGTTGGCACAAATATATAACTTCATAGAG
Source organism: Tenrec ecaudatus (assembly GCF_050624435.1). Taxonomy (NCBI): domain Eukaryota; kingdom Metazoa; phylum Chordata; class Mammalia; order Afrosoricida; family Tenrecidae; genus Tenrec; species Tenrec ecaudatus. The sequence continues at coordinate 144,324,974 of NC_134530.1, read as the reverse complement.
AAGCCTTTATAAAAACAATAAGGAAATGCTGGCTTGCCGAGGGCAGGGATTTGGGCTGACCAATGAGATGCGGGAGGCAGCACACTGTGGGAAAGCTACAGAGCAAGAGAGGGCGCCTTACGGAACACCAGCACAGCACATGGCTGTGCCCGCAACGACAGGAGCTCGGTATAAGGTGGTTTGCCTAGCGATCGACACAGATATTGGACCTGAACTTCCTAAAGTTTCTTGGATTAAGAGCATCTGAAGAAGAAACAGACTCGGAGATTAGAATTTGCGCTGAGGTTAACCTAGCATGGGCTGGGCTCTACCGCAGTGTATCGGATAGTCATCTGAGCACCCCCAGGGGCTGCGGGGCTGAGTAGCGTAGGGGTGCCCACCGTCCTCCACTCACCCATTTTCTTTGGGAGCAAATACACATCCTGTTTGTACCGTCCCTCTGGGGCATTGTAGAGCTCGATCAGGGCCAGTGCCTATGGAGGGGAAGAGGGCCAGAGAGAACACAAAGGGCTGAGCTGGGGCACAAAAACGAGCAGTGGGCTCACTCCACAGCCAAGAGGTTGGTTGGTGTTTTGGTTCGGTTAATGATTTAAGACTAAACACAAATAGATTCTCAACCACAACAGCCAACTCAAAGGGATGCCAAACACTGACTCTGCAGGACTGATGAATCTTTTCTGTACTTGAAGGGCCCGGAGGTCGACAACTCATGACCGGGAAAATGCAGGTCGGTGAGAATACAGCTCAGTGCTCACTTCGAGAGGTCCGCTCCTGCCCCCATCAGAACTCTGATCCCGCCTAGTTCCACTCATGTCAGTGAAGGGCCACACACCTGTGTTGTAGCTGTGATGGACAGAACAAAAGTGGGGACTGTGGAGCAGCTCAGATTGAGGAGACGACCCTGAAAAGGTAAGAGAGGCCAATGTTACACAAGTCAGGCCAGAACAGGAAAGGCCTCTACCCCTGTAGTCTCAGTCGGGAGAGTGCAGAACACATTCCAAAGCAGAACTCTGTGCTCCTCCGACTTCCTGTAGGTTTACGTGAGTCTGAAAGACTGAAGCATCAGCCGTGGCAAGGAAACAGTGTCCCTTTAGTGAAAAGTCACATTTTTCAGTGATTCCACTCAGGAGACCTTTTGAATCGACACCTCTCCCAAACAAAGCAGCAACAAGAGAACACACACATCTCTTCCCTGCCCCAACCCCAACTGTTACGGTGCACTGCCAGGGCTCGCCCGTGGAGTACCTCTGCTAGGAGGACGACGCGCTTGCCGTCTGGCCAGATGACGTGGTCCACCTGCGAACGCACTCGCTCCCAGGTCAGCTCGGGCGTGCGGAGGCTGGTCTGCAAGGGAGAAGCACAGCAGGCTGTGGCTGGCATGGAGGGAGGAGCAGCAAGGGCCGTGGCAAAGGAAGAGACAAAGCTTTACCACGTCAATTTCTGTGTTGGAGTGGCCCATGTTGCACACGATGCAACTGTTCTTCATGCGGTCCAAGTGCTCCCGGGTCACTACATTCTTATTTCCTACAAGGACAGAAAGGTGCTGAGGAAAGGGGCAGGAGGTCCGATGGTACCGCCTGGCTTTCAGTCAGATCATGGGAGAGGGGAAGTTTACTGGCACTAATCACATGTGCCAAGTATGAGGAAGCTCGTGTGCAGAATAGCACTTTAGGCCCTGTGAGTTAGTTTTAGCTTGAGTGGGAGAAAAGGCCACCTGGGCAGCAGGCTCGCTGCTCTGGGAAATGTGCTAAGGCTTCCAGGCCTGCCGGAACCCGCTGGTTCCAAGAAACTGGACGCACAGCACCAACTCTGTGAGGAGGCTGGGCCGCTTTCAGATCTCACGTCTGAGTTCACAGTCGTGCGTCTACAGCACAGTGCTGACACTTGCCTGTGCACGTTATCACGACATCCACTTGCCGGATGACTTCGTTGAGCTTCACCACCCGGAAGCCGTCCATGCTGGAAGAGAAGGGCAGAAGCTGGTCACAACACGAGGCAACCGCACCCCTGTAAAGTCAGACCCAACTCTATCTCACAGGGACGGCAAAGGAGCTGCGGCTAAACTACACTCTGGCCTCTCCCGACTCCCAGGAGTCCACCCCGGAAGGGGGATGCAGGGCCGAGGAGAGGTGGAAGGGACCACCCCTGAACCCCCGGGAATGAAAGCGCCCAATGGTTCCACTTGCTCTTACCAGGCCTGCAGAGCACAGATGGGGTCGATTTCTGTGATGTAGACAATGGCTCCGAGGGCCTTCAGAGCAGCGCAGCAGCCCTTCCCCACCTGCACACCAGAGAGAGGCTCACTGCGGCACGCGCTTGGGCGAGGCGGGCTATTTGGGCGATGGGCCTTAACCTTTCTGTCATCACTCAGCCTCGAACCCCGAGCAGAGCGAGATAGACCCACAGTATGGTGTAAACCTCTGCCTGAGGTAGTTTAGCAGCAACTCATAGGAAAGCTTTGCACAGTGATTTAAAAAACAAAAAACCAAGGAACTGAAATGTGTTATCATTCGTGAGAGGAAGCCAGGGAAGAGCAGTGTAACCTCTGACTTCTTGTTCTGCACAAACCAGTAACTCTCACCGGACAGGCATCTCTGTAGGAACGCTGGAGCAGCTCACTGTTACTGACAATGAAATCCCCTACAGCAGCGGGGCTCAACCTTCCAAATGCCGTGACCCTTCCATACAGCTCCTCATGCTGTGGTGACCCCCCGACCATAAAATTATTTTCGTTGCTACTTCCTAACTGTCATTTTGCTACTGTTATGAATCAGGCGACCCCTGTGAAAGGGTCATTAAACTCCCAAAGGGGTCGCGACCCACAGGTTGAGAACCACTGCCCTAGAACACATTCCAGTTTCTAGACAAGCAAATGTACTTCACTGTGGACTCCACCCTTTAGGTCACAGCAAGGCACCTGTGAGGCGAACATGCTACGTGCACAGTGAATTAAGTCTCAGAGAAGGTTCAGGTTGTAACTGGGGGAACCGATGCTGTGATTGGACTCCGCATGACAAATAGCTGAAATGTGAAGGCTTTCACTCTGCAGATCTTCTCCCAACACTCGCTGGGATCTGAGTCAGTTCAGACATACAATGACCCGATAGGACAGAGCAGAAACACCCCTAGACATATTTCGGACAGCCTCCTATTTCTCCCTTGGAGAAGCTGGTAGGTTTGAACCCCCTAACCTACCTGTGGTTAGCAGCCCAGGGCTTCAACCACTGCACCACCAGGGCTCTTTACATTTCTAGTCAGTCTATTGTAAGACAGAGAGAGACATCGAGGCCCAGCTAGTTACCTCACCGTAGCCACAGACCACCACTTGTTTCCCACCAAACATCACATCTGTGGTCCTCTTGAGGCTGTGGAAACAAACAAGGCTTGACTCAACCATGACGACCTCATACCTAGTCCCGCTGCACAGTTACAGCCTGGCGCAACACCCAGGAGAACTCCAGAGGGAAGCTGGCTGAGCTGAGTATGAAAAGAGGCCCGATGGCCAACATTCAAAGTCAAGAGCAGGCCAGGGCCAGGCTGGAGTGTTAGCAGACCAACGCTGCAACTCACTCCCCATCTCACCCCCAAGGAGTTTCAGTTGCTATAAATTTCCACCTACCCATCCAAAATGGACTCTCGACAGCAGTACAGGTTATCAAACTTCTGTTTGGTAACGGAATCGTTGACATTCATGGCTGGAACACAGAGCTTCCCAGCTTTGGAGAGCTGATACAACCTGAGGGAAAGAGGCCACAAAAACAAACACACACCAAGTTAGCTGGTCAAGCAGAGAATGCAGCAAAATCTACCTACTTCTCTTCAGGTTCCCCCCCAGCCTTAGTAACGGTCCAAACATATTGGAAAAGAAGATGAGTTTCTTGTCATCTCTCCTTTCCTTGTTCTTTAGCCCCTGCCCCTGCTGCTTCTTAAGGAAAAAATAGAAAATCTTTCAATGGAAGGAACTGACCTCGCTTTCGTATTTTTACACCAACATTTCTCAACCTTTGAAAACCAGGCTACTTGAGATAACAGAGATTATCAGTGGCTCTGATATGGGCCTGGTGTGTGCGTGTGAGAGAACATGTATAATGCGACCCCAACCGAGAAACACTCTGGGGTGTCCCCACGAGTCACACAGGTTCTGCCCAGTCTGACTTTCTGCTGTGTGTATAAGGTAGAGTTTTACTATAGGATTCTCCATTTGTTCAAAAATAAAACTAGAACACACATTGAATATGGTTTTTCAAGGCACACTCACACCCACTCCCAACGCTGGTTGAGAATCACTCAGTGGAGTAAGTGGGAGAGAAAAATAGGTGAACTAGAACCAGTACCAACTTTCTTGTATGGTCACCTAGGTTTGTCAAGAAATAAAACCTCCAGGGTCTTGTCTAGAGCGGATATTCCCACGTAGTTACTATGAAGCTGGAAGCGAGCAGCCTACCAGAGAGCAGAAGAACCTGCTGAGGCAAGGACACAAGGAGCAGCGACTCCAGAATCTGTTACCTGTGCACACCCGTCACGCTCTCTTCCACAATGCCTCGGATCTTCTTAAACACGTTTGGATACTTCTTATAAACCCAGTGGGTTAAGTCTCCCCCATCATCCAGGATCTACAGAACAGCCAGAAGACTTCTATGGGCATTCAGGCTGCTAGAGCTGGGGGGAACTTTGAGCCCTTTCTGCACTAATCGGAGAGCCCTGGACGTTTCGGAAGGGCACTCCTCGGAGCTCCTGAGAGCAGGTCTAGACAGTGGACATACAGTAAAACCGGTTGGTGTAAAATGGTGAAAAAGGCTCCTAGAGGTTTGTTCTGGGCTGTAATGATGAAGATTAGGCTCGTCAGTTTTACTCTAGATTCATTTTTACTCTAGAGTCTTAAGTATGCAGCCCTTTGAATGCAAAAGGAGAGCTGGGGCAGGGAAGTTAAAAAAAAAAAAACAAAGCAAAAAACACCAGAACTGTACTCAAAAAAGGTACCACATCATTGCCTTCTAATTCACTGGCACGTTAGAGTTTCATGTGTTCAGCTAGTCTTACCCTTCCCCCACCTTTCCGTTCAGTACGCAGCACCCATTCTGAATGGGCACCAAGCTATAATTCTTAGCGACAGTCAGTGTGTCAGAGCAAACATCCAGAGCTTATTCAGGGAGCCATGCTTGGAGTGGGGTAAGGAAACTGGACTGTAGGTCAGTTACGCATTCTCACCATGTTGGCCTGCCAGCCATCCATGTTCACACAGCGGTCAATGCACCACCAGAAGTCGTCTTCCGACTCGCCCTTCCAAGCGAACACAGCCACTCCTGAGGAGACAACACACACAAGGGCTCCTGAGAGGGCATGACAACTCGTGCTGCCAGCATGCTCGTGGTGGGAAAATCACTCTGGAAATCTATTATTTGGGCTATACTATCACTTGCATTCCAAGTTCTAGTTCACCTCTGTCACAAAGGAGCAACATGTCAAACATTACCTCTGGTGTACTGGGATTATGATGCTCTCCCCACCCCACCCCGGAACCTTCGAAGTCTTCTGTAATAAACACTTACTGGAAATAAGAGGATAACAAAAAACCGGAGGATTCTATGCAGATGGAAGGCCTCAGGACCCCGCGATGGCTTTCGTGTGAACACTAAACTAGCATGTATTCCATGTGTCTTTCAGTGTAACACCAAATCATCTCATGAGCAATACAGAAAAGCCTTTATGACCGCTCCCACAATCCATGAGGCTTTTGATGGAGAGTTGGGTGACTTCAGACCTAAATAGCTTAGGTACTTTAGTTTAATATTTATACCTGACCCCTCCTTCACATCAGAATCGGGCATTTCTCCCATCATTAGATTCTTTTCAAATATCATTTTACAAACTTTCATTATGTGAGGTGGATGGTTTACAGAGTAGTATATCATCAGTTTTACATTCAATGAGTCAAACACATTGTTTCATCCCATCTACTGCACCCCCCTCAATTCAACGTCCGTCATCCCACCTCCCCCTAGTCTTTCCTGCCTCCATTCCTCCTCCTCAGAGATCATGGTGGATAACCGTACAATATTCCACTGTAACTAAGGGACATGAATGGCTTCCTCTGGATGGTTTATGGCCACACTAGTTATGCTCCGGTGCGCCCGCTGAGGCAGAATCGTGACTTACCCGCCTCGGCTAGTGCGGCAGCTACTTCATTCTGAGTGGAGTAGATGTTGCAAGCCGACCAGCGGCACTGGGCCCCCAGGGCACAGAGGGTCTCGATCAACACCTGTTCAGACGCGCAGGAAGCCAGGGTGAGAATGAGGAAGCCAAGACAGGGTGGTGTGCAAACCTCACTCAGGGAACAAGACCCATCTACTCCAGAGAGGCAGGTGTTACAGTGGGGAACCAGAAAATGGCATTCAAATCCAATTAGGTAACTTAATAGAATCTAATTTCACTCTAAAGGTATGTTCGTATGCAATTTTAAATAGAACACAGTTTTTATAACAATCATACTAAGAGCTTCTAAAAGGCAAGTGGGTTTTAACTATGCAAAGTAGAGAACCTCATTATTTTTTTTCCATTTTATTAGGGGCTGAGAACCTCATTATTATGGAACAGGGAAGCCCCACCTCATAGTTGGCATTTGGACAATGGCTAGCAGGGAGAGAAAAGCAACAAAACCAAACAAATCACCCGTTTCTTTCTTTCTTCCCCCCACAAACTCACCGCTGTTTGGGCTGTGATGTGTGTACAGCCCACAATTTTAGCACCAGCCAAGGGCTTCTCCCCCTGAGCACGTTTCCTGAGTGAAATCAGAGCAGACATGTCTGTGAAAGAACAGAGGATTTGAGCTCGGTCTGCACTAGAACGTCGTGCAGTCCTGCCTGAGCAGCGTCTCGGGCTGGCCGGGTCCGCTGCAGCCCAACAGCGCGAGGCGCAGTGCCATGAGGACTAGCCGGGGAGCCAGCACGCACCCCCTCGGAATCCCTCTCCTCCTCTACTGCTTTCACAGGACTGAACACGAATGAAGAGAATTCTCAAAACAGATCAAAACGGAAGACAAGCCTTTGGGAGGACAGGAAGTAGCTATGGCCTCGGCTAAATGGGCTCCTCAGTGTAAGCAACAGATCAAGAAGACAGACGACCCGCACAGAAGCCACTGCTTCCGCTTCTCCACGGTCTTCCCTCAGTCATGCCTTCAAAGTGAAAGCAGTGAGATGTGCGCGCGTGCACGTGTGAAGCCTGACCAACTGTCAATCACTTTCACTCTTGCTCCAGCAGAGGGTGCACGGGACCAAACGAGATCCCTAGGTCAAGACATCCCTAGCCTCAAACTTGCTGCTGCTAGGACATCTGTGATGGGCAAGAGGAATCCTGGTAGCGGACTGGTTAAAACACTTGGCTGCTGAACACAAGGTGGGTAGTCCAAACCCACTGGCTGCTCCATGCACAGAGAAGTCTGCTTCTAGAAAGATGCAGGCTCATAAAAACCATGAGGCAGCCCTCCTCTGTCCTACAAGGTCACTGCAAGTTGGCATCAGTTTGACAGTAATAGGTTTGGTATCTTTTGGTTTGGTGACTGGTAAGTACAGGAGGTTTCTGCAAACTAAACACCATGTAGTGACCCAGGACACGCTGAATTTATAACACAGACCCGTGGATAATGGTGTCGTGGGGGAAAAGACAAAAGCTACTCTGAGTAGAGTTACCACATGCAGAGACTTTGAGGAAGGGAGAACAAGACGCCTGACGCTCAGTCTCTATACAGAGATGAGTGCTTAGCAACAAGTCCAGGATGCTGTATTTCCTTTAGAACATCTTCAAGTTTATTTTCAAGCCTTAAATTATTTGTGGATGACCAGTGAGAGGGCTTGATGACCACTGAGTGGGCTGCTTCAGGCCCCTTGGCTCAGTTGAATCCCTTACCCACTTTCTCTTTTTACCTTGCTCAGCAATTTCAATCTCCCGGCGTCCAAATTCTGCCTGCTTGATATTCTTCACACAAAAATTGCTGCTGCCCTTGGAGTTGGTTTGCTGCTTCTCTCGTGGGGAAACTTCATCATCAGAGCTATCTGTATAGGATGCGGCTAGAGCCAGGAAGCAGAGAAACAGGACAGAAAAGTCTCAATGGCCCCAATTCCACAGAGTGTAGCTCGTAAGGGACTTTCATTTAAGTTAAGAGAACGCTCTTAATTGGAGTCATCTTTGGCGTCACTCTCAGCTCCCCTCCTCCAGTCTAATTGGTGGTATGAATGAAACTGCTGTGGTCTTTTTACCTGTCCGGATGATGCTCTGTCACTAGTGCTTGTGGTAAGAAGCGACTAACCTAGCCCTGCCTCAGCTTCAGTGAACCTCAGATGACTAGAGTACCCACCCGATACCCACCTGGCCTCAAACCAGACACGGCAAAACCTGAATAGTGATTTAGGGCAAGAAGAAATGCTATTTCTAGTGATCACTGGTTCTCAACCTGAAGCATCTAAAGAAACACATGGAAGATTTGTTGAAAACAGATTTCTAAGGCCCACAGTTAGAGACTCCCTGTCAGCAGGTCCTGGTTGAGGCCCAAGAATTTGCACTTCTAACAAGTAAACACATATTTTTGATGCTGCACCCTTTGAGCACCACTGCCATAGACAAGAGAGATTAGAATCAGGGGTCCTCAAACTACAGCCCATGGGCCACATGTAGCCCGCTGAGGACATTTATCTGGCACGCCGGGTGTTTTTTGCCCCGTTTTGTTTTTTACTTCAAAATAAGATATGTGCAGTGTGCATAGGAATTTGTTCATAGTTTTTTTTTAAAACTATATACAGTCTGGCCCTTCAACGGGTCTGAGGGACAGTGAACTGGGCCCCTGTTTAAAAAGTTTGAGGACCCCTGGATTAGATATCCTTAGGATGGATTTCACACTAAGTTGTGCTCAAGAACTAGAAGGATGGAAAGAAATGGCACAAAAGGCAAGCAGCTCTGGTTCTATTGCCAGTTCTGGAAAAGTTTGTCAGTAATGACCAACTTTAAAAACTAGCTATACATAAAAGTGGCATTTCAGATAGATATTTAAGAGGATATACAATCATCACTCTTCTCTGAACTGAAAAATTCCTCCTTGCTCTCTACCAGTGAATCAGGTCTCTCTGACTTCTACCCAGAGGGTTTTCTTTCACGCAGAAGACACAAACGCTAATTAAGAGTCTCTTGCTCACTATGAAAATTGTGTTATCAAGCTTATCAAAATGCTCCTGTAGGCTACTCCCTGGCCATTAAGATCTTTGAAGATTTAAAAGTCTTCTTCACTCATTCCATCTTTCTTAACTCTTATCACTCAATCTTTCATATTTCACTCTTTTTAAATCTGGAATTTATTTTAAAAAACCATTTATTCCATAGTGAATTAATATATTCAATTATTTCAGCACGTAAGTCAATACACCACAATTGCTCTTGTCTGCCTAGCCTGTGTACACTGGGTAACAAATCAATGGCTGAGGGCAGAGACAGACATGAGGTATTTTCAGGTTTCAGGTAAATGGAGAACACTGGGTAGTGAACTAGCTCAAGGCTCTGAAACAGATGTCTAAGGCGATGACATCCACACCTACCTGAACTGTAGCTGTCAGTGGAGGACTGTGAGATGGAGCGAGACAAAGATCTTCGGCCGGTCTTGGTGGGAAATTTGGTGAACTCTTGCATGTCATCAGCAAACTGGATTTGCTATAAGCAGAAGATAAAAAGTTGAAACTTCTGCCAAGACTATGAAATGGTCCCCCCCTTCTGAAGGCCACACATTGTCTTTCCTTAAAGTCCACGTTACCTCGTGGCTCCCATTAGAAATGACAATGTACAGGCTACTCTGATTCTTAACCAAATGCCAATGACTGTCATTTCTCAATTGTTTCAACAGCGTTTGGGGGTTGGGGTAGGGGCAGTGGGAAGGACGTAGTGGCTAAGACCTAATTTCTTTTAGCATCTGTCCAACTTCACATCTTTAGTGAAAACATTCCATAGTTTTCTTCCCACTTAGAATTTTAATACGTAGTTTTGACTCTATCAACAACCATCCTTAATTGTGTGGTGTTTCTTTTGCTTCGGCTTAGTCTCTTGTAGCGTACTCTAGCAGAGGTCTTACCATTTTCATGAATCACACACGTCTAGACTGTTAATGAACACTGGCGCACCAGGAATAAAGCCACTGCAACATCACCAGAATCTTTTACACTCGAAAGGTTTCAGATACAGAATATACAGCCGAGAGAGAGAGAGAGAGAGAGAAAGAGACACACACACACACACACACACACACACACACTATATTCCATGGTAATTACGACTAATTCAAATGGGGGGAAAGAATGATTTGGTCAACTCTGGATTAAAAACTTCCTGAAACAAAATAAATCAGATAATTGCTAGATAATAATCTGAAGAATCTTGAAAGATGGGCTTTAATAAAAGGCAAGTAGCTTGTAGGTAATATTACTCTTACAAATTATTAATGGATGCTGCTAACGTGTATGGAAAAGACTGGTGGCATAACGGGTTCTGAGTTGGGCTTCTAACCACAAGGTCAGCAGTCTGAACCCACCAGCTGCTGGTTATAGATTCATAACCTTGGGAACTCAAAAGGGCAGTTTTAGCTCCCGACAGTGTCCTTATGAGTTGGAATCAACTTGATGGCAGTGAATTTTAGTTTAGAGTGCATAGAAACACGGTCTCTCCCAAACTACTTAAAGTCTGATAAAAGTCTTTCATCAAAATGTGAGATAATAAACAGGATGGGAGCACCATCTGCGCCGAGTCTCCTTTTATGTCATCACAATCCAATCCTGAAAAGGCGTCCAGAAGAATCCACGAAGCTAAATCTTTAGCAAACACTTCTGGAAATTTATTGGTTGAAATCATCTCGCCACTATGCCAGCAACACAGCTGTGGTCACCTTTAAGCCAAGCATGGTACACAGCTCGCTCGCTACAGGGGCAGACCCTGCGCCTCCTCTGTCCCCGCACTCTTCTGCTGCGGAGCACCGCCTTGCCATCTAGGCAAAGGAGGTTAATACAAGCAAACATGTTGAAGGTGAAGAATTCACACACAACGATGCAATAATTAAAGGAGTGCAGATTCTGTGTGGCATGATTCACATGCAAAATGAAAGCCAAGGCTGGCCTTGGAGTAACAGCCATAATGTACTACAGGGCAAGATCTTCATATGCCAACACCAAGTCCATGGCCCTGCACACAGAAGGCATTTAATAGGTATCTGTAAACTTGTGACGCTTTTGAAATTATTTTTTCCCCAGTAACAGCAAACTACTCAAGCTTCAAGAATAAATAAAAACTCAAGTTAAATCATGACATAGATAGGAAGTTCACCATTTACAAACAAGTCCGTTTCTGTAAGCCTCTAAGCCTCGGAGGTTAGTTGGACTAGGTGCACAAGGAGCAGATGTTATGTGTTTGGCTGCTGAGCCTGCCTTCTGAGGCTGATTTACAGTCTCAGGGACCCTATGGAGAGGTTTTCACTCTGTCCTATACTGTAGCTATGAATTGGAGTCAACTTTGATTTTTGGGTTCTGTGCAAAAAAAAAAAAATCTTGATGCCTTTTCAGTGATTTAAAAGCTGCATGTGGCTTTAAATGTGGCGGTAATTGTGATGGAGAATTTGCCGAGAGGAGGCGTTGGTTCAATCTTTTATTGTAGGCAAATTTACTATATAATATTAAAGGCAAGCAAGCAAGAGCTGTTGGTAAGGCAGATATTTATAACCCAGGAGCTGCTTGTACTGTACTTTTGTTAACCTAAATATCTTTGCAGCTTGATTAACAAATATAATTTTAAGATCAAAGCAGTTTTTAAAAGTTTAGGTGCTGAACCTTTAAATGTCAAAAGCACAATTCCCCCAAGCCCCTCCCCCAAAAAAGTGGGGAGAGAAAGAATACGCCTGAGACAGCCACAGGCCAGCATTTGCCCTTCTAGCTAGGATTTCCCATGGCATGTCCACGTGACTTCTGCTGTCAGCAAAGCTCATTTCACTCAAGAGATTAATCCCGGACCAACATAATGACTTTCAACCCAGAAACAGTTATTCTGGCAGTGAAAAACATTAATAAAGGATAAGAAAATCCTTTAAAAACAAAGGCAGCCCTTCCACTAGCAGCCTCTCTGCTGCTGGCACAAGCAGCCAACTCTCATCCCCATTTCTCCTCCATCGTTTTTCAGACACCACTAAGCAGGCGGAGTAGAATTGCAACAATATCTGCTATCTTTTAAGTATGAAAACAGAGGAAGTTGTGGCAAGAGAGAAATGGATTTCTTCAGCAACCTACGAATGGAATTAAGAGTCATATTATGGAGAGCAAATGCCTTGAGAATGATTGGGGCAGGGAATGTATGGATGTGCTTTATACAATTGATGTATGTATATGTATGAACTGTGAAAAGAATTGTATCAGCCCCAATAAATTGTTAAAATAAAAAAAAGAGTCATATTAACTTATATTGATACCTCATGCTGATATAGCTCACCAGAAGCCTGAGCTTAGCAAAAGCTTTCCCATCTAAATATGTTAGCATGTGTTGCAAACAGCTTATCAGATTCAAGTAACGAAGAGAATCCGTACGCGGAGTGGGCAGAGTGCTAACTCTAGCGCGGACCTGGGCGGGTGGCCTCCTCACTGCTGGTAAGGTGTCCTAGGTAAACACCGGCGAACAGTAACAAGCCGGCCTGCTCTCTGATCCCACACTAGGCACTGAAGAGACACTGCAGCACAACTGTTCTGTGGCTCTCACCTTTCCTCTGGGCCCTCACAGCTGCTAGCCACCTTCCCAGTGAAGTTTCTCCAAGAGTGCTGGTCATCTTCCCAGTTGTAAACAAAGAAAATGCTGCTTGAATCAACACGGATATCTCAAGTTCTCCCTCTAGCGCAATGGCTCTCAACCTTCCCAATGCCGGGACCCTTTTATACAGTTCCTCGTGTTATGGTGACCCCCCACAACCATAACATTATTTATGTTGCTACTTTATCACTGTCATTTTGCTTCTGTTATGAATTGGGTGACCCTTGTGAAAAGGTTGCTTGACCCCTCCCAAAGGGTCACGACCCACAGGTTGAGAACCACTGCTCTAGTGAAACCAGAACTTAAAAATAGCCTCTAACTGGGTTGGACTTATTACATATAAGCCAAATAAGATAATTTTGGTGAAAACAAAACTTCAAAGGCAACTGCACGGCTGTTCTGTTTGCATTATCTCCTGTCATGAGTAAGTATTAATTGGGGTGCTTTAGAGCTGTAAAGAATGCCGATTCTAGATATAATGGGGAGGAAGAGAAGGAGGTGGGGCCTCACCACCTCATCAACAGCTTTATCCCCCGTGGTCTATTCTTAAGTACTGCAACTGCGAAAGGCCACCAGGTCAGATGATATTCTCCCCGAAGAGCGCATCCAAACACACACTTCTACTTGTGGTCTTACAAACGCAAACAACAGGCTGGCACAGCTTCAAGCACCTCCCTGGGCAGCTCAGAGGGCATAATGATGGGTTCTCTTCCATGTGATATTGACCATGATCGAGGGAAATTCTCCTGAAGAAACAATTTGGGGTACATCTACCATCCAGTGGTGAGAGGCTGAGCTCAAAGATCTGAACCGAACTTAACAAGACAAAGAGAACCTACAAAGTTTTAAGGCTCAAGTCAAAAAACAACAAACCAATTGTATAGCACTCAGTTGACCAGCATTGCTACATTTTACCATTAGCAGTTGAGACCTTTACTCCCTCAAGGCCCACCTACAGTTCTACTCAGATACCACCCAATTCTGCCTTTTAGCTCCTGAAGCAGAGAAAACGAAAAACTAAGACTTTAACTATGACACTATGGCCAACAGGTGGTGGAAAGGATGCTACCTCATGGTGCATTACTTTGTCAACACATTTCGGACTCTAACCTCGAGATCGGTGGCTCAAACCCACCAGTTGCTCAGGAGGAACTTAAGATTGTGTGCTCCCATGAAGATGCATAACTCCAGAAACCCTATGTAGGGTCACGGGGATTTGGAATAGGCTCAGTGGCAGTGGGGAACCAGTTACAGTGGCTGCGAAGGTGATTCTGATTCATGCTGACCACTTGTGTATCAGAGTAGACCTGTGCTGGTTTTCAGAAGGATGCCGTGCCTTTCTTCTGAGGCACTTAAGGGAGGACTAGGACTGCCAACCTGTTGGTTAACAGTCGTTGAACCCGGTGCTATTCCATAAAAGTCTATGGAAGGAGCTGCAGTGCCTTACACAGCATAATGACAATGCAGGGTTTGGTCGGGCAATTTTGGAACATGGAACACGCTAGGTACCGCAATCTTTAGTTTTATCTGCACACTGCTTAATTCCCAAACAAACAATCCACAAACCAGAGCCATTCCTGTGTGACTTGGGCTGCTAACTGTGAGGTCAGCAGTTAAAACCACCAGCCACTCCTCGGGTCAAATGCACTTCAGTTTTAAAAGTAACCTCCTTGCTTTACAACACGTAAAGAGGTCTTGTGGAGCAGACTTACCCAATGCAATATGTCCTTTGATTTCGACAGCTGCTTCCGTTAGCACTGACGCGGAATCCAGGCGAGACGAAATCCATGACAACTTCAATCTTTCCATGATGTTACCTGCTGATCCAGTTGTAGGGCTTTTGATTTTTACATCGAGTCATAATCCATAGTGAAGGCTGCAGTCCTTGATCTTCACCAGCAAGTTCTTCAAGTCCTTATTTTCAGCAAGCAAGGTTGTCTCATCTGTGTATTGTTGTTACATGCCATTGAGTCAGCTCTGACTCATAGCAACCTGGAATGCACAACAGAATGAAATCCTGCACAGTTCTGCGCCATCCTCACAATTGTTCCTGTGCCTGAGCCCATTAACGCGGCCACTCTGTCAATCCATCTTGTCGAGGGCCTTCCTCTGCTCAGCTACCCCTCCACTTTACCAAACCTGATGTCCTTCTCCAGGCTCTGGAGAAAGTATGTAAGATGAAGTCTTACTATTTTTGCCTTGAAGGATTACTCTGGCCTTGCCTTTTCCAATACAGATATTTGTCCTTTTAGTCGTCCATGATACTTTTAATATTCTTCGCCAGCACAAGTCACTGCATCTGTTCTTCTACAGTCTTCCTTACTCAATGTCCAACTTTCGTATACCTTTGATGCCATGGAGAATCCCATGCCTTGGGTCAGGTGCACCTTAGTCCTCAAAGTAACATCCTTGGTTCTTCAATACTCAAAAAAGGTCTTGCACAGCATATTTACCTAAAGCAAGAGGTCTTTTGATCTCGACTGCTGCTTCTAGAGCACTGATTGTGGATCCAAGTAAGGCAAAACCCTTGACAACTTCAACCTTGTCTCCACTGATCATGTTGGTCCAGTTGTGAGAATTTGGGTCTTCTTTATATTGAACTGAAGGCTAAAATTCCTGCTCTTCATCAGCAAGTGCTTTAAATCCTGCTTACTTTCAGCAAGCAAGTGCAAACTGCAGGTTGTTAATAAGTCTTCCTTCAATCCCGATGCAGTACTCTTCTTTCCTAAAATCCCGCTTCTCTGATGATTTGCTCAGCATGCAGACTGAACAGGCATGGTGACAGGATACAACCCCGATGCACCCTTTTTCTGATTTTCAATCATGCAGTATTTCTATAGTTCTGTTTGCAAAGCTGCCTCTTGATCAGTTTAAATGTTCTGAAAGAGCACAATGAAGTGTTCACAACGAATGAATTCCCAATCTTCTCAGTGTTATCCCAAGTTTATTATGTTCCACACAACTGAATGCCTTGGCACAGTGAATGAAACACAAGTAAATATCTTCCTGGTGGTACTCTCTGCTTTGAGCCAAGATCCATCTGGCATCAGCAGTGATATGCCTTGTTCCACGTCCTCTTCTGAATCCGGCCTGGACTTCTGGCAGCTCTACTGCTTTCACTATGGTTGGAAGATCTTCAACAAAATTGTACTTGTGATATTCATGCTATTGTTACATATTTTAAGCATTCTCTGGGTCACCTTTCTTTAGAGTGGGTACAAATATGGATCTTTTCCAGTCAGTTAGCGAGGTATCTGTCTTCCAAATTTCCTAGCACGGATGAGTGAGTGGTTCCAGTGCTTCATCAACCTGTTGAAACATTTCAATTGGTATTCCATCAAATCCTGAAATTTTAGCTAATGCTTTCAGTGCAGCTTGAACTTCTTCCTTCAGTACATAGGTTCTTGCTCATAGGCTACCTAATGAAATGGTGGAATGTTGACTAGTTCTTTTTGGTATAGGGACTCTGTATTCTTTCATCTTGTGATGCTTCCTGTAGGTCAGTATCTTTAAAGTAGGCGAAGCTACAGCGACAACAACTAGAGTAAGGGTTCCTGGAGGGCACGGCGGGGGAGGTGGAGGTATAAGAGGGAGCCGCTATCAAGGAGTTAAAGAGAGAAAGAAAATGTTTTGAAACTGATTTTGGTAGCAATTGAACAACACTGCTTAATATGGCTGAACTATGTGCTGGGATGAGCTTGGATTAATTCCTAATAAAATGGTTTTGGGAAAAAAAAAAACCTCTTTCAATCATTGAAAATCAAGGATGTACTTTGAGGACAGTGGTGCACCTGACCTAAGCCATGGTATTGTCAATTACTTCATATGCATGTGAAAGTTGGACACTGAATAAAGGCGATCAAAGAAGAATCAATGTATTTGAATTGTGGTGCTGGCAAAGAATTCTGAAAGTACCATGGACTGCTAAAAGGACAAACTGATCTGTCTTAGAAGAAGTAAGCCAGATTGCTCCTTAGAGGCAAGGATGGAGAGACTTTGTCTCAAGTCTAACTTTGGACAGGTTAGGAGAGGTCAGTCCCTGGAAAAGGACAGCCTGCTTGGTAAAGAATCAGAGCAGTGAAAAAGGAGGAGGCCCTCGATGAGACAGACGGATGGACACAGCGACGGCAACTATGGGCTCAAGCACTCGAACAACTGACAGGATGGCACAGGACTGGGCGGTGTTCTGTTCTGGGGCAGGGTCACGAGGAACTGAAACTGACTAGATGGCATCTAACAGCAACAACACTCCTTTGGAAGAAGGTTCTTTTGCTCTTGAAAGACTGGCAGATTTGGAAACTCTGAACAGCGGTTCTCAACCTGTGGGTTGCGACCCCTTTGGGGGTTGAACGACCCTTTCACAGGGGCCACCTGATTCATAACAGTACCAAAATGACAGTGATGAAGTAGCAACGAGAATAATGTGATGGTTGGGGGGTCACCCCAACATGAGGAACTGTATGTAAGGGTGGCAGCATTGGGAAGGTTGAGACCCGCTGCCCTAGGGGGTTTGAGGCTAGTCACCTTTTTAAACTTGTTATCGCACATGCTGTTTAACAGCCTCTACTTTCCCCAGAAAGATTTCGTCCTAAGGGTGAAGAACTAGGCTCAAAGGTAAACAGCAATTAATAGGCAAACAAATCATTAAGAAAGAATACTTAGAAGAGAATAGAGGGATCAGGATAAGGTCAGGATAAAGATGAAGAAAAGGAAAAACAAGTCCACAAGAGCCAAAATAGGACCTTGAGTCTATTCCACCTGGATTTCGAGAACATCTCAAGAACAGATTTGATGCACTGGACACTGATGACAGAAGACCCGAGGAGCGGTGGGACATCAAGAGCATCACTCATGAAGACAGCAAAAGGTCATTAAAAAGGAAGGGAACAAGACAATTCAAAGTGGACATCAGAAGAGATTCTGAAGCTTGCTCTTAATCACACAGTAGCTAAATCAAATGGAAGAAAGGAAGAAGGAGCTGAACAGATTTCAAAGGGCAGCTCGAGAAGACAAAGCCACATATTTTAGGAAAATGTGCAAGGCCCTGGAATTAGAGAATCAAACGGAAAGCACGTGTTCAGCATGTCTGAAACGGAGAGCTGCGGAAAACTCACGCCTAGAGTCGCAATCTTCAAAGATTCTATAAGCAAAATACTGAATGGGAGCATGGGAAGAATAGGCACTGTACCAAAAAGAATTAGCGTACATCTTACCAATCAATAAGGTAGCACATGAGCAAGAACCAATGGAGTTGACGGAAGAAGTTCAAGTTGTACTGAAAGGATTAGCCAAAAACAGGGCTCCAAGGAACTGACGGAATACCCACGGAAATATTTCAGCAAGCTGAAGCAACACTGGAAGCACTCACTCATTTACGTCAGAAAATTTGGAAGACAGTTAAGTTGGCCAACTGACTGGAAGAGATCCATATTTGTGCCCCTTCCAAAGAAAGGTGACCCAACAGAATGCTCAACCTATAGAACGGTATCACTGATATCACACACAGTAAAATTGTGCTTAAGATCAACCAACGGTTGCAGCAGCACATGACGGGGAACTGGCAGAAGCTCAGGCCAGATGCAGAAGAGGACGTGTGTGGAACATGGGGGATATTATTGCTGTTGTCAGATGGATCTTGGCTGAAAGATGATAATACTAGATGTTTAGATAATACTAGATGTTTTATTGACTTTGTGAAGGGACTTGACTGTGTGGATCATAACAACAATAACAAAAGGATCAAATAAATGTTTTTACTGCTTAGGATTATTTGAAAGGCCTATATTCTTTTTCTGGTACCCTATGGAGTTTCCAGAACATTCCCAACTTTATATTGTCTGTCCCATTGTCTGCTCTAGCATATTGTATATGCAAATTTTTTCTGTTTACACATCATAGTCACCATATGCATATTTTGAAAATCTATACTTTGCATCTTAGTACAACAGTGACTACTGTACATTAGAATTTTAATAAGGCCAATTAGTAAGTGGGGTACTCTAGCACACCTCTCAGGAGTCCTGCATCGTCTACTTCCTAGTCCATCCACCTTCTGGCTGATTCTCTTTTTTTTTACAGACCCTCCTTCTACCAGCTCTTTTCCCCAAAGGAAGAGGGCGTACCTTTTCTTCATAACGGAGGATGATCAATTTGATTCCCATTTCAGATGAATCAAAAGAAATAGTTATCAATTCACAGTAACTAATTGGTATTAAGAAATGAGTAAATCTTAACATCTTTCACCTCATTTAGGTAAAAGCAGTTTCTCCAAAGTAGGATACCCCCACCCAGTGAGGGGCCTTCAGGCACACCCACTAGAAGTCACCCCCATCACCCTGCCACGTGTTCCACTCCCTAGTGCAGAAAGCACACTTCTGAGACTTGAGTTTGGCTACTCTGTGCCCATCTTCTCTGTCTCAAGTTTCTCCAGTGCTCAGTCTCCTCACTTGGAGCCTGAGTTTCTGTGGAGGTGGCGTGTGGGGAGGGAGGTAGGCACTGACTAATCAGAGCACACACTTCCCTCTCCCACTCCCCATCTGTGTTTCATCAGTAACTGGATATCACACACACTGCTATAATCCAATTTCTCCGTCAGAAGAACTGCTCCTTTTAAAATGGGACTCAACCTGATCATGTGTCAATGCTGGTGGGGAGAAGGGCGGAGGCAATATAGCTCCACACTGTGAAGGTCCCTAAAGTGGAGAGGAACTGGAAAACCCAAAGAAAGATGAAGCCCACTGTTATGGAGATAATTAGACTTACAGTGACCCTGTATAGGGTTTCTGAAGTACCCTTGGTGGCACAGTGGTTCTGGGTTGGGCTACAATCTACAAGGTCTTCAGTTTGAAACCACCAGCTGCTTCAAGGGAGAAATATAGGGCTTTCTACGCCTGTGAACAGTTACTCTCGGAAACCCGCAATGGAAATTCTACCCTGTCCTATCGGGTTGCTATGAGTTGACATTGACTTGATGGCAATGCGCTTGCTTCTGGGAGCAGCCAGGCTTGTCTTTCCCCTGAAGAGGAGCTGGTGGGTCTGAACCATAGACTTGCAGTTACAGTCCAATGCTTACCGACAGCACCACTAGGGCTCAAGTGGTGAGGAATAGGTGTTTGAAAACTGCTTGCCTTTTACCTTTATAAACAATTCCGCGCCTGCTTCCCTTCTTCATAGCAGAGGGTTTACTAGTTTTCTATTACTTCCTAAAGTGCTCCAGTGAAAGTGGGGGATCCAGGCCTCCAAATGCAGAGATAGACAGTTAAGAGATTAAAAAATGGCAGTAAGTAGAATAGGGCAAGGCTTCCTAGTTTTTAAGACCACAGGCAGTGGCACACATTACTGAAGTGCTTATTTAGCTGCCTACCTCAGTCACCAGGTCTGTCTATGTCCCATCCTCACTCCTAAACCCACAACTCAATGAAAACATGCCAAACGTCCTTTCTTCCCCTCCTGAGTTGCCATGAATGCTAGGTTGAAGTGTGTGTGTCGGGGGTGGGGGGGTAATCCATGGTCCTGAATAAACGTGATACACTCAAGTCTACCCCTGCCATCATGTTCATCTTCAAGTACAAGGAGGTTAAAAGAACAGTGAACACTTTCTACCTAGATGGAAGCTCTCCATTTTCAAATGTTTCTGGGAGGGAAGAGGGAAGCAAACATGATGGTGACTCAACCCTAACTTCTTTAGACCGTATCTTCTAAGAATAAGAATGTTCTTTAGCAGAATCAGATTAATACCACCAGTTGATTAATAACTATCATAAAATATCTAGTCTGTATTCAAATTTCCCCACAAGAATATCTTTCATAGTCCACAGCCTCTCCTACCATTCCAATCCAGGTCTACACAATGCAGCTGGTTGTTAGAGCTCCAGCCGAAAGCCCGTTTTCTCCCTTGGAGTGGCTGTGGCTTTGAACTGCTGACCCTGTGGCTAGCAGCCCAGCATAGAACCATCACCAGGGTTCTCAGGTCTCCTTAGTCTCTGTTAATCTCATCTCTGGACTGCCTTTCCTCTGGGATGATAGTGACTTTCTTTTGACAAGTGTAAGCTGGTGTCTTATACAACTGTCCATATTCTGAATTTTTCAGATGGTCTCCTTCCTACAAATGGAAGTTCTGTTTTGAGGTTTGATTAGGATGAGGTTTAAGATATTTTTGCACGAATATTCTTAGATGATAGTGTATATTTCACTTTGCACCAGAGTGGTAGGCACATGTCCCATTGCTCCACTAGTAGTGATGCTAAGTCTGAACCCTTGGTTAATTAATGTCCAGGAGTATCATGGAATACTTAATGTGCAAACTACTAAATGGAAAATTAATCTGCTTTGTTGACAGGAGATTATACCTATAGGGAAAAAACCAAACCAGGACAAAAAAAGATTAAATGTCACTTGTGGACAGGTAAAACCCACCAGCAAAAGAATACATTACTCTGGAGGTACGTACAGTCGGAGGATAGTTTTCTCTGTGCTTATGCAATCAATTTTCAACCCTACTGCCACCGAGTCACTTCCAGCTCACTGGGACCCTGCAGGACAGAGTAGAACTGCTCTACAGTTTTTTCCAGATGGTAATCTTTAAGGGAGCAAACCGCATTCTCTTTCTCCCATGAAGCAACCAGCCCAATGCTCAACCCAAAGTATCCACCAAGGCCTCTTAACAAGGCATCTAATTAGGCTCATTTGTTTCTCTGTCAGTAAGCAACTCTAAGATTTCTTTTTTCTCGCTGGCTTAACTGGGTTTTTGACATACAGTTACATGTCTGAAACTGTTCAAAAGGTACACTGCAGGAAGCCCTGCTTCCCCCCTACCCCTGCCACACTGTTCCTCTCCCTACCTTTTAGTTTCCGGCTTATCCAGCCCTTGAGCCTTTTTTCTGCGGGTAGGGGTAGGGAGCACATAAATATTTTCTCATTTCACCCCTTTCTTACTCAAAAGGTAGCACAGTAAACTATTCTGTACCTTGTGTTTACACGTGGAAATCACTGAGTTGGATTAGAGTGTAAGAGTGCACACCGCTGCCTGGTGTTGGGAAAGGCCAAGGCAGGTGGACTATGTTCACCTGGCATGTCTGTAAATCATTAGCCTGAATTCTCAGTCCTACTAAACGAAGCTCACAGGAAGCAAAATGGACAAATCCTATTGCACCATAATAGGGTCTGGCCAAAAGTTCATGGAAATATTTAATTAAGAGAATTTTAAATACTGAATTAAATGGGACTTTTCAATAAAAATTGTCAGCCTGCCCTCATACACTTCTGATACGCTATTTCCAACGCTCTAACCCTTCCTCTAAGAATTCTGTGCTTTCCGATTCATACCACGGCAAACGACAGTTTGAGCATCTTCAAAGGATTCAAACTGTGTTCCTCTTAAATGTCCTTTAAATTTGGGGAACAGAAACAAGAATCTGGAGAGCAAGGTCAGGACTGTAGGGTGGATGAAGTAAAGTTTCTGTGGTGATTACATAATCTCCTGTCAACTAGATAAATAGAATGAAGGGGTAGAGTCTAGCCTGTCAAACAGGATCCAGCTTGATGATGCTTTTCTTGTGGGGATGGCCATGAGGATTTGGGAAACTTCCTCTCTTCCTCCCTAGAGGCAGGATCTACTCTCTCTGCTTCACATTCCTGTTGACAAGCCACATGAAGCCAAGCTGATGGCAGCCAGAGCCCTGGACATGCGTCCACTGCCACTGGATTCACAAGACTTTGCACCCACCAGCCTGTGATCTTCCTACATTTTGCATCATTGCAGGTGACTGCATGAGTCTGAGGAGGAATTTACAGACCAGTATCAGGCATATGGGCTAATATTGGCCTTAATCTGGACTGGGCTGGGATGTTTTCTGAATATACAATTTCTCTTTGATATAAAGCTCTCTCTTCCACACGAATGTCTCTCGATTTGTTTTTCTAGCCAACCCAGCCTAACACAGTTTCTCAACAAAATTCTCCTGGGCCGTTCTTGCTCCCTTTCAAAGAAAGAGCAGGTGCATTGTAATGATTGGAAAGAAAAAAAATTCCTAGCTTTTACCTGGCTTTTTCTCACCAATGCAATTTGCAATTAAAAAACAAAACAAACTCAAAAAAACCAAAACCTTCTTCAAATTATGAGGTCATGCTGTATCCTTCAAGAAAATCCATTAAGATTACCCCTTTGGAATCTCAAAATATAGCTGCCATAGCCTTCTGAGCTGACCTTTCTGCTTTGAATTTAACTGGCCCAACAGATCCCCTCAGAAGTCACTAAGTCACTTATTCAATTAGACCTTGTTGCTTGAAGGCTTCCTAAAGAAACTAAGACTGCTCGACACAATGGATGGATGTATGGATTGTGGTAAGAGTTGTATATGAGCCCCCAATAAAATGATTAAAAAAACACAACTAAGACACATGTGTTACTGAGGGAATCTGTCTCCAGCCATCTACTGATGACAGACATGGTTTAAATAGGCTTTATTTGTAATAAACCCATACATGTATTAACTAGAAAAACAGAAATATTTTTGACTTACTCTCCTAGTGCTTGAATGAATGAATTTTAACTATGTATCACCTTAGAATATGGGAAGGCTCTTCCAGCTCCAAAACAAACAAAACCCAAAACTCAAAAGCAAAAACCAAACAACTCACTGACATTGAATCAATTCAAATTCATAGCAACCCAATTGTGACCGAGATGGTTAACTTTGTTTTGCTTTTTGAGATGGTTAACCTCGAATAGAAGCTGAAAGCCTCCTCTTTCTCCCATGGAGCTGCTGGTAGATTTTGAACTGCTGAACTTATGCCCAATGCATAACTCACTATGCCACCGGGTTCCATTTGGGAAGGCTGGGCTAGACCCCGTTTAACTAAAGGTGACTGACATGGGCGGCAGGGCCGTAAATATCTCTCAATAAGTGGCAATCAAGAACTTTCCCTCTTAAGCTAACACTCAACAAAGGTTGGAAGCACGACCCACCATTTGCCATAAAATACAGGCTCAGGACAGGAAATGAGTATGCAACATTAAGTATGTCTGACTTTAAGGCTCTAATGTTAAATATTAACTATGTAGTCATTCGTACTGTTTCTAAACGTGTGTGTGTCTCAATGAGACCTTTCAGAATAAGTTCTGTACTTAGCCTGGGATTTTCAAGGTCAAAGACAAAACCCCTTTAAAGATTAGCAGCTGCTGATTTTGGTTTCCATCGCTCTTAAAAGACAAAAACAAAGGTTCTAAAAGGGGAGACTAGAGAAAAAAATATACACAGACAACAACCTATAAAAATAATCAGTCACATCAAATCATTTAAAAAACATTAATTATTGGAGCCGATCACAGGATCTATATATAACCCCCTCCATGGGGAACATATAACAGAAACGTGGGTGGACGGCTCAAGTAAAAAAATGTTTTGAGAATGATGAGGGCAATAAATATACAAATGTGCTTGACACAATGTATTAAAGTGATTTTAAAAAGAAAAGAAAATACTATAAAATATATATATAAATTGTATTTTTTATTCCAGAGAAGCAGTATATGCTTATCCTCTTGACTTTCTAATGGGAGCTGTGTATCTCCGTAGAGAGTCTGTAAGAAACAAGGCTGACTGAAAGAAATTGTTGGCTGTGACTTCTTTCAGGCATACTTCTATCCCCCACCCCCACCTCTCAGACTGGCATCCAGTTTTGGCATTTCTCACCTTCAACGACTTTCTGAACTGCCGTATTCCAAAGGTGATGGTTAGAAATACAAGGATAAGTTAGATCTCTTCCTTTAGGCTGTTTGGCAGGCCAGGAGTCAAGATAAAATTCTCCCTATAGGAAAAGTCATCTGGCAAAATGCTTCAATAAATAACTTCTAGAACATCACTCACTCATTGGTGAAAACCACCCAACAGCACAGGATGAAGCTGAGATGTCTGAAACCTGCACCGACTAGTACCGTGATCACCAAGGCGCTGAATGCTGATTGCAAGATTTTCTAGTCTCAAGGCTTTGCCTCAACCATAGTGGTGTGCAGCTGTGAGTCCCTTGCAGAGGATGTGTGTTTTGAAAGCATTGGAGAGTGCTGCTGCCTCTACACTTCACTGACAACAAAACAGATGGAGGGGTGGGGAGGGGGAGGAGAGGGGGAAGAACCCAACAAACCAAACCATCGGCTTAGGACTATTTTGTCTTTTCTTGGAACAGGCTGGGAAACACCTGCACGTTTCTTTTTGTTTCTGAGGAGTACGTTTATAGAACTGTCCACTAGAGTGGAAAGCCATTCCAAGTGGCCAATGCCAGATGAACATTGTGCATAGAAACACTACTTTACAGTTAGCAATGAACTGCCATTGGGAGGTACTACTCCTCAGATCAGAAAGCTCCAACACTGGAATCAAGGTGCTGTGCCACCTACCTTCTGGCAAACGAGTCTGTGGCCACTGCCTTTTGGGGATGGAACGAGGAGGAGGGCAATGCACACATAATCTAAACCTGAACCAATTTACTAGGACAAAGGAAATGTCCTAAGAATTTCCTACTGGCACCAAAAGCAATTTAGAAATTCCATCTGTATTTAAACAAGATTTTAAATTCTGTGTGACTAAAACTGACCAATACCCTTTCATTTCTTTTTTGGATTACCTGGAAAAGCTCACTGGTCACTTTCATAGTAAACTATGGTATATAAAGCATGCAATAAAGTCTATTTCAAATGTGGTTTTAAAGAGGTAGATTTATCCTTGCTAACTGGGGCTGAATGCGCTCTTGCTTTACAGACTATCACTTGGTTCAAATCAAAGACCACATCCTTACACGTATGAGGACAGACACTCTACGAGGTTTCTTATTGTGTTCGAAATTTTATTGTATCTGGCTATGGCTTTCTACAAAATTCTTCTCCTATGCCCTAAACTAAGTTTCATTCATGTTTCTGGAGTACATGTTACACACTGTACAGTACCCGAGGCACAAGGCACGGTCATTTTTTCAATTCAAACACTAACTTTTCCAGGAAGAGACACATTTTAATATTGGTTTAACGAAAAGCCCTTAAAAAAAAAAAGACTACAGTTCTGGGGGGACATGGGAGAGGAGGAGGTGGGGGAAAGGAAGGGGGTAGTCAACAAATTCAGGGACAAGGGAACAACCAGACATCTAAAATTGATGACCAGGAGGGCATACAATGCCTGGTGGGGTTTGATCAAGTGCAATGTAGCTGAGAGGAATTAGAGCGAGAGAGCTGAATGAAGGTCAAACACGATAGTGGAACAGGAGTAAAGTAAAAGGAAGCAGAGGAAAGAACTAGGAGGCAAAAGGCATTTATCGAGGTATAAACATAGGCATGCACATATGTAAATATATTAATAAATAATTCTAGGGATATAGGTCTATGTACATATATTTATATGCTAAGTATTAAGGTAGCAGATGGACATTGGGCCTCTACTCATGTCCTCCCTTAATGCAAGAACACTTTGTTCTAATAACCTGGGATTCCGTGATGCTCACCTTCCCGACATGATCGCTGAAGACAAAATGGGAGCATAAGCTAGTGTGGTGAAGAAAGTTCATGGTGCCCGGCTATTACAAGATACAGCATCTAGGGTCTTAAATTTAAACAAGTGGCCATCTAGCACAGAAGCAACAAAGCCCACATGGAAGAAACATATCAACCTCTGTGATCACGAGGTATCAACAGGATCAGGTATCAGGCATAAGAAGACCCAAAGCCCATCTGCAGACCCAAAGCCCAACTGCAGACATCCCCTCACAGAGGGGTCACAAAGACCGGTCGAGCCAGCCAGGGTGCAGTATAACATCAATGAAACATACAACCTTCCTCTAGTTCTTTAATGCTTCCTTCCACCCACTATCATGACCCCAGTTCTACCTTACAAATCCGGCTAGACCAGAGCATATATACATAGGTACAGATAAGAGCTCTCAACACATGGAATCCAGGACAGATAAGCCCTTAGGAGCAGTAATGGGAGCAGCGATATCATGAGGGTAGGGGAAAGGTGGGGGAAGGGGCAGGAAGGGGTACAGATAGCACTGACTGACATATAAACACCCCCGGCCCCTTTAGGTGGACGAACAACAGAAACGCGGTGAAGGGAGACAGCACAAAGAAAATGTTTTAAAAAGGATGACGACATATGTACAAATGTGCTGGATGCAACTGATGTATAGATTGTTATAAGAGCTGTAAGAGCCCCCTCATAATTTATTTTAAAAAAAACACCCCAAATCTAAGCACTGATAAAAAAAAGAGCCTATCTGCCATCTTTTTTCATCTTAAGTCCTATTTTAAATAAGTCAGTGGACAACATAATTAGGGCATACATAGAAAACCAACAGCCACCTTTATTCTCCTCTTGACACTGGGAACGAGCCAAAGCTGCGTCACCACAGCACTTACGCAGCGTTTGACTGGAAGTCCTACCAGAGCAACAAAAAGAATCATGAGCACCCAAATTGGCAATAATAACTTGTTGCCATCGGGCCAGTTTCTACTGAGAGTGACCCTATGGTAAAACTTCCTCCGTGCGTTTCTGAGACTGTAACTCTTTACCAGAGTAGAAAGCCTCAGTCTTTTCCCCAAGGAGCAGTTGGTGGCTTTGAACTGTTCACTGTCCAGTTAGCAGTAATGCACGACAGAGCAGCAGGGCGCCTCCAAATTGGGGTAAAACTCCAAAAGAAGCAAACCGACCCTATTTGCAAATGATACGTCTCCCTACACACAGAAAATCCCAGTTTACAAAACAGTTACTGGAAGTAACAGAAGGGTTAGCAAAGTGGTAGGGTATAAGATCAACAAACAAACAAATATCTGCTGGATTCCTCTACACGAATGAGCACCCTACAAAGGTAAAAAAATCCAAAGACATAAAACCACCCAAACAAACAAAAAATCCCAACAAAAAGGTACCCTTCATGATCGTCCCTTAAGGATGAAACACCTAGGAATAACTCTAATCAGGGATACAAAAGATATATATATCCAGAAAACTACAAAACACTACTGCAAGAAATCGAGAAAACTACACAAATAGAAAAACATGTGCTCATGGATTAGCACACTTAATATTGTGAAAATGTCAGCAGTCCAAGTGATCTATAGATACAATGCAGTCCCAATCCCAAACCCAACATCATAAATGAAACGGAAAAACGAATCTTTACCTTCATATGAAAAAGAAAAGGTCCGAGTAGCTACAATCTTGAAGAAGAACAAAGTAGGAGATCACACACATTCCGATCTCAGAACTTACTGAACAGCCATAGCAATGAGAATGGTCTGGTACTAGTACAATGACAAATACTTACACCAATAGAAATCAAGTGAGAACACAGAAGTAAACCCATTCAGCTACGGACAGCTGATCTATGTCAAAGGTCTGAAGTCCATTCAGTAGGAAAAGAGACAGTCTTTTTTAATGGTGCTGGAAAAACTGGATTATCTATCTGCATAAAATCAAACAGGAAAAAGCAAAACAAACAAAAAAACCCAAACAGGATCCATATCTCACACTAGACACAAAAACCAACTAAATGGATGAAAGACCTGAATGTTAAGTATAAAACTATAAAGTTCCTAGAGTAACATAGACAAAGTGGGGTCTTAACTTATGGCATAACTACATTATCAAATATAATTAAGGTGCACAAACAACAGAAGGTAAATGAGTTAATTGGGACCTCCTAAAAATTAAAAACTCATCAAAGACTTTACCGATCAAAAAAGGTGCACAAAGTATACGGAGAAAATTTTTTTTAGCATTGACCTATCTGACAAGGGTCTAATGTCTATATAGAAAATGGGAACATCTCAGCCACCCAAAGATAAGCCATCCAATCCATAAAGGGGGAAAGGATACAAACAGACATTTCACCAAAGATGAGACGCAGGTAGCCAAGGAAACGCATGAAGAGATGTTTGGTTGTGATCATTAGCCAGTAGAGCAGGTGTCCTCAAACTACAGCCACGGTCACATGCGGCCCACAGAGGACATCTATCGGACTGCAGGGTGTTTTTGCTACTTTTGTTTTTTTACTTCAAAAGAAGCTATGTGCAGTGTGCATAGGAATTTGTTCATAGTTTTGTGTTTTTTTTAACTATAGTCCGGCCCTCCAACGGGCCTGAAGGACAGTGAACTGGCCCCTGTTTACAAAGTCTGAGGACCCCTGCATTACACAGATGCAAATCAAAACTACAATACAACTCAAACCTGCAAGAAATGGCCACTAATTAAAAAAAGAGAACTCAACAAATACTGGCAAGTTGTGGGGAGATTGGAACTCTATTTATGTAGATTGCTCGTGGGACTGTGTGCTAGTCTGGGTGGACTAGAGAACAAATTCAGAGACACTCGTGTGTGTCTAAGGAGAGCTGTATAGACAAGAGCAGTGGAACACTGAGGAAACAGCCCAGTCCAGATCAAGTCCATCAGTCCAATATTAGCCCACATGTCCGATACCAATCTATAAAGTCCTCTTCAGACTCACGAAACACATACAATGACATCAAGTGAAGGAAGATCACAGACCGGTGGGTGGAAAGTCTTGTGGAACCGTTGGCAGTGGAAACATCTCAATGCTCGCGTGGGTCTCCACGTGGCTCCTCTAGCTCAGGGCACTAGCGTAGCTCCACGTGTTGTCTCCCAGGGAGTGAGCATGTGCCCCATCTCCAGCAAGCTATTTATCTCCTTAGCCCCTCCAAATGAGGTCATCAAGTTGTGACCTGACAGGCTACCCTCTACCCCACTCACTTATAAGTCTCAAATTGACAAGATTATGTAACTGCCACAGATTGTAAAGTGGCACAACCAGTATGGAAAATGGCATGATGTTTCCTCAGAAAGGTAGAAATCGCTAGGTCAAATGATCCAGCAATCTGACTCCTAAGTATATATGTTAGAGTGCACACTCATGCTCATTGTAGCGTTACACACAACAGCAAAAAAGATGGAACCACCCAAGTGTTGTCCATGTCATCATATGCTGAGTGAAAAAAATCAGTAGCAAAGGGACAATTATTATATACTACTTTAATAAAACGTGAAGAATAGGATTCCTTCTTTTGATGGAAACGGAAGGATGGAGGGGGAAGGCAGGAAGATCACTTACTAGATAGGCACATAATACGAGTCCTGGTGAGGACAAAAGCAATACACAATGCAGGGCAAGTCAGCAGAGCATGACCAATGTGAAGGAAGATACTGAGTGTAATGAAGAGAACTACAGCAAAGGGTATAAAATATATAGGCCCGCAACAGTAACAACAACAGGTAGATAAAGGAAGGAAAGGGTGAATAGGAATATGTGTGTATATGTAAAGGCACAGTTGTATGGGCATTTTTAGACATGCTGCCTGTATCTCCAGGCAGGTAATAATAGAACACATCCCCTACGGGTGTTGAGTCCATTCCAACTCAGAGACCCTTTGAGACAAAGCAGAACTACTTCTGTGTTAGTCTGGATATTTTAGAGTAACAAATCCGCAGAAACTCATATATAAGAGAAAGTTGTACATAAAGGTTAAGTGCACATCAAGAAAACATCCCAACCTAGTGGTGCCCAAGCCCACAAGTCCAAAACTAATTCATTAACCCATATGTCCAACACCAATCCACAAAGTCCTCCTCCACCTCACAAAACACATGCAATGATGCCGACTTCAGGAGGAAAGCTGAGTCAGTGAATGTGTAAGCATCTCAGTGCTGGCAGGAGTCTCCACACGGCTGCTCCAGCACCCAGGGCTGCATGGGGGTTGGTCCATGTGGCTTCTCTTCAGGGATGTCTTGCAGGAAGTGACCCTTGCCAGCTAAAGGAACTGGCTAAGGCAGGTGCACCCTGGTCTGACCATCAGAAAGCAAGAGACCAGAAAAATGGAAAGGCGAGGCTCACTGAGCCATTTATCCCTCCGCCCTTCAATTAACCCCATGTGTTTATTGGCCAGGTTGCCACAATAAACTAACTACCTCAACTTCTGAGTGTGTAAATCTTTACAGAAGCAGAATGTCTTATCTTTCTCCTGCCGAGTGGCTTTTGGGGTCAAACCAACCACCTTTCAGATAGCAGTATGATGCTTCACCCACTGTGCCACTGAGGCTCACTGCTATGGAAACTTCCCAGACATAGCCAAACACCTCAGTGAACTGAGTGCCTGGGTTTGAAGGCTCAGGACCAGAGTCTTGGGGGGACATCTAGGTCAAGTGGCCTAACAAAGTTCATTAAAGATAATGTTCTACATTCCTAGTTCAGTGAGTGTTATCTGGAGTCTTAAAAGCTAAGCTATCTATACCTACTGGTCTCCTACCCTCTGGCAAAGGAGAGTCATGGAAACCAGACTCAAGGAAGCTATCGTCCACAGAACTAGTGGCCCACACGAACCGAGCCTCCTCTAACCTCAGTCCAGAACTACATCGTGCCCAGCTACCACTACCACCACCTGCTCCAACCACAGGCAAACAGAAGGTCCTGGTTAGAATAGGTGAAAAATGTAGAACTCAAATTCATAAAGACCAGACTGACCACTGATAGACTAGAAGAGCTCTTGAGGCTGCTGCCCTAAAAGATTCTTTTAATATGGAATTAAAGTCACTCCCGGAGGTGGCCTTTCAGCAAAATACTAGATTCACATACAAAATGAACAGTAACACTTCAGGTGAGTAATGTGCTCATTCAAACAATCAATTCTGGAGATGAGGCCAAACGGGCAACATTTGCCCAGAAGGCAAGATGAGAAGGAAGGAGAGGCAGGTCAACTGGGCAGATGTCAACAGGAAAGGCAGGGTAGAAACAGAGTATGGACACGTTGCTGGGAGAGCAACCAATCTCAAAGCCCAATCTGTGTATGAATTGCTGAATTAAGAAATTAATTTTCTGTGTAAATGGTACCTGAAACACAAAATGTTCAAATAAAGTAGTAAATAAAGCAATAGCAATAGAACCCCCTCAGGACTAAAAATTCTGCCTGGGTCTCAGATCAGATCTGCTCCATGATGACTCATGGTGGAGATGGTCTCCTGGCCCCCAAGGCTCACCAGCTTAGTCAACTGTCTTTCTGAGCTTTACTCTCCCATTTTCCCTGTCATTGTTCTCAAGATTTTATTCTTTCATTATTTCCTTCAGTTTCTATACCTCAACTTTCCAGTGACTGTTTATTACAGATCAACTAGCATGTTAAGGAAAGCCCCATATTCTGACCTTAAGCTTAATCTAGGAAGCTCAGCTAGTCAGAAACTAGAGCTGGGCATGGGGGCAGGGAATCAGGATCATCCTTAGCACTTCAAGTAGGATCAGGATGTGCTGTTGGCTCAGGGGAGTCCTGGCCATGCCTTATGTTTCCTTTTCCGACACACATTCTTGAGTTCTTTGTAAACGGCACTGGCTGGAGTTGAAGAGACTACAACCAGTGTTGGGTTAGGAGATAATAACCCCCAACATTCACATCAGCGCCTGATTTTGTACCAGACACAACATCCTCAATTCTAGGCAAGCATTCTAAGCTCTTAATCTGGGGTCCACAGATAGGATTCAGATTGCCAACAACCCCAGTATAGACATTATTTCAATGTGTAGGTACATTTTTTCTCCTGGGAAACATACTTCTCTCTGATATGGTTCTAAACCCCCAATGGGTAAAAGAACCTCTACACGAAACTGAAGTCCCCATGAGGTAGTTCCATAATCTGTTGTCAATTTGAGATTTAAAAGTGAAGGGGTAGAGTTTAGCCTGTCAATCAGGTCACAGCTTCATTGCCTCATTTGGCCGGTCCTAAGGAGATAAACAGCTCGTTGGAAGTAGGACACACAAACACACTTCCTCCCTGCGAGACATTACTGAGGACGAGCCTAATGGAGCTACCCGGATGCACCCAGATCCCTGAAATTGGAGGGACCACGTGGACACCCACACCAGTGCTGAAATGCTGCTACTGCCATTGGATTCACAAGACTTTCCATGCACTGGCCCATGAGCTTCCTGCATTCGATGTCATTGCATGGGTTTCCTGAGTCTGAAGAGCAATTTATAGATTGGTATCAGACAATCTATGGGCTAATATTGGACTTGATCTGGACTGGGCTGGGGTGTTCTCTCAATATTCAGTAGCTCTTGTAAATAAAGCTCTTCTTAATATACACATGAGTGTCTATGAATTTATCTAGTCAACCCAGACTAACACACCCCAAATTATAACCCTTTAAAAATGATAGGCTCTATAGGGCATGGTCTTTTCTCTGTTCACTGATGTTATCCTAAATGCCTAGAATAGGTCCTGTACATCAAGATTGATTCTCTCATTCCGTTAACAAATACCTCAAATCCACTTCCTAAAGCAACAGGGTTCTCTCATGTTGAGCACAAGGTTTTCTTCACGGCTAAAGTCATTCTAGAAAAGTGGTCGCTGCACTGCCATTACACTGTCAGACTGTCACACAATCTGGCCAGCCTTGCCTTGCTAAAGAATCCAAGAGTGGGTATGAATCTGGGATCCATCAAATTACCTCAGGAAGTTGCTCCAACTGTACATACAAACATTTCCCCTTCCCCTTGCTAATTCAGTGTGTCTAGGCCAGTTCCCAGGTTAACCTAAGCAGGAGCTGGAGAAGCAACCAAGAGCACACCGACTTCAGCAGGGTCTGGATAAAGCAGCGAGGTGCACAGAGAGCAAATGGCTAGATCTGCGAATTCAGAGAAAATAGGCATTGCAAAGGAAGAATATTTACGACCAACTCTACCTGTCAGTGGAGTCACAAAGGTTGATCAGGAGAGGGAAAGGTAACAGAAAGCCTGCTTAAGTTGTGGGGAGAAAGATGAGGCTTTCTGCTCCTGTAAATAGTTAATAGTCTTGGAAATCCACATGGGCAGTTCTACTATGTTTTATAGTCACAATAAATTGGAATGGACTCTGTGGCAGTGAGTTTGGTTTTTAAAGGAAGGTGGAGACAGAATTTTTACAAAGGGTCAGCCCCAATTCAGTAAAATTTGGCAGTGTTCTCATTCCAAACATGCCCAGCACTTAGGTAATCTCCTCCCTGGGACTCGGAAAAAGAATGTGCAGAATTCAAAACCCATCCTCCCCCACAGGAGGAACTCCTGCTCCTGGGACTAATCCCAATGATCCACCCCGAACTACAAGCTAGAGAGGACTAAACATGGATTCTCGCCTCTGAGTTTTACTCTTGATAACCCCCCTTTCCACACCTATGTAGAACCAAGACTTTGCCACCTTCATTTTGCAAACCAGAACTCCCCGTCCCATCCCCAGCACCACCAACCCCTCCCCGGACTAGAAATATCACCTTCTGGGAAATACTGAGGAAGGGATGCAGAGTCAGCCCCTCCAGCATGCAGTTTTCTTGGACGTACTAGTTTATTGAACTTAGAACATCATGTCCCCAACCAGCTTGGTCTTTCTTCTGTTACAAATCTCAAGTAAACAGATTCTACAGCAGCTACAAGTCTGTTACCAAGGCCACTGTATTGATCGGTATAATTAACATTCACAATTCATCTAGTCCAGCAGGAAACGCCAGTTGGGTGTTTCCTCAGAAAGAAGGAATATTAGGAAGCTTATTTGCTTAGAAGTTTGGGGCTCAGAAGGGAGGCCCTAAAACTCAAGTACTAATTAGATGCATGCTGGCTAGTACTTGATCGCCATCAGGAAACTGAATTAGTTGCCAGAGCAAATGAAACACTTTTGCCACTCTGAAGAAGCATTTCTAGTTCCACAGCAGTAACAATTCTGAAAGTGTCTTTCCTATGACTCCTGCTTAGGTGACGTACTTTATGGAAACAACACATATAACATCCTCAGTGTCAACCAGAGTCTGAGCTCCCGGATAGAACATGCACTGGCCCAGTTCCCAAGAGACTGCTACTCAAAGGCATGCTTCAAAGACAAGGGTACATACAGCTTTTGAGCATCAAGCTCAGCTTTGGCTCCAGAGGTTCTGTAGTCAGGGTTGCAGAATTCAAAGAGCTAGATGGCTGCTCAGCACTGCTGGGCAGAGAAAGCTGTTGGTTGATTTCGTTCAGGGCTCTACTACACATTCCAAAAGAAACTATTCAACTTATTAGTGGTCCCAAACCTCAAGTACCCTGAGAGTCTTCTGGTTCGTTCTTCAATTCAACCCAACTCACTGCCTTTTGAGTTGATTCCAATTCAGGGCCCCTGCAGGACAACGTTGAACTCTCCACAGGGTTTCCAAGGCGGTCAATCTCCATGGATGCAGAAGGCCTCACCTTTTCTCCAGGGGAGTGGCTGGTGAGTTCAAGCCCAATGCTTAAACCACAGTACCACCAGGGTGCCTTCCTTAAATCAAGAGCATCTATAAACCAGAACATCATGTTCAACCTTGGGCAGAATATACTGAGGGCTTAAAATCTGTTTGTTTTGATGGTGGAAAATGTATCCCCATCTTGTAGAAGGGCAGCCCCGAGTTTCCTGTCCAACGACTTGTTTCCATCCTGCTAGCCCCCCAAATTGGAAGCCACATTCAAGTCTCTTCCCTTGGCTTTTATTCTTGACACTATAAGGGGCTCTTATCAGCTGTTGGGAACCCCATTAATTTCTCACCTGCAGTTCTTGATATTCTCTTATCAACCGTGTGGGAGGGATCTATGTTAGCACAACAATCCAGGCTAACCAAAAGGGAGAGTGAGTCAAAGGCACCAAGTCCAACTCATTTTCTCCTAGAAGGCCAAACTCATTTTTTGTCAATGAATATTATTATGTGACACACACTACATAAAATATTTATGTCTAAGAGATGGTCCTTGCCTCCAGTAAATTTGACCTAGAGAAATCAAGTGACCAGTCCTTGAAACAGCTCAGTAAGCATGACACTGAAAAAAAACAAAACAAAACAAAACAAAACTATTTTTTATTCTGTTTAGATTTTCCACTGAAGTATGTGAGCGCCCCATCCTCAACATTCCCATGGAATCAGCTCTGGAGGGCAGTGGGGTGGAGACAGTACAAAAGCCACCCAAAGTGGCTGAAGCGCTGGTTCAGTGTGCTCAAGTCCCTGAGATGAACCCTCACGGCACTTCAGTCTCTTGGGAAATGGGGTGACAGAGAGTACCAATAACCTCAGCTTTGTTCCAAATTGCAAGGACAAACTACAAGCTGGAATCTCCATCTCTTAGCAGTTCTGGGTCTGGAAAGGCAAGAGATATTGTGGATCAGAGGCCTGACCTTCTAAATTATGACTTCTTCACCAGGATGAGTTTCCAGGAGTCCCATCCAAAAATCTTCTGAACATGTATATGATGTTCCTGAAATTTCCTGAGAAAACCACCACGATTTTCATAAAGTAATTTTAAAGGGATTAGGGACTCAAAAGATTAAGAACCATTGTTTTGTAGTCTCTAATTAAACGAATGCCAAGAGCTTTCCCACATATACAGGCAATTGAGAAACCTATTTTAAAAATCTCTGCCTTCCAGATTTGTCTAGGTGTGTTTACTGACCTCCCGATAAAGACGAGGAGTGTGCCATTGGAAAATACATGGTGAGTGGATCTTGTAGGTCTCCAAAAAGAGATCAGTCATGAGAGGGCCAATAGGTTTGTCATTAAGGCCTTTTGGGCAGCAGACAGGACAGAGGTAGTCATTGAGGGAACATGAACAGGTCTGCGTGCTGATTTTCTTGATAGCTTGTTGTTGGTAAATTTTTAGTTTTAGGATCTTGGGACCCTAATGGGAGCAAGTAAAGGTCCAAAAGATTGACTTCAGGTAATAAAGTCATCTCCACTATGCCCATGGCGACCTCAGTGTCTCAGAGGGTCATCTTATTACAATGAGCAAATATTGGAAGAACTGTAGACAAGATCTGGCCATCTATTTCCAGAAATTGGCTAATGAAAACCTACAGCTCAAGCTCAGGTGGTTCCTGGGATGGTGCAAAGCTGACCCGGTTTTGCTCCCCTGCACATGGAGTCCCTGTGTATAGGAAGCCAACTTAATGGCAGCTAGCAGGGCTTCAAACACAAAGCCTGCCAAATCCCGTCACTGGACAATGCACAGGGATATGAAAAGCTTCAATTCAGGAGACCCAAGTGAATACACCATGGTAACAAGCAACTCCTCGAGGCCTCCAGCCACTCCCACATCACTGCACTGTGCATCAGCACTAGTGTATTCTTCTTGGCACCTGGAGCTCTTTTTGGGATCCTAGATACCATCGTGCACACACAGGTTCAGCAGAGGAAAATGGCAACCAGTGAGGCTTGCTCCAGCCAGGTAGTTGCAGTTTGTAAAGAACTAAGCCTGAGGCGGGTCCAAGATGAACAGCATGGACTAGAGAGCAGTTCCAGAACCCATCTATTTAAGACTCGTTCCCATCCCACAGCCGAGTACAGAGTGTTCATTTTAAAAGAAGCTCACTCGCTTGGGCTGGTAGAGGAGATCATGTGGCTGCCCTACAGGTTAATCAAGAGGCACATGAACCGAGGCTTTGGGGCTTCTGCTGCATAAAAGCAGGAGCATACTTGCAACAGGCTTCCCCTCTGTGTGTCTGTCAAACTCCTCTCCCCAATCTCTGTCCTCCGAGCCCACACACTGCTTCTCACCAGTTGGCAGCTCCCCATGCCATGTCCTGCTGCGAGAGTGAGAGCTCTAAGACCCTAGTGGAAGCTGCGAACACGCAGTGCGTTATACAGGGTCTGTGGTTCAGTTGTCAGGCTGCCTTCTTAGAAAACACTGAACAGACATAGGGGCAAAAATGAAACTAGTGAAATAGTCTGAGTCTCAACAAAGAGGGTGCAACCCCCTGGTGCTGTAACTGGGTGGGGGGTAAAGGCCACCCATTTAAGCAGGAGAGAAAACCAGTTACACTTAATTAGGAACAGGCTGTTTCGAGCAGAGAGAAACAGGACCTGGGAGAGGGACTTGGCAGTGCACAGGGATAAGATCTGAAAGGAATTCCCTAAGATAAAAATCACAGCGGAAAAAGAATCCTTGGAATTGTTTCATGTAATCCAAGGATCCTGGAAGTCTGATGCTGTCAGGTAAGTGCTGGACTGTCAGCTACCACGTCCTATAGGGTCACTATGATTAGCATTGACTTGACGGCAGTGAGCTTGGTTTGTTCAAGGGCAAATATGCTATCCTTCATGTACACGGTGAGGGTGCTCTCAACTGTTACACCTAGCATAGGCATTACCTTTTTTTGAAACAAAAGTTTAATACTCAAATTCCTTACACGGAGAAAGGATAGGTATGTTTCTCTTTGCTAACCGGCTCCTTTAAACAGCAGTCCTCAAGGAGGCACTGAAGTTGTTTACGCATCAGTAACTGAGGAAGCAAAGCAAACTCACCAGGAAGAAACTTCCAGGCAACTAGAGGTGTACAAGATTCTAAGCATCAAAATATTCTTTGTCAACATCTTTTAAAGAATATCCCATAAGGATCCATGTTGGATCTAAAGGACCTCTCCCCAGGGGGTAGGGGTGGGGGGGGAAGGTGCACACCTGTGACCCTGGCAGGAAAGAATACAGTCAAATGAACAGATTTTTCTCTCTAAAGTCGGGAGGAACTCAGAACAAAGTAATATGAACACCAGAGTCTAAGTAACCAGATAAACTTTGATAAGAGAGAGATTATCTGTGGAGAAATCTAATCTCTTCTCACTGAATCTGAGATGTACAGGTGTATATGCTAAAAACCGCACTAAGAATTAGCCCTAAGATAACCCCGAGGACAAGAAGGACATTCCAGGTATCACCTGTCAGATTAACATGCAAGCAAATCTACTAGAGCCTCTGTTGGTCAACTTCCTAAATTTCAGCTGCCCCTTAAAATGACTTACAATTACACTTTCCTCAGATAAAGAATATACTATGAGAAAAGAGGTCCGCCTTCTCCTTCCCCCCATTTTGCTGGTGGTAATGGTCGGTCGGCACTACCTACCACGTCACTCAGAGAGTGCTCCCGAATGCTCAAAAGTTCCGAGAAGAGCAAATGTTGTGAGACAGGCCTTCCAGAGTAACATATCTATCTTAGGAGGTTTTGTCAACATGTCAGAGACTTGGGCTTACTTTAATGAAGAAAAGAACTCACAATGTCAACTTTCAAAAGTCCAAGGACAGCCATCACCCCTGCAGCACAAAGTAGCAGAAAGAGGGACAGATATTGTGGTGAGCTGGACAATGTATTTGGTTTGCCTGGCACAGGCCAACACAAAATAAGGACCTCTTCAGGTATGGTACAGTGTACACTCCCTTTTGTACCTCAACCCTGGTAAGAAGATCTGAAACCACCATTGATAGGCATAAACAGCCACCCCTTCTGTTATCAGTTTAGTTGTTAATACCATCCCTTAAAATTTTCCTTTTGAACTTAGTGCCAGGAAAATTGGTTTTCCTGAGTAACTGTATATACATAAGCATGTCTGTTAATGAGAATTTAACTCTATGATTCCCTGTATGCTCTGATTGCTAAGGAAGTTAAAAGCAAGTTAAAAATCCAAGGAAGGTCATCAACCTTCTTAGGCTTCCTACTTGTTCTGGGGGGCAAGGGTTAAAAAAACGTAGAAAATGGCATTAAAATGTAATGGATTTTTCCACAAACTTACTGAATTCTCCTCAATGGCCACACTGAGTTACAGCCAACCATGTTAGTCTGGGCACGTTAGAGAAACAAATCCACAGAAACTCATGTATGAGTTTTACATAAAGGGTAAGTGCACATCAAGAAAAAAATCCCAATCCAGTGCTGCCCAAGTCCACAAGTCCAACATTAACCCATTAACCCATATGTTCAATGCCAATCCACAAAGTTCTGCTCCATCTCACAAAACAGACGCAATGATGCCTGCCGACCTCAGGGGGAAAGCCAAGTCAGTGAACGGGTAAACATTACACAGCTGCTCTAGCACCCAGGGCTGCATCGGGGTAAGTCCATGTGGCTTCTCCTCAAGGATGTCTTGCAGGAAGTGAGCCTTGCCAGCTGAAGCAGGGAACTGGCTAAGGCAGCTGCACCCTGGTCCGACCATCAGAAAGTAAGAGACTGGAGAACTGGAAAGGCAAGGGTCATTTGAGCCATTTATCCCTCCGCCCTTCAATTAACCCCACATGTGTTTATCAGCCAGGTTGGTACAATAAACTACCTACCTCACCACCTTAAATGTGTTTCTTTTTTTTTTGAAAGAGGGAGTATATACATATATACTAGTAGGCTTCTTTTTAAAACATTCTTGCTGTCTTAGCTTTCAAAATGCCCCTATTTTCACTTACTGGATGAGAAAACCCTACGGAAGCAAATCTGCTAAACAGAAGACCTGTTTAGTTGGCTTCTTAAAACCCAAAGCAAGCTCTGAACCAACACAAGAAGCCCTACGGATCTACATAGCACGATGCTAGACTCCAAGGGCATACAAAACCAAGTCATGATTATAGTTGAAAAATCCAGTTATCTCTACTTTTAGCTTATGAGCATCCACACATGCCCAAAGCAAATAAACAAAATTAATAAAAGCTCACCAGAAAACTACTCTGGGATCTGATTCAGGATTATCAAGGTCACCCTGAAGTAACCTATATCCTTTGGTACCAGAATATCAAGGTCACCCTGAAGTAACCTATATCCTTTGGTACCTAATTTCCCAGGGGACTCCAGGCTGGGCATGAGTCAAGGATTTCTTGGCCTGCAGCCAGGCTGGAGCCTTCCTGGGTGAAGGACGGGCAGTGTTTGAGGAGGTCTTTTGCTCCTATCATTCAGCAGTCCCATGACAAACTACTTTCTTCCTTGGATTTTTCCCATGCTCTCTCACCTTATTAACACATGGCAGCAGCACAAAAGTGACTCAAGTCACCTAATGTCCAACTAGGCTGACGTTCTGAAAACAGATTGCCTAGGACTTGCTATATGACCTTGAACTAGTCCTCAACTGACCCATTAAATAAATGCCTTTTCTCATCAGCGAGGCAAGAGTAATTAGTCATTAAGGTACTTTATCACAAGTGCTGTGGGAAACCTCAATAATAAAGCTCAGAAAGAGCAAAATTAACAAGGACATGGGAGTACATTTATCAGCAAACGGAAACTCACAACAGGGTCTTCCCACATTGCTAGCAGGGACTGCTTCATTCTGCTAATGGAATTTGGGTCTCTAAAATCATTAACACTTGGCCTGACAATAATACACATTAGCAAAATTCCTCCTGGGAAGAGGGGAGGGAAAAGGATATTTATTCCTGGTAGGCAGCCATATTGACATCTCAGTTACTTGATAGTCAGGTGGGCAATTAATATTTGAGTACCTTCTATGTGCTAGGAAGAGAGGATACAAGGATAAGCAAGAGTCCTCACCCTTATGGGACCTTATAAACTAGAATTCGAACTTTGTCTCAACACTGGCATTTTCAAGAATAAAAGCTTACTAAAAAAAGGGGGGCGGGGCAACTAAGAAAAGTACTTACTGGTAATACCCTGAAGCAACCAAACAGGAGAGACTGGGCTAATATGGATAAGTATCCAGGGAATTAGGTTATCAGTCAGGGATTTCCCATTCTTCCTTCTAATGCAAAATCTAAATTACTGAGTTATAGCCCCAACAAAGCTAAACTAAGAATACTGAAAATATGGTTAATTAAGACCCTTTAGAACAGTGGTTTTCAACCTTCCTAATGCCACAACCCTTTAACACAGTTCCTCATGTTGTCGTGACCCCCAGACCATAAAACGATTTACCTTGCTACTTCATAACTGTAATTTCACTACTGTTATGAATGGGACAATGCCTGTGAAAGGGTTGTTTGATCCCCAAAGGGGTTGTGACCCACAGGTTGGGAACCGCTGCTTTAGAATGAAGGGGCCTTTCCCCAACCTTTAAAAAACACTGTTAGTAAGAACCCAATACTATCCGCCACCCCCATCCCACCAAAGCCATCCTCTCCCACTTAAGACAGTTTGACGAGCTCCGATGCAAGCCCTTTAAGAACTGTAATGAATCCTGTAAACCCAGCTTTGGCACCAGATCCCATTAAACACTACAGCCAGTCAGAGCTAGCCGTGAAAGTCTGTGTACAGGACGGAAATATTTATCTGGGTTCTAAGAAAGGTCACCTTTCTGCAATAAGTTCTCTCTTGTGAACTGGGTGCCAGGTGTGTAGAAAGTCAAGATGTGGTTGGCAGCACGTGATCGAAAAGCACTAGGGATCCCGGTCCACCACTGGAGGGGCGCTAAGACGGCAAGCTTCCGAAGGCTCCAATTTAATCCTCCCCAACAAGAGAATCAGAAAGGTGCCCTTTGCGTTCAACCCACAGCCCAGGAGACGAACCTTGTTCTGCCTCAGTAAGTGCAGTAAAGAATGAGCAATCGCTCTTTACCACCCACCCGCCAACCCACCCAAGCGCCTTCCTCGAGCGAGCGATGCCTGGCTAAGTGATCTCCTCTATTCACTCGCCTCCTGGATCAACCTGTCCCCATCTATGACAGTGTCTGCTGTCAGCAGCCTCCGAACGGCAATTTCGTACGGATGTCACAGCAACTGGCAGAGCGTAGACGGTGGAAATCAGTTTTCTTTTCATGCTCACGCTGCCCCCGTGCCTTCGCCGGCAGGAAGGAGCAGGCTCCACGCATTCTCCCCTCGGGCCTCCGGCGGTCGCTAGATAAACCGAGCCCTGCTCTCCAAGCTTTGCCAGGAAAGCTCGGCCGGATTTACTCTCTCCACCCGAGGAGAGCTTTTCTGCACCCGGGCCGCCCCCCACCCCCGGGCCCGGTCATCGGAGCGGGCTGAGTTTGTTCAACACCCCACCCCCGCCCGGCTCCGGGGCCCTGCACCCAGCGAAGTCAGTCGAAAACGTAAGGCCTTGCAGGGTTTCCGAAAGATCCTGGAGGCGCAGGGCCGAGGGACAAAGGAAAGCGAGGCCAGGGGCGGCCTTCCCAGCCCCGGTGGGCCTGGGGCCGCTCACGCGTCCCTCCCCGACCCGCTCTGCGCCCCGCAACCACCCTAGGCCCTCGCCCCCAAAGTCCCGAACCAGCCCCGGCCCGGGCTCGCTCGCGCCTCTTCCGCGAGGCCCGGCGGGCCCCCGCCTCCAGCCCGAGTCCCCGCACCTTCTTGGGCGCCTTAGTGACGGTGGCCAGGAAGGAGTACTTCTCGGCGTCCTCGATCTCCTTGGCCTGCTTCAGCTCCTCCCCGACCCCGGGCAGCGGCATCGCGTCAGGCATCGACATCCCCCGGCCGGCCCGGCCCGCGGCTGACCCGCCGCCCCTGCCTCTTTCCCTCACGGGCGTCCGCTCGCTCGCTCGCCCGCCCGCCCGCCCGCCCGCGCGGCGTCCTCCGGCACGCGCTCGCCCTTCCGCCTGCCCGGATCCAAGCCCGGCTGTGTGGGGTTCCGAAGCGCTGGGGCCGACGCCTCGTCAGCCAGGCGGTCCGAAGCAGCGGGACAGCGACGACGGCGGAAGGAGCACCAGAGGCAGCGGCGCGGATCTCCGACCGGCCCGCGCAGCTACCTCCGCCGTACGCAGACACGCACGCCCAGTAAGGGCAGAGGGCGGGGACGCCACGTTAAGTACTGGCAACGCTTGAGGAGGGGTGGGGGAAAGAGGCGGGGAGAAACAGGATCTGGCGTGACGTCATCACGCGGGCCCGAGCTGGGCAGGGCTGTGCGGGCCGCCCTACAGAAGCCACGCCTCCTTCTCTCGCAGCGTTCCTGGGGTGAGTTAGGGTACTTTGTACCGCCAGGTGGCGCCATCAGTCCTGTGAGCGACTCGTGGTCATTGTGAGAACGCCGCCTGATGGAGGGCACTTGGACTGCGGTGCTCCCAGCTCGTCCAGGGAGCAGCCATCAGTTCACAGCTTTACAGCCATCCCTAGGGAACTCCTTGGGCGAGTGACAGTGACGCTCTCTCCCTGTGCCTGCTCTAGGTTCTTTGGACCAGAAGTCCAAGGAACTTTCCCAGGGGAAGTGTTTTGCCTCTTCTGCCCTCCCAGGCGTGGGCAGAGCAAAATGAGAGCCGTTTGCTACCACACAAGCTTTTGTGATCTCTGTGGACAGCACCTCCCCTTGGGCCTTACTTATTTACAAGCCCTTCGGGCTACCTCGTTGGTCTTTGTGCTGACCCTGTTGACCTAGGGGCTGCTGGGTCAGAGGGAGGAAAGCAGGGAGGAGGAGGGGGAAGGCCCATCCTGAAACAGTTTTCCTGTGGATGCCACCCCAGAGCAGGAGGCCCTGCTAGTTCCCAGTGGGCATCCAGGGCACTAAGGAACCATTCACACACACACATTCACTAGCCCCTACATTCTTTTGGGGGGCTATGTGTTGGGGAGGTGGTGGCGAGGAAGGTAAGTTAGCCATGATGTTAAGACCCTGGATGGCTAAGGCCTGGGTGACCCATCGTATGTTTTGCAAGGTTTAACCCAGCTGGAAGGAGGCCTGATGGTGCAGCGGTTTAGTGCTCTCCTGCAAACTGAACATTGGACGCTTTGAACCCACCCCGCACCCAGTGACTGCTTCCGAAAAGATGACAGCTAAGAGAAGTCCATGCGGCATCCCTGCTGCACGTAGGTTCTCTGTGAGTCGGAATCCGCTCCATGCCACCCAGCAAGTCTAGCGGGAGGGGCAGAACCTGTGTGCAACCCAAACGTCCACTGAGGTGGCCTGTCCCTTGAGGTTGGAATGACATTGGCTGGTACTTCCATGTCCTGTGGAAAGTCCGGTATCTTTGATTTATCCAGGGGTAATTAGATGTCCACGGCCGCCTCTGGCCCCAATTTTCTGCCTCATCTGAGGTTTAATTCATGGCTTTGGTCCTGTGACTATTTCTTTAGCGCCTGCTGTCGATTCAAATACAGAGCCCGGCTCCTCCTTCTTGCAAACTCTGCCCGTATCCCAAAATGACCACAAAAATAAGACTGTAACATGTAACAGAGCATTTAATGAAGGTTTGTGGGTCACAGGGGAGCGGTGACATCACCTAGCAAACAGTTTCGAGTCATATTTCTTAAAGGGCTTGAAAAGTTACTTTGGCTGTCTTACCCCCTCGGGCTTCTCACTGGCCACCCCACCCCACCAGGCTCCCTTGGAATCCAGCTCCTCTGTGACTCCCCTGCCCTCCCTCCACCTTACCCTGTCTTCCTCTATGGACTCTGGCCAAGCCAGACCCTTCTCTGTG
Source organism: Tenrec ecaudatus (assembly GCF_050624435.1). Taxonomy (NCBI): domain Eukaryota; kingdom Metazoa; phylum Chordata; class Mammalia; order Afrosoricida; family Tenrecidae; genus Tenrec; species Tenrec ecaudatus. The sequence goes on along the minus strand of NC_134530.1, from coordinate 144,280,053 downwards.
CGGCTGGCCAACTCCCTGCTTCCCGGTCGGTGCCTGTCCCCTAAGTTCTTCCCCAAGTTCACTTTCATCCTGTGGGTTTTTCCAAACTGTTGTTGGAGCCCTGAGATCAGAGCTACTTGCTTGCAGAACAGAGGCAGAGCCCATCAGAACCTTGACTGGAGAAGCAGGAGCTGGAGAGTAGTTTATGAAAGGAGAAGAAGAGACGAGAGAGGAAAAGAAAAAAGAAAGCATAGACACACCTGATGTTTGGTTTTGCTTTTGAAAAATCACATTGCGTTGTCTCCTAGCCCCACTGTGAATTGTAGCTTTCAGACGGTGAGATTCCCGGAGACTGACCTTCAGTCTTTCTTTGTCTCCTCCTGGACCAAGCCCCAGGCTTGCCCTGGCAGCAAGCTCACAGTGTTGCCTGCTACAGCCTGGTGAAGACAGGGCCATGATGAGAGGAGGCAATGCCTGAGCAGTGGAGGAAAAGGAGACCAGCAGGGGAGACTCCACTTACCTGAAAGCGTGGCCTAAAGAGAGGTTTGGTGAGGGCAACCATGGGAACTGAGGGTGCTTACACTGGAAGATGGTCGGGGGAGAGGGCCTACAGTTCATGTCGGGCCTGGTGGGAGAACATTCCTGGAAATCAGACCACTGCAGAGGGCATGGGTATGAGTGTCATGCCCATGTGTGGGCTGAGGGTCAAAGAGCTCACGTGCTCATGAACTGTGCTGACCCAATAGGGGGGAGAACCACTGCATGCTGCCTCTGTACTCCTCAGGTGACCCCTCAGGGTCGGCTTAGAGGCTTGCCTCTAATGGATGCCTGGGGATTTCTTGTCTTCAATCACCCAACCTACCCCCCAGACTCAGTGCCCACCGCTCTCAACAGCACAATTCACATAGAGACGAGCACGCTCTCCAGCAGCCAGTGTTCAAGAAGACCAGGGACCTGTGCTACGTGTGGCCAGCGGACGGCTCCAGCAGGCCTGGAGACCAGAGGAGACCCTGATGTAGAGAGAGGGAAATGGAGTGAGCAGACAGGTGATACAGGAGCTACTGTTACCAGAAGTATAGTGGCCCTGGGTACCAGATATGGGTTTGTTTGGGTTCATTAAAGGCGCTCTCCTGGCTACCCCCAAACGCACCCTCCGCATGGACTCTTGTAATCTTGAGTTCATAAAATAGCTGGTGCACGCTGAAGAGGCCTGGGAGTGGCCCACAGGTCGGGATTACAGAGACAGCAGCGATGAGGGCGCTGGTCTTGCCCTGCGGATGGGGAGTAGGGCATGGTCTCAGAAGACTTCAGAAAGGGAGATGCTACTCGAACTAACTTTTTTTTTAAGGGGAAGAAGAAAAAAAGGGTTTTTGGGGTAAAAAAACCTTTCTTGTGCATTAGTGAAGGTTTCCAGAGGTGACCATCAGTTTCACTCCTTCAGTGTCCTGTCATATGTCCCACGCCCTCCACGCCCTCCACGCCCTCCCTGTGATTCCTGTCTCCACCCCTTCCTTCCTCACCCTCTGCCCTGGGTAAACACTGCCCTTTGGATCTCTAGTGGTTGATTATTCTGACACAGGTCGGCTGGGCAGAGGCGGCCCGGTGGGCTCAGCCCAGACGCGGAGGGTGACTATGGTGGTAGTAGTGGCACCAGGCTCCGTGCTAGGGCATGGGAGCAGGTGTGGATGGAGGGGTTGCCGAGACAAGGACTTAGCATTGGCCGCATCTGCAGAGAGCACTCTCCCCCAGTCCCTCCCTTGCTGGAATGCTTCTCCCCCACCCCACCCACCCCACCCCCAGTTCTAGGGGGCTGGCTCTTTGCACACCTGGGCTGGGCCTCCCACCAGAGACTGGGCTCTCCCCGCAGGCTCCCTGCCTCCTGCAGCTCAGGCCTCACTTCTGCTCCTGGGAATGTGGAACGCTCTGACAGGGCCACTAGGCTGCTCCCTGGTACGGAAGTGAGCGCCTGCAGATGGATCCCAGTGCAGGGAGATTAGAGAGCTACCACACGGCAGGGGTTAGCTTCCCAGGTTTCCCCCTCCCCTGTAAACTGCACTGATCATTACTCCGACCATAATAGCAGAAGAGGAGGCCGCGGGGACGAGCTGACTGTGGGGGAAGTGACAGGAAATCTTGGGCGGCCTGGCTGCCGTCCAGTTCACGGCGAGGCCGGGCGACCCCGTGCGTTGCAGAGCAGAACTGCACCTTAGGGCTCTCGGGGCACAGATCTCCACAGCTGCCGGGAGTCCGTCACACACGGCTTGCGCCGCTGAAGGCTCTTTGGGCGCTAAACATCTCACTACCCTTGAGTCTATTTGAACTTGTCACGACCCGCTAGGGCAGAGTGGAACTGCTGCACCGGGGTCCCAGGCTGTGGTTTCTACGGGGTTTGGTGCCAAAGTTTTCTCCTTCGAAGGAAGGTTCCGTGAGGCCAAACGTGACCCAGCAAACAGCTCGTCCTATTATGCACCGGGACTGCGTCAGCACAGAGGCTTCGAACCGCCAACCTTTTGGTTAGTGGCTGATCATGCAACCACCACGCCACCAGGGCTCCCTGCATCAAGTCCCTTCCGACTGAGAGGGACTCTGCGCAGGGTTTCCGAGACGGCAAATCTTCATGGCCTCATCTTTCTCCCGTGGAGCCACTGGTGGGTTTGAACTGCCAACCACCGCTTGTGGGATAAGGCAGAGCTGAGGCACGGCGACTCAAAAGCAGCACTCAGTGCTGCAACGAGTCACCCAGCGCAGCACGCGGGAGCTCAGGCTCGGGGCCATGGAGTTGATGTGGCCGGCTCAGAGCGTCCCTAACTGCCCCTGTGGGTTTCCGTTTCTGAGACTGTAATGCTTTACTGGAATAGAAAGCCCCCTTTCTCAGGAAGAGGAGCTGATGGTTTTGAACTGCTGACCTTGTGGCTAGCAGTTTCACGTGTGACAACTGTGTCATCAAGGCTTCTTTTAGGGCACAGTGGCCCAGAGCTCCTGCAGGGGCCAACCCCTTAATGGTGGTTCTGACCCTGAACCCCTCTGTCACACGGCTGACATTGTGATCTACGTGAAGGGCACCTGCCCAGCTGGCCCTGCCCCCTCCAGCTTTCTGCTGTGCTAGCCCTTCTGAGGAGCATTCCTCCCCTTCCCCCATTTGACTCCTCCTCCTCTGCTGGGTAGGGTCAGACTCATTATTTTGAATGTTGTCTTTATAGGGCAAAAACAAAACAACAAGAACACAACCAACCATCCCGTCACCATGCTAAGTTCACTTCTGATTCTCAGTCTGGCAGCTCGTTCTTGCATACCTTCGGAGGGACATGCCAACGGCGCTCAGCTATGATGACATTTCATTTCAAAAGCACCTTACCATGAGCCAAGATGGCCCTCATACTTGTCATCCTCCGTGCTTCTCAGGTGTGTCAGCACACCGACAGGTGAGCTTGTCTGCTGCTTCCAGCTTGGCACCACATAAACCGAGTGTGTGTGTCGGGGTAGGGATGACTTCCCAGCAGCCCAGGCAAGGCTGGACCATAGCATCAGCTCTTGCCAGGAGAGAACGCAAATATATATTCAGTGGGGCCAACTTCCCCAGCTGTAAACAGAGACGGGGACGGGGGACCCAGAGGTCCAGTGTCCAGAGCTCGTGATGGGTGAGTCATGCATGGGGAGGCAGCCTGGGGTGGAAGGGATCAGGGGAGGTGAGCGAGGAGACGTGGGTGTACGTCTTTTCTCTGCTGCCAACTTGACCACTGGGTTCCTGGGTCTGCGTGGACCTCAATTTTCCTCATGCAAAACAGGCTTCTAGTTTTCCATCTGAGGCTTGTGACGATCTAATCCAACAAGATTCTAAACACAAAAGAGCTTTGAATACGTTGCAAATCTTATGCAAAAGTGAGTTGCTGAGCTGTGGGTCCAGGCTACAGCTCCCGGGTGGGGGTGGGGTGGGTTTGGCCTTCTCGGAGTGCCGGCTTCCTGGAAGGACCAGCGTGCGCTGCAGGGGGGACACGCTGCAGGAAAGGGTGGTCATAGCTGGTGCTGAGTGCTTGTTTGCTCTTGATGGAGCTTCCCCGAATCGTCCCGCCATGAGCCAATGCCACTGCCCTGGCCCCGCCTAGCCCCACCATCTGGCTCCTGTGTGTCCAGCAGGCCCCCAGAATGTCCTTGGATGCCTTTTCCTCGGTTGGAGCAGGGTCCCTGATGTCTCTTTCTTCAGTTCTCAAAGCTGCCGCCCATGAACGTGGAGGCTGAGGAGGCATCAGTCATTGTAAACAATGTCCCAGGAATCTATTTGGATGACTCTCTGAGCTACTCTGTGTACTTCTCCGCGCCTATGATTGTGTGCGAGAGTTGGCCCCAAAAGAGCAGCCTCCAGAAATGGTGAAACTGGCTTTAGACTTCAGGAGAGGGCTAGGCCTCTGCCTGGTCAGTGCTCTCTGCGAGACCTCCGTCCAGCAAGTAAAACAGACACCCGTTCCTGTCCTCAAGGGGCCTATGAGCCATAGCAGGCCCTTGTCAGAAAGTCTGCACCCCCCAAGGCCATCTCTGCACTCTCCAGAGTGCCCCACGCTGGGACATCCCTCTTGGGAGTCAATGTCATGCCATGCTTTCCCTACCCAAGACCCCCCACAGTGGGGAGGGGGAGGAGGGCACAGAGAGACTAGTTCACCCTTGGGGCTGCTCTGAGCCTGGTTGAAGCTTCTGGAACACAGTCCCTGCCCCAGCCAGATAGCGTCTCCCGTGACAGCTTGGCGTGGGCCCGCTGGTGAACAGACCTGTTTGCCTGCTCAGCTCCCGGAATCATGACTGTCCTCTCACGGCCCCTCCCCGCAGCCCTGCCTGCCACCTGCACCTAGGACACAGGGACAGCCTGCTCTTTGCCTGGAACGGCAAGAGCTGAATGGTGTTGGCCAGCCTGGTACCCACGCCCTGCCTGCTGGGGGCTAGCAGAGAGGCTTGCCTCTTCAGCAAGGGCATGGGGTCTGAGGGGAATGCCACAGGCAGAGTCTGCCCCTTTTGCCCTGCCCTGAGGCTAATTGGTGGGCGTCCCAGCGGGGAGTGAGCGGTGGTGTGGAGGCTGCTGCTGGGCGGGAGCCTGCCTTGCTCGCCCTCTCTGGTGTGCAGGGCGGGCCCCATTGCATCACCCTTGGAGCCTCCGCTCTGGCTTTGCGGCCAGCTGGGCCCCTGGAGGACAGACTCTCCCTGGTTTTCAACAAACCTTAACCATTTCATCCTCCTGGCCCTCCCCGTGGGGGTACCTGGGTTATCACCCATCGCTGTGTTGGCTCATGTGGGCGGCCTCCGTCCAGCTCCCTCCTACCTTGGGGCTCTGCCTGGCCAGCCATCTGAGAGTAGAAGACTCCACCAAGACGATACCAACCCGTCTCATCCCCCTGCCCCGGAAAAGAGTTAACCATCCACACCCGCGCCCCCACCTTCCGCATTTGTCCCATTCTGCAGCGGTGAGGAAAGTGCTCCCAGCCTCCGACATGAGCTCATGGCCTTCCATGCTGCAAACAGCCCGGGCAAAGGGTCAGCACCACTCTCGAGACCAGGAGTGTGAAATGGGGCGCAGGCCGCACACCCTGCTTCCCCCAGTCCTTCTGACCGCTTCCCACAGACTTGCTCTTGCCTCTGCTCCTCTACATCGGGGTTCCGGAGCGAGGTGGACAGGGTGTGAGCACTGGGAACCAAGGTTCTGATTGAAGAGCGTCCCAGACACACAGCATCTTCCTCTCCTGTCCAGGCTGGCTGAGGCGGTGTCAAGGGATGAGCAGGCATTCCAGCCCATGAAGCCACAGCCAAATTCCCACTCAGGACGTTTTGTCTTCAAGTCCCCCAGGTCCCCGCCTCACCCTGCCCGTCCCAGAGCCCGAAATAGCCTGTGGCTTCATCGAAGGCAAGGCCCAGGTCCCAATTTTAGTCCCACAGACATTGGGTGGCCTGTGACTTGCAGGCGCCTGGGCTGGGCCCCGCGGGGAACATGGAGAGGAATGAGGACCAGCCCCTGCCTCAGGGGGCATGTGGCAAGTGCTCAGATGACGGACACCAAAGGCCACACAGAAAGAAGGAGGGTCCCACCAAGGACACGGACGGCCTTGTGACAGAGAGCGGTTTCTGTTGTCCCTTAAAGGATGAGCCAAACTTCCCCTGCCATCGGTTCGATCCTGACACCGACTCATAATGACCCCATGGAGCAGCGGAGTTGGAATGGTCCCTGGGAGTTTCCGAGACGGTAATTCTCTATCAGGCGGTTGTGCACCGCCGACCTCCTGGTGGTTGAGAGTCCAGCGTGTCACCACTATGCCCGAGCTCCTTTTAAGGATGAGGAGGATTTCAGTCGGCAGAAAAGAGGACACTCGTCCTAGGTAGAGGGAACATCTAATTGCAGAGGAGGTGGAACCTGGGGCATGCCTCTGGTTTGACCAGAGCATCTGGGAGAAGCTGGATTCGCTTCAGGTTGCCATGAGCTGGTGCTTAAACTGCCGATGCACTCCAGATGATGGGCTCGCGCCCCCAAGTGGTAAAGACCCAATGACTCGACCCTTCCTCATCAGGAAGTAGAGGCGCAGAAATTTACAAAGCTCGTTAGGAAGACAAAATGATACCAGTCTCCCACCTTTGTCTTGGCCCAGTAATCAAAACCAACCAACCAACCAACAAAACCAAAAAACTAAGCCCATTGAGTTGATTTCAACTCCTGGGGCCCTCTAGGACAGAGTACAAGGGCTCTTAGAGCCTATAGGTTTCCAAGACTGTGCATCTTTACTGAAGTCCATTGGCACATCTTTTTCTCTTAGAGAAGCTAGCAGATTTGAACCTGCGACCTTTCAGTTCTCCGCTGAGTACTTAACCTAAGTGCTTCTCTTCAGAACTTCTCTTGACCCAGCACTGGACTCTTACGCCAAGGGGCTTATGGAGGAACAGACTGAGCCTGCAATTTTGCCACTCTCAAGGGGGCCAAAAAGACACCTGAAGTGATCAGTCAGTGACCATGAAGGGCCATATTGGGCTGCAGGAAAGGTTTTTATGGCATGGTCCTTAAGTGTGGAGTGACACGCAATGGGAGAAGAATGATGGTACTTCTTCAGTTTTCCAAATCTATTTAAATCTGGCCCACCCACAGTTGGTGGAAAGTCTGATACTATGAACGCTTCCTCCCTGGGCTCACCGGCGTTCACAACAATCAAGACAACGCAAAAGCAAGCAAGCAAGCGGGCGGGTCCTCAGAAACTTGCTCCTTGAGCTATGCAGGGAGTGTGACCCCCTCGCTGCGGCACGGCTTCTCCAGGAGGCTGGGAAGTCCCAGGGGTTCTTCTAATATCTTCACCAGATTTTGTCATCCCAGGGGTTGGGGGGCTGGGCGGCACTGCAGGACTGTTCTAGTTGGGTGTCAACTTCCATTGCTTGTGAATACCTTCTTCCTAGGTGCTGCCGCCTCTGCCCGCAGGTAAGGGTCCCCCCTCCCCTCCACCACCTCCCTGACCTCCAGGACTCTAAGTCCCAGCTAACCTCCTGGGAGGATGTGGGGAGAAATGGTTTACATTCTTTTCTGAAGACCCAACAGCCAAGACAAACACAAACACACATACACACACACACACACACACACGGCTGATTTCTCAATCAGGTTATTTTGCCACATTAAACACTCAATTAATCACCCTGCTACCCTGTCAGTATCAAAGGAAAGTGCAATAGACAGCCATGAAACATATGGGACCAAACCCCTTCTGCTGAGTTAATTCTGACTGCGCACTGAGCTCCAGCCCCGGCTGCCCATCGAGTGTCATCCCTCAATTATGGGCAACTCTATGGGGCAGAGTCAAAGCCCCGGTAGGGTTCCCAAGGCAGCAATCTGTATGGAGGCAGAGTGCCACATCTTCCCCCAAAGCACTTGGTGAGTCTGAACCGTGGACCTTTTGGTTATTAACAGCCAAGCATTTTAACTACAGTGCCACCAGGGCGTGGGAAACCCACCTCCACTGAGTTGCTTCTGAGTCCTCGCAAACCCGTGTAGGGTTTCTGAGACGGTCAGTCTTTATAGGAGCAGGCGGCCTCGTCTTTCTCCTGCCGAGGTGCTGAGGGGCTTGAAATACCAACCTTGCAGTTCGAAGTTCAACACCTAACCCATAGTGCCCCCAGGCTCCTAAATTACGGTACTCCAAAAAACTCACTGCCATCAAGTCGATTCCAACGCATGGTGACCCTATAGGACAGGTAGAACAGCCCGGTGGGTTTCCCACACTGACTGTGCAGGAGCACAAAGCCCCCTGGTGCTCCCCCAGCGTCGCTGCTAACTTTGAACTACCGGCCTTGCAGTTACCACCCCACCGCATGACCACCACACCCCAAAACTGTTGCCTGAAAATAATCTCCACACCTTAAACCAAAAATATCCCCTAAAATCTTCTTCAAACCAAACTATCAGTTAACTGTTGTGAATCGTCAAGACAGACAGGCTTCATACAATCCACCTTCTCGGGGATTTGCTCAACACAGAGCTTGACCGTGTATGGTAAGAGGAGCTTGACCGTGTATGGTAAGAGGATACAGCCCCTTTAAACCCCACAGTATGCCCTTTCTTTCTTTTTTTAAAAAAAATCATTTTATTGGGGGCACATACAACTCTTATCACAATCCATACATACATCAATTATATATTTGTACATTCATTACCCTCTTCTTTCTCAAAACATTTGCTCTCCACATAAGCCCCTGGCATTAGCTCCTCGTTTTTGCTCCTGCCTCTCCGCTGCCCTCTCCCTCCTAAACCCTTGATAACTTATAAATTATTATTTTGTCATATCTTACACGTTCCAACGTCTCCCTCCATCCACTTTTCTGTTGTCCATCCCCCAGGGCGGAGGTTAAATGTAGATCCTTATAATCAGTTCCCCCTCTCTATCCCACCCTCCCTCGACCCTTCCGGTATTGCCACTCTTACCACTGGTACTGACGGGATCATCTGTCCTGGATTCCCTGTGTTTCCAGTTCCCATCTGTACTAGTGTGCATACTCTGGTCTAGCCAGATTTGTAAAATGGAATTGGGATCATGATGGTGGGAGGGTAAGCATTTAGGAACTAGAGGAAAGTTGTATGTTTCATCTTTGCTACACTGCACCCTGACTGGCTCATCTTCTCTCTGCGACCCTTCTATAAGGGGATGTCCAGTTGCCTACAGATGGGCTTTGGGTCCCCACTCCGCACTCCCCCTCATTCACAATGATATGATTTTTTGTTCTTTGATGCCTGATACCTCATCCCTTTGACACCTCGTGATCACACAGGCTGGTGTGCTTCTTCCATGTGGGCTTTGTTGCTTCTGAGCTAGATGGTCGCTTGTTTACCTTCAAGTCTTTAAGACCCTAGATGCTATATCTTTTGATAGCCGGACTCCATAAGCTTTCTTCACCACATTTGCTTATGCACCCGCTTTGTCTTCAGCAATTGTATCTGGGAGGTGAGCACAGAATGAAAAGATTTTTTGTTCTTTGATGCCTGATAACTGATCCCTTCAGCACCTCGTGATCACACAGGCTGGTGTGCTTCTCCCATGTGGGCTTTGTTGCTTCTGAGTGAGATGGCAACTTGTTTACCTTCAAGTCTTTAAGACCCTAGATGCTATATCTTTTGATAGCCGGACTCCATAAGCTTTCTTCACCACATTTGCTTATGCACCCGCTTTGTCTTCAGCAATTGTGTCAGGAAGGTGAGCATCATGGAATGCCGGTTTAATAGAACAAAGTGTTCTTGCATTGAGGGTGTACTTGAGTGGAGGCCCAATGTCCATCTGATACCTCAATACTAAACCTATAAATATATGCACATAGATCTATTTCCCCATCCTCATATATAAATATATTTACTTATGTACATGCATTTATTTATCTATTTATTTATCTATTTATTTATTTATTTATAAATGGCCTTTACCTCCTAGCTCTTTCCTCTATTTCCTTTTACTTTCCTCTTGTCCCACTATCATGCTGTCTTCATTTGGGTTTCACTAATTCCTCTCAGTTACATTACCCTTGATCACTCCCTACCAGGCCTCCCACACCCTCCTCATTGCCAATTTGGATCATTTGTTTTTCCCTTGTCCCTGGGTTTGTTAACACTACTTCCTTTCCCCCCACCTCCCCCTCTCCCATGTGCCCCCGGAACTGTCGGTCCCATTGTTTTCTCCTCCAGATAGTTCATCCAGCCTATCTTATTTAGACAGACCTGCGGAGATAATGACATGCACAAAAACAAGACAGAGCAAAACCCAGCAACATATAAAACAAAACAAGAACAACAAAAAAGAAAAGCTTGTCGTTAGTTCAAGGCCTTTAGGAGTGTTTTCCAGTCGAGTCTTTTGGGGTGCCATGCCTTGGCCCCTAAGTCTATTTTTGGTATCTCCTGGGGACTTTGTTGCTCTGTTCTCCTGGCTGTTCTGTTGCACACCCTTAGTGTTTTGCCTCGATGTGGGATCAGATTGGGCACAATTCCCACACTGTGTCTCCTGTGTTGTCCCCTGTAGGGTTATGGGTCAGTGAGGGATGTTGTGTCCCATAGTGGGGCCAGCCCTATGGTCCTCTCTGTGGATTGGCTGCTCTGAGAGGGAATATTGTTGTCAAGGCTTGGTGGGCCAAGATGTGCTATGCTCTCTCTCCCTCCCTCTTCATTTGCTCCCATGTGCTCTGATCAGACCTGTCCCTCTCCCTGAGCTGCAGCTTCAGTGCTGTCCTCTGAAATAAATTCTTCTGGAGGGAGGGGCAGCTCTTCACATAGTTGGGGCTGGCCCCTCAGACCTCTCTAGCAGTATGCCCTTTCTGTCCACTCAACGGCCTCTTGATTGAGGGGTAGGTTCTGAATGAGCACATTAAGTGTTTTGAAGTGTCTGACTTTACGCTCTTTAAGATCTCTGTGGGATCACATACCAGTGACTCTGGAGATTCAATAGATTCAATAGGAGAGTCAATGGATTCCATTGAGAGACAGTGAGATTGGGTTAACGAGAAAAGGGGGCTGAGCTTCATGGCACAACTCGAGTAATGCGGTCACAGCCATGCATTAGACAGGTAGACATTGTTGAGTTGGTGCGTGTTCTGTTGTGTCTATTTTCAAAAGCATTAAAAATATGGCACAGGAAATAATGACTAAATGTATATTTAGAAGAACAAACATGTTTACCTTGGAAGAAGATGGAGCACAATACTCTCTAGAGGCAAAGACAGTGAGACTCTTTCTCACGTGCTTCCGGCACGTTTGCAGCAGGGATCCCTGTCTGCAGAAAGACGTCCTGCTCGGCGAAGGTGAGTATCGGAGGAAGAGAAGACCCTCCATGAGGGGTGGGCACAGCGGCTGCAACAAGGAGCTCGGACGTGGCAGTCGTCGTGAGGATGGCGCAGGACGGGGGGAGGTTCGTTCTGGTTTATGGAGACCAGGTCTCTATGTGTCAGACCCGACCCCAGGGCACCCGGTGACAAGAAGAAGTAGAGGAGGCTGAGCCTGTCCTCACATGCGCGGGCTGATTCCAAACAAACGGGGTCCCGACAGTTTTCTACAATTAGTTGATGACTTCAGAGACGTTCTCTCTGCGATACAGCTGTCTTAGACTCTTTAGACCAGTGGTTCTCAACCTTCCTAATGCCGTGACCCCTTAATACAGTTCTTTGTGCTGTGGTGACCCCCCAACCATAAAATTATTTTCGTTGCTACTGCATAATTGTCATTTTGCTACTGTTATGACTCGTCATATCTGACATGCAGGATGTATTTTCATAGTTAAAACTTGAACATAATTAAAGCATTGTGATTAATCACAAAACAATATATAATTATATATTGTGAAATATTTGTTTCTAATGACAAATAAATGAAATTTTGTCTTGAAGCATGGTGTAGCATGGGTAACAGTCTCCACGCAGGGTACTCGTAGGTGGGTGTATCTGCATGTGGACGGACCTGCCTGGAGATGGATAGAGGAGCAGTGCCTTGGTTCCTAAGACCATTGGAAATCTGTGTCTTCTGACGGTCTTAGGCGACCCATGTGAAACGGTTGTTCGACCCCCAAAGGGGTCTCGACCCACAGGTTGAGAACTGCTGCTTTAGACTTTTCACAAAAACAAAACAAGGTCCATTCAAAAGAGTGGCTTCTGAGGGGGAATCTCCGAATGTTGAATTCAAGACACCGAGGTTGTCTCAGAAGATTACGCTGTTACCGTTGTCAGGGGATACCGAGTCGGTCCCACCCCTGGCAACCCCGTGTACAACAGGAGGGAACAGCACCCGTCCGAGCCCACTCACAATCATGCTTACAGCAGTCCATCTTGTTGAGGGCTTCCTCTTTTTCTGTGCCCTCTGCTTTACCAAGCTTGATGTCCTTCTCCAGGGACTGGTCTCTCTGAAGGAGCCCTGGTGGTGGCATGCTTGTGTGTTGGGTGGCTACCAGTCAAGTTAGCAGTTTGAAACTATCAGCAGCTCTGTGGGTGAAAGGCAAGGCTTTCTACTCCCATCGAGAGTTCCAGCCTCAGACACCCACAGGTGGTTCTGCCCTGTCCTATCGAGTTGCTAAGAGTCGGGATTGACTAAAGGGCAGTCAGGAGTTAGGTCTCTTGGTTTCTTGCTATTAGAAGCCATCCAGTCAGTTCTGCCCCATAACGACCCCATGCACAACAGACGGAAACACTTCTAGGACCTACACCATCCTCACACTTGTTCCTGTGCCTGAGCCCATTGATGCGGCCACCGTGTCCATCCATCTCCTCGAGGGCCTCTTTTTCGCTGCCTTTCTACTTTCCCAGACCTGATGCCCTTCTCCAGGGACTGGTCTCAACTGACACCGTGTCCAAAGTATGCAAGACGAAGTCGTGATCACCATCTTTGCTTCTAAGGAACATTCTGGCTGTAATTCTTCCAAGACAGATTGATCTGTCCTTTAGAATATTGAAAGAATACTTGCAAAAATTATTCTCCAGCTCCACAATTCAAATGCATCAGTTCTTCTTTGGTTTTCCTTATTCCATGTCCAACTTTCACAGGCATGTGAGGTGATTAAAAATATCATGGCTTGGGTCAATTGTACCCTGGTCCTCAGAGCAACACCCGTGCTTTTCAACACTCTACAGAGGTCTGTGCAGCAGGTTCACCTAATGCAACTCCTCTTTTGATTTCCGGACTGCTGCTTCCATGAGCATTGATTGAGGAGCCAAGAAGACCAAATCCTTGGCAACTTCCATCTTTTCCCCATTTATCATGATGTTACCTATTGATCCAGGTGTGAGGATTTTGGTCTTCCTTACATTGAGTTGTAATCCATACTGAAAGCTACAATCCTCTCAATGCAAGAACACTTTGTTTTATTAAACTGGCATTCCATGATGCTCACCTTCCCGAAATGGTCGCTGAAGACAAAGCGGGTGCATAAGCAAATGTGAAGAAAGCTGATGGTGCCCGGTTACCAAAAGATATAGCATCTGGGGTCTTAAAGGCTTGAAGATAAATAAGCGGCCATCTAGCTGAGAAGTACAAAGTCCACAAGGAAGAAGCACATCAGCCTGTGTGATCAGGAGGTGTCTATAGGATCAGGTATCAGGTCTAACAAACAAAAAATCATATTTTGTGAATGAGGGGGAGTGTACAGTGGAGACCCAAAGCCCATCTGTAGGCAACTAGACATCCCCTTACAGAAGGGTCACAAGGAAGAGATGAGCTAGTCAGGGTGCAGTGTAGCAACGATGAAACATACAACTTTCCTCTAGTTCTTTAATGTCCCCCCACTATCATGATCCCAGTTCTACCTTACAAATCCAGCTAGACAAGAGCATGTACACTGGTATAAATCAGAGCTGGAAACACAGGGAATCCAGGACAGATAAATCTCTCAGGACCAATAATGAGACTAGAGATACCAGGAGAGTAAGGGGAAGGTGGGAGGGAGGGAGAAAGGGGAAACAATCCCAATGATCTACATAGAATCCCCTCCCTGGGGGACAGACAACAGAAAAGTGGGTGAAGGGAGACATCAGACAGTGTAAGACATGGAAAATAATAATAATTTATAAATTATCAAGGTTCATGAGAGAGGGAGGGAGGGAGGAGGGAGGGGGAAAAGGAGCTGATACCAAGGGCTCAAGTAGAAAGAAAATGTTTTGAGAATGATGATGGCAACAAATGTGCTTGACACAATGTATGTATGTATGTATGTATTGTGATAAGAGTTGTATGAGCCCCCAATAAAATGATTTATATATATGTATATATATATTTATATCTACAGTGGTTTCAACAAGCAAGGTACGTCATCTGCATTTGCAGGTTGTTAATAAACCTTCCTCCAATCCTGATGCAACTTTCTTCTTCATATAATCCCATTTCTCTGATTGTTTGCTTAGCATACAGATTGAATAAGTATGGTGAGATGATGCAACCTTGTTACACACCTTTCCTGATTTTAGTATGTACTAACCATACAGTATTTCCCTTGTTCTGTTCCCACAGCTGGCTCTTAATTCATGTACAAGTTCCACATGCGCACAACAAAGTGTTTTGAAATTCACATTTTTCTCAAAGTTATTCATAGTTTACATGGACCACACAAAGTCTAATGCCTTGCCATAATCAATAAAACACAAGTAAACATTTTTCTGATAAACATTTTCTTGCTTTCAGCCAAGATCCATCTGACATCAGCAATGTTATCCCTTGTTCCATGTGTTCTTCTGAACCTGGCCTGAACTTCTGGCAGCTCCCTGTTAATGTACTGCTGCAACCTTTGTTGGATGATCTTCAGCAACTTTTTACTTGCATGCAAAATCAATAATACTATTCTATAATTTGAGCATTCTATTGGGTCACTTTTTTGTTGTTGAATGGATACAATATGGATCTCTTCCAGTCAGTTGGCCAAGTAGCTGTCTTCCAGATTTCCTGGCAGGGAAGAGCGAGTGCTCCAGTGCCTCATCAGCTTGTTGAAACATTCCAGTTGGTTTTCCATCAATTCCTGGAGCCTTGTTTTTTGGCTAATGCTTTCAGCGCAGCTTGAACTTCTTCCTTCAGCACCATTGGTGCTTGCTCATAGGCTACCTCCTAAAATAGTGGGATGTCCACCAGTTCTTTTTGGTGCTGTGACTCCGTGTATTTGTTCTATTTTAATTTGCTGCTCCTGCATCATTCAATGTTTGCCCATAGGATCTTTCAATAGTTCAGCTCAAGGCGTGGGTTTCTCTTGAGTTGTTTCAGTTTAAGAGATGCTGAGTGTGTTCTTCACTTTTGGTTTGCTAGCTCTCGGTCTTTGCGCACTTCATCACAATATTTTACTTTGTCTTCTTGAGCTGCCCTTTGCAATCGTCTATTCGGCTCTTTGACCTCATCTTTTGTCCATGGCTTTAGCTACTCTGATTAAGAGCAGCTTCAGAGTCTCTTCTGGTATCGACTTTGATCTTTCTTTCTTTCCTGTCTTTTGAATGACCTTTGGCTTTCCTCATGAATGAGGTTCTTGATGTCCTCCCACAGCTCCTCAGATATCACGTCCTTAGTGTTCAATGTGTCAGGTCTATTCTTGAGAAGTTCTTGAAATTCAGGTGGGGTAGACTCCAGGTTGTATTTGGACTCTCATAGATTTGTTTTAATTTTCTTCAGCTTCAACCTGAACTTACATATGAGTAATTGATTTTCTGTTCCATATTCAGCCTCTGGTCTGGTTTTAGCTGCCGGTATTGAGCTGCTCCATCGTCTTCCAATTGATTTTTGTGTATTCCATCTGGAGAAGTCCACGTGTATAGTTGCCTTTTGTGTTACCGAACAAAGGTGCTTGCTATGAACAAGTTGTTGGTCTTGTTTATAACAGACATCTCTCTTGATAGCATGTCCAAAATATAGGAGGCAAAGGATCTCTAATCTTGCCTTTAAGGTGTAGTCTAGCTGTCCTTCTTCGAAACCAGATCTGTTTGTTCTTTTGGCAGGCTGTGGAACTTTCAGTCCTCTCCTTCAGCACCAGAAAGCAAATGCATCGCTTCTTTGTCGGACTTCCTTACTCGGGGTTCAACTTTCCCAAACATATGAGGTGATTGAAAATACCTTGCCTTGGCTCAGATGCATCTTAGTCCCCAAAGTACCATCCTTGCCTTTCAACACTTCACAGAGGCCCTGTCTGTGCAGCAGCTTTGCCCCCTGCAGTGCCTTGTCAGACCTCTTGGCCGCTGCTTCCATGAGCATTGATTCTGGATCTAAGCAAGGTGAAATCCTTGACAACTTCAATCTTTTCTCTGTTTATCATGCTGTTACCTGCTGGCCCAGTTGTGGGAATTTTTGAGGATTGTTCAATAATGGTTGCAGCAGTACATTGACAGGGAGGTGCCCGAAATTCAGGCTAGACACAGAAGAGGACATGGAACAAGTGATGTCATTGCTGATGTCAGATGGATCTTGGCTGAAAGCAGAGAACACCGCAAAGATGTTTACTTGTGTTTTATTGACTGTGTCAACGCATTAGACTGTGTGGACCATAAAAAACTATGAATGGCCTTGAGAAGAATGGGAATTCCAGAACCCTTCCTTGTGCGCATGCGGAGCAGTACATGGATCAAGCTGGGTGAACAGAACAAGGGAATACTGCGTGGTTGAAAATCAAAAAATACCTTGGCTTGGGCATGTAGGGCTGCATCCTCTCACCATACTTAGTCAGTGCACATGCTGAGCAAATCTTCCGGGGAACCTGATTGTATGAAGAAGAATGCTGGCTTATTAACGACCTGTGAGATGCAGGTGACACGCCCTTGCTTGCTGAAGGTGAGAAGGGCCTGAAGTGCTTGTTGATGAAGACCCAGCCTTCAGTGGGGATTACGGCTCAAGGACAGGAAACCCCAGCTCCTCACAGAAGTTTGTGGTGACTGTTCTGGGGATCCCAAAGGAGTAATCTCCCAAAGGAATAATACAGGACAGTCACTGGGGCTCGTTATGAAGATAATTTTAAGATAATTGAAAACTACATTGGTGGAAAAAGGCCAGAAAAAATTGTGTTGAATAATTTTTTCCCTGTCATAACAATGTACCTGCTCATTCTTCAAAGGAACAAATGCTGTCCTGTAAGAATCCCATCCACTCTACAGCCCTGATAACGCCCCTTCAGACGTCTTGTTCCCCAAACTGAAAGAACATAGAAAAGAGACAAGACTGAAGTCTCCCAATGGAGTAAGTCGAAGAGCGCAGGACTCTGTGGGGAAGGCTTAGAGAGAGGAGCGAAGCACCTTCAGGGGTCTAGAGACCCAGATGGAGGAGATCGTGAGAGTCAATAGCTTCATGTTCTGATACTTCATTTCATAAAAGTTGCTATAGTTTGTAGCAATACTTTTAGACTTACGTGTGTGTGTGTTACGGTCATCCACTCCAGTGAGGGAGTGGGTAAACACACTAGCACAGCCATGCAGCAGAAGACAGAAAGAAAAAAATTCTCAAAACCAAACTCACTGCCACAGAGTTGGTTCCAACTCATAGTGACCCTATTGGACAGAGTCCAACTGCTCTTATGGGCTTCCAAGGCTGTAGATTTTTACAGAAGTCAAGCTCTTTACAGAAGTGTCTTTCTCCCATGGAGCACTGGGTCGTTTCAAACTGCAGACTTGGCCGGTAGTAGCTCAGCATATTACCACTATAATACCAGGGCGTCTTGATAGGATACTACTTTGCATTAAATAACAAGAGACAATTAATCCACAAAAGAACTCTAACGAACCCCCAAACCATTATGCTTAGTGGAAAAAGTCAATCTAAAGAATTTATGTACTGTATCAGCAGTTCTCAACCTTTGGGTCGGGGCCCCTTTGAAAGTTGAATGACTCTTTCACAAGGGTCGCCCAATTCATAACAGTAGCAAAATTATAGTTATGTTGGGGGGGGACCACCACATGAGGAACTGCATTAAAGGGTTGTGGCACTAGGAAGGTTGAGAACCCCTGTCCTACATGAGTCCATTGATATGACAAGCTGCAGTGATAGCGGGCAGATGGGTGGTTGGAGGGGCTTATGTGAGTGGGCAGGAGCTGTCATTACAAAGCATGAGGGAGTTTCTGAAGGGATGGACCTTCTCTGTAACCTGATTATGGCGTGTTAGGCTGGCGTGACTAGCAAACTGAATCCAGTGACGCTCATGTATGTATAAGAAAGAGCTTCAGCTCAAGAAGTCATTAAATACCGAGAAAACATCCCACCTAGCCCAACTCAAGTCCATAAGTCTGACACTAGTCCGTAAGTCCCTCTTTTAAAAAAATCATTTTATTGGGGCTTGTACAGTTCTTATCACAATCCATACATCCATCCACGTGTCAAGCACATTTGTACATACATTACCGTCATCATTTTCAAAACATTTTTTTATTTGAGACCTTGATATATATCACTTTCCCCCTCCACCTTTCCCTCTGTCATGAACCCTTGATAATTTGTAAAAGAAATGTCATGTCTTATACCGACCATTGTCTTTCTTCACCCACTTTTCTGTTGCTCATCCCCCTGGGAAAGGGTTATATGTAGATTATCGTGATCAGTTTCACTTTTCTCCCCCACGTTCCCCTTCCCCTCCTGACATCACTACTCTCATTATTGGTGCTGAGGGGTTTATCTGTCCTGGATTCCCTGTGGTTCGAGCTCTTATCTGTACCAGTGTACATCCTCTGGTCTAGTTGGATTTGTAAGATGGACTTGTGGTCATGGTAGAGGGCATTGGGGGTGGAGAAGTATTAAAGATCTAGAGGAAAGCTGTATGTTTCAATGGTGCTATACTGCACCCTGACTGGCTCATCTCTTCCTTATGACCCTTCTTTAAGGGGAAGTCCAATTGTCTAAAGATGGGCTTTGGATCTCCACTCTGCACCCTGCCTCATCACATTGATATGATTTTTTGTTCTGTGTCTTTGATGTCTGATACCTGATCCCATCGACACCTCTTGATCACGCAGGCTGGTGTGCTTCTTCCATGTGAGCTTTGTTGCTTCTTAGTTAGATGACCGCTTCTTTATCTTCAAGCCTTTAAGACCCCAGACACTGTATCTTTTGACAGCCGGGCACCATCAACTTTCTTCACCACATTTACCTATGCACCCATTGTGTCTTCAGCAATCGTGTCGGGAAGGTGAGCATCGCAGAATGCCGGGTTATTGGAACAAAGTGTTCTTGTGTTTAGGGAGCACTTGAGTAGAGGCCCAATGTCCGTCTGCTACCTTACTTAGCATATAAATATATGGACATAGATTTATTTTCCTTTATTTATATATAAATATATTTACATATGTACATGCCCATATTTAGACCTCTAGTTCTTTCTTCTATTTCCTTTTACTTTCCTCTTGTACCACTAACATGTTTGGCCTTCATTCGGGTTTTAGTAATTCCTCTTGGCTACGTTACACTTGATCAAGCCCCACCAGACATCCTATTCCCTCCTTGGCAATAAGTCTCTCTTCAGAGTCACACCACTGCATGCACTGATGCAAAGTGCAGGAAGATCACAGGCTGGTGGGTGCAGAGTCAGATGGATCCAAAGGCGGTGGAAACATGGCAGGACTCCAGCAGCTCTCAGAGTCACTGTCAGAGGGTTCCAGCAGGCAGGATGGTCGAGTGCAGAGAGGGAAGGAAGTTCCAGGGGTCTCCTTATGAGAAGCCTCCCCCCCCCCAAGGCAGCACCATCGGGCCATGACCTGATTGATAGGCTGGATTCTCTCCCTACACTTCCACACATCTTCAGATTGACATAAAATCATTGAACTACCACATGGTAGTATTTACATGAATGTATACATGCATTAACATGTACAGATCTATGTGCACACATGAACACACACAAGCAAATCTAAATTTATAGTAACTAAAAAGAATGAGGAATTATATAAATGAGGCATAAGGAAGAAGAAGATTCACAAATGCTTGCTAGGTATCGGATTGGGCCAACCAGATGCAAAAGACCTCTGCAACGTGTTAAGAAGCAAAGATGCCACGCCAAAGGCTGGGGTGTGCCTGCCTCAGACCATGGCGTCACTATGGTCGCTGGCTTGTGAAAGCTGGAGGCTGGGCCAGAGACTCAAGAACAGCGCATGCTTTTGAATTGCGGTGCATACGGAGAACATGCTTCCTGTGCCCAGAGCTGAGCTGCCAGGAGGACCCAGCTAGAGATGGAGATGGAGATGGAGAGAGTTCTCTCAAGGGCTTTGGACATGGGACCAAGAGAGACTGGTCCCGGGGAAGGACACCATGCTGGGTAAAGTCGAGGCTCAGCAGCAAAGAGGAAGATCTTTAGCTAGATGGATTGACACAGGGCCTGCAGCAAGGGACTCAGACAACCTTTGTGAGGGAGGCCCAGGCCTGGGGAGTGTTTCGCTCTGTAACCCACAGGCTCGCTGTGCACGGGAGGTGATGGATGGTGCCTAGCAACCAGGAGAGAGCAGTTCTGTACAGTCGCATCTCCTCGGGCCTCTGCTCCCTTGGAGCACAGGGTGGTTCCAACCACCGAGGGCTGGGCCATTGTGCCGCGAGGGCTCCTACCGTGTCTGTCATGGACCCACAGTTTAGTGGAACTCTGTTCCTTCCTGGCTGCCTGTCCGCCCGCCCGCCCCTCTTTCGCCACCGGTTGTCAACACGGCAATTGCTTCCTAACATCTTCCTGACAAGAGTGCCAGGTTTGGAAGGATACCAACCTCTGTTTAAATGCTGGCTCTGCCACCTACAGCTGTGTGACCTTGGCTTTAACAGCATGTCACTGTCCTGCTTCTCCGGCGTCCTTGGCAACATTGGTCACGAGGACTGGGAAACAGCACGCGCCAGGCACCGAGTCGGAAATACTTCTGCTCGACATTTGTTGTGTTGGTTGAGGCATGTCTGGGAAGGGCTTGGCATCGTCCAGGGCGCTCGGTAAGTCCTCAAACCTTGGTGGCTGCGTTGCGTGCTCATTTTTCGTTTCAGGCTGCTTGAGGCCTAGTCGACAGCATAATCTTTCTGATGCGCTGTTTCGAGTATGTCCGGTTTTGAGCTCACAGTGTTCCTTTGACCCCCACCTCCTTGTTGAGTAGAGGCCAACCTCTGTTGGCAAATATGCGACTTGTGCTTCATCAGACTCCATCCCATGAGTCAGTGTAGACCCCCTGGTGTATCTCTGACTGTCACTCCTCTCCAGCCGTGTTCGAATGGCTCCCTCTCCCTCTCCCCGCAATGCCCTTCCTCCTCCCATTTTTGTGCAGTTTGCTGAGGACACAGATGGTGTTCTTTGGAAAATAACTAATCTAGGAGCTCATGCCGGATGGGCCACCTGCGGTGGGGATTCATAGGGCAGCTTGTGTTTATTTTCCATGAGGGAGACATGTTGTATTGGACAGGGTTCTCTAGAGACAAACCAGATTGCTAGTAATTATATATAAATATATTTATAAAGATAGATATATAATTTGAGAAATAAACCATTGTTTACTCACTTGTATATATATATATATATTTGCATATGTACATGTCTTTGTCTAGACCTCTATAAACACCATTTTCCTCCCAGCTCTTTCCTCTATTTCCCTTGACTTTCCTCCTGTCCCACTATCATGCTCCGTCCCCACCTGGGTTTCAGCAATACCTCTTCATTACATTACCCTTGATGAAGCTCTACCAGGCCTGCCCCACCCACCTCACCACCAATTTGGATCCCTTGTCCCTGGTTTGTTAACACCACTTCCTTATCCCCCACCTCCCTCTATCCCATTTCCCCCCCGGAACTGTCAGTCCCATTGTTTTTCTTCCAGTTTGTTCATCCAACCTATCTTATTTAGACAGACCTGCGGAGATAATGACATGCCCCAAAACAAGACAGAGCAAAACCAAGCAACAATACACAACAAAACAACAACAACACATGCTCATTCTAAACCCTGGCTGTCAAGCTGCTTCCTGGGCGTGGTGCCCCCAGGTGTTATGGCGCAGCATGGAGCCCTGGTTGTCCTCAGCTGTCACCTTCATGGAAGCCACCAGCTTTTCTTCCGAGGAGCAGCCTTTCGGACCCAAATGGCCAGCCTGTTGATCAACAACCCAGCACAAACCACTGGCATCTTTCAGGGAGCTGTGCGCATTCTGCTCAATCCCACGTTCTTCCCGGGGAAACCCTCCCGTCTTCCCTCAACATCTGCTTCTGTCACGGCAATCTCTTTACTCTCGCTGCAACATGCTTACTGAGCCTTGACCAGGCGTGAGGGCTCTAAGAAGCCCCACCAGCGGCACCGACTAGCATCTACAAGGTTGGTGGCTCAGGCCCAGCTGGGGGCATTGCTGAAGAAAGGCCTGGCAGTCGGCTTCCCTAAGGATCGCAGCCAAGAACATCCTATGGAGCAATTCTGCATGGGGCGCCGTGAGTCCGAATTGACTAGATGGTGATAGGTTTAGGCTAGTTATTTATTTATCTAGGGACCTACAGGAGTCTCCAAGGATGCGGCGAATGTGCTTGACTTTTCTAATCCAAAGGCCAGCAGCTCGAGCCCACCGCATGTGACCTACTTCCATTGGAAACCCATTGAGCACTCCACCTCGCCATGACACATGGAACTGACATGACAGGATCCGGTTTTCTGGGGACAGGGCTGTCGGGACGATTCCAACAGTCTGCGCCTTTCAAGCATTCACACCAGAGAAGAGACAGATACACAGCGATGGGGAGTCAGCGATTAGGGAAAAAAGAAAAAGGCACACCAGGACCTCAGAGTCTGGGTGGGGCTGTCTGTCGGGAGAAAAGCTGGAGCCAGAAGAGGCCTCCGGAGAAGGTGATGTAAATGGATTCTCTCTCCTGCTCTCCCCACATTCCAGAAGCTTGTAGGAGACAACTCTGCGGTGCCAGGAACTCACTCCCCCAGAGATGCAGCTGAGGCCATTCTACTCGTGCTGGTGTGCTGGCAGGGTGCCTGCCAGGCATTCTCCTGATGGGGTTGTTTCTCGAAAGCACGTGCAATCCCTTTAAGACATGATACCCCCGACAGACCCCCATTCGTGTCAACCTTGCTAGTCTTTAGATACTTTAAACACATCGGAGGATATTCCAGACCATGCCAAGTAAAAGTGGCCCATCTGCAGAGGCCTTTTTATTCTACAATATTCTTCAGGGAGAGAAAACCATCATTCAACTTTAATTCAAACCACAATACTTCAGGATGGGGAGATTTGTTTCCTCTGGCGACATCTGGGTGAAGCGAAGGAGATGAAATTTTGGCCACAGTATCAGTGTCTCGGTAATTAACACTGCCTGTTGTTCGAAGAGTACTGGCCTCCCTGGCGCAGGACTAAGCCCAGGTCCACACTCCCGTGACACTTCTTCCATACATCATTTTCTAGACCCCGTGAGCCTCACGGTGAGGAAGAAGTCTTCAGGACAATCTCAGCTACGGCAAAGGGGGCCTTCCACACCAGGCAAAGCCGGGTGGCTATCTGGAAATAATGTATATAATTGGAGCTATATCCCATTCCTTTACACCAAAATAAAATCCAGATGGATTAGAGATATTGAAACTTGGAAGCATGAACTCCTAGAAGAACGAGGAGAATGGATGGGATTACAAAATACCATAATAATAGTTTCAGAGTCGGGAGTGGCTGAAGTTACAGTAGAAAACGCTGATCCACGCAGTCACATCAAAAGTCAAACAGTTCTGCAGGTCCAAAAAAAAAAAAAAGGAAATTACTGCAACTAAAACAAACAGGAGGAGGGGAAACACAACTAATAGTAGAGCAATATTGAAACTTTATATCTGTTGCTCACCAAGACCTGCAGAGTTGCTGAGCTTCTACTGCCCCTCCAAGACCTGAGCTGCTGGCTTGGTGGGTGCCGGGGCTGCTGCTCTTGTTGCCTCATCTCTAACAGTACTGCCCACCATGGCTTCCGCCCAGACAAGGCTGGGAGTGGGGGGACATGGCTGCATTTCTACCTAGGTCTAAAAGCTATGCCTCCCACCCCCTCTTTTGAACTCAGGGGGGATCCCTGGTTGTGCAAACAGTTTGCATTTGACTACTAACCCAGAGGCTAGTTGTTGAAACCCACCCAGACATGCTGTGGAAGAAAGGCCTGGCAAATGGCTTCCATAAAGAGTGCGGCTAAGAGAACCCCAGGGGGCAGGTCTACCATATAGCACATGAAATTGCCAGGAGTCAGAGTTGAGTTGACAGCGGAGGGTTTGTTTTGGGTTCAGGTGAAACACACACCTTGCTGCTAGGATAGAGGATCCTTGCCTAGGAGGTGCAAGTTAGCAGCACAAAGCACTGCATGCCCTGTGTGGGGACATGCTGAGCTATGAGAGGCTGCAGGTGGGAGAGAATTGGCAGATACAGCCTCCTTGTTGTTCGATACTGTGGAGTTGGTCTGACGCATAGAGACCCGATGCACGGCAGTGGGACACCGACTGGCGCTGCCACATCCTCACAATAGATCTGATGTGTGGTTCCATTGTTACAGCCCCTGCGTCGCTCCATGTCATTGAGGGCCTTCCTCTTTTTCACTGTCCCTCCACTTTACCAACCGTGACGTCCTTCTCCAGGGCCGGTCTCTCCTGCCTACATGCCCAAAGTACACGAGACAAAGTTGCCGTCCTTGCCTCTCTGAAACACTCTAGCGGACTTCTTTCGGACAGATTTCTGTGTCCTTTTGGCAGTCCATGGTAATTTCAATATTCTTTGCCAACACCATAGTTCAAATGCATCCACTTTCCTTCGGTCTTTCTTCTTCTTTCTCTTTAAATAATCATTTTATTGGGGGCTCTTACAACTCTTGTTACAATCCACACATCAATTGTATCCAACACATTCGTGCAAATATTTCATCATACTTTCCTAGACATTTACTTTCAATTGAGCCCTTGGGATCAGCACCCCTCCCCCTCCTCCCCATCTGTTCTTTCTTATTCAAAGTCAACCTCTCACATGCACAAGAGGTGATTGAAAGTACTTTGCCTTGGGTTGGGCACACCTTAATCCTCAGAGTAACATGCTTGCTTTTCAATACTTCAAAGAGGTCTTGTCTTTTGATCTCTTGACTATTGTTTTCAGGAGCATGGATAATGGAGCCAAGGAAAACAAACACTTGGCAACTTCAATTTCTTCCTCCATTTATGTTGTGAGGATTTTGGTCTTCTTTACATCAGGTTGCAATTCATATGGAAGGCTGCCGCAGTCTTGGATCTTCATCAGCAAGTGCGTCAAATCCTCCTCACTTTCAGTGGGTTGTGTATTGAGCTGTTCACCACGAGGTTGAAACCACCAGATGTTCCCCTGAAGAAGACGAGGCTTTCTGCTCCCGTAAAGAGCTACAGTGTGGGAACCCCCCAGAGCCAGTTCTATTCTGCCTAGAGTCACCACACATCCGCACTGACTTGATGTCAGAGACTAGATATGAAGGATCCTGGAATGGCACAGTGGTGAAAGTGCTTGGCTACTGAAATGTTGATGGTTTAAACTCACTGTCTGTATTGGACAGGGTTCTCTAGCGAGACAAACCAGATTGCTAGTAATTATATATAAATATATTTATAAAGATAGATATGTAATTCAAGAAATAAACCGTTAAATTATATACAGATAGATAATACAAGAAATTAACAGTTAAATTATAAAGCAGTGAGACACTAGCAGTCCTTCAAGTTTTGAGAGCTGCCAGTTGCCAGTCCCCTTCTGTAGAGAGAGCTGGGCTATGTATACCCAGGCAGCAAACAGCAAGGCAGGTCCCCAACTGTCATCAACTGTCAGTACCCAGCTCCAGAGATGAACATTCCAATCGAGTGGGCTTAAAGGGACCTCAACTTACAGCGACACAGTCCACAGGCTAGGCATCCCACAGGTAGTGTACCCCTTTAAACTGAGGCACAGAACAAGCAAGCCATTTATTCCTCTGCCCTTCAGTTAATCCTACTTGTGTTTATCGGCCAGGCTGGCACAATAAACTATAGCACTGTCCTTCTGAGGAAGCACGCTGTGACAATCTGCTTTGTAGTGACTGACAGACTTGGGAACCCTATAGAGCCAGTCTACTCGGTTCTACAGGGTCATGATGGGACAGAATCAACTCAACCACAGTGGGTTGGGTTTGGGTTATGTGCTCAGCTAAAATCTGCGAAGTTGGTGGATCGCACCTAGCCAGCTTTTCCCAGGGAGCAAAGAGCAGGCGCCCACACAGATGTCAGCCTTGGGAGCTCCACAAGGCAGTTCTCTGTCCCACAACGCCAGGCAGCAGGACATGTGAGTTGAGATCCACTGGACCCCACACAACAAGGAACTATTTGCATCGAAGCTTTGCCTTGGGCTCTATTTTCAGCTGGAAGGAAAGGCTTTGTGACCAAAGCCCAAACCACATCCGTTATGACTCCTGAGGCCAAGCCATCCTGCAGAGCAGAGTTAATTTGCCCAGAACGTGTTCACGGCTGTAATCTTCGCAGGAACAGACCACCACATCTGACCTGGGGCAGCTGGTGGTGAACGCACAGACCTTCCGATTAGCAGTTGCGGGCTTTCCACTGGGCCACCATGTGTTGTGAGCACGTGGGGCAGAGGGGACTGGCCAGGGGCAACACCACAAGAAAAGCATCATTTGGAATCTTCGAGGTCTGTGAAAGTAGCCCAAGCTGCTGAGAGGTGGGCAGCATCTGAAAAACCTCCCAACTGTTTGCAATATTTCACTTTTAGATTCATTTTCAATGGCTTTGCTTTCTTTTGAAGATTAAATTTCTGGGGATCCCATTTCTCAACCCTAAAATTCCTCTTCCTATGGGGTAAGAAGAAATGTGTTCACTATAAAGTACCTGGCACTGTATGTCCTTTCTCTTCCTAAAATGTCTAATTATTGAGAAATTATCAAACTCCATCCCTCAAAAGGCATTAGGAGAATTTTCTATGAATGTTTAGCCTCAATGAAAAGTTCTGAAACACAGCTTCAATTTTTCCCAGCATCAGTTTCTTGTGAAGAATAATGACATAATTG
This sequence comes from Tenrec ecaudatus, assembly GCF_050624435.1. Taxonomy (NCBI): domain Eukaryota; kingdom Metazoa; phylum Chordata; class Mammalia; order Afrosoricida; family Tenrecidae; genus Tenrec; species Tenrec ecaudatus. The sequence goes on along the minus strand of NC_134530.1, from coordinate 144,253,129 downwards.
TTTTTTAGAACTGTCATTCCTTAGTAAGACAAGTTTCAGCATGCATACTGCTACAGATAAGAGCCTGCAACACAGGGAATCCAGGATAGATAAACCCTCAGGGCCAACAATGAGAGTAGAGATACCAGGAGGATTAGGGCAGAGTGGGGTGAGAAAGGGGGAGTTGATCACAAGGATCCACTAGAACCCCCTCCCAGCGGGATGGATAACAGAAAAGTGGGAGAGGGGCAACAGAGGACAATGTAAGATATGGAAATAATAATCTATGACTTATCAAGGGTCTGTGAAGGAGGGCAGGTGTGGGAGGAGGGGGAAGAAATGGGGAGCTGATATCAGGGGCTCAAGTGGGAAGAGAATGCTTTGAAAATGATGATGGTGGCATATGGGCAAATGCGTTTGACACACTGGATGAATGTGTATGGATTGTGATAAGAGAAGTAAGACAAAATAATACTCTATACTTTATCAAGGGCTCATGAGCGGGGAGGGAGGGGGAAAAAGAGGACCTGATGCAAAGGGCTTAAGTGGAGAGCAAATGCTTTGAAAATGATTAGGGCAAAGAATGTACAGATGTGCTTTATACAATTGATGTATGTATATGTATGGATTGTGATAAGAGTTGTATGAGCCCCTAATAAAATGTTAAAAAAATAAAAGAGAGATGTAAGAGCCCCTAATAAAAGTATTTTAAAAAAGAAAAGAAAAGTTTCATGATATATTGTGGATTAGTACCAAAGGCACCCCGGACGGAACCCCAGTTGCATCATAAGCCTTGGGACAGTCCTAATGCCATCTTGAGTACCCCCACCCCGTTCACTTTCTGACTGCCACACTGCCATGGTGAAGCTACAAGAGGAACAGGCAGGGCAGTAGCCCTGAACAATCTTCCCAGGAATCTGGGAAGATAGAGAGGAGCAGGTTGCCCACGGGAAAGACAAGTAGAGGAAGCAGGAACGTCACAGGGAATAAGGAAGATGGACTTAAAAGAGTCCCCCTCAAGACTGAAACATAAATAGAAGACCAAACAGTGACCCCAATCCTCACACCTGGGCCAGAATGTAACATCCTGATAAATGGAGAAAAGAGTGAAGTTGTCAGGGATTTCATCTTGCTTGGATCCACCATCAGTGCCCATGGAAGCAGGTGTCAAGAGATCAGCTGATGCATTACATTGGGTAAAGCTGCTGCATGACCTCTTAAGAGTGTTGAAAAGCAAGGATGTTACTTTGAGGACTAAGGGGTGCCTGACCCAAGCCAAGATATTTTCAATGACCTTCTATACATGTGAAAGCTGGACATTCGATCAGGAAGACTGAAGAGGAACCAGGGCCTTTGCAGTGTGGTACCAGAGAGTTCTGAAAGTACCATAGACTAGTAAACGGACCACCAACTCTGTCTTGGCAGAAGTAGGAACAGAGTGCTCCTTAGAGGGGAGCATGGAGAGAATTGGTCTTACATACGTTGGACACGTCAGCAGAGACCAGTCCCTGGAGAAGGACATCATGTGTGGTGAAGTAGAGGGGCAGCAAAGAAAAGAAGTTCCTCAGTGACATGGACTGACACAGTGGCTGCAACAATGGGCTCAGGCTTCGGAACAAGTGTGCCGATGGCTCAGGACTGAGAAGGGTCATTCTGCGTTGGATCGGGTCGCTATGGGTGGGAAGCGACTCAGTGGCACTTAACAACATCAACTCTCTCCTTTGTCCTCCCCTAAGGTGATGCAAAGCAAATGCAAAACAGCAACTTCCTTGCCATCCAGTAGAGGCCAATCATAGTGCCCCTATAGGGCTGGGAGAACTGTAACTCTTTCTTTATAGGAGTAGAAAGCTCAGTCTTCCTCCTGAGGAGTGTGGTGGTTTCAAACTGCTGACCTTGAAGTTAGCAGCCAAACCACTACACCATGAGGGCTGAATCTGGCCTGATAGGTCAATAAAAGAACCCTCCTGACTATGTTTATTACAAAGCTTTTTAAAAATTAAATCATTCTTATCACAATCCATCCATCCATACAGCCATTTGTACATTTGTTGCAATCATCATCCTCAAAACATTTTCTTTCTACTTGAGCCCTTGATATCAGCTCGTTATACAAAGCTTTTAATAACGATCTTTGCGGAAATCACCGTTGATGTTCAGCTTCTCTATGGAGACAACCAAATTACTACCAATTCTGTATTCCTCCATGGCTCCTCAGACTCAACTTTGATGTTGTCTGTTTCCCACCTCTTCTCTTTTTCAAGCACATGTCACGTAAAGTTTTGTTTTACCTCGCTACTTTAGCTTTGCAATGATTTTTCTTCTAGAACAACTGAATACTACCCAAGGAACACTTTGGATTAAATTGAAATAAAATTGTTCTAATTGTCTTTAAAAAAAGAAAAACCTATAAAAACAATATGAAAAAGTTCAACAACTCTCTTTAAAAGGCAGACAAATAGGAATAATTAGCTTACAGAAAAATAGCTATAAATGACTTTAAAATGGGAAAAGATGCTCAACCTCCCACACAATTGCAGAAATAGAAAATAAAACTACAGAGTGTATTTTTTTTCACCCATCAAACAGTCAAAGGGCAGAAGTGTGGTAGCTAAGCCCGGCAGGGGGTGGAAAAGTAAGCACTCTCATTACTGGTTACAGACCTATATTGATCTTCTCTGGCAGGGTGGGGCGCATCCGGCCCCTCAGGCCATATAAGGCCCGAGAAATCAATACCAGCGAATGTCACACGCCTCACCAAAGAGAAGCAGGGCCAGCCATCACATCAGGGGTGAGTTAAGTAAATGTTTGACCAAATACAGCAGGTTTATTTTTAAGTTGATGATTTTGTATGGCCCATGAAGGCTGTTATAAATATCCAAATGGCCCTTGGCAGAAAAAAAGGTTCCCCACCCCTGCTCTATGGGATGGGAAGGCGCTGTGGCAGCATAGCGGGTTATGCACTGGGCTGTTAATCATAAGGTTAACAGTTCAAACCACAGGCTCAGCCTTGGGGCTTGGAACCACATGATTTACCACTCTGGAAACCTACAGGGGCCACTCCCAGTGCCCGATGGGTCACTGTGAGTCTCAATCAACTCCAGGGTGGCGAGTTTGAGTTTTGAATCTCTATGGAGGGCAGTTTAGCAACATCTTCAAAGTAAAAGGAAAATATCCATATTCTTGAGTCCAGCCATGTACTTACTGCCTGTTTGCTGTTGTGTTCTCCCCCCATGGGCTGGAATGACATAAATGTCCACCAGTAAGAGACTGGCTCAATAAAGCAAGGTACAGTGACACAGGGCCCATTATGCAATTATTTAAAAAAGGAAAGAGGACGTTTTTCTAATGAACTGCTAGGCGATGATGTTCCATTTATAGTAGGTAAAAAGAAAAACAAGCAGAAAAGCAACGGCAGGTACGGAAAACACTAAACGCACCACTTCGTTGGAGGTGGGTGGTGAGAGAAGAATCCACCCCCTTGAGTCACTACGCGTGTACAGGTCAGAGTCTCCAGCATAACACACAGGGACTTGGTCAGAGAGGTTCATTCTGGGGTGGATCAGAGACGGACTGCGAGCGTTTTAGTCTTTTGTACCGTGTGTGTATCTATTTTGTTTTCAACTCGATGAGGAAAAACTCATATACAATCGTGCCACTTCCGCTCACCAGGCACGATTCCATCATTGTGTGCACAAAGCGCCACCACCACCAGGAGAAATCCCCAGAACGCCTGCCTGTTTCCTCCTGCCCTTTGTGGCCGACCCCTCTCCCTGTCCAGCCCCCGGCCACCACTGATCTGACATCCACCGTTACAAATTAGGAGGCATTGTGGGGTCTGGTTTCTGCACCCCGCATAATGATTTGTTCACACTGCTGTTACGTGTCCTGGCAGTGTGTTTCTGACTCGTCTGCTACTGGGTAAGGGAACTGTTCCCAGGTATGAGATACTGTTGTGAACCCCAGTGTGCGGCTCCTGAAATGGAAACACGTTTGCATTTCTCTGTCTGCGAACGGAACAACTAGATTTTACAATGCTGCAGTCGGTAGGCGCCGTCCAGTCGATTTCAGCTCACAGTGCCCCTGTGCACAGCAGAGAGAAACAGTCCTTTGCCAGTGTGATAATGGTTCTGTTTGAGTCCGTGGTGACAGTCACCGTGGCAATCCATCTTATTGAGATTTTATGATAGGCGCGTGTTAATGATTTTTTAAAAACCAGTTTCCCAAACTGGTTGTATCACTTCCCACTCTCACGAGCAGGGGAGCAGAGTCAGAGCTGTCCAACACCAATCCACAAAGTCCTCCTCCATCTCACAAAACACACGCAGTGATGCCAACTGCAGGAGGAAAGCCAAGTCAGTGAGCATGTAAGCATCTCAGTGCTGGAAGGGGTCTCCACACGGCTGCTCCAGCACCCAGGGCTGCATCGGGGTAGGTCCATGTGGCTTCTCTTCAGGGATGTCTTGCAGGAAGTGAGCCTTGTCAGCTGAAGCAGGCAACTGGCTAAGGCAGCTGCACCCTGGTGCGACCATCACAAAGCAAGAGACCCGAGAACTAGAAAGGCGAGGCTCATTGAGACATTTATCCCTTCAATTAACCCCACATGTGTTTATCAGCCAGGTTGGCACAATAAAATTTAACTCTCTCAGAGAACTATATTAAAACGAAGAATCAGTAACTACTTGCACCTGCCAGCCCCATGTCTGCAAATAGTACTCTATTCAGAAAGTTGAAATTTTGAGAAGGAAAGTGTACTAATTTTCTATTGCTATGTACAAACTACAACTAATATTGTTGCGTGAAAGAATGCGCATTTCCAGCTCACAGTTTTCATGGGCCAAGATTTCAGGGGCAGCTGTGCTGGGTTCTCTGCTCGGGGCCTCACAGGCTGCAGTCACGGTTTTTGCTGGGCCTGGGTTCTTCTGTGGAGCTCAGGGTCCGCCACTTCCAGGTTAATGTGCCTGATGGCAGAATTCAGTCCCTTGTGGCTGTACTGAGGCCCTGACTTTCTCGTCGACTGACCCAAGTTTTCTTATTATGTGGTCTTTACACAGGCTCTCAGACATGCTAGCTTGCTTCTTCGTGGCCAGCACAACTTTCTCTCTCTCTCGCTCTCTCCAGCCCTCTGAAGTAGAATCTTCCTTAAGGGACTCATCACCTCACCATCTTTATCATATCCTCTTGGTTTGATGCAGGTCGCAAGTTCTGCCTATACTCCAGGGGGGAGGATTACATCAGGCCACGCCTCATGGGAACCCTTAGGGTGTGTCTGACACAGCAGGCATATCATGCCAAACTTGAGCCGGGGTTCTCGAATTTGAAGGCCCGGGAGAATCACCTGGAGGACCTGTGAATAGTTCACTTTCCTGGACACATGCCCTGAGCTTATGACTCAGTAAGTCTGGGATGGAGCTCATGAAGCTGTCTTGTGAACATGTCATTTGTTTTCTCAGATTTATCTGAGGCTGATGGGCCTGGGGCCACATCTACAGAACTTCTGTCTTCGTGTTCAGTGCCTGGACGTGGACAGGAGTGCACTCAGATCGAGCATCCCTTGTGTCCAGTAAGCTGGCCTGTTGTTATCTTTTGTTGGAGGAGACCAAAGGAGAGGTTGGGATATGACTGATGGACAGAGACTACAGCCAGCGCCCAAAGCAAAATAAAGCAAACAGCAAACCCACAGGAGAAAGTGAGCCATTGAAACATTGCCAACAGGCAAGGTTCATGAATCAAAGCAAAACCAACTAACTTAATAAAGTTTCAGTCATCATTGCACTACTTACTGGATATGAAACACTGATGGGGTCAGGGTGCAGTGATGCAACGAAGAAACACACAGCGTTCCTCTAGGTCTTGAGTGCACCCCTGCTCCCCACTATCATGACCCCAATTCTACCTTACAAATCCTGCTAGACCAGAGCATGTACACTGGTACAGACAAGAGCTCTCAACACAGGGAATTCAGGACAGATAACCCTCTCAGGAACAGTAATGAGAGTAGCGATACCAGGAGGGGAAGGGAAGGGTGGGGGCAGGAAGGAGGAACCAATCACAATGATTGCCATATAACCCTTTCCGAGGAGGAGGGACAACAGAAAAGAGGGTGAAGGGAGACAGCAGTTGGTGTAGGACATGAAAAAAAATTATCAAGGGCTCATGAGGGAGGAAGGGGGTGGGAGTGGAAATGAGCTGATACCAAGGGCTTAAGTAGAAAAAAATACTTTGAAAATGATGATGACAACATATGTATAAATGTGCTTGACACGATGGATGTATGTATGGATTGTGATAAGAGTTCTAAGAGCCCCCAATAAAATGTTTAAAAAAAACAAAACAAAATGAATTTTACCAAAAGATGAATGGATAAACAAACTGTGACATATAGGAAAAAAACCCACCATTGACTGAACCTGTCTGAGCCTCAGTCTTCAAAATGAATAATGTGGGCCTCACGGACTTATAACCCCGCATAAATGAGACACTGTAGGCTGTGGGGGGTGGGGGTCAAAAAAAGCCAGGTACTCAAATATCTGTCTAGCCCAATCTCAAAATTTAGGATTTTAGAAAGGATTCCAGGCAGCCAACCTATTACCACAAAGGCTGAGTCTTTCGTTGTTCTGTAGAAACAAGTTGGAGAAAACAGGAAAGTCAAGAATGATGCAATACAGATAAATATAAGGGACAATGACAGATATGCACCTATTTCACTGTGGAAAATGCAAGGGAGATAAACTGCAATAGGAGAAGGAAGAAAAGAAGATCAGAGGCTGGTTTATAAAATAAATCTGAGAAAAATTATGAATACCAAAAGACTGAAAAGAAACTGAAGTAAAATAGCATTTCATGTTCTCCCAGGAATGCGTGAAGAACGTGGCATCACACACCCTGGCAAGGAAGACCCTGGACATGGCATACCCACCTCTCAGCAAAGTAGGCCCCAGTTGTCCCCCTGTTCTGGTAAACCGGAAGTCCCCAGAGTCCCTGCTTCCTGGCAAGGCGGCTCTGGCTGCCCTCATTACTCAACAAGGAAGTCTCCTGCCCTCCCTCTGACCCAGCAAGGAAGCCCTTGGGCATCCCCACAACCCAGCAACCAAGGCCCAACCATCCTCACACCTCAGCAAGGAACCCCTTAGCTGCCCCGTGGCCTTCAGGGAAAGTCTCTGGGCATTGCCAGACTCTGGCAAGGAAAGTGTCAGCCATCCCCACTCCACTGACAAGGAAGTCCTCGGCCATCCCCACGCCCAAATATTACTATAATAAACATATACCCACCAATGAGACCCTCAAAATACCCTCCAGGGTAGTCAGCTCAAATTCTTACAGGGTGGAAGAGAGGAATAGGCAATACAACAACAGTAGGAGGTGACTTCATTACATCCCTCTCGAGGAAAGAGGGCTCATCCGGAAAGAAACTCTATAAAGACATCGAAGAACTAACCAACCTCCGAGGCGTTTACAAAACACCCCACCCCACAGCAACACAGCACCCATTCTTTCTGAGAGCACACAAACATTTTCCAGAACAGATCATATGTTAGGAAACAAAGTGAGATTCAATACACTAAAACAGATATGGAGATTCTATATTCCATTTTTGGAGGGTCAGACCACAATGCTATAAAACTAGAAATCAACACGAGAAAGGATGAGGACAACGTAATCGAACGCATGGACGCCGAACAACACATTCCTTAAAAACAGCGGGGTGACAGATGAAATGCGGGACGGGATGGAAGACCACGCAAGAAGCCATGGTGCAGCCTGGGTGGCGCAGCTTTGGCAATCCCCTTCCCCTTGATGGGTGGAGGTGTCTATGGGACACCTGTTGCCGCTGCCACCGCCACCAGGTTCTGTCTCTACGGCGTGCAGAAAGAGGAAGAGCACAAGCTTAGCAACACATGTATGCAGATAAATGATCGAGTAGTTTACGAGACAAGCCTCTGATCCAGTCTAACATGTTGATGGCTGGCATCTCGATGCTCTATGCCCTCGCTGTGTCAGCAGTAGCTGTAGATAGCAGCCAAAGACGTTGTGAAATCTGGGCTTGCAACTTGAAGAGATGAAGACAATCTGTCAAGTAATCTGAAAATATAAGTATGCTGCTATGGTGCAAGACTCGCTGGAGAGTGTGGGGCCAGTGCTGACTGACTATCGGCACCGACTGTTGTCATGTAATGTAGAGTTGTTCAAGATAATTCAACCAGGACTGGCATTTATGAATGTGTAGGGAGAATGTCCTCCAGGATCGTCAACATGGCCGTTTGACTTTAACTTTAGTTTGACATAGGTAGGAAATAGACACCCCTGAAAGTAAGAAACACCCAAACCTTTGGGACACAGCAAAAGCTGTTATCAGGGACAATTTATAGCATTCCATGCACCCGGGGCAAAAGAAGAGAACACCAAGATCAACGTTTTAGCCTAGCATCTTCAACATCTAGCGTAAGAATAATAACATAAACCTTCAGCCACCAGGAGAAGAGAAGTTATAGAAATCAGAGCAGAAATAAAATCATGGGAAAACAGAAAAAAATCAACAAGACAAGAACTTGGTCCTTTAAAAGGAGTAACAACATTGACAAATGTTGATGGTATCAAATAACATAGATTGTATTGTCTTAAATATGTGGATGAGACACTAAGCAACGGAAGTCTAACAATCCTCCAGGTTTGGAGTCCCAACAATACAATAACCCCATTAGTGCAAGTCCTAGTGGTCCTGTAGGACAAAGTAGAGCTGCCCTGGGGTTTCTAAAGCTGAAATCTTTATGTTACGATGCCGCCTGCCACATCTTTCTCTCACAGAGCGGCTCGCGTGTTCAAACATGTTTTTTTTAGCAGCTGAGTACTTAGCAGTTGCATCACCAAGTGTGTTAGTCTCAGTTGACTTGAGAAACAAATCCAGAGACACTCATGTGTATAAGAAAGAGTTCATATAAAAGAGCAACTGTATATTGAGAAAACAGCCCAGCTCAGTCCAGATCAAGTCCATAAGTCCTATAGTAGCCCATAAGTCTGATACCAGTTTATAAATTCCTCTTCAGACTCATGCAACCATGCGGAACTCCACAGACCAGTGGGTGGAAAGTCTTGTGGATCTAGTGGCGGTGGAAGAATCTTCGTGCTGGTATGGGTCTCCATGTGACTCCTCCAGCTCCAGAGCTTTGTCTCCATCAGTGTGTCTCCATCTGGCTTGTCAACAGCAATGTCTCACAGGGAGAGTGTGTGTCCTGCCTCCAGGGAAGAAGACAGGAGTTCCCAGAATCCTCAGGAGAAGGCCTGCCCACACAGAAGATTCCTTGGCTATGACCTGATTGACAGGCTAGACTCCACCCCTTCCTCAAATTGACAGTAGATTATGTAACTGCCACACCAAGCTTCCTTAATATAATAATAAAGTCATACGAGTGCTGACAAAAATTAAAGGAAAACCTAATTGTATTAGGAATTCTTGACACTTCCTTAACTGCTACCTGCTGCTGAGTCAGTCCTCCACGTTGCTGTGGCAACCCTATGTCGGGTTTCCCAGGCTGCAAATCTTATAGGAGCAGGAAGCCTCCTCTTTCTCCCACAGAGCGATTGGTGGATGTGAACTGCTAGCCTTGGGATTGGGCAGCCCAACAAGGCACCCACGAGAGCACTTCCTTTGCTAGTTAGTATTCATTTTAGAAGGAGATAAAATGGGGGAAAGAAGATCATGCATGAAAACCAAAAAAGCCATTTTCACGTAGTGTCATTTTCCATAGCTGTTGAAAAAAAAAAAAACCAGCCAACCAACTTAACTATTTGTTCCTTATTAAAACTTTGACGGAAGAAGTGAAGGTTTTTGCTCTTCCACGAGAGGAGCCGTGTGCATTCCTGTGCACACGATGCCGCAGTCGCTGGAGATACGTGAGTCCGAGGCTCACGCATTGCTCTTCCAATGCGGTATGAGAAATGCTGTTTGTGAAGGGCACCAGATACAAGAATACAAAAATACTGCTCTCTACTGCTGACATGATTACGTGTCAACGGGAAGTTCCAACAAAAGCAACCTCTAAATGACTAGAAATAATAAATGGATTCAGCAAAGCGTGGGCCAAGGAAACCCACACAGAACAATTGCATTCTGATCTGTCAGTGAAATACAGCTGCCTATTAATAATACTAACAATAAAACCTTTAATAGTGAAACATTTTCTTCATAACCACAAACCCAACATATATTTACTTGGGGATTTTCCTTAGGCCACAAATGAGACTAAGAAGATTATTAAAATTACAGTGGGGAGAAATGAAGGAAGACATGCACAAATAGAAAGAGATGTAAAGTCCTTATTGGAAAAGCAAACACTAATAATGTGATGCGTTTTCAAAGTTAACCTAACTAATGCAGGGCTAACTAAAAAGCAAAACAGAGAGCAAAAAGGAAAACACCTTTGCCCTCCAGATGATTCTGACTCCGGGTGACCCCAGGGATGATAAAAATGATTAGAAATAAATCATTAGCACACTTTGGAGAAAGGTTGGAGATTCGCGTGTACTCCTAGGTGCCTCAGAAGAAAGGCTTGGAGATCTCCTTCTAAAAAGTCAATCCCTGAAAATATGATGGCGACAGTCCTACTCCAGCATGCCTGGCCGAAGCTTCCTAAATGCTACCTTAAGGCCTTCACAATAATTATGGAAGTCCAATAATTCTTATCCTTTTTAGGGACTAGTCGAGAAAAGTGGGGAAATATTGGGACACACAGTATTTAAAATATATTATAAGCAACACATGTATCAAACTATATGTCCTTTTCACCTGACTCATAATAGACTATTTTCAAGAAAAGCGTTAGTCCCTCGGAAGGAACACCCCCAGATGTATGTTCAATGGCATCTCCATCCTCCTGGGACGAATCCTAAACTCCAAACTGGGCCCTCCCACAGGCAGCGCCATCTGAGAGAACGCCTACGCCACTCTCCCCAGTGCTCCGATCAAAGTACCCAGTCACCCGGACCTTTTGTTCACTCCCGCCAGCTAAGATGTCCACCAAACCTATCAGCCTACCTGCAACACAGATAGCGAACCTACCACCGACGCTCACGGCCGAGCTAAGACGCCATTGCCTCGCGTTTGCGCCACTATTGGGGGCTCCTCACCTTTGCTCTCCTGCGGCCTTTCTCAGCACCCCAACCTGAGTCACCTTGTCTTGCTGGTAAGTGAGTCCTGCAACCTTTCTCAGCACCCCAACCTGAGTCACCTTGTCTTGCTGGTAAGTGAGGCCATGTCTTTCCTTCATTCGAACCCATCTGAAGGCTTGGTAGTGCATCCCAATTACACACTAGTATCTGGACAGTTCATAGCCTTTCCCTGCAAGACCTGGTTCACCCCCACTTTCCTAGGGGACTCCTTCTCTAACTGCTGACCCTCCCCCATTGTGCTAGAGCCACCGCCCAGGCTGCTTGCACACCTTGAACACAAGCCTTTGCACTTGCAGTTCTCTCTCCCACCCAATATTTGCATGTTTGGTCCCTCCCTGCCCTCCTTAAGTGCCTCATTTAAAATTTCAACTCTTTGCCCTCATGCCAGGCTCCCTATCACCCTCCTTATCAGACTTATTGTTTATTACCCCATCAGCATCTACTTTTAAAATGATCAACCCGTACCAGAATATTAGCCCCACGAGCACAGGGATAGTTGTCTGTTATTTTCACACCTGAGCCCCCAGCACCTAGAATAAATACGAGTTGAGAGAGAAGTGGGTGAATGAATAAGAATGAATAAACTAAAGCAGAAATTTATTTAGCATGGCTATTCTATTTTATGACTAAATTACCAACAAAATAGAAGAAACACAACAATGAAGCGTGATGTCTCTGCTTACTAGCTGTTTTTTGGGGGACAATAGGAAAAAATAGAAAGAAAATTAATTATATAGAAGAATACATTTTAATTATACAGAATGGTACATTTTATAAATTTTAGAGTGAAACATAAGCCATTATTTTTAAATAGGGGAAAACATGGTAACCTCATGGAAGAACCCAGTTGGTATTTAAAAAAAAAAAGAAAAAAATTCAAACCTAGAGTTGAAATATTGAGGGATTCTGTAGACAAATGATTGAATGATGCAGGAAGCATCAAGAGAAGATGGAATGAAAAGAGAGGAAAAAAAGAAGATGGAATGAGTCCATAGAGCTCTGTACCAAAAAGGATTGCTTGATGTTCAACCACTTTAAGAGGCAGCAGATGAAAGAGAATTGATGGTAGTAAAGGAAGAAGTCCAAGCTGCACTGAAGCCATTAGCCAGAAACAGGCTCCAGGACTCAATTGAACGCCAACTGAAACGTGTCACCAAGTTAATGAAGCACTGGAAACACTCGCTTTTCTATGCCAAGAAATGTGAAAGACGGTTACCTGGTAAACCAACCGGAAAGCATCCACCCATTCCAACAGAATGTGGGAATCTTTCAACAATACCATTCATATCACATGCAAGTAAAATTTTGCTGAGGATAATTGCAAAGTGGCAGCACTACATCGACAGGCAGCATCCAGAAATTCAAGCCCACTTCCAAAAGGATGTAGAATGAGGGCTAGCATGGCTGGCATCAGGTGGATTTTGACCGAAGGAAGAGAAGACCAGAGATGCTTATTGTTGTTTTATAGACTACGCAAGGGCGTTGCTACGCTATGTGGACCAAGACAAACCATGGATAGCGTGGAGAAGAATAAGAATCCCACAATACCTCATGATACTCCTTTGAAACCTGAACGTAGACCAAGAGGTCATCCTCAGAACAAAACCAGGAACTTCTACAAGGTTTAAAGTCAGGGAAGGGCATGAGCATGCTGTACCCTCTCACCATGCTGATTCAATCTGTGTGCGGAGGAGATCATTCAAGAAGCTGGATTACACGGAGAAGACCATGCCCTCAGGATTGGAGGATGACTCATTAGCAACCTATGACATGCAGATGACACAACTTTGCTTGCTGCAGCTGAGGAGGACTTGAAGTACTTGCTTATGAAAATCAGCCTGCAGCCTTTAGTATGCCTTACAACTTAAAGAACTCAACTAAAGAAAATAAAATCATCACAACTAGACCAATAGACAACATTATGCTAAATGAAGAAAAACTGAAGCTGGCTCCACAATCAATGCTCATGGGAGCAACAGTGAAGACATCAAACAATGCATTGCATTGGGCAAATCTGCTGCACACGACTTCTTCAAAGTGTTGACGAGCAATGTTGCTACTTTGAGAACTATGGTGTCCTGACCCAAGCCAGGGAATTTTCAGTTGCCTCCTACACGTATGCAAGCTGGACAACAAATGAGGAAAACTCAAAAAGAATTCATGCATTTGAATTATGACATTAACCCCCCCCCCCCCCAAATTGAAAGTACTGAGGAGTATCGGAAACACAACCAATTCTCAGAAGAGATACAGCTTAATGCTCCTTAGAAGCAAGGATGGTGAAACTTTGTCTCGTGTACTTTGGATATGCTATCAGGAGAGATCAGTCCCAGGAAAAGGACACCACACTTGGGAAAGTAGAAGGGATAGCATTGGGATAGAGTCAGCAAAAAGGAAGAAGAGGGTCAGGGAGCTGAACTGACAGCAATGAGCTCCAACCAGTGGACAGACCTGGAATTATGTATGCTCTTTGTTGTTAGCACCCCCTTTTTATTCAATCTTTGTTTTCTTTTTGTTTTGTTTCTGCTATTGTTGGTTCACCTACCTATATAAGATAGGCATGGGAAGCAAGCCCAAGGAGAAAGCAATGAGAACCATTCTGGAGGGACTTATGGGGAGGAGGAGGCAGGGGAATGGAATGGTGAACAAACAACCCCATAAACAGGGGAACAACTAGGAAACTAAAGTCAACATCAAGGAGGATGTAGAGATCCTGGGGTGTTGGAGCAATAGCAATCTAGCCGAGAAGAATTACTAAGAGGCAGAAGAAGGGTAAGCATGATGGTGGGACAGGAGGAAGGTAAAAGGAAACAGAGGAAAGATCTAGGAAGCAAAGTTATGGATAGCAGTGTAAACATAGGTATGTACATATATTTACATGGTAAGACATTGAGGTAGTGAATGGACTTTGGGCCTTATGCTCATGCCCTCCCTCAATGCAAGAATACTTTGTTCTAACAACCTGGCATTCTGTGATGCTCCTCCTCCCTAAAGACAAAATGGGTACACAAGTCAATGTGCTGAGGAAAGCTGATGGTACCTGGCTATCTGGGGTCTTAAAGACTTGAAGTTAGACAAGCAGCCATCTAGCAGAGAAGCAACAAACCCACATGGAAGAAGCACCAGCCTGTGTGATCACGAGGTGTCAATGAGATCAGGTAACAGACACCAGTAGACCCTAAACAAAGAAACATATTGCTGAGAATGAGGAGGGTTGGAACAGAGACCCCGAACCCATCAGTAGACAATGGGACATCCCTTTTCAGAAGGGTCACAGGAGGAAATAAGTCAACCAGGGCACAGTGTAGCACGATGAAACACACAACATTCCTCTGGTTCCTTGAGGCTTCCTCACCCCCATCCCCACCCCACCCCACTATCATGACCCCAGTCCTGCCTTTCATTTCTGGCTAGACCAGAGTATGTACACTGGTACGGATAATTGCTCATGACACATGGAATCCAGGTCCCATAAAACCCTCAGGAACAGACATAGGAATCTAAAAGAAGCCTATGAAATATAGCATATACGAAAATATCATAATCATAGGATTATCCCCAAAAGAAAGGACTCCCGATTATGTAGTGGACCCCACCTGAGCCGCTAACCCCAAAGTCAGTGGTTCAACTCCATCTGCTGGTCGGCCAGAGGGCGAGATGAGGATGTCTACTCCCATAAAAACGTACATGCTTGGAAACCCACAGGGCTTTTACCATGTCCTATGGAGCCGCTAAGAGCAGACAGCAACTCACAGGCAGGGAGTCTGGTTTGGTTTTCTGGATCCCAAGTGGAAAGGACGAGTCACATTTCCAGTTCATGTCTGGATTCTTCTCTGCGTGTTGCCAGAAGAGATAACTGCTTTAAGACCAAATGAAAAGGAAGGAAAGGTACCACACAGGAGAATATGCCGCCTTGAAAGCCATCACGAGAAACGTTTCCCAACGAACTTCAGCCATCATTCTCGAATGATCAAACTAGCCAAAGTACGTACAAATGGCGGACCTGTGTGAAGAGAACTGGGGGGAAGCGTGTTGGTTGAGGACAATATGAATTGGTGCAATCTCTTAAGCAAACATCAAGTCATACCTATCAAAAACTATAAAAAATATTCATCTCTTCGGAGGATATCACAGGCCCCAAACCACTGCAATAAAGCAGGAAGCACCATAAAGCAAGCCCCGTGTAAGTCTTGTTTTCCGATGCCCAGGAGCGTAAGGTCTACACTATGCTACAGTGGACTGATGTGCAGTAGCCTGTGGGAAAGGCTGCCGCGTTGAGAGAATGACAAACGTGTGGCCCACAGGCCTGAGGGGAGAATGTGCAGCTGGGAAACGAGCTGCCCAGATAGCCTTGCTGGGTGCAGGGGTGCCACAAACCATCGCTTCGTTAAAAAGCAAAGGAGTGTAATAAAAGAAATCGCACTATCTGTGGAGCACAATAAATGAAGTGCAATAGCACAAGGTATGCCTCTGTTCACTGCAATCTAGAGCAGGGATCCTCAAACTACGGCCCGCGGGCCACATGCGGCCCACCAAGGACATTTATCCGCCCACCGGGTGTTTTTGCCGCCGCTGCCTGTCCTGCTTAGCAGCCGACTGGTCCAGTGCGCATAGGAATTTGTTCATCGCTTTTTTAAAAACTATAGTCCAGTCCTCCAATGGTCTGAGGGATGGTGAACTGGCCCCTTGTTTAAAAAGTTTGAGGACCCCTGCTCTAGAGAATGTATCTACGAGGAAGCACATGAAAGAAAGAGGCACACCAAAGGAGGGCAAAAAAAAAAAATCATCTGGATAGAACAGTTAAAAAAGAAAGAAAGAAAAGATAAACAACTCAGCTGCCAAGTTGTACAGGAATTCCTAAGGAAGCTTTCTTCCAGCGAGTGGAACCATTAAAAAACGACACGCGGAGAGCTTTGTTGGGAGCATGGAATGTGAGCTATTTGACTGGCAGTGTGACCTTTCTGTCACCTAGCTAAGAGGTCGCTTTGGGACCAGAATGGGAATCTTTGAGACCATGCGCTCTGCAGGACTCGTCGTACCAGATTGCCACATCGAAGAAGAAACTCCCGGGCGAAGGTTGAGGCTGCAAGTTAGGGATGAACAACATTCAGGGTGTTATTATAGTGTCGTCCCCCCCCAACAGTCCCCCCCAGTGCCCCCCCCCAGCGTGGTGCTGTGAGCTCTTGGCTACTCACTATAAGGTGCCAGTGGAGTCCACCCAGAGGATTCCACCCTGGCGATCTGCCGAAAGACTGCAGCCATGGACAGCTCGTGGAGAGCACTCCTACGTTACAGCAGGGGCAGCTCGTGGAGAGGATTCCTACGTTACAGCACGGACAGCCCGTGGAGAGGATTCCTACGTTACAGCACGGACAGCCCGTGGAGAGGATTCCTACGTTACAGCACGGACAGCCCGTGGAGAGGATTCCTACGTTACAGCACGGGCAGCCCGTGGAGAGGATTCCTACGTTACAGCACGGACAGCCCGTGGAGAGGATTCCTACGTTACAGCACGGACAGCCCGTGGAGAGGATTCCTACGTTACAGCAGGGGCAGCCCGTGGAGAGGATTCCTACGTTACAGCACGGACAGCCCGTGGAGAGGATTCCTACGTTACAGCACGGACAGCCCGTGGAGAGGATTCCTACGTTACAGCACGGACAGCCCATGGAGAGGATTCCTACGTTACAGCAGGGGCAGCCCGTGGAGAGGATTCCTACGTTACAGCAGGGGCAGCTCGTGGAGAGCACTCCTACGTTACAGCACGGACAGCCCGTGGAGAGCACTCCTACGTTACAGCACCAACAGCCCGTGGTGAGGACTCCTACGTTACAGCACCAACAGCCCGTGGTGAGGACTCCTACGTTACAGCACGGACAGCCCGTGGTGAGGACTCCTACGTTACAGCATGGACAGCTCGTGGAGAGAAGTCCTACGTTACAGCACAGATAGCTCGTGGGGATCGGCCGGACCTTGGAGCACAATGGATCACAACTGTTTATTTTTAAAATCAGTACTGTTACCACAACTTTAAGGGCATTGCGATCTTTAAGAAAATAGGAATTTTCTTCGAAAGAGAATTGGACAGGCAAGCAGGACCGAACGTTCCAGAGCCTGATCCCAGCTCCCCAGACATTGGCACCCACTTGGGAGGAAGCAAGATTACACCACCAGAGACACCCTATGTTACTGCAAACAGGCAAGTGACACATGGAGTCCAGGGCCCCGGGGACGTGCTTAGAGGCTACAGGAATGGCACGCTTTGAAGAGGGCGGAATGCCAGAGTCAAAAGTCCTACATTAGAGAATTGCATGTGCATGCAGAGCCCTGGGTGTGTTAGGCAGGATGCTTGTGAGTTCTCAGCAGAATTAAGGTCAGGTGGCGAGTCGCTCCCAGTTAGACGTCCAACCCAGAATCTAGGTAAACAGGAAGATGGGAGGTGTCAACAGACAATTTGTGTTTCAACTCCGACTTATTAGCCACGTGACCTATGGGAAGTCACTGACATAGACCCTGGGTGAAATGTGGGACAATAATAGTACCTCCTTCATGGAGTTGTGAGAATCCAATGCCATAGAGCAGATAAAGTCTTGACACTGTAAGGCACGTGACCTGTGAGCTCTTATCCCTGCTAAGCACGGAGAGGTCTCTGCCTCACACACAAATGGGCTAAGGAGCTTGGCCTGGCTAACATGAAAGGGCCAAGTCAGCTCAGAGAGTCTCAAGATTCCATCGCTGTGAATTATTGGAATATTGGGAATTGACAGCTCAGAGTTTCACACAGACTGAGTTTTCGTTGATCTTAATCTGGGAGGAGGAAAAAGGAAGATGCTCAGAGTGGGCCTTGGGAGGTGGGTCTTCCCTGAGCCTCAGGGAGGTTTCCCCGTCACCAGATCCCTCCTCAGAGCCAGCCTCGGTGTCCTGACGGAAGGCAGTGTTCCTTGAATCGCTTCTAGTGTGGGCTCGCTGGTCCAAAATAGAGTCACAGGACCCATGGCTGCCTCACAGGGACAGAGCCAGGGATCTATGAGAGAGTTTAAGGTGCATGCGTTGCCTCCCCTGCCCATCCTATGATGGAGGGCCGGCAGCACCTTAACCCAGTCCTGATGCTGACGCGTTCTCCCTGAGGAGGAGGCTCGAACCGCAGTTGTGTGCAGCTACTTCCAGAGGCCTTCCTGTGTTAACTCATGCTTAGAAAAGTTTCACGAAATCAAATCAAGTTGCTAAGATGATATCATCTTCCCCCTGGCCTCATCCTACGAGTCCCTGCTCCCAGAATCCAGCGGGACACATGCGCCCCAAGAATATGCATCAAAACCCATGTGACCTGCCAAACATTCGGATGCACACTCAGTCCTTCAGCATGCCCCCATTAATGAAAAACCACCTCAGCGAAACAAAAAGCTATCTCCAGAAGAATTAAAAGCACAGTAAGAATTAAGTCATGAAAGAGTTCAAAGCGGCTTCTATCTGGCTGATATCTCCGTATCGTATTACAGCGTGCTGAAAGATTGTGGAAGAATGTTCGCACTAGAATAAATGTCTTGGTTCAAGGTTTGCTCTTTGGTTTAGAAAAGAAATAGAGAGGAGTAGTTAGTTTGAAGGTCTTGTTTGTCTTCTCTTTCCTTTTTTTTTTTTTTTCCAGGCCTTTGAACGGAGACGTTCCAGGTTGGGGATCTTGTTAATCTGTAGATTCGGATTCAGTATATCTGGAGTGGAGAGGTAACGCCTCAGCAGAACGGACTGGCTAGAAGCCTTGATGTTTTTCAGCGGCCCCTGAGCCCTCTTATTCGAGATGGGAGTGGTGGCACACTCTATACCTCTGAGAACAAACCAGAAATCAAACATTGTGTCCTAAACATCTTGTGGAATGTCTCTGTGGCCCCAGGCTGGTGACAGGGAGCACATCTACAGGGCTAGTTCTCAAGGGTAATTTAGAGGTAACTTGTTATTGTTAGGTGCTGTGGGATTGGTTCTGACACAGAGCACAACACCCATCTTTTCTCCATTTATCATAATGTTGTCTATTGGTCCAGTCATGAAGAATTTTTTCCCTTTATATTGAGTCGTAATTCATACTGAGGGCTGCAGTACTTGACCTTCATCAGCAAGTGCTTCAAGCCCTCCTTGTTTCCAGACAGCAAGATGGCATCATCTGCATATCACAGGTTTCTAATAAGCCTTCCTCCAAACCTGATCCCATGTTCTTCTTCGTATAGTTAAGCTTCTCAGATTATTTCTCGGCTCAGCATAGAGATTGAACAAGTACTATGAAAAAGACACAACGCACTTTTCCTAATCCTTAAAAAAAAGCCATTTTATTAGGGACTCATACAACTCTCATCACAATCCATACATACATCAATTGTATAAAGCACATCAGTACATTCTTTGCCCTCACCATTCTCAAAGCATTTGCTCTCCACTTGAGCCCTTGGCATCAGGTCACTTTTTCCTGATTCTAAACCAGGCTGTATTCCCTTGCTTTGTTCTAACTACTGGTCTGTGTTTAGGTGCCCCGCGTGCACAGTGAGCATCCTGGAGTTCCTATGTTATCCATCATGTGTGATTAACTAGTCTAATGTATTTTTATGGTGAATAAAATGCAAGTAAACATCGTTCTGGTCTTCTTTCAGCCAAGATCCATCTGACAGCAGCAGCAATGCCTCTCTTTCCATGTCCTCTTCTGGATCTAGCTTGGATTTCTGGCAGCTTCCTGTCGAAATACTGCTACAAACATTGTTGAATGATCGTCAGCAAAAATGTACTTGCATATGATGTCAGTGATGCTGTACAATGATCTCTGCATTCTGTTGGGCCACCTTTCATTAGAATGGGCACCAATATGGGCTCTTCCAGTTGATTTCCCAGGTAATTGTCTTCCACATTTCTTTTTTTTTAAATCATTTTATTGGGGGCTTATACAACTCTTATCACAATCCATACATATATCAGTTGTGTAAAGCACATTTTTACATTCATTGCCCTGATCATTCTCAAAACATCAACTCCTGGCATCAACTCCTCAATTTTCCCCCTCCCTCATGAACCCTTGATAATTTATAAATTATTCTTTTGTCATATCTTACACTGTCCCTCCACCCACTTTTCTGTGGTCCGTCCCCCTGGAAGGAGGTTATATGTAGATCCCTGTCATCGGTACCCTCTTGACATAAGACAAGCGCATGCTTCCAGTGCGGCCCCATCCGGTTGAAATGTTTCAATTGATACCAGTTCCTTTTAGCGCCGTGACTCTATACCGACCATCCATATTCTTTTGATGTTCCTTGCATCGTTCAGTAGTTTGTCTATAGAATCCTTCAGTATTCCAACTTTTCAGTTTCCCCCCAGGAACTATTACTAACCCCAATTTATAGATGAGGGTGAGGAAACTGAGTCACAGAGCGGTTCAGTGAGTTGCCAAAAGTCACTTTGGTCAGATCTTGTGGTTCAGTTTAGGGCTCAGAAAATAAAGGTCTCCACGACTATGCACCTTCACTTTCACTCCTCAGACATGCGTGTGTTTTCTCCTTCCTGTCTGACTTTGTCTGAAAGCTTGTGCCTTTCACCCACTCAGGGATAGAAACATTATATATTCATGTGTGTTTGATGGCTCCATAGTGCCCATCTCATACATAGTAAAAGTTCAGTAAATCTTGAAAAAAATTAGCTACTCAACCGAGAAAACACAGAAGATAAAGGAATAAAATCATATCTACAAAAAGATGGTGATGCTATAGGAAAATATTCATGATGAGATATTGAACAGATGACTGATCTGAAACAATATATATATTATGCTAAAGTATATAAATATGCCTATTACCAAGAATGAAAGAAAACACCATAGAATGTTGGTGGATGTGATCTCTGAGTGATGAAATTAGAAATGACTTTGACTTTTTAATTTATATGGCTGTTTTCCCATTTACCTGCCATCATCTGGTATTGCCTTTATAAGCAGGGGAAGCTTACAAAAGAGTTAAGAGAGGAATATACTTAAGGGGGTCTTGGTGGTCCTTGACTGCTAAGTAAAGGCCAATGGTTCAAACCCACGAGCTTCTCCATGGGAGGAGGGTGTGCCAACCTGCTTTTGTCCAGATCAGAGGCTTGGGCACCCTACGAGGCAGTCCTCCCCGTCCTACAGGGGTGCTATGAGTTGGAATGGACTGGATAGCCACTGGTCATCTACTTAAAGGAGAGCAAGGACAATAGGGAAGAGCCTGGGGGGTTAAAGGGTCACCCGAGTGCTCTGTGGTCTTCTCTGGAGTTGAGGTGTGGGTGCAGGATTTGGGTGGTGGTGTGGATCCCACAGCATGTCTCCACATATGAGACATCTGCCAGCATCTGAGTGTGCATGTATGAGGACCTCTGCTTATGTGGTCACTTAGGCATGAGGTAACTGAAGCTCTCTCTTTGTTAGCGCTCAGACAGTCGCGGGCTTTAGTGGACAGCCAATCACAGAGACTGCGAGTCTCAAAGATGGACAGGCTTCAGCATTATGAAATCTAACCTCTGTTCTACATACATGAGTATCTGATGCCGACTTTGGTTTAGGCTTTCATCGACCAGGAAGAGAAAGAAGGTTGGGATCAGAAACAGAATTCCCGCCCCCCCCCCCATCTGGGCCCATTGTCCTGGTGGCAGGACTTTGATGCATGACTTCCAGGGTGGACTCTACTAACACTAGCTCTGTTCAAGGGGTTCGTAATGGCCGGTTCTGTCTTGCTGCTGGTGAGATCACGTCCCTGTGGCTGTGGGTGTGAGTTCTTGTGCTAAGTGATTTGGGTGTGATGAAGATAAGTTTTGAGTTGAAGGTGGTGGGACTAGACGCTCTTGAAATCCAAACCTAGTACCTGCCAGTGGAGTCAAGCATTTGCACTTCCGACCTGTTGAATTACTTGGTCTCTGTTCCCACTAGACCCATGCAACTGACAGAGTTGTCCTGGAGACCAAAATGACCACTCTGAGACTTCAAACAACCAGCGATCAACCAGCAACTGACCACTAATTAGTCCAAATGGTCAAACTGCTTTGTATGTTTAGATCTGGCCTTGGAAGGTAGCATTTTGTGGGTCCTGTGGATGACTTAAGGAACCCTGGTGGCACACTTGGGCAAGCTTGGGCCTGCTAACTGCAGGTCGGCAGTTCAAACCCATCAGCTCCTCTGGAGGAGGAAATTGAGGCTATCTGCTCTTGTGAAGAATTACAGCCTTGGGAACCTTACATAGGGCTGCGGAGTCAGAATCGATCTATGATAGTGAGTTTGGCTTTTTGATCAATGACTTAAGAAACTCTGCTGGTGCGGTGGGTTAAGCACTACTGCCAATGTTTTAGCTTCTCTCAAGATTCTTTCTAGAGGAGGCGGCTTCACGAAGTTCATGGAATAAAAAGGAAGGAAAGAAAATGGAGTTTTTCCATGGAGTTTTGGAAGCCACTTCATGTAGGAAGACGAAAGAAGGAAAATAAACCATCCATAATTCTAATCTGAGTAACAACTTGTATTAACATAAATCTTTGTCCTTCCTTCTGTTTTTCTATGTGTAGCTCCTACTTGGGCCCCTGCTTTTTTCTTAACATCATGTGATAACTATGTCCTGACACCCCTCAGAAGTCATTAAAACCCATGATCGGTCGAGACTGCACAAAATTCCATTGTAATGACGCACTCTCATCGTGTAATTATTTTTCTAATATCAGGCATTTAAGTCATTCCCAAGTTTTACAAACAAAAATGCTGCAAGGAAGAAAGAGAGACAAGCAGGCCTCCGCTCCTGGTCATAGCACAACACATCACATAACCAGTGTCCGTGTGGAAAAACGAAGCCTGAATCCAACTAAGCTCTCGATCCCCAACTTCCAACTTCTAGGCGCCAGGAGGACAGGTGAACATGTTGAAGCGCTGTGGGGCTGCAGCCTCAAAACCCACTTCTCTGGAACTCCACAGCACAGAGAAGTCGTTTTTGAAGCAGATGGGGAGAGATGCGGCAGCTATGGAGAAAGAGCTTTCAGAGCCTATCAACCAAGCGAAAGTGTGAATGAGAAACTCAGTCAGTGAGTCCATTTTGACTCACAGTGACCCCATGAGTGTCTAAGACTGACATCCTCAGGGAAACAGATGTCCAACTCCTTCTTCCTGGAGCACCTGCTGGTTTCCAACCTCTCACCTTTCAGTTAGCAGCCAAGTGCTTAACCACTGTGCCACCAGGGCTCCTTGGAGGAATCACATTTGGGTCCCTTATCCACGTAACATCTAGAATCAAGCCGGCAGTTGCTAGGCAGGAATGCTGAAACACTCACTTAGATATTTTATGATATGAGAGAATCGGTCAGTTTCCCAGGTGTGATCACTGAACAGATGTGATCTGTTTTGCAGAATATATTCTTACCTTTTGTGGTGATACACACTACAATCTTTAAGTGTGAAAAGATGTATTTGGAATTTGCCTCAAAATAATGTGGGGTGGAGAGGAAGAGTGAAACTGTGTGAAATATGAGGGGGCTTCAAACATTTATCTTTTAATTCAACCCCCCCCCCTAAAAATGTTTGAAGCCGTCTAGGTGGATCAATCATATAAATAGATCCAGCCTGGCATGACAATTATTGGAGTCGAGTACCTAGGTACATAGAAATTTATCTCATTGTCTCTCTATTTTGGTCCATGTTGACATTTTCCATAATGAAATGGTAGGAAGCAAGACAAAAAGGCGAAGAACTCTCCAGTCAAGTTTCCTTGGCAATGAATGAGGAACCTCATTCATTTCTCTGCTTTGGGAGAGGGAGACAGGAAAGCTGTTGGCTCGGGCCTGCAAGGACATCAGAGTCAAGGTGGCGTGTGCAGTGAAAGCAAAATCTCCCGCCTGCCAAAGGCCTGGGAGTTCAGGTTCATAGTGGGAAAGGATTTATGCCAAACCTCAGAAGCTCCTGGTGGTTTTGAGCAGACCCGCCCCTGCCTCTCCAGGCTGCCATGCCTCTGCGGGGTGGTGGGAGAGAATCTGGGCAGGGAGCCTGCAGATCCCGTGTGAGCTAGGTTAAACTCAGAAGCAATCTGTAGCGCCCTCAGATTGGCACTGAACACTTCAAGCTCTTTGGCCAGGAGCTGATATCATGGTAAGATCAGGGTGGGGCAGAATTGCTTAAAAATCCTAAAAGTACTCTAACTGGTTCAGAGGAAGGGGTGGGGGAAAGGAGCAGTGAGCAAACAACGCCACAGACAGGGGAACAACTAGGGCATTAAAGTCAACAAGGAGGAGGACGTAGAGATCCTGGGGGTGCTGGAGCAGCAGCGATCTAGCCGGGAGGAGTTACTAAGAGTCAGAAGAAGGGCGAGTGTGATGGTGGGGCAGGAGGAAGGTCAAAGGAAATCGAGAAAAGATGTAGGAAGCAAAGCTATGAATAGATTGTAAACACAGGTGTGTACTTAAGTAAATATAGCAATTCATAAAAATAGAGGTACTGGTCTATGTACATAGATTTATATGGCAATACACCGAGGAAGTGGACGGACTTTGGCCTCTGTTCAAGCCATCCCTCAACACAAGAACACTTTGTTCTAACTACCTGTCATTCTGTGATGCTCACCCTCCTGACAGACAACCGAAGACAAGATGGGAACATAAGCAAATGTGGTGAAGAAAGCTGATGGTGCCCGGCTATCAAAAGATATAGCGTCTGGGGTCTTAAAGGCTTGAAGGTAAACAAGCAGCCATCTAGCAGAAAAGCAAAAAGCCCAAATGTAAGAAGCACACCAACCTGTACGATCATGAGTATGGACAGAACCAGGTAACAAGCACCAGAAGACCCCAAACAAAACAAAAAACACACATTGTTGAGAATGACAGGGGGTTGGAGCAGAGACCCAAACCCATCTGCAGACAATAAAACATCCCCTCACAGAAGGTTTCACAGGGTGCGGTATAGCACCCATGAAACACACAATAATCCTCTGATTATTTTTTTAATGTAATCATTTTATTTGGGGCCTGTACAGCTCTTATCACAATCCATACATACATCCATTGTGTCAAACACATTTGTACATTTGTTGCCATCATCATTCTCAAAACATTTGCTTTCTATATGAGCCCTTGGCATCAGCTCCTCATTTTCTCCCTCCCTCATGAACCCTTGATAATTTGTAAATTATTATTATTGTGCCATATATTATACTGTCTGATGTCTCCCTTCACCCACTTTTCTGTTGCCCATCCCCCAGGGAGGAGGTTATATGTAGATCCTTATAATTGATTCCCCCTTTCCATCCTACTCTCCTTCCACCCTCCCGGTATCACCACTCTCAGCACTGATCCTGAAGGGATCAACTGTCCTGGATTCCCTGTGTTTCCAGTTCCTATCTGTACCAGTGTACATCCTCTGGTCTAGCCAGATTTGTAAGTAGAATTGAGATCATGATAGTGAGGGTGGGGGGGGGGAGTAAACGTTTAGGGACTAGAGGAAAGTTGTATGTTTCATCATTAGTCCTATGATTCTTTGAGGCTTCCTCACCCCCCACTATCATGACCCCAGTCCTGCCTTTCAGTTCTGGCTAGTCCAGAGCATGTACACTGGTACAGATAAGAGCTCACAACACATAGAATCCAGGTTTGATACCGCCCCCCTCCCCGGAACAGAAATGTAGGAGGAAGGTGGGGGCAGGAGAGGAGGAAGGGGGAACTGATGGCAATGATCAGCGCATACCCCCCTGCCCCACAACAGGGGGATGAACAACAGAAACATGGGCAAAGGGAGACAGGGGTCAGTGTAAGATATGAAAACAATAATTTATGATTTATCAAGGGGTCACAAGGGTGGGAGTGGGGAGGGAGGGAAAATAGGAACTGATACCAAGGGCTCAAATAGAAAGTAAATGTTTCGAAAATGATGCTGGCAACATATGTACAAATATGCTTGATACAATTGATGTATGGAATGTTATAAGAGCTGTAAGAGCCTCCAATAAAATGAGTAAAAACCAACTCTATAACTAACGTTCACCAATACCACCCCTACCCAAGCAGACAATTTGACCTCTAATGAATTCCTTTGGAGCGTTTAACCCTCCGCCATGCTGGTGACAGCGAAAGGTCAGGCAGCCAACAGCTCTGCTTTGTGCTTTGAGGGGAAATCAGGTCCCTTCGTCATTTTCATACGCAGAAACCTGGGAGCCTTCCTCCTGCCGGCCCCATCTTGGTTTCCTTATCTCATCTGAAAATTATAGACATAAGTTCTCTATTTCCTGAAAGCCAAGGCCTCTTCAGCTCTAAAACCCAGGATTCTATGATTCATGCTGCACGGAAAGTGTTGGCAAAAACCAGACCCTAGGAATGGATGGAATGAAACGTTTCAACAAGCTGATGAGGTACTGGGGGCACTCACTCATCTGCACGAAAAAATGTAGGGGACAGTTATCTGGTCAACCTACTGGGAAACATCCACTATTTGTGCCCATTCTAAAGAAATGTGATGCAATAGATTGTGCAGGTTATACAACCTTACCAGTGATATCACAGGTAAGTACAATGTTGCTGAAGAGCATTCAAAAATGGTTGCAGCATTACCTTGACAGGGAACTGCTGGAAATTCAAGCCCGCTTGGTTCTTAGCTAAAAGCAGAGAATACCAGAAAGACATATGTTTGTGTTTCACTGACTGCAAAAAGGCATTCGACTGGGTGGGTAACCTTGAGAAGGGAATCCCACACTTCCCTGTGCTCATGAGGAACCTCTGCATGGACTAAGACACAGTCTTCAGGACAGAAGGCGGACATGCTGCACAGTTTAAACTCAAGAAAGGTGTTTTGCAATCGCGATGCTGAGTGATTCCAGAAGCTGGGCTCTCTGAAGAAGACTATGGCCTCAACTTTGGGGGAAGGCTCAGTAACCACCTGCAATATGTAAATGACACAACCTTGCTTGTTGAACTTGAAGCACTTCCCAATGAAAAACCAGCCTTCAGTCTGGACCACAGCTCAATGTAAAGGAAACAAAAATGCTCACAACTGGACCAGTAGACGACATCATGACTAACATGAAAACGGAAGGTGTCAAGGATTTCATTTTACCTGGATCCGCAATTAACGTTCATGGATGCAGTGGCCAAGAAATCAAACAAGAGGGACGGTTGATAATGTTCTCTAACATAAAATGGTAACAATGCTTCAAAGGTGAACCAGAGATACAAGTAAACCACAGATGCGTGAATGGGTTTTGGACTTGCACCTATTTCTAGCCTCAATCTAAGAAGAGTTAGTTCTCATGACATGGTCCAGGTTGATGCTCACCCTCCTGAAGATATCACTGAATAGTGTTCAGCGAATGTTCAACTAACCCAATTGCTTTGAAATCTAAAAGCGAAACACTCCCTTAGCTATCAGAATTTAGACTACAGCCAAAATTAACAAGTCACAATAAAAATAATTGATTATAGTGTGAAAAAATGAGCACAAAAAGACAATGTTTTGAAATTGATTGTGGTGATTGCTGCAGAAATCTTAGTATGATTGAGCCATTATGTTGTAGGCTGTATGAGGTATATGCCAATAAAACTGTTAAAGGGGAAAAATGTTATATTCTCGGAAACCCCAGGGTCAGTTCTAGTCTGTCCCGTGGGGCCACCATGGTGACCTGTGGGGTCACCATGAGTCAACAGGAGTCAGAGTTGATGCAATCTCAGTGAGTTTAGAGTTCGGGCTAACACACATTTTCATTTCAATTGTACACATTTCCCCTCTATAGCTCCATTCTCTACGTCCCCTCCTTTATGCTATTATGATTGCAAACGAGATCTTATTCTTGCCTACCTTCATAGATCTAGAATTATTACTTTATACAGATAATAATATAATTATATTCCTATAGATATTTACTTATGTTTTAAACATTTACCAGGCCTCTTTATTTCTGTATATGGATATGAGTTAACGTCTTGTCATTTTTATCTCGGCTTGCAGAAGTCTCTCAAATTGTTCTTTCTTTCTTTTACTCTTGCTTTTAGTTTGTTTTAGTCAATGTTAGTGTAAATATAAGTTATTCTTTACCAACATAGTAAAATTACATTACTACCAATATCTCAGGGGTATCACCTATGTGAGTTCTTTTTTAATTAATTATCTCACTTGAATATATCTTGTGGTGTAGCTCTGTTAACAACAGAGTCTCTTAGTTTTTGTTTATGTGGCAATGTTTTGGTGGAGCTGTGGGCGAGGTGTTGGGCTGCTAACTGTAAGGTCAGTAGTTCAAATCCACCGGCCATCCCATGGGAGAATGGTGAGGCTGTCTGCTCCCATAAAGGTGTAGAGTTTCAGAAACCCTATATAAGGTCACTTTGAGTTGGGATCACCTTTGATGGCGCAGAGGGATTGTGCTATTTTGTGGGGAAGGAGAATGTCTTAATTTCTCTTTTGTGTTTGAAGGATATAAATTTGCTAGCTACAGAATTCATGGTTATTTTTTTTCCATTTAGCACATTGACTATACCATGCCACTGCCTTCTGGCATTCGTAATTTCTGATGATGGGTGAGCTGTCAACCTCTTGCACATGATGAGTCTCCTCTCTTGGTATTTCCAATTTATCTGTGGATTTTTGCCTTTAGACAGTTTGACAACACTTTATTATCTAGGGGTCAATCTCTATTAGTGGTCCTACCTTGAATTTGTTGCATTTATTATCAGATTTATATATTAATATTTTCCTCAAATGTAAGACGTTTCCAGACATTGTATCCTTAAATATTCTTTCTGCCTCTTTTCTTCTCTCATTTTTAGACTTTCATGATGCCTGTCTCTGATCTCTGTTTCTTCTTCTCAATGGCCCCTCCCACTGCTCGGATTTTATGGTCTCAATTGACTTATCTTCAAGTTCGCTGATTCTTTCTTCTGCCTGCTCATATCTGGTGTTGACTCCCTCTCGGGGAAACTTGCATTTCATTGACTTCACAACTCCATAACGTCTACTTGATTCTTTTGTGTCATTTCTCTCCTTAGATAGTCTCTGTTTGCTGAGGCATTGTGTTCATACTTTCCTTGAATTCTTTAGAACGGAATTGCCGTGGTTTCCGTGGGGTCTTTGAGCACATCTAAAAGTGCTCATTTAAAGTCTTTGTCTACTAAGCCCAGCATCTGCACAGCTTCAGGGACAGTTTCCTTGGACCGCTTCTTTCCTCGGAATGGGTCACGCTTTCTTAGCCCTTTGCAGTAGCTTTGGTTGCAGAAAACTGGACATTTAAAAGATGCATAATGCAGCAGCTCTGGGAATCAGATTCGATCTTCTCCCCAGGGTTTGTTGTTGCCGCTGCTACGGAAAAACTACTCTGAGCATAGCACGGACCTTGGCCAAATTCCCTTCAAGCCAGAAATTTCTTTGGAAGACTGGACTGTCAGACTTCCTGTATGTGGGTGTGGAACTCATGTCAGCAAAACTAATTTGGACTGAGCATCTACAGAGTTCCCGGGTCATGCTGCTCCTCTATGGCCCTCAACACATCGGAGCCAAGGGGAGGGACCTGCCCCCATCCCTAAGGCCTTCTGCCTGTCCCCCAAGGATCACGAGAGCATGCTGTGCGTCCAGATGTTACGCTCAGTGGTCCTGATTCAGCCTTGGCCAGGCATGCCCGCTCAGGTCTGCAGCCGCCTGAGGAGCTCATGCTGGGTGTGTGGAGAGCCAATATCCAGTCTCCTTCTCTAAGAAGGTCACTATCAGGCAAAATAAGATTAATGACCAAGCCTGTTGCCAGCTGGAGTGATCAGTGCCCAGGTTTGCCAATAATTAACCAGAGAGCCTGGGAGGTGTGTGCAGAGCAGGCAGGAAGAGACTGCAGGGACATGAAGGGTGCAGGCCAGAAGCGAGGGGGTGGAGCAGGCAGCGATGGGACCAGAGCTTTTGAAGAGGCGCTGTCTTCTCTTGTGTCGGGTTTGGGTTAACAGTAGACGGAGACAGACAGAGAGAGGGTTCTCTGGCAGGTACTCCCAGCCCAAGGCCAAACTTCACAATCCTTCTGAGAGGAAAAAGGAAACCGAAAACCTGGAGAGCTTCACAACCCACCAACCCGTCGGGAACTGTTGGTGTGTGTGTGAAGTACCAGCTAAGGCGAGTTTAGGAATGAAAACTAGAGCGATCAAAGAACACCCGATGCATTTGAGTTACCGTGCCGGTGCAGGATACTGAAAGCACGGCGGACTGCCAAGAGGACACACGGATCCGCTTTGGAACAAGCATGGCCAGACCGCTCCTTAACCGCAAGGAGGGCGAGACATCGTCAAGCAGAGGGGCAGCAAAACAGAGGCCGCATGGACGGACACAGTGCTGCACCAAGAAACTCATGCGTACCATGATGAGCACGGTGCAGGGCCGGGCGGTGTTTTGTTCTATGGGTTGCTGTGAGTTGGGACCAACTTGACGGCTCCTAACAACAGCGTCCGAGTGTTGAAACATCGCGAGTTCTGTTCCGGCTCTGCCAGTTGTAGTGTCTAAGATTCTAGGCAAGTCTTTATGTTTCTCTAAGCCCTAGCTCCCACGTCTATACAAGGGGTGTTAGTGCCAACCTCATAGGACTCGTCGAGAGTGGTAGTAAAGCTTGTTGGCAGCACTGGATCAGGAGGAGGAACAGCGATAACCCTCTGAGGCATCCTGTTCCTTCACCCTCCCGGGGCCCTGGAAGGCCCCGCATCCCTGGACAGATCCTTCAGTAGATGCTCTCCCGCTTCCTGTGTCTTCCTGCCTGCCCTCTCCCCATAGGATGACACACTGGTTTATGGAATTACCTGGCCAGCGTCTGTCTCCCCACGGACACCCTTGCTCACCAGTTATGCTCACTGTCCCACGTCAGTGGGGGTGAATAGATGAATGGATGAGAATGGGCTTCACCCATCTCACTGGGTGCACACACACAAAGAGAGACTGCACAGCAGAGGGGGTAGGTAGGGAGGCATCAAAGACCTCAGAGCAAGGGCAGAGCCAGTGGGCTGGAGCTGCTGAGGAAGGCTTCTGGGAGGGGGGCGAGAAAGCGATCCGACACTAGGAAGTAAGGGACTCCTGAGTCTGTCTGGCCCAGCCCTCCTCCAGGAATTCCCCCAACACCTCCCCTGGCCCAGCCTTCACAGCCACCCCAAGTCCATCATCTCTCCTGACTCATAGCCCCCCGGTCCTAGTGTGGACTGTGGACGAGGCCACCGGAGCCAGCCTGTGGGCTTTCCCGTGGTCTCAGCCCACAGCCTCAGGAGCGAGCTGTTTGCAGTGGGGTGTTCCAGGCGGGTGTGGCCGAGATTGCCCCCTCAGCAGTTCCAGCATGCAGGGCAGCCTGGCCATTCTGTCTTCCCAGAGGGCAAAAGTGCTGCTCTGGCGGGCGGGGGTGGGGGTGGGTTTGTTGGGGAGAGGGGAGGGATGGGGGCTCTTCCCCATAGCGCTGCCTAGCAGCTGACCTGAGCCTCAGGCTGTGTGGCCCCTGAAGACTCCTTAAGGGTTCTAGCACTTTCCTCAAGGGACTTGAGGAAACCCCTGCCCAGACTCCAAGTACCATCAGCCTCTTCCCTACTGTGGTCAGTTGTCTGCATGAGGTTGACCTCAGGCTTCTTCCTGGTTGCCTCTGATTCATTTCCCTGCCTTTGGCCGGATCATGGTTTGGGGGTTGGCTGGGCCCTTTTAACAGCAGACCTGCAGACAGTGGTCCTCCCCCGCCCCGGCATCCCCTGCTCTCCAGGCTGCTCTGCCTTCTGTTCTCCCACCCCCACCTCCCCTGGCCAAATCCCAAGCCCCTTGGAGAGTGCACAGAACAGCTGGCGTGACAGCATCCACAGTGTCCACTTTATTGGGGGACAGCTCTATGGAGTCTACAAGGCACTTTGGGGTTTGTCACCTCATTTGAATGTCAGACCAGGTAGATCGGGCTTGTACTCTAAACTTAGACTCCCAAATCACACTACGATCCAAGCTCTGGAGGCAGAGCACCCATTGCCTTGCTGGCCCGGCACTTCCCAAGCAGCCACACCGCACCCGAGGCCCAGAGAAAGGTCCGCAGAGAGTCTCTGGCCTTTTGGATACTTCCTGGGCCTTTTGGGCCCTGGGTGGGAAAGGTGGGGGAGAAGTAAGGATTTTCTTTTTCTGCCCATCCTTGTTGGAAGCTTCGCAATGCACATTTCATCTGCAGCGACCAGGTTGATTTTAAAGCCGGCCCTATCCCCAGCAGAACCTGGGGAGACCCTGTGGTAATTTCATAATCTGGCGTCAATTTGGGACTTGAGAGTCTAGTGAAGGGGTGGAGTCTAGTCTGTCAATCGGATCATAGCCATGAGTCCTCTGTGTGAACATGGCCTTCTCCTGAGGATGTTGGGAACTCCTGGATTTCTTCCTTGGAGGCGGGAGACTCTCTCTCTCTCTGCTCACTCCCTGAGAGATGCTCTACTGACAAGACACATGACACTATACTGATAGAACCTGTGCCCTGGGAACTGCAGGAGCCCCATGGAGACCCCTGCCAGTGCTGAGATGCTTCTATCACCACTGAATCCATAAGACTTTGCACCCACTGGCCTGTGATCTTCCTACATTCTGCATCATTGCATGTGTTTTGTGAGCCTGAAGAGGATTTTATAGACTGGTATTGGGCCTATGGGCTAATGTCGGACTTATGGACTTGATCTGCACTGGGCTGGGATGTTTTCTCAAAGCACGTTCCTGTACACATATGAGTGTCCATGAACCCCTCTGCTGGAAGCCTCCTCTGGTAGACCCTAACTCACAGTGGTCAATATTCATTCCATTGGTGAATACCAGTGAGAAATGGCCACCCATTCACTCAGGCTAATGTCTGTATTGCCGTGCCTCTGCTTAGGCATTCAGTATTATCCTTTGCTTAGTGGTTCTGCATTGGGCTGCTAGACACAAGGTCGGCAGTTCAAAACCGTCCGCCGCTCCTTGAGAGAACGATGAGACTCCAGCCGTCTTGGAAACCCACAGGGACAGTTCTACCCTGTCCTACAGGGTCGCTATGAGTTGGCAGCGACTCGATGGCAAGGAGCTGATGTTTGGTTTGTTGAGTCTGTGCCATGCACCAGGCACTCGCAAACCCTCACTGCCATCGAGCTGATGCGGACTCGTGGCGGCCCTAGACTCATCATGGGACTATGAAAAGCCTCATCCTCCTCCCATGGAGCAGCTGGTGGGTTTGAACTGCGGACCTTGAGGTTAGCAACCACTCCACCACCAGGGCTCTGAGGCACTAGCTATATAGATGGCTACAGCACGGTTCACAAAGAGTCAGAGAAGTGGAGTCTCTGGGGGCACAGAGGAGAAAGGAACTAACTTTAGGTGGGACCCAACTAACTCACGGACTTACGTCTCAAGGTCAAGCTGGGAAGGACTTCTCAGAGGAAGTGTCTTTCATGTTGGGTCTCGAAGGACGAGACATGAATTGAGTTTTTTCCCCAAAGCCTTTTCTGAGAAGCTTTCAATAGAGAAGCACTCGTTGATGGGAAGGGATGGAGGGGCATAGAAAGGGGTGACAGAAGCACCTGGACATTAATTCCTGGACACGCTCCCTTGGTGCTGGCATAACTTTGATACCCTGAGCCAGGGGACTTTCTCCACGCAAATGATCTAGCTCTGTGCTGGCCAGCAGGGAGCCACCAGGCACCCGTGGGATTGGACTGAGGAGCCCATTGTTTTACGCGTGTCTATTTCACGAAGACCGCCGCCACATGGCTGGGGCTGGGGCGCACCCTCGTGGGTCACACAGGCCTCACTTGAGGCGTTCTGGTGAAACGCTGACACGGTGGGTGTAGGCTAGGACATCGCTGCTTTTTGAAGCAGCCCAGATGATTCTAAGCCTAAGGTGAGTCAGCCACAGGACCACGGATGCAGAGCTTGGTCCTCCAGTCTCTCACGCGTGGGGAGGACCGCTGGCTACACACTCATCCAGGATTACATCTGGATCTGGGCTTGCAGTCTGTGGGCTCTTCCCAACACCCCTCTGCCCCTGGGAGGGTCCATCCTGGGTCAGGCTCCTCAGCATGTTCAGTAGGAGGGTCAGGCTCTAAGGCTGCCCACATAGCCTTCTGGGTCTCTCCCTCTCTGCTGACCTGAGCCCCTAGCCCCAGTCCCATCCTGATCCCCAAGACGGTGCTCAGTCACCACAGGGCGCTGCAAGGAGCGAGGGGGGAGGCCGGGCCTGCTCTCCCTGCTTTGGAACAGCTCAGCGGTCAAGGCCCCTGGCCTTTATTTACAGTCCCCTCTGGCCTTTGGACAGAGCCCAACCAGCCATTTTCCCAGGCTGGGCTGGAGCAGGGGCTGGTGGCCAGGCCTGTGGTTTGGCTGATTATTGCCTGCTTCCCTATTAGGCAAATATGTAGATGAATGTGTTTGGGGCAGCGAGAATAGCTGAGACTTGGGAGAGAACTCTCCTGCTTCACATATCCTGGAAAATGCTTTCTGAGCTGGGGCTCAAGCGGCAGCTGCAGCCCACCCACCCACTACCCTCCCCTGCCCTCCCCCCCCCCCAGAAGCAGTTTTCCCCATGACTCACACATGGCAGCTTGTGCACTTCTTTTATTATTAAATATATAAGCAGCTTCCTATTTTTAAATAGATATTTAAATGACTTTATATAAAATAATTCACCACTTCCAAGTATAAAAACGAAACCTCACAGTGAGTGAGTCAATGCTCCCTCTCCGTGTCCTCGAAGAGCGGCTCCTGTCGGGCAGCAGGGGGACACCCAGAGGTGGCTCTGGGGCCCGCCCCGTGCCTGCCGGTGTCAACAAGCACCCACAAAGGGCTCCTACAATGGGTTGGACTTGCTTTGTTGACTTTTTAAAAATACTGTACGTTTAAGGGGGTAGGGCGACATGGTTGGTAATGCCTTTTTTTTCCCTGTTTGTGTGTGTTTTTTTCCTTTCTTCCATACTTCCATTTTAAAATCCATACTTTCTAGTATCAAATAGAGAGTTTTCGAGAAGAAGAGCTAAATCCTCAGTGGGAGTCCTCCACTGCCCTGCCCTCAGCTGTTGGCATCGCCTGGGGGTGTTGGGGCAGGGGGCTGGAGCCGGAGCACCCCCTTTGTCAGGGCAGGCCGGTGCCGGGCCAGCGGCCCAGGCAGGGCAGGGTTTTCAGCGCAGGAACCAGGGCACAGCAGCATAAAGGGGCCAAGGGCCAACAGGAAACCCTGACACCACTGTCCAGGGTGGGGAGGCCCTGGCCGCTGAGGCCCTCAGGGGCAGGGCTGAAAGCAGGTGCTTTGACCCCTCTCCCATCCTGACTCACCTGGCCAGAGAGGGGATGGTTGTGGGGCCTGGGGAGAAAGATGGAGGGTGTTGACTGCCTAATGGGCTAGAAAAAGGAAGCGTGGGAAGAGAAGGGGCACTGGGTGCCAGTGCAGGCGGGGCTGGGTGCAGTCCAGTCCTGGGCTCCCAGCAGAGAAGACCCGGCCCGCTCGGCTCCAGGTGACTGCAGTGACAGCCGTCAACGGTGGCTGGTGCAGGAGGCGAGGGGAAGGCGGTTGGGCTTAGGGCCAGGGGCCAAGAACCACCTGTCAGAGCTCACCCTGAAGCCCCTTTCTCTCTGCTCTCCCCCCACCCCCCATGAGTCACTTCCCTCTTGGGGACTTCAAAGTGCAAGATGCAGCAACTTGGGGAACAATGGGCAGCCTAAGGACCAGCTAGGGCTACTCCCCCACCCCCTTCTCCCTGGAGTGTCAGGGCCACATGGGAAGGCCAGGTCTTCGGGCTTCCTCCATGGACAGGCGAGGCCAGCTCAGGTGCCCGGTTGGGAAGCTGGGAGAGGCTGGAGGGTGGGAGGATGGACGGACGGACGGACGGACGGATGGCTGTTCACCTGGGCGGGGCGGCCCAGGTCGGCTGTACAGCAGGCAGGTTCAGTGTTCACAGTGCAATGGCTTCCTTCATGAGGGGCGGCCTCCACGTGGCCTCCTGGGTGCTCTGGCAGGGGCTGGAAGGAAGGGAGCAGGGAGGGGGGGCAGAGGCAGCGTTCGGCCCTCCCTTTGGCATCAGGAGCAGGCCAGGCAGGTCCTGAGGGCAGGGCTAGTCTCCCTTCTCCACCCAGCAACCAGAGAGGGCACTTAGGTGAGGGAAGGGTGTAGAATCTTCTGGGCTGTCGGCGCAGACCTGCAGCAGGTCCAGAGGCCTCTTCCCGTCATTCGGGCTGCACGCGTCTT
This sequence comes from Tenrec ecaudatus, assembly GCF_050624435.1. Classification (NCBI taxonomy): domain Eukaryota; kingdom Metazoa; phylum Chordata; class Mammalia; order Afrosoricida; family Tenrecidae; genus Tenrec; species Tenrec ecaudatus. The sequence goes on along the minus strand of NC_134530.1, from coordinate 144,216,827 downwards.
CCCAGAACTCCAGCCTACGCTGTCCCGCCCTGCCAGTCTCATGTTCCTCTCAGTGGGAACGTGCCCTTGCTTGCTCTTGCCACCAGGCGGGTCCTCTGGGCACAAGGGCTCTGCCAGTTCCTCAGCCCCTGGTCTGCTCTCCCACGTCCACAGGCCTGGGTCCCTGACCCAGGTGTTGGCTTCGAAGGGAGCGTGGGGCCGGCCAGCCGGTGCAGCCCCTGGGGGCTGAGGGTCCTGAGCCAGGCTTGACAGCCTTCTTCAAGCAGATAGGAGCCTCCAGGGCCCATAATAAATACTGGCAGCTCGGGGGGCAGCTCCCCTGAGCCCTCTTTCAGTCAGGTGAGGGTCAGAGGGTTGAAGTCGGCGGGGCCCCAGCCTGGCTGTGCTGGTCCAGTCCTGGCAGGCAGGGCCGCTCGTCCTGGGCAGGCCACCATCCCAGGGGAACGGCTGGGGAGGGTTGGTGGTGAACGCCCCATTACTTCTCCGCCTACGGAGAGGCTGTCCTGTGCGCCCAGCTGTAGGGAGAGAGAGAGAGAGAGAGAGAGAGAGAGAGAGAGAGACTCGTCAGCTGAATGGAAGTGGACGAGGGTCGCAGAGGACATGGGTGGGAGAGACAGGGCCGCGTTCCTGCGGGCTGCGGCAGGGAGAGCTTCCTCCCGTCCTTTCCCGCGCCTTCCCAGCCACCTCAGACACCACAGAGGGGCCAGGCGGCCTTCGCTGGACACGGTCCAAGCCTCTGGCCAGACTGGCCTCACCTCCTACCTCCTCCTGAGGGAACCAGGGACCACAGGGGAAGGCTATGGGGTTGGTGGAGGATTGAGCAGGGCCGCGTGGTGGGGGCATTCATTGCTCAGGGGCCTGGCAGGGACGGAAGGGGACACTTGAGGGACAGCTGCTCCTCTGGCAAGGCCAGAAGGTCACAGGGGGGCAAGGGTGAGGGGCTTTTCATCCTCGCCTCCACCCTGCTCTTCAGATCTGAGAGTCCTCAAGGATGCTTTCCGATGGCAGGGAGGAGGCAACTGAAGACCAAGAACTGAAGGCCAGAGTGGAAAAGTCTAGAGGCAGGGGTGGGACCAGGAAACTCCCACCATGCCATTAGGCATGCTAACCCCTAAGCAACCCAGCTGCTTCCTGGATGGGCTCTGGCCTCCCCCATCATCCATGGGCGTCAGGGCCCTGCCCTCTCCCCTCCAAGCCCCCCCTCCACCCCCCTGTCCCAGCATCCCCAGAACACTTTGTCCTCAGAGCAGAAATCCCCTGGACTCCAGCCAACAGTTTGACTTGGACCCTGTGTGGTGCCTCCCACCCGGCTTGTCCACAGACCCTGCTGGCAAAGCCCGGGGTGGGCATGGAAGGAAGAAGGGACCTCGGCCTCTGGCTCCCAGCCCATTCCCATGCTCTGGAGGGAGCCAGAGCCCATACAGGAAGCAGCTGGGTTGCTTAGGGAGCCATGCTGGGTACAGCCAGGCCACAGGCCCCACTGGGCGCAGGAGGGAAGGAGGGCCAGTGGGGCAAGCTCCGGCCAGGGGCCCCATCTCCCGGTCCCCTGGGCTGAGTTTTCTTTGTGTGGCTCATTCTCCTCTCGCTGTCTCTGCCTCCAGTCCCCAGTCTCTGCCTCCAGCTTTCCTGTCCATCTCTGCCTCCACCCCCACCCCACCCCCATCCACCTCTGCCTCCAGTCCCTGTCTCCATCTCTACCTCCAGCCCCCTCTCCAACTCTGCCTCCAGTCTTGGTCTCCATCTGTGCCTACAGCTCCCCTCTCCATCTCTGCTTCTAGCCCTCCTCCGTGTCCCTGCCTCTGGGACTCTCTCGCATCTCTCTCAGAAGAGCACCAGTCAGTCTGGGGGTTGACACTGAGTCTCCCAGCCAGGGGCAACCTCAGGACAGGACCAACCTGATCTTGGTGGGACAATCTGAAGAGGCGGAAGAGGAGGGCTGAGGGCAGACAGGGGAGGGAGCCAAGACTAAACAGGAGACAGCCAGTAGACAGACAGTGGCATCCCAGGGACCGCTGCTCACTGCCACCCTCCCAGCTCACAGCCTTGTCAGGGGCCCAGCTGACCCAGCCTTCCCACAAAATGGCTCCCAGGATGCCAGGGTGTGTTTTCTTGATCTCTTCTAAATAGGCCCCCGCCACACACTTGGAGCATCGGTCAGATCCCCTCAGTCTCTGGAAGTGCCCTAGCACTGTCGCATGCACCTGGGAAGGCCCTAAGCACTTGCTTGCATTTGGTACGGGATATGATTGGCAACTTAAATGACTCATCCCAATGACCCAGGCAGTCAAGACAGTCAATTAGCCAATCAGACAGCTTATCGATTAGCCAGTCACCTTACAAGAATATTGCCCCAATCAAGAAAGCTCATAGGTTCACTGTCTTCTGAGCTGGTCAGATAATAGTCAATAAACTAGTTGGACAGTCAGCCAGCAGGTCAGTCAGTCAGAGTCAATCAGCTGGTTAATCATTAGGCAGAAGGTTCATCGGCTAGAGACAGCTGGCCACGGCGAGGCTGTGAGTCCATCCGTCAGACCAGTCCACATTTATTGATCTGTTGGCAAGTGTAAATTAGCCCTGTCTATACTAGAACTCGGGAGAGAAGAAAAACGCAAAAAAAGAAAAAGAAAAAAAGTAGACATATTCCCTGCCCTAGAGGAGATTACAACCTGGGTAGGGTGTGGGAGATACATAGACACAGAAGCTAAGACTTAAGAACTTACAACAACAACATTCAAATAAGTGCAAAACCGTTCTAGTATTAGTGAAACAGAGCAGGAGGGCTGGGAATGAAGGAAACCGCCAGAGGACAGCGGGCTTCTGATGGGCTAGTGGTGGGCCGAGGGAAGGGGGCATGGGGCCGTGGTCTGGGGTGCCAGGGAGTGGGGGTCAGAAGAGTAAGGGCCGAATCTTTACCAAGAACGTGGGCAAAGACACTAGGAGACCCTCTTCAAGGCCTGGGGGCCCCAGTTGGGGCTAGCATTTTCCCCAGGCCTGGGTGATGGACAGAAATAAGCAGGTGTTTTAGCAAGGGTGCATATCAAGTCCTGCAGTTCCGTTAAAAAAAAAAAAGACTTGTCCAAGTAAAAGGTCCGGCTTGCATGGAGGTGGATGGGGACCGGGACTAGGAGTTTAAAGAGGGCACCCGTTCACCACGTGACCACAGAGTGCTGAGGTCTTAGTGCGGAAAGAGGTGTGCATGGGGGGAAGAATACTGTCCCGATCAAGGAGGGTTATGGGCCCACTGTACTCTGAGCTGGTCACACAACATCTGGAGGACTGTGTCCAGGGCTGGCTGCCACATTTTCAGAGGGACATTGACAAACGAGTATGTCCAAAGGTGGGCGACCAGGATGGTGAGGGGTCTGAAAACCACATCATATAAGGAATGTTTGAGGGACTTGACTCCATGGAGCTCAGAAAACCCTGCAAGGGGCTATGACTAACTGACTTGAAAGACATGAGGCGCTCAGAAGGACTGGTGTAGAGGGGGCAGGGAAGGCAGCAGAGCCTTCTCTCCACGCTCACCGGAGATGGCCCGGGCTGTGGCTGCCTGGAATCGGGAGTGTGTGGCCTTCAGTTGGCGGAGAGAGGGGGGATACTGAGCCAACTGACCTCTGAGAACCCTCCACGCCCGAGGTTCGAGGTTCGAAGGCCCCGTGATTAAGGGCCAGGGAGGTGGAAAGGACCTTGGCTGAGGAGAACGGCCAGAGGGGGGAGCAAACAAGAGCGGGAAGCATGGGAAGGGCAGCTGCGGTGGGGGCTCGGAAGCCACCGGCGCACATGTTGGGTTTGAAACAGCAGCCCAGAGCTACTGCAGATTCCTTGGCAGTACAGAGAGAGGGCTGGGGTTTCTGTGGGTCCAGGAGATGGCTGCAAGACAGCGGACTGCACACAGAGATGCAGGGGAGAGGGCATGGTGCTGGTCTCCGAGGCGGCGGCGGTAGGACTGACCCGAGGGCCGGCCTGGAGAGGGTGGTCCACACCAGGGGATGGACGGAAAAAGGGAGCAGAGGAGAGGGGGGGTTTCGGGTGGGGGGAGGGGGTGTACGAGTGTCTGGGGCACCGGGGGAACCTGAAAAGGGTGTAGCTCGTTTTAAGTGGTAGAGTGAGCTCAAAACCAGCGTCTTACCTTAGCATCCCTCTATACTGGCAGCTCCATCTGTTTGTCCTCATCCTGGGTCAGAGGGCTGCAGACGGACATGGAGCTGGTATGAGACGTCAGCAGGCTTAGGGAGAAAGGGCCCCCTAAGTAACGCCCCAGCGAGAAGCCAGGAGAAATCCCAGATACCTAGAATGAGGGGAGTCTCCCCCCACACCCCATTCCCTCTGCACTGCCAATTCCTCAATTTAAGTGGGAGAAGCCGTCCCGTCCCCACCCCCAACCCCCACCGCTCCCAACCCAATGCAACTATACAGGGAAAGCTAGGCTCCCAGGCCTTCCCCTGAGGCCCCTCACCTGTCCTCTGGCTGTTCCAGGGGGGATTCTGCTGCCTGAGGCTCTCGATGGCTCTGGAGAGAGGAAAGCCGGCTCCTGAGGGGCTGGGAGACCCAGGCGAAGCAAGGGCCCCTTCCCCAGCCAGCATAGCCCAGAAGAGTGGCAAGTCTCCCCTTCTGTCCCCGGCTACCCAGGGGCCAAGAGACAGCTGTGTGGCCTCCCCACTGGAAATCATCATGGGTCCTCATGCCCAGTGCTGCAGAGCCCCAAGGCTCAGACAGACAGACAGACAGACAGACACACACACACACACACACACACACACACACACACACACACACACACACACATTTTCCTTCTCCGCTGGACCCATTCCTTTCTGCTGACCCCTGAGTCAGCTGAGTCTTCAGCAGTCTTGAAGAGGCTCTCGCCCCCCATCTCTCTATGCTGTGCTCAGTCCGCTCCCTTTCTGTGCCTATAGGATGGGGGGCTGTCCCTCCACCCCGCCCCGGCAGCTCCTCTCCCTCCGCCGCCCTTCTTCTTACCCGCCGCCTCCGCCTGTAGAACAGGAGGCCGCCGACGGCCAGCAAGACCAGGATGATGCTGGGCACCAGCAGGCGGAAGACAAAGCCAGGGAGTTTGGGGTCGGAGGGTCCCACATGCTGCCTCTCACTGCCTGCATCAGTCAAAGGGATGGGGTTAAGGTGGGCCTGGGGCCTGGCTGCCCCCTCCCTTGCTTGTCCTCCTTCCAGCTCCGTGGGGCTCCTGCGATCCCTGGTGCTCCGCTTGCCCTCCAGCTCCCCGAGAGGCAGCACATTGCCCCCTGAGCGGCTTCTGGGGAGGCTTGGCTGAGCAGAAAGAGTGGAAACTCTGCGGAGGCCTTGTGGGCGCAGAGTCAGTGTCCTAGGGGCGCCCGGTGTCTGATGGCCTCTGGGCAGGGCCAGCGTCCTGTCTGTCTTCTCAGATGTCCAGGCTTGGCCCATGGGCAGGGCAGGGTCTTCACTGGGCAAAGCAGGGCCAGCGCTGTCTGCCGGCTCCTGGGCCTCATCTGCTCCGGCTGGTGGAGAGGCTACCAAGAGGCGGTCGCTGGGCCTGGCACTCTCTGCCTGGATGCTGCCCTCTCCCGACCTGGAGGTGGTGGGTTCGGTTCCTTGAGGTGCAGGACCCTCATTGGCCTCTCCAGAGGACTCTTCTGGGGCCCAGTTGGTGCCCAACAGAGGGTCAAGGATGCCATCCATCCCAGGACTAGGGTCCCCGGCAGAGGTGTGGGGCGGAGGTGAGCTGGCCGGGGGGCTGCCCTCGACGCCTGGGGTCTCTGGACTCCCCAAACTCTGGCAGGTGCTCCTTGGGGGTCGTTGCTTGGCATTTCCGGGGTCCACTGACTGAAAGGCCTGCTCGCTGGGCAAGGAGGAGCTGCCCTCCACCCCCTCGGAGTCCGCCCAGCTCAAGGCAGCCATGGGGGCCATGGAGGGGGCGAGGGGTTGGTGAGGGGAGGCTGAGGCCAGGTCACTGCTAGGGGAGGCTTTGGGGTATAGGCAGTTGCAATCAGGCCTGGTCACCACATCTGAAAGAACCACAGAGAGAGAGGGGGAGAGAGAAAGATGGGGAGGAGATAGAGTCACCAGCATCTAGCACAGCTTTCTTAGAGGGGCCGAGAAAATGGGGGCCTGGGCCTGGGGGTCCCCACACCCACTAACCCGGCCTTGGGGCCAAGGAGAGGACTATGGGATGGCGTGGATGCGCACACTCCACCTGGGGGTGGAGGGAGTGAGGGGTCTCAGGGGTCAGTGCAGGGAGAGGGCTTCGTACACAGCCTGTGGGTAAGGTCAGGGAAGACGAGAGAACCACTGGCCTTGCTAGAATTCCGGCCAGCCAGATGCCATGCCAGGGTGCCAGCAGCCAGAGCCTCATGCTTGAGAAGGGGCCTCCAGGACTCACACAAGAACCCCTCTGGCCCAGACACCATGCGGGGTGGAAAGCAGAGAGTTTCATGCACAGCCAGCGACCACACGGCCACAGCCACAGGCAAGAACCCACTGGAGCTAGAACACGGCCGTGGCTTGAGGCCTTGGTACGGAAGCAATGAGATAGGACTTGGCCACCGGCAGGTGGCCGAGTCTCGGGGGAGCTGTAGGGGGACACGTGTGGCACAGGACGCAGAGACGAAGACACGCAGGACACACAGGTATGCAGCTGAGCCAGCACTGGGAGAGTTTGAATGATGCTCAGACTTCAACTCCTGCCTGTGTCCCTTGAGGGGACACACTCCAGGCATCCTGGGGACTTTCGGAGCCGGGCTGTCCTGGTGATGCTCAGCAGGGCTGCTGGGGCATGGGCCCTGGCCCCTACACCAGGCCCTCCACACGTTCAGCCAGATAGCGCCCGTGGGAACAGCCTCCCGCCGACAGGCTCCTCAAAGAGAGGGCTGTGCTCCTCCCTGATCTCTCAGGCAGCAGTGTGATCTTGGTGCCTTGGCATGCAGACACATGTGAGTGGACATGCACACACATGCCAGAGGAGACATGTGCCCAGGAAGACCCAGAGGTACATGAAGCCACACATGTACATGACACAAGCACATCTACACACACAGGAGCACGAGTAGCAGAACAAGTAGTCCCTCCCCTCCCCTCACTGCCTCCAACCCGCCAGCCCTACCCCTGCCCCTGCCAGTCCGGCCCCTCCCTCTCTCCCCTCTGACTTACCTTGGCCAGAGCACTTGGCAAAGCTGTCCCTGCAGTCCTTGCTGAAAACGTTGCCGTTGTTTTGAAGGAGCTGCTTTGTTTCATTAAAGACGTTCTTGACCTTCTCCAGCAACTGGAGGGGCGTCTCATTGAAGGTGCGCACGCAGGCCTGCCAAGAGCGCGGGAGGGAAGCCCCGTGCTCAGTGGGACCGTGGGCCCCAGCTCCCCACCCCACTGCCAAACTCTCCATCTTCTTTCTCCCATCCGGCCCTGCTTCCTTGGCTGAGCGCTTGGCTGCCGCTCAGCCCTGAGGTTGGGGGAGGCTCTCAGACACCCGCACACAACCTTGTGGGGATTCGCAGGGAGCTGCACAGGGAGCGAGCCTGGGGAGGGGATCCCTGGAGGAGCCCTCGGAGGGTGGGTCCATCAGGGTCACTTGCCCGGCCCCCCACTGTTCCAAGTGTGAGTGCTCTGAGGGTGTATAACCAGGGGAGTAAGCAGCCCCCGGCTCTAGGGAGAATGTCCCCAGGATCTGGCTGAAGAGGAGCAGGAGTGGCTCGGGCGTCGGGTGGGTGGTGGTGTGTGGAGAGAGTGACAGGGAACGTGGTGTGAGAGACCTGTTTTGAGAATGAGGATGGCAACTTATGTATAAATGTGCTTGATGCCCTGGATGGATGGATTGTGATAAGAGCTGTGAGAGCCTCCAATAAAATGATTTAATCTAATTAAAGGAACAACCCGCCTTATCCATACCCACTGCCCTCAAGTCCATTCCGACTCACAGTGACCCTATGTAAGGTTTCTGAGATGGTGAATCTTACCGTCAGCCTCGTCTCTCTCCTGCAGAGCAGCTGGTGGGTTTGAACTGCCGGCTTTGCAGTCAGCAGCCCAGTGCCTACCCCAGAACCACCGGGCTCCTTCATCTTATCCACAGAGGGGAGAGGAAAACGGCAAAGACACAGACCTGGGGGCTGGCGAGGCGGCGGCAAGCCTTGGGTTTTAGAAAGCTTTCCTCTGTGGCGTGGTGGGGCATAGGTCCCTCTCTGGCTTGGTGCCACCTGGGCCCTACACCCACTGAGGCCCTGAGCAGCTTTCCCACTCCTGGTTTTCCCTCCCTCTCAGACCCCCATACCAGACCCTTCTCAACCTGGCTCCCGCTGTTCTTGTTACGGGCCCTGGAGTTGGTTCCGACCCACAACAGAGCGACACACTGGCCCAGTCCCCAGTAGTCCTCACACGTGTTCCTGTGCCCGAGCCCATGGCTGCAGCCTCGGTGTCAATCCCTGTCCTGGAGGGCATTTCTTGTCTTTGCTGCCCCTCCGGGGCCTGGCCTCTCCTGACAACACGTCCACAGTATGTGCTTGTCTCTAAGGAGCACTCTGGCCGAACTTCTTCCAAGAGAGATCGGCCTGTCCCTTCAGCCGTCCGTGGTACTTTCAATACTGACCCCTATGTGCCCACATTCCTGGGGCTCAGGCCTGGGCCTGCCTCTCCTCTCACACATGCCGACCATTTCAGGACTCCCCAGTAACAAGGAGTTCCTGAAACGGAGCCAGGCTGGGCAGAGCTCTGGGCCTGACTACATTGCAACGTACCAACCCCTCCCCTACTCACTGCCCACTCGGGCCTGTGTGTAAAACAGAAGAAAAAAATGACCCGTCGGTGGCCAACTCCACCTCATGGCCACCCCACGGGCATCAGAGGAGAACAAGGCTCCAGTGGGTTTTCAACAGCTGGAGTTTTAGAGCTGGGTCTCCAGACCTTTCTTCTGCGCATGACAGGACTTCAATGAAGGGAATGCTAACCAGACTCGTGGATGAATGAATGAGTGAGTGGACAGGATTCCGGGGTCCAGCTCCGGCACTCAGCAGCTATGGAGCACTGACCGAACGCATCATCCGATTGGAGCTAACATCCTCACCTATAAAATTGAAATAACCCCTCCTGCCAGCCACTCCCCTGAAGTTGTTGTAGGAAAGAGGTCCACCGGCTGGCTCTCCTCCCTTCATTAACTTCTGTCCCCCCGACACCTCCCTGCATCCCTCACAGAGGAAACAGGACTTGGTGGTGCAAAGTGCCCCCAAAGTGCCCCGTGCTCTGTGACAGCAGTGAGATGCCCTCCGGAGCCCAGGTCTCCTTAGCTTCAAGGGGTCCCTCACTCTTGGACTCTGCCCCTCACCATCCAGTGTCAGCCCAAGCAGGGTCTTATCAGCCACTTATCAGCATCGCTTAGGTGGGGCTACTTGGCGGAATGCATATTCCTGGGCACCCCCTAAGACCCCGTGAGTCAGACTCTTGTGGGCAGTAGCCTGGGAGCCTGCATTTCAAATAAGCTCCCCAAGCAATACCTACGACCCTCGAGACGGAGAGCCACACATGGAAAACCTAGCCTTCAACAAAAAAAGTTCCCCGAGTCTGTGTCTGCCGCCCCTCCCCTCACCCTTCCTCCATGTCAGTGTCTCCGCTTCTCCGTTGCCTCTGATCTGGTCCTGGCCTCCGGCAGCGCATCTGTCGGAGAGTTTGTGGCCCTTATCAGGCTTGGTTTTGTAACATTATTTGATAAAGCTGATAAAGCTCCTTCCTCTATCTTGAAACGCTGTGTCTTGGGTCCAGTGGTTCCCCCACGCCCCAGTTCCCCCTGGTTTCCCTCTCACCTTTGAGGCTGCCCCTCTTCTGCCAGACTCTAAATGCTTGGGTGACTCTGGGCTCAGCCTGCGACTCATTCTCTTCGCCCAGTACAGTCGCCAGGCTGCACAGACGACTCAGATGCTGCTGATCCTGCGATCCTTGTCTGTCTGTCAATCATCGCTAGCTATCATCTCTACTTATCTATAGTTCAAGATAGCATGCTTGATAAAGTAGCAGTGCCGTGAAAAGGATGACGGACACAGTGGCTGGGTCGATGGGCCCAAACATAAGGGCAATTGTGCAAACGGCGGAGTCTCTCTCTGAGTCAGAACGTACTGCACAGCACACAACAACAACAACAACAACAACAAGATGTCTATTTAGCGACCTGCTCAAAATCTCTCTTTGGCCATTTCCACACACCTCAAGATCAGTGTCCCCAAACAGAGCTCCTGGTCGAGCCCCCACACCTGCTCCACCATCTGACCGGCCCCATAACAGCACCGATGAAACATCCGGCGGCTCAAGAACATGCCCTGGGACTCCTCCCTGGCCCTTTCCCTCAGCTCCTCCCAGCAGCCGCGTGGACCAAGTCTCGCTGGGTCTCTGCCTCCAAACGTGGTGAGAACACGACCACTGGCCTGCCCCTTCACCGCACCACCTGGCCCAAGCCAAGCTGTCTCTCTGTTTTCATGTGCACCCCTATGGTCCATCCTCCACTCAGCAACCAGGAGGCCTTATGATGCCTGAGTCAGGTTCGGTCACTTGCCTCCTCTCAATGGCTTCCTTTGCCAGTAAGACCAAGTTCCATATCTTTAAAGCCCCCAGGAGATGGCTTCTGCCTCCTCTGTCCTTTCCCTTCCATGTCCCATGTCCAGCCTGCTCACTGCCTGTGGGGTTTTGGGGTACGCACATCCCTGTCCCCCGGAAGTTTGCGTCTCCTGCACCCTGGGCTGGGGCACTTCTCAGCTGATGGTTTGCGACCTCTTACTCAGCTTTGTATCTCAAATGAATACATTCCTCACTCAGAGCCTGCCTCTTTATCCCTGTTCCCACCCCATTCCAACAAGAGACATCCCATCCCACCCCATTTCTTTCTCTGGGGCTTGTGCTTACTGCCCACTATCTTGTCAGCTCATGCCTTTGTCTCCCTGGCTTCTTCTCCAACACCACTGTTGCCGTCCTACCCTCCACATAGTTGACGGACTCACACTCTCCACACCACCTCCAAACCCGAGTTCCATGAATGTCATGGCTTTTTTGTCTATTTCCATCACAACTGTTTCCTAGTGCCCAGAACAGTGCCTGCTATCCAGTAGGCCCTCGATGGCTAGTTGTTATTAAAAGAATATAATTCTGCTTTAATTATTATCTGTTTGTGACATTGTTTGCTTCATGGCTGCTGACCTCATTTGAAGGAGACAATGGTGGTGCTATGGGTAGGCATTGGTGCTATGGGTTATGCAAGGTTGGCAGTTCAAACCGACCTGCTGCTCCTTGAGAGAAAGACGAGGCTCTCTGTTCCTCTAAAGAGTCGCAGTCTTACAAGCCCTCAGTAGGGTCTTAAGGAGTTGGAGTAGACTCGGTAGCAGTGGCTGAGTTTGGCTTTCGGAGCCTCCCATGATTAGAAGCCCTATGAGGATTTCTTGTCCACAATGACACAGTCAAAGCCAAGACTGCATCTCCTGAATAATGAGTCCTCAGCAGAGGCTTGTGGGATTGAGGAATGGATGTCAGTGAGTGAATGATGCCGGGAAGCAAGGTAAGGGAAAACACTCAGTGCTTACGGGTACAATGGCAGTGAAGGCCAAGGCCAGGTGCCTAGGGGTCCTTGGGCAGTGAGTGGTCCCCCCACTACTTGTGCTCCCCACAGCCACCCTCTGCCTTAACTCAGAGCAGGCAGCTCCGGGACCATCCTACCTTGCCTTGTTCTTCATGATCCGTGGCGAAGCAGTGCTTCAGCCTCAAAGAAAGCTCTTGGAGCTGCACAGTGGCATTGGCATTGGGGGTGTTGTCTTTGAAGCGCAAGGTGTCCTCCATTATGTCTTGCACCAGGAGAAAGGCCTTCTTAAGGTAGCACACGGGGTCACTCTGGGGAAAGAGAGAGGGAGGAGAGAGAGAATATAAGTCGTGTGGTCTGACTGTGCACCCTGGGGAAGTGGGCTCTGTGCTGAATAACCCCCTCACACCCTCTTGCCTCACACTCCAGGGGCTGCACCCTCCCCCCTGGGGCAAGGGCACTATGCTGTCCTCAGTTGCTCTTTTAAGCTCGCTCTGTGGGGTCTGCCACTCCTGGGAGTTAGGGCTGAGAGAAGGAGATGTGGCTTCTGGTCAGTGAGACTTGCGGCGTTCTGGGAGTGGGGCATTCGTCGGGACAGAGGCACCCAGGAAGATGGGTTCTGGAGAATGCCTCTATCGCTTTTCCTCTCTTCTCCCCTCCTTCCCTCTCAGAGTGGCTTTATGAAAGTTCTGCCCCATGAATCCCTTTAGCTCTCCAGCACGCAGAGGTTTCAGAGACTCCTTATGGTGCAGAGAAGTGGCTCAGTGTTCCATGCATCCACTCACTCCCCACCTGGGCCTTTAGCCACAGGAACGAGAAGCCCAATGGGGCAGGTACTAGAGATAGCATTCAGGCAGAGTCTTGGTCTGCAGAGACCACCATCTCTTCAAGGAGACAGTGCAAACCCTCATTGTGGTGGGCCGTGGCCTGGGTTCTAACAGAGGTGTGTCTGGGGGGGCCTGTGGAAACTCAGATGAGCACGACCTCCGGGTAGCAGGTGAAGCAGCGGGGGCAACTGGAAGGGTTTGAACAAAGACTTGGAGGCAGAAAGTTGGCAAGGGATAGGGGGGAAAGGGTGAGCAGGTTGTGCGGTGGGGACGGGAGTTCATAACTGTCTGGCTAAGCAACCTGTGCTTTCTCTTGCTGTGAAGGGGGCCGTCTACACCTTTGGGGGAAGGAAGTGAGAGCCACAGGCTGGGGTTTCAGAAAGCTCCGCCTAGTGGCGGCATGCGCATGCCACTGGAAGCAGGTGGCCAGTTCGGAGGCTCCTGAAATTCCCCAAACCACCACCAGGTGAGCAGTGTCACGTGGGGGTGGGAAGGGCTGGACGGTTCCCTGGTGTCGGGAGGATGGAGGTGATACCCCGGAGGGAAGCATAGATTTGTCTGAGGCCCTGGAACCCATGTCCAGCATCACTGGGCAGCTCCCTTAGCCTCTCAGAAGGTGACAGATGAGCAACCTTCCTGTGCCACATCATGCTCTTGGCAGAATGAGCTAGAAACGGGCCTGGCCCAGAGGAAGCCCTTGATGTATGATGTGTGAGAAAAGAGAAGCAGGGACCTTGAGTCCTGGACCCAAACAGGCCCTGGCGCCCCACATCCACCTCCCGGCCTGGGTCCAGGCCTTCCTACCACGCTCTCACATCCACATGCGCTTGGCTTACACAGGCTGTCACGTGGGACTCACCAACTGGTCCCGGTCTACAAACTCAAAGGCGATTTGGCAGGATGTCTGCATCTGACTGTCAATCTGTAAGAGAGAGGAGGCCGGTGGGGTCAGGGTGGCTGAGATGTCCCGAGCCTGCCTCCTTCTAACAAGGATTGGCGTTTGGGGGAGTGGATCGAGGCTTGAGTGTTTTGACTTCTCCCCACCAGCCCTGGAAAGATAGAGCCAAGGCAGGGGGAGGGACGTAGAAGAACAAGACGCTTCCTCCCTCCACCTCCCGTGCCAGCTTGTTATAAGGAAGGATTATCTAAGCGTGTGCAGAACAAAATCTTCCTCTGAGAAGTAGTGAGATCCCTGTCATGACAGGAATTCAAACAGAGGATGGATCAGCTCTGGGGACCCAGGAGCTACAGGGTCTGGTGCCTGATGCCCTCCAGCCCACCTACCCCCAACCCAAACCCCGGAGCAGTGGCTCTTGGCTGTAAACTCAGAGAACACTGTGGGTGCCTACGGCCGTGGCACCCAGGGAGAGTGGTACAGGCAGTGCAGGGTGGGGAGGCCACGTGGGGGTCCAGCTGGCCCTAGAGCTGGCCTCAGCCCATGCTGCCCCTCCCTGCTCGACTGGCCAGAAGGATGGTAAATTGCTATCTGAGCAGGCTAGCAGCCGAGACATTCAACTGATTCCGCCTGACTGGACCATGCTTGGAAAGACTCCGTGGGCCCATGTAGGATGGGCACCAACCCCTTCGTGGTCTGGATGAGCAAGCCATTCCAGCCCTGGGACTTGGGCAAGGCAAGGGCCAAGGAATCAGAGGTGGAGAGTTAGGCACTTCCCCTGCAGATCTGGTCCAGGGCCTGGCTCCTGACCGGGGCTGGAGGACTGTGACACACCAGGTGCCACGCAGGCTCCCTGGAGGAGGCCACAGCTCGCTGAGGGACAGCAGGCCTCTGAGTCCTTCTCAGAATTTGTGAATGATATTCCTGGGCAGCCGGCTGGGCAGCACAGGACACCGGCTGAAAGGTCACCCAGGCAGGTAGGGAGGGTTTTGGAAGTGAGGGAGCATCGATGGAGCTGGGTGGGAGCAACAGGTCCGATCACGCAGCCAGCCTGATTCTTCATCGTCATTGGCAACACCTCTCTCTGACCCTGCTCCCTGCCTCAGTTTTTCCAGGGGGGACATGGGGAGGTCAGTACAGTGGCGCTCTCACCAGGTGCTGCAGGATCTTCAAGTGGCCGTTGGTAATCATGTCTTTGCAGTAGCCGGGCACCTTCTCGGGAACACTCCTGCCCACCAGGAGGCTGGCCAAGAGCAGCCAGGGGCCCAGCCATGCCTGGGACAGAGAAGGCGTCATTTCGTCCCAGCTCACAAGACCCCCCCCACCCTCAACAAGGGCGCCCAGGACCTGCGGAGGGCAGGAAAACAAAAACCTCAACCCCGTAATCCTACGTAATCGATTCTTGCCTCGAGCCAGTCGTGACCCTGGAACCCGCTTCTCTCGATTTCCTAACAGCCACGGCACAACCTTGCAAACCACCCAAATGCCCCCTCCTCTGAGGAGCAGTCCCAGATTTACCCAGGCTACGCTTAACTACAATGAACTTCTGATGACAACGTGGGTGGTGGGCCCACCAGTCCAACTCCCTCAGGGCACAGGAAAATCCCCGAGGACAGGACTGGCATCTGCCGGTCATTCTGTCTCTGCGACGGCAAACACCAAGCCGGGCACCCCTCCTCTCTGGGCCACTTTCATGGACCAACTTCCAGACTGCCTGCCGGAGACCTGCTTCCCGGGCCCACGCCTTCCTCCCTACTGGTTTCACACAGGCCTGGCTGTGTCCATGGCCAAACATAGTTCCCTAGGAGACCCTTCCCTTGCTGGAGACCTCTTAGAGCTCTGGGTGTAAGTTTCAAGGAGACCCACGGAATGATTTCAGGTTCCAAGGCCGGCGCTTAGCCAGCCCAGACAGGAACCTGCCTCTCGGGCTCCAGCAAGCTCTGCATGCAGCCTGCTCAGCTCTTACCATAGTGGGGGCACTTTTCTGACAGCTCACTCCCTCTTTTAGCATCCACTGACCCTGTTGCTGTTCACCTCCAGAGTGAGGGTCATTGCTGACCCTTTGCCATGCCCCCCTCCTCATGAAGGGCCCCTATCCCTGGGCCTCAGCGCTCCCTTTCTCCAGACAGAGGCTGCCAGGCTCCAGGGCGATCCTTCCTCGCTGCTGTGCATGCCTCCAGATTCAGGGAAGTGCTGGGAGGGTGGGGTGAGAGCTGGCACCTTCCTGGCCTCTGGGATCTGGGCTCAGCCCCAGTAATCCAGACAATGAGACAAATATGGCAAATAAACAGCACATGGGAAAAACTCAAAGAAGTCATGCAGCAGCCTACACTAACATGCTTATTTACATACAATGAGAAGCCCAAGTGCGTGCAGACACCTACCCTTGCGGAAATGCCTCTTTGGCTCTGCACAGCCAGGCAGGGAGCAAGAAGAGAGACCTCAGCAAGGCCTTGAAGGATGGAGAGCAGTTGGAGGTAGAGAGAAAGGGGGCAAGGACTGAAGGGAAGAGGCCCTGGATGGCCCAATGCCACTCAATACAGGATCCCAGCAGGCCTCACCGGGGTGGATGCGGAGGGGCGGGAGGGTGGTTATGCAGGGGTTTGGAGGTTCTGCTAGGTGGTTTAGAAGGCAGTCCTGGGTGGGAATGGTTGCCCAGGCCAGGTGCCTCAGGTCCAGGGCCCAATGCAGGAAACTGGGTCATGCCAAAGGTGTACCTCTACCCTAAACTCGCTGCCACGGAGCCTCCGAGGCCCCAGGCTGGAAGGGGATGGGATGCGGAGGAAGACCACCCTATCACAGCCACTGCAAGATACTGGTAACTGAGGCCAGCCAGGGGAGGGCAGTGCGAAGTCGCAGGGCTTCGTGACTTTTGGAGCTATTTCAGGCACCATTCAAAGATCACTCAGCCGCCCCATGGTTGGGGCAGGGGGAGCTGACCCTGGCCCTGGTATCCGGGTTCTGCCTCCTAGGGAGAGCTGCGTAGCCACCCAAAGGTTAAGGCAATAACTTGTATCTGGCTGGGCAGGCTGCTCTCCGTCTTGCCTTCTCCTCCTACTCACCAGCCTCTGCCTCTGCGGGGCAGCCTCAGGACAGTGTCCCTGCTGCCGGCTTTTTGGGGATGCTGGGAGGTAGCAGGCCAGCCTCTAGCCCGTCAACACTGTCCACAGGTCTCTGGGGAGACTGGGATGGCTGGCCCTCAGACCCTGCCTGCCTGAAGCCAGCGGGCCCCTTCCACTCCTCTGGAAGTCAGCTCAGCTTTCCTTGGGCTTAGCCTTCACGGTCTTTCCTGGTGCCTTGCCCATCCCCTCACCCTGCCCCCTTTCCCTCCTCAGCCTCATCTCCTCTCTCTCGTTGGACTCTGCCTCCCCCGTGGCTCAATCCTTCCCTCTCCCTCTTCTGCAACCCCTTCCCCCATCTCCAAACATTTTGCTGCTCCCGGCCTGCCAGGTTCCGCCTCCCATCCACTCCACAGATCCTCGGAAGCAGACCCACTGGTAGGCCACTTACAGTTCATTAACAATGTCACACAGCACCTTCTGAGAGCTGCCTGCTCAGGGGCCCTGCACCCCCATTCAGCCCTGAGCCGCCCTGCCTCTGTGCCAGTCTCCGAAGCACCAAGCCTTCCTTCCACTTTCCTCCCTCCCTCCATATGACATTTTGCACGCAAACATTCCAGGGCTAGTCCCTCCACAGCCAGGCATCAAGTCAGCTCGGAGGCCCTGTTCCCCGAACGAACGTAGGCTTGGGGATGTCCCCATCGGTTGCCTGTGGGCTGGAACAAGTAGTGGCTTGCCGGCCTCCTTCCCTCCTGCCAGCAGGTTGCTGGGCTTGACACTGTCGGAACCCTGTGGTCCTGAACTTCCCCACACCCCTCCAGGATCTAGAAGCCTGTGTGTGGCAGGGGCGAAGGTGACCAGTGGGGAAGGCATGAGACCCACACCGGCAGCACAGCCACGCTGGTCCCTTAGCAGTTGGCTGGTCAAAAGGTCGAGAGGCCAGTGGAGGCAGGGGCGCCCTGGCTCACAGAGCCTCTGCCGCGCCAGGGGACCCCTCTCTGCTGCCCGTGGGTAGCTTCTCGGCGTCACTCGTCGCCTTGCAGTGGGGTGAGCAGCCAGCCCCGTGCCCGGGAAGCACCGCATCCCCCGGCGCAGCTGCAGGGCCCACCCAGCGCTGAGCGCCCGGGCCTCCGGGGCAGCTCCGCGCGCCAAGGCGGGAAGGCAGCCGCGACCCTCCGGCGCGGCGGGAAAGCCTCGGGCGGCCGGCGGGTCGGAGGCGAAGGGGCCGCGTTTCCCCGTCCCTCCCGCCCTGGGCCCGGCCCGCCACCGGCGCGGCTTACCGTGGGAGGGCAGCGCCCGGCAGCGCCGCGCGCGGTCATGCGGGCAGCGGGGTCCCCGGCGGGCGCGTCGGCCGAGCTGGCTCGCTCTCGCCGCGGCTGGAGTCGGCGCGGGGCCGGGCCGGGCGGCGCCGCCGTGCCGGGATGCCGGGTGCCCAGGGAGCGGCGGCGGCGGCGAGAGCGCCGAGGCAAACTTTCACTTTCCCCAGGCGCGCTTCACCGGCCAGCTCCTCGGCACAGCCTTTTAAGCGGGCTGAACATGTGGTTTATGGGAAATCACCCTGGACAGGCGCCAAACACACACACGCACACATACACACTCACGCGCGCGCGCGGGGGCGCGGGCGCGCGCACAGGCACCGACACCGACGCTCGCTCCGCAGGCCCACTGAGCAGCCTCGCGCCCGCGCCCCTCCCCCGCCCTCCGTCGGGCCAGCCCCGCGGCTCCGCTCGGTAGCAGCGCTCCCCTTTCTTCGCAGCGGGGACGCGGGGCCCCCGCCTCCCTGCCCTGCGCCCGCGCGCCTCGCCGGGCCTCGCCGAGCGCCTCGTCCCTGGCTCTCGCGGCAGAGCTGACGCTGTCACTCTCGTTCCATGAATTGTCCTGGGGGACTTTCCCTCTAGGCCCGAAAATTCCCAGCTAGGAGCAGGAAATGAGCCGAGAGCGAGGACCGGCGGCGGGAGAGAAGAGCCCGGCCTTTCGGAACGCGCGCTGCAGCCCCTCGGGAGCCAGCAGGAGGCAGCGGGTTTGCGCAGCCCCTTCCCTCCTAGCGGGTTCCCGGGAGCAGCCCGCCCAGCCTCGGGTCTCCAGACCCGGTGGAAGGGGACCGGCAGAGAGGCCAACCTGGCCAGGAGGGGAGGGAATGTGTCCTCGGAGACTGTTCTGGATGCCAGAAGACAGGGGCACTGGACCTTCGGCTGATGTAACTGGCTGGGACCCGTGCTCCCCAGCCCCGTGCAGGACTAGAGGCCAGGTCCCCAGCCCCACATTTCCCCGATGATTTGGAAAATGCTTTTGGAGAGTTGATGAATCACATTTTATGTCTGCACACGAGAGAATAAATCTAAATGAAACCTAATTAAGACGAGCCTGTTAATTACCATGCCAACTGCAGGACCTTGTCCACTCTTGGGTTCATTGTGATTCAAAGTGTTTCCGTCCCTTCTGTGAGACTTTCCATCCCCCATCCCCTGGGAAATGCCAGGGGACTTCAAAAAGTTCGTGGGGAAATTCCATTTTTTTTCGAAGCCTGTATAAAGTTGGAATTACATATACCTCTGTGTGTGTTTACATATATAGCATCTCTTGTCACTTGCTCAACAGACCCCTTGCCCCAGGGCTTCCAAGGGGGTCGTTTCCCTTTGACCCTTTGCTGAGGATTTGCATAAGAATCTCTGGATCCCATACATCTTTGGGGGTAAAAAGGTGCCTTCTTAGCAGAGACTTGAGTCCAAATGAGCCAGTTCATTCCTGGGCAAGGCTGGCTCCAACTGGCAACAGTGATTTCAGTCTTTGCTCAGGAGACCTGTGGCTAGTGGGTGAAACATGGGACCGTTAACTGCTAACGGTTGCTGCTTCCTGAATGAAATTGCTGCTCATCTCCCTAGACTCCCTCAGTAGATCAGTGGTCCCTTTTCCTGTGCTCACAGCAGACTTGGTTGTTCTTAGTCATCCTATCAGTGGCTTGTCATTCACTCCTTCTTCACATTGTTTGAAAAAATATCTTTAAGGTGGCCCTGATAAGGTAGCACACCAATGGTTAAGGTGGTGGGGGCTTTCGTCAGGCCCCATCCTGCTCTGAGCCGTCTTCCAGGGTGGCACCTGTATTTACTTAGCCCTGAATCTATGGTGTTTAAAGTCTAACTGATGCCCAGGTAAGGGTTGAATTGTACAAAGCCATCAGAGAATAATTTATTCATGGGACAAATGTGCACCAAGTGCCTACTAGGTGCCAGGCACTGAGCTGGCCACTGAGGAGAGGCCCCTCCCACCCCCTGCCCGCCCACCTCCCAGCCTGTAACTCTCAGGAAGGGAGGCTAGAGGCTGAGACCCTGCCAGAGGAAGCAGGCTGAGCACTTACTTCCCCTGGGAACATTTTTTTTAAGTGGTCCCTGTCCGATAAGGATTGAAGATAACATGTTGACACAGACACCACAGTTGTTGAGGCTGGTGAAATATTAGAGGAAGTAATGCAAGAAAGATAAAATGCTAAGCTTCTTGAGAGTCAACATTTTTCTTCTCCTGTGGGCCAGGGCAAGCTAAAGAGAGCGTAGAGAAGTTGATTTGGAATATAAATTCCTACCTAACATACAATAAAAAGTTGAAAACAAATGATCACACTCCCTCTTTCCCCAACCCACTCCCTCTTCAAGTTCACCGTTAGAACCTAACCCTGCCAGTTGAAGAGGGATGTCATTCTGCCTTAGTCTGAGACTGGGTCCTTGTTTCCCCGATGGCAAGATTTAAAAAAAAATCATTTTATTGGGGGCTCATACAACTCTTATCACAATCCATACACACATCCCTTGTGTCAAGCACATTTGTACATTTGTTACCCTCATCATTCTCAAAACATTTGCTTTCTACTTGAGCTCTTGCTATTAGCTCATTTTCCCTCCCTCCCCACCCACTCCTCATGAACCCTTGATAATTTATAAATTATTAGTATTTTGTCATGTCTTACATTGTCTGACGTCTCCCTTCACCCACTTTTCTATTGTCCATCGCCCAGGGAGGGGGTTATATGTAGATCCTTGAGATCAGTTCTCCCTTTCTACCCCACCTTCCCTCCACCTTTCACATATCGCCACTCTCACCACTGGTCCTGAAGGGGTCATCTGCCCTGGATTCCCTGTGTTTTCAGTTCCTATTTGTACCAGTGTACACCCTCTGGTTCAGCCAGATTTGTAAGGTAGAATTGGGATCATGATTGTTTGGCAGTGGTGGGGGGGGGGGTAGTGGCGCTGGGAGGTGAGGAAACATCTAAGAACTAGAGGAAAGTTGTTTCATTGTGGCTACACTTTTCAATGTTTCATTGTGGCTACACTGCACCCTGACAAACTCATTTCCTCCCCACGATTCTTCTATAAGGGGATGTCCAGTTGCCTACAGATGGGCTTTGGGTCTCCACTCCACACTCCCCCTCATTCACAATGATATGTTTTTTTTTGTTCTTTGATGTCTGATACTTGATCCTATCGACACCTCGTGATCACACAGGCTGGTGTGCTTAATTCCATGTGGACATCGTTGCTTCTCAGCAAGATGGCTGATTGTTTATCTTCAAGCCTTTAAGACCACAAATACTATATCTTTTGATAGCCAGGCACCATCAGCTTTCTTTGATGGTGAAATTCTTTATAAACCCTGGTCTGAACTCTGACTCCACGACTTTCAAGCAGTCTGATCTTGACAGCTCTGCTCGGCCATTTGGTGTATGACTTCAGACAAAGTCCACATTGTTTCAGCTGTGGTGTTTTCACCTGTGAAATGGAGATGTTGGCTTACTGTTCTCAGGAGGGTCTTGTAAAGATTGAAGGAGACATTGCCCATGAAGTAGACGGTATTATTATTATCGTGACCACTTGTATGAGTCTTAATCACAAACAACAGAGCGGCAAAGTGAATTTGGAAGTCCCAGTGACAGATTTAAGTTCCAACTCTGCTACTCGCTTGCTGTGTGACTTGGGACAAACCCCTTAATTCTTCCAACCTTCTCTGTCCCCATACATACAACGGCCATGATAAGCTCTTCATCAGGGAATGGCCGGCCAGGAATGGGTACTGAGTTATGAAAGCTCTCATTGGACTCTTTGGCTGTGGGATGCTGGGAGGCAGAGCTGGGGCTGTGGAGGGAGGCGTGAGGCCCTTACTGACGGCGCCTTCATGATGCACTGCAGCTTCTGAGTCAGTTGTCTTAAGATAAGAGATTCTCCATAGTCTTGACCCCAGACCAGCTTTGACACTGGACAAGGGGCAGTCCAGGCTAGGAGAGCACGTGGCATGCCTGCTCCGCTGAGCAGCTTGTTCCTGCACTGGGTCTGATACTCCTGTCCCCTGCCTCTGCCTGTCTGGTTGGGAGACCTTGGGTGGGCACTTCTGGGCTGGATCTGTGGCCCATTTTCATGTGGTTCCTTGGATTCTCGTTCCCTTGCAAGACAGTGTGTGCCCTTCCCTGGGCAAGGAGTGTGGGAAGCCTGGAACTGGATGCTTTTCCGCCCCATATTGCCTCAGAGGAAGATGCCGAGGCCCCCACCTCCAAAGTGGACCCATGTAAGGTCTGGGGTAGAGGTGTCAGAAGTGGGGGTGGGGTGGGGGCAGGGGTGGGAGGGCTCTCCTTGCTCCCTCATCAGATTAGCCACTGTCCCCTGCTGACTCCTGGTGGAGTCATGTCCGGAGCCGGGCCCTGGGGGAGGCTGAGAGGAATTTGGAACAATCCGTGATTTGAGGTTTCAACGATTTCCCAATGTAGCATCATCAAGGAGGGCAGAGGGAGTTGAGGAGGGACCCTGCTTGCCAGAGAAACGATCCAGGGTGGGAGGAGAGGGACTGAAGAGGGAGAATGGAGATGGATGGCAGGAAGTGGGAGGCAAGCCTCTTTGCCAGTTGTCAAAATGTCATTTCCTTGACATTCTTTGTCAGGCAATTTCCCTCTGAGATCTTTTCTAGGGCATGGTCTTCCAGCATGAAGGGCTTACTTGCTCACTCTCTGTTCCTTAATCTCTCTCTCTCTCTGAGGTGAGTTGAGTTGAGTTGTGCTCCCCTAAACTATGTAGTGTAAACCCTAAATCCTATGCCTGTGGGTATAATTGTACTGGGGGGTGAGGTATTCTTGGTTATGTCAATGGGGGCAATATCAGTGCAAGGCATGTTTAAAACCTTTCAGTTTTGAAATGTGAAAGAGCAGGCTAGGCAGGGTTGAGAGGGGGAAAGGAGAGTAAATCACTACCTAGCGGCTACAGGACT
Organism: Tenrec ecaudatus; assembly: GCF_050624435.1. Taxonomy (NCBI): domain Eukaryota; kingdom Metazoa; phylum Chordata; class Mammalia; order Afrosoricida; family Tenrecidae; genus Tenrec; species Tenrec ecaudatus. The sequence goes on along the minus strand of NC_134530.1, from coordinate 144,194,279 downwards.
ATTCACTTGGGTCAAGGGAAAGGCAATGTATCATGTGGGGGAGGTCAAGGATTAAAAAAATGACAGCAAAGGTTACTATGACACTCACAATCCTGCAGCCATCGTAAGAACACACAATCTCTACAGGCAGATTGATAGGTAGACAGGCAGGTGGAACAGAAGGTGAATGGAAAATCACCAAGAAGTATCTATGCGGGAACTTTGTGGAAAAATTCTGGTACCTTTTAATTATATTTTCCATGAAGTTTTTGAAGTCCTTTGGTATAGAGGCTTGGCACAGGATATTTCTACACCTGTGTGGGAGTCCTGATGGCGTAGTGGTTATGTGTTGGGCGACTAACCACAAAGTCAGTACTTCGAAACCGCCAGTGCACCACTGGAGGAAGACGAGGCTGCATATTCCTGTGAAGCGTTGGAGTCTCTTTGGGGCTCTAGCAGGAGAAGGCATCAGTTGTCTGGACAGTATAACCCAAAACATGATATCAAACCTAATCATATAATTTATATCCACAACATGAATGACAAAATTAAAAAGGAAGAATCGAAGAGGTCCTTACAAGCTCTGTTTTCTCATTTTGGCCATTTGTTTATTTGATGAGAGGGGGACAGTGCATTTGGAGTTTGTTCCACCAGGTCAGACTGTTAATCAAGCTCTCTATTTAGAGGTTCTGAAAAGATTGTGCAACAGTGTGTGACAAAAAAGACCTGATTCGTGGCAGATGGGTGACTGGTTTTTCCACCACGACAATGCACCTGTTCACTTAGCCATCTCAGTCCATCAGTTTTGGCAACAAACAAACAAAAACCAACCCAGCATGCCTCTCTTGCCCCACGCACCTGACTCACCTGACCTCACTCTGTGTGACTTCTTTTTGTTTCTCAGAATGAAGAGGGACATGAAAAGACAGCAATTTGGTGATTTAGAAGAGGTAAAGAAAGAAAAAAAAGAGGGAGGTGCTGTCAGCCATCTAAAAAAATGACTTAGAAAAAATGTTTCCAAGAATGGACTCGCAGATTTGACAAATATATTAAGTCTAACAGAGAGTCCTTTGAAGAAAATCAGGCTGTTTTGTTAAAAAAATTTAAATACATAGCTTTGAAAAAAACTACAGGTTTTTTTGGGTACCCCTCTTATTTGTATTCCCCCACAAATAAATAAGAGCTACAGTCTCAGAAACGCACAGGGACAGTTCTACCCTGCCCCACGGGGTCACTGTGAGTCAGAATCGACTTGATGGCAGAGGCCATGGTGAACACATTCAAAGCTATGGTAACACACACGAGGGCAAAGTCCTGCACACTTGTGAGCCATAACCAGCACTTTGAGGGGATGATCCAGTGGGACCACAGTCTCTAGGACATCCAGGACAATCAGCACAACATAGTCTGTAAAGACAATATTTTACATTTTAATCCGGTGAGTAACAATTGGAGTCCCAGTGCAGAAGCACGGATCAGAGAACAGGCCTGCCCAGGGCATTGCTCAAGGCAGAGAGCACTTCCAGGCGCCATGCTGGCTTAGGATTTTGCCCTTATAATCACCTCTCTGGTGCTGGGGTGTGGGGCGGTGCAAAGGTAGGTAAAGAAGAGAGAAAAGGCTTCTCCTTGTGCCCCAAGCAGCCACCCTTTCCAAGCCTGAGTCATGCCTGAACTGGGGAGGGAGACGTTTTGCACTGGAGAAAACAGCTGGAGAATAATCTGAATTTCAAAAATTTTTAAATACCTGAAAAACAAAACCATTCCTTAATGCCTGAGAGTCACGTGTGGGTACCGAGCAGTTGAAATGAGGCTGGTCCGAAAGGCAATGTGCTATAAGTGCACAAACCACCGCCTTTCCAAGACTTTGCATTACAAGAAGTTAAATATCTTATTGATAAGTTGTATATTAACTAGTTTAAAATGGCATTTTATATAGATTTAGTTAGATCAAATGCATTATTTAAGATGATACATGTATTAGATCCCAATGAATAATAATTATAAAAATAGATGATAATAATTTAAAAACAAAAAACTTATCAGCTGCTATCAAAGATACAACTATTTGGGCCAAAGCAGAACATCAAAGTCTCAAGGAAACAACTTGTCTGAAAGTACTAGTGGGATACCGTGGCACACTGCCCTGAGACCAGAAGAATTAGGTGGTGCCCGGCTATTACAGCCAACTGCTCTGATCAGGATCACAATGAGAAGTCCCAGAGTGAGGGAGGACACAAAAAATGCAGAACAAAACGCAAAATCATACAAACCACCAGACAATGGTCTGATAGAGGATGGTGGTCCCCCAGGACTGTGGTCTTCAGCCATTTTTCAGACCTGGAACTGAATCCATCCCTGGGGTCGCAACAAACAACAGCCAGGCCTATCAAGTGAATAATCCCTCCAGGGAGGGGTGCATTTCTAGTGCAACAAGATAGTGAAGACTCCAGGGAAGCACCTGTGCCCCCCCCCCCAAACAAACAAAGCTCAGAGAGAGGAAGGAGCAGGAAACAGGGAACTCAGGGAGGAAGAGGGAAGGTGTTGGACCAGCACCATGGCACAACCAAATGCCTGCACCCAGGTGAATGGAAAACCAATCCACTCTGCGACTCTCACCCAAAGTACCATAAGAGATTCAGGGGCTGCGGTGGGGGTGGGGAGGACAGATTAGGCACAGAGCAAGCACAGAACAGAATCCAGACCTCTAGCCCCTTAAAGTGTCAGAAAACAAACGGCCATGACCCAAAGCCACCCTTCTGTGGTTTTCTGTTTGGCAGCACCAGATAACTCAGACATGCTCTCTGCTTCTGGCTGTGACAGTGTTGCTCTCCTGTCCTGGTGTGTCTGGAGGGTGCTGAGACCCCCGACTAGGCGGGGGAGAGAGGGGGAATCGGACTCTGGAGGTCCCCCTTTGCACAGACTGCAGGCAAAGGAAGAACTGTCAGGTCGGGATCCTTGGAGGGGAGTGAGCAGAGTGAGCTTCGCTGTCGATGAAATGCAAAGGCATTTAGTTATCTGATGCTGCCCTAACAGAAAGACCACAAGTGGTGGCCTGGACTCACACACATTTATGTTCTCACCCTTGAGGAGACGAGAAGTCCAAAGTCAGGGCAGCAGCTCGCTCGTTCGCAGGGAAGGCTTTTCTCTGAAGGAAGCTGCTTGTTTGAGCTCCGTTCTTTGTTGATCTTTCCAGGCCACCGTCTCTGTCTGGCCACTGGCGCTGGCTTCCATCTGTGCCTAATCTGCTTTCTCTGTCTCAAAAGTCACACCCTACGCAGATGTCAGATGCCTGGGGATACATTGGGCTAAGGGAAGGGGCGCCGAACAGTTCTACCCTGTCCTATGGACTCGATGGACAGTGAGTTTTGGAGACAGAGAGAGAGAGAGAGAGAGAGAGAGAGAGAGAGAGAGAGAGAGAGAGAGAGAGAGAGAGAGAGAGAGACAGAGATAGATAGATAGATAGATAGATAGATAGATAGATAGATAGATAGATAGATAGATAGATAGATAGATAGAATGGCCAGACTGTCTGCTCTCCTAAAGATTCCCAGTTTCCCAGTCTCGGAACCCGTGGGGAAGAGTTCTTCTCTGAGTGGGAATCCTAAGAGCAGAAATGGACCGAGTAGCAGTGATGTTTTCCAGGGACAGGGCCTCATTAACATAATGGAGAACTCCCTCTTTCTGAATGAAATGATATCTACATACATAACCAATAAACTGAACTTGCGGCCATCACGTTGATTCCGACACCTCGCTGCCTGACAGGACTGTGTAAAACTGCACCTGTGGGTTTCTGAGACTCTAACTCTTTATGGGAGTAGGATTCGAACATATTTGGGGTACACAATTTCATCCCCACTAGGAAGCTCTGAGCCTGCCCACTTCCCAGGCAGGCAGGGAAAGTCTGTGTTTGGTGGCCTGTCTTAAAGGATCACTAGGAGGACTAGGTATGCAGCTGTTGAGGCCATCTAACCTTTAGCTGAAGGAGCCAGCTGTCCTTTGTTCCCATGGTTGCAGAAGCGTCTGTGTCCAATTCAGGGCGGAACCACCAGGCATCTTCCCCTAGGAGGGCAAGCACTGGGGAGAGGGGGGGAATGCAGAGAGACCCGACTCCACTGCCCAGCTGCTTTCTTCCGCCCCCGAGCACCTAGGCAGGACAGTGCTCCTGAGGACCATCAATCTGACCCAGAAGTTAAGAAACCCTTCTCCATGGTGAATTGTGGCTTCCTGAATGCTCTCTAGGGCCACCAGCCTCTCAGCTGAGAATCCTTCTAGAATAAAAGTTTGTTTCAACCCTGACTCGAGGGGGTGGGGTTGGGGTAGGTGGTGGGAACTGGAAGGAGTACCATGCTCCGACAGCTGACGGGGTCACTTCTAGATCTAACGGCTGGCTTTGTGTGACTTCGTAACAAATGAGGCAGAGAATTGCTTAGAAACAAGAAGTGACAACCTGCATTCATCTGCTCAAACAGTAACCAGTTTTGAGTGTTTGCTGTGAGTTGGCCCCTAGAGGAGTCCCCAGTCCGTTGAACGACATGCCCTCCCCATTCATAGACTGATACATTCAGGAAGCATCTGATGTGAGATGAGGCAGAAATGCCCCAAGTGCCCCGGCATGCAGAGGGTGGGGTTTGGTTTCTGGAAGGGAGCCAGGAGCCTGGCACAGAGAAGAACTGGGTTGGACTGGAGGCGGGTGGAGAAGCTCAGGCTCCTTATACAGTGGTGGCCACAGGCCCTTCTGTTCCACAGAGGGCGATTTCAGGTGGCTCCATGTTGGGTGGGGGTGGGGGGGTCTCTCCGTTGGTTTTCTCAATGCCAACAGAGGGGTCCAAGAGGAAGCTTGCTCTGCGGGCTGGGCTGGGTAGGGAGGAGGCGGCTTAGAGTAGGTGTGAGTGGAGAGAGAAAGTCTTTCCAGCGTGTCCCCAAGGCAGGGTTTCTGTCCAGCCCCAGGCTCTCCAGCCCTTGACCAGTCTCCTTTCTTCTGCATGGTGGAGATGGAGAGACTGAGTGGTGAAGTCTGCTGAGAAGAACAAGAGCGTTGTGGCCCAAAGCTGCCTCTGAGATCCCAGCTCTGCCTCCTGCCAGCTTTGTGAGCTGCCTGAGCCTCTGTCTGCCTTTCTGTCAAGTGACGGGAACCACGGCATCGCGCTGATTCTGACACCCAGCTACCCTGGAGGACAGGTAGGCATAGTGCTGTGGTAAGGACCAACTGTCTTCGGTATCACCTTAACGATGCCTGGAACATGGCCAGGAATATAAAACCAGCTGCCGTTCAGGCAACGCCAACTCACAGCGACCCGTGTGCATCAAAGTCGAACGTGGCTCCATCGCGTGTTCAATGGCTGATGTTTTGTTCTCTGCCAGAGATCAGCAGAGCTTTCATCCGGAGTGCTCCTGAGTAGACGCAAACCTCCATCCTTCCCATTCCTGTCTGCAGCACCCAGAGACTCCTGCCTGGAATCTAGATACTCGCTGGCATCAAGTGGATGCCGACTCATAGCAACCCGATAGGATCGAGTACAACCCCCTCTGAGACTGTAGGTCTTCACAAGAGTAGACAGCCTCGTCTGTCTTCTGCAGAGCAGCTGGTGTTTTCAAACCGCTGACCCTGTGGTTAGCAGCCCAGTGCATAACTATGCTGCCACCAGGGCTCCATGCTATATGTTCCGGGAATTAATGTCTTTCCAGAAGCCTGCGTTGCTCAGCTCTGCGCTAGAAGTTGAGGGAGCCAAACGGAAGACTCATCCCTCATCATGGTATCGCAAAAGGAAGACAGGGTTCAATATCACATCGAAACCTAAATAACCCATTTTGACTAGTGGTTTGAACCCTCGGAACCTTGATTTTCTCATCTGTGAAGTGAGGATTAGAAGACATTTGATCTTACAAGATAAGTGACAGGGTCAGACCGGAAATTTCCTGGGAAATACTCTGGACAATAGCATGCAGATACTGGATACTGTTATTCGGGGACTCTGGTGGCCCCTGCTAAACCACAAGGAATACAGTTCAAAGCCACTAGCTGCCACGGGCGAAGGATGAGACTTTCTGCTCCTGTAAAGAGCTAGTCTCGGAAACCCATGGGACAGTCCTGTCCTGTCCTGTCCTGTAGGGGCGCTGGGAGTGCCACTGTGGGAATCCCCTCAATGCAGTGGGTTTGGGGTTTGGAACCAGGGGGCCTACATTCAGATCCCAGCTCTGCTGCTTGTGAGATGGGAAACCTGGGGCAAAATATGAACCCCTTTGTGCCGCAGTCTTCTCTTCTGTGAAGTGGAACCCATGCTCCGGGAAGTGCCAGTCTGTAAGCAGACCCGGATGCAAAGTGGGTGGCGTGACTGTCGTGGTGACCACTCTGGTGCGCCACAGGCAAGAGAGCAATGGTATGACCAGATGGAGCGCACCACCGAGAGCCACCCAGAGCCCTGTTGGCGTAGTAGGTTAAGCCTTGGGCTGCTCACTGTAAGGCTCACTGTAAGCCTTGGGCTGCTCACTGCTCAAAACCACTATCCGCTCCGCAAAAGAAAGACAAGGCTTTCTACTCCCATAAAAAGACAGCAACCCAAGCGCATGTGCGTCGTTCAGTTAACAGCTTCAATTGTCCAGTAAATATTTGCCCGTACATTGAAGATGATTGATGCTGGATTCTGGCAGTGAGAAGCTGGATGTACCTGCCAGTCCCAAGTCTCCCCAAAGCAGACGCCGGGCCTTGTCTGCTTCCCTAATCGCATGCCATTTTATCAAGCTGTGCTTTCACTTTTACGCAAGACGACTCTCATGCCCAGACGACTCCATGGTGAAGAAAACAGAGAGCCACGAGATAATGTAGTTTTTAGATGCCAACAATAGAAATCCTCTTCCAGAGACATAAAACTGTGGTGCGTAGCCTTCATTTTGAAAGCCAGTGTAGAGGGGTGGTCCTGGAGCTGAGCCTTTGAGCAAACTGGGCTCCTCCCACCTTGGACGATCTGGGCTCCTAACGAGCGGTGCTCGTTCTCACAGGTGGAAGCCAGGACATGGGAAGAAAAGGGCAGTTGCCTCTGGACCCACAGGCACTTCTCCACCAGTGGACACTGGCTGAGCCCCTGCTGGTGGGTGTGGGGCGCCAGGGCCACAATCACTGAACCAGACCCTCTCTACTCCCAAGACAGAAATGAACTGTGGTATTGGTCCAGCCTGTGCTGGGACCTGCCAGGAGGAGGAAAAAATCTGTCACAGCTTGCTCCGACGATGTACCCATGGCTGGACTTTCATGTCCTTGGTGTAGACACGTGATCAGGAAAGACCAGCCACCAGGAAGGGACATTGTGGCTGAAAGCAGTTGTCGTTAGATACCATCAAGCAGATGGTATCTTCTTGTGACCCCAAGGGACAGGGCGATGCTGCCCCAGGGAGTTTGTTGGGTGGCCAGGTCTTTCTCCCTCAGAGCTGCCGAGGGGCCCCAGACAATAGCCTGTTGGCTTGCACGGGCCCTCGCCTATTGTCATAGGGGATTGTTACAGTGGGCTCCAATGTCCTAAGGATGGGCAGCATTTCCTTTAGGAAGGAGACATGAGACAGAGCAGGCTGGTCAGCAACCAACACCAGCAGTAGCTCCTGATAAGCTCCCCGTCTCTCGGGGCAGGTGCGTGAACACACACACTGTGCCACACGGCTCAGCAGTGCTCCATGGGAGCGTGGAGGAGAGAGCCAGGGAGGATTCCTGCAGGGGGACAAAAGTGTGACAGGTGCGGAATCGGGAAAGAGGCATTCCAGAGAAAATGGGGCCAACGCCCAGGGCCCGGGAGAGGCGGACGGCAGGGGGACAGGCAGCATGAGTATTCTGGGATGATTGAAGCTGGGATGGAAGAACAGAAGAAGAGGGTGAGAGGCCAGACCAGCTGCATTGCTCAGATGCTCTGTATGCCTATACATGGGATGTTACGTCATATGTATATCTAATCACACACACATGACATTTGGGCTTTACCTTGGGGAACACTAAGGAGCTTGGAGGTTATAGGATCAGACATTCGGTTAGAGATTATTTTCCAAGTGGAGGCCATGGGCCTTGGGTTCTCAGGGGCCCTGGAATGGGTGCATATTGTACTGCATAGACTCCTGCTCTCAGGAAATATAGCATCTGATCAGGAAGTGAGCTGGCTTGGAAGATGCCAGAAACAAGGATGTTTATCAGCCAAAGAGAAGGAGCCCAAGGATGGAGAGGCTGAACAGATGGACAGATAGCAGACACTGAGGGAACTGGTTCCCAGGGAGGCAAGGTGGGTGGGATCAAGGGAGGGGAAAAGTTCTTCCGGATCAGGAGGAGGGATGCTTTGCCTTTGAGGCCAGCGGTTTCTTGAGGCTAGAGATGGACTGGCAGACAGAAGAGCAGGCAGGGGAGGGAGTAGTTGACAGACAAGCGCACTTGCTGAGAGAGGAAAAAGGAAGTTTCCGGAGAGTGAGGAAGGCATGTACAGCTTCTATGCAGCCACTGAGACCACTGTGTTAGCCCGGGTAGACCAGAGAAACAAATCCATCTCGCTCATATGTAAAGAGCTCATATGTAAAGAGCACATTAAGAAAACACCCCAGCCCAGTCCACATCACGTCCATAAGTCCAGTAGTAGTCCATATGTCTGACACTAACCTATGAAGTCCTCTTCAGACTCACGAAACACACGAACACAGGAAGGTCACAGGAAGGTCAGTGGGGGGGAAACCTTGTGGACCCAGAGGCGTTGTGAGCGTCTCAGCACTGGCAGTGGTCTCCATATGGCTTTTCCAGCTCCAGAGGTTTGGCTGTATCAGTCTCACTCTCCATGTGTCTTCTCCACAGGGATGTCTCACAGGGAGTGAGCCAAGAGAGAGACAGACACAGAGAGACAGAGATAGAGAGTCTCCTGCCTCCAAGGAGGAATACTGGAGTTCCCAGAATCCTCAGGAGAAGGCCATGCCCACACAGAGGCCTCATTGGCTATTGCCTGATTGATAGGCTAGACTCCACCCCTTCACTCTGAATACGGCAAACGATTATATAACTACCACAACCACCTCAGGACAAATGAAGGCACTGTGGTGGCCAGGGCCCAGCTAACTGGCAATCATGAGATTGTTCAAGTATTCATCTATGATGTAGGGAACGAGGCTATTGAGCTGGTCTGGTTGTGCTCCTGGCTTTGGCAGAAGGAGAGGGGCTCAAGAGACTTCAAGTGCTCTTGAGAAACAAGTTCAAGTGGCCAGTGGAAGGCCCGGTGGCAGGGAGTGGAGGAAGTGGGAGGGGTTCATTGTTTCTTTAGACATAGAGACAAATGGTTACAGAGTACCTGCCAGGGAGAGCTGGGCACCCAGCTGCCTCAGCCTCCATCCTCACAGATCTCATGTCCATTTGGACCTGGTGTCCCTGGCCCGTGCTACCCCTCTCGTGTCTTCGTGTTGAAATCAGGCTGATCTTCTAAGGCCAGAATGTAGCACGCTGGAAAACAGTCCCTCAAAGAGCTGCTTAAATCCCTGGATCTGTGACTGCTTGCTAATGGGGGTGGGGTGGGGGGGGTCTTTGCAAGCGATTAAGATGGATCTTGAGATGAGGAGATCATCTTTGGTGATCAGACCCTAAACCCTACTGCCACTGAGCCCATGCCGATTTACATAATCCGAGGTGGGGTTTCTGAGGCTGTAAATCATTATAAGAACAGGGAGTTGCATCCTTCTTCTTCAGAGTGGATGGCGGTTTGGAACCGCCGACCTTGTGGTTAGTTATGTTTGCCCACAGTGCCACCAGGGCTGGCAGACCCTGAATCCAATGGCAACTGTCCTCATCAGAAGACAAAGGGAGCGTGGAGATAGGAGAGAAGACACAGCCACCCAGAGGGGAAGGCAACGGGAGAGCGATGCAGCCACAAACCAAGGACTACCGACAGCCACCGGGGCCTGTAAAGGGTAAGATAAGTCTCCCCTGCATGCTCTCATGGAAGGATGGCCCTGCGGACACCTGGAGTCCAGATTTTGGACAGAGTCCCTTCCTGCGGGTTTAATCCCCCGTTCCCACCTTTGTACGGCTGAGCTCATTGGTGCAGCCTGGTGTCAATCCATGTTCCTGAGAGCTGTCTTTCCTCTGACCTCTGCTTCACTTAGGGACACACTCAGCTCTCTACTTCCCACAGGACCCAAACCTATCCACAAACGGCTCCTGAATGACCACCGTAATGAAGGAACGAGTGAATGAATGGGCTTCACGAACCCAGGGCAGTCTCCATGCTGGAAATAACCTTCCCTCTGCCCTTTCTAAGTCAAGCTTCTCCCTGCTAGCCCACTGTGCCCATCCCTGGGCTGCTGCTGGGTCACATGGTAGTCACAGGCTCTCTGCCCTCGAGTGAGGTCATGGGCCCTGGTGGAGGCCAGAGCTGCAGGGCCGGCACACGGGCTCTCAGTGAGTCACGTGGGAGCTGAGCCTGGGCCTGGACCTGGCCCACCAAGCCCTCAGGAGATCCATGCGTTCCACCGTGCCAGCGTCATCATGCCTCCCTCACTCTTGGCTTCCCCGTGTTCTGCTCAAGTCCTCATGCCCCTGCAGGGCCCTGATGTCAGTGGGCATCTTCAGCCACGGGTGGCCCAGCACAGCCCCATCAACGGCTCTGCACACCCGAGGCGCGAATGCCCGTCTCGGTCCCTGCCCCATGCAGCTAAACTTGCCCAAAGCAGAGTGCCAGTGGAAACAAGGAAGCCCGCCGTGCGATGGACCAGCTCAGGGCCCCGACAATGGGTCTGTACAAGAAGATGATGCAGGACAGGGTGGAGTTACACTCTGCGGCCCAGAACATCGTCCTGAGTCACCCCCAGCTCAACAGCAGTTCACAATACAGAACAGCCTTTCCGTCCCACCTCTGGTAAAAATGCCCGCTTCCCTTCTCCACATGGTCCCGACCTCCTTAGAATGCCTCCCATTGTTTTCGTTCCCCTCTTGCAGTCCCTTCTCACGCTCTGCCTGACTGTAGGGTGCTAACGGGACCTTCCCCACCGTCGCCACCGGGCTGGAAGCTGGCCTACAGCAGGGACGCGCCTTTTCAGGCCTCTCAACCAATTTCCACAGAGGGTTTGCGTGGTGCCAGCCATGTTTTGGGGACTGAGACGGGAAAGAACAATCTGAATGGAACACATTGAAGTCCCGCACCCAGATAACGCCTGCCCTTTACTGAGGCTCCCCCCGCCCACTCCCAGGAGGTTACTCACGAAACCAGACATCGTTCCAAAGAAAGGGCGGGCAGTCATCTTGTGATACGTACCGTGTGACTCTGCAGATCACGTAACCTTCCTGATCTGTAAAGTAGGAATAAAAATAACTTCCCTCTCGGGGACTTCTCATGAGCGAATGCAATAACGCACGTGAACGTGCTTGCTACACTTGAAAGGCACCTGTAAAAGCCAGGCGCTCTCCGAGGGGAGGGCTGTGATTTTTACTGCTCCCCGGAAGACAGCACCTTCCAGAGCGCTCCAGAGCTGGCCTCTTTAACGGGACAGGGCTGGTCCACAGAGCCTTCCTTTTCTGTGTTCCTTAGCAGCTCCCAGCACCCCTGGGCGGCCTCCCGTGTTGAGCTATGATTTCCAAGATCCACTTCGTCCTCTGAGTCTTGCTTTTCTGGGGCTGCTGTGCAGAAATATCACAACTGATGGGCTTAACAAACGAGACGCTTGTTCCCTCATCGGTTAAGAGGCTAGCAGCCTGGATTCAGAGCTCCGGCTCCCGGGGCGGGCAGGTCTCCCCTCTCTGTGGCTTCCTCGCGGACATCCTGGTCTCTTCAGCCTCTGCTTTGTGGCTCCTGGGAGCTGTCCAGGGGCCTTGGCCTCTATCTCACCGCATCTCTGCTCAGCCTGCAGGCTTAATCGCGTTTGCATCTCCAAGGAGAGGGACTCAGGATGGGTCCTCACACCAGCTCCTTATCAGGAACCTAAGGAAGATAACCTCTTGCTAAATGGGTATAAAACTACAGGCCCAGAAGCCAGCGTTTGCAACATGGACCGTCATGCAGCCCATAACACGCTGACTCTAGAAGACCTATTGGTTGGTGGTCTTGCTGCCTTTCATCTGCGGGGTTAACTACATCCAAATGTCAACCTCAGAGACACGTGTGCTTTCCAAACATGGTCAAATGGCAGAGCCACACTGTTTTCCTGAGGAACGCCCTAAAAAAGATAGTCCACCTTCACGCTCCCCTTCCTTGTGCTCAATCGGAAGAAGGCATGCCAATCAACAGTTCAAGGGACAAAGCAGCAGCAGCCACGGTGGCTCACGGGACCAGCACTGGTCTGCTCAGGGTCAGGCCAAGGTTTCACACCCACCAGCCATTCTGCAGAAGCAAGATGCAGCCGCCTGCTTCCCACTTGGAAAGCCCGAGCGCTGTGCTCTGTGAGCTCGCATGGACTCCAGGCAATGGGCTGGGTGCTAAGTCGGAGACCGCAGATTCCTGATTCTCGTGTAGATAAGCAGCGGCAGGGTCAACGGTTAAGAATCGTTTGTGGAGGTTGCTGGCTTTCATTCGGCCAGCCCGACTCACAGTGAACCTGCAACACTGCCTGGTCCTGCACCACCCCCGTGGAGAAGAACCATGAACTCCGCAGGGTTTCGGGGCTGCTTTTTGAGAGGAGGTCCGCGGACTTTTCTTCCTCACCCTGGTGAGTCTGCATGCGCCAGTAATGCCTGTCCAGCTCCGTCCCAGCGCACCAGGCTCCACGGAGAGACGGGTGGGAGATGGGCACGAGGCGCAGTGACTAGGAATCAGACGACGTTCTCCCAGATGGAAGGTGAGAATTCTTCCCCTGAACCAGCAAGGGCTCGTAAAGAAAAATGTAGGGGCCTCACATCCTAAGTGGAGAATATTTTATACTCAACCTCAGATCGAAGAAAGGGGGTCTACATTTATACGTCGGGGTGAGACTCATGATCAGGAGACCAACTCTCAAGGGTCTTCTTAAGGAATCCACTGGCCTCCCGACTGTCCAGGATGCCTTTCTCTCCCACGTCCCCTTCTTCCTTCCCACTGCCTCTGTTCCAGCACTAGCAACAAAGACCCTGTGGATGAGCAACAAACCCATCCAACACCGCCTCCCCCCACCATCAAGTCAAGGCCACCTCGTAGCAACCTCTTGGACAGAATTCCTGAGCCTGTCCATCCTTACAAGAGCACATAACCCGGCCTTGTCCCATGGAGCGGCTGGCGTGTCCAGATTGCTCGCCTTTCAGTTAGTCCCCCAACTCAGAGCCCACAAAGGCACCACGTATGCCCGTGATACCTATGGCCAGCCTTACCCTCTTTCATCCTGCTTCTATCATCCTTAGACAGGCAGTGGTGTGTGGAGCTGGGAATATCTGAGCCTTTACTGCAAGACCTTCCGGGTCAGTGGTTCTCAACCTGTGGGGCGCCATGCCTTCAGGGGTCGAACAACCCTTTCACAGGGGTCGCCTAAGGCCATTGGAAAACATATTTTTGATGGTCTTAGGAACTGAGACACCTCTCTATTCGTCTCCAGGCGGCTCCGCCCAAATGCAGATATGCTGATCTGGTGAAAAAGAAGCTACTTCGCACCAATGTTGGCTTTTTATGCATACTGTGGCAAAAGGTCGCAATATAGTTTACTGTTGTTATATTAAGACTGTTACCCATCGTACACCATGCTTTAAGACAAAATTTCATTTATTTGTCATTAGAAATTTCTATTTCACAATATATAATTACATATTACTTTGTGATTAATCACTATGCTTTGTGTTCAATTTGTAACAATGAAAATACATTCTGCATATCAGATATTTACATGACAATTCCTAACAGTAGCAAAATTACAGTTATAAAGTAGCAACGAAAAATCATCTTATGGTTGGGGTCACCACAACCTGAGGAACTGCAAGAAAGGGTCGCGGCATGAGGAAGGTTGAGACCCACTGTTCTGGGTTCACCCTCTGTTCTTACTAGCTGTGCAATCTTGAAGGAGACCTGGTGGCACAATGGGTTCAGCACTGGGCTGCTGTCCACAAGGTTGGTGGTTCAAACCCATCAGCCACTCTGGGGGAGAAGCTGAGACTGTCTGCTCACATAAATACTTACTTTTGGAGCCCCTGGGGGGCAGTTCTGTTCTGCAGGATTGCTGTGGGTCAGAATCAACTTGATGACAGTGAGTTCGATGCAGCCTTGAACAATCTCTGTGCCTCAGTTGCCCTATTTATGAAATGGCAACAATAATGACACTGCTCTCAACGGGACTGGTGAAGATGAAATGGATGAAAAGAAAGGTTGGCACAGCGTCTTTGTAAAGGCTAGATAGCAAACGTTTTCTGCTTGACCACCGGTACTGTCTCTGGCACACCCCCTCAGCTCTGCCATTGCGTCGCAGTAAAACTTGATTTATGAAACTAGGCAGGAAAACAGATTTGTCCCCTGGCCCCATAGTTAGCTGACCCCTGAGTGAATACATGGAAAAAAAATGCTTGGCCTATAGTCAGCCCTGAGTGAATGTTGGCTATTACTATTATTCATTCATAAATAAAGTCAATAGCTAAGCACCTACTCTGTGCCAGGCTCTGTTCTAAGCTCTGGGAAGAGAGCCATAAGAACTATAAATAAGGTCCCTGAGCTCACCTTCTGGACAAAGAGGAGGGCGTGGAAATAACCGTGGCTGTTGATGTTGCTGCTGTTGCTAGGTGCCCTTGATTCGGTTCCGACCCATACGACCCTCTGCACAGCAGAAGGAAACTGCCCGGTCCTGGGCCGTCTTCACACTTCTTCCTATGCTGCACCCACGGTTGCAGCCGCTGTGTCCATCTGCTTTGTGGAAGCCCGTCCTGTTGTTCGCTGTCTCTCTAATTAGCAAGCATGGTGTCTTTCTCCAGGGACGGGTCTCTCCTGACAACAAGTCTGACGTACGTCAGCCTCTCCATCCTTGACTCTAAGGAGCAGGAATGTACTTGCTGTACTTCTTCCAAGACAGATCAGTTTGTCCTTTTGGCAGTCCGTGGTACTTGAACTATTCTTCTCCAGCGCCAGTATATGCCGGAGAGACTAGCAGGCGGTGTGATAAGTGTTGTTGTGAAAGTAAAAAAGACCGCAGGGGGCTATGATAGAGATGTCAGGGTGGCCGGGAAAGGCCTCCTGAGGGTGTGATGTGCAGTGTGCGCCAAGACTAGCATGACCCGAAGGAGCCAGCTCTGCGGCCATTGGGAGAATTCCAGGAAGGCCAAGCCAGCTCCGACTCCCACTTGTGCCCCATTGTGAGCCAGAAGCTTGGTGTGTCCAGCTGGAAAGGCCAGAGGGCAAGGATGAAGGCTGCAGAGACAGTCTCTGTCCCTCTTGCCACCCAGGGTGGGGGTGGGGAGGTTTCTTCTCCTTTTCTTGATCTTTGGTGCTCAGTTATTCCTTTTCTCCCAGCTCTCAGCCCAGCGCCCACTTCATCTTTCTCTCTCTCCAAAGACTGGCTCAAAGCCCTCAGCCCCAGATGGCACCCATCCCTGCTCTTCACAACTGCCCTGAGACCCAGCCTTGCTAAGGCCAGTTCCTCACTTCCTTCAGGGGTGCCCCTTCCCACCATCCGGCAGGTGAGTCAAAGCTCTGGATCCTGTGTCCTCCTGAACAGGAGAGGGCGGACTGTAGACACATTCTTGCCAGTAAAATGAGAGGGAGGTGGGTTTTAGGAGAACCAGCCCCAGACCCTGGATCGGGGAGAGCATTTAGAAGTCTTGGTCTCTGGTTCTATGGTTCCTATACTCTGTTGATTAGGAAAACACCTATTGCATATGGATTCTGGACCCTGAAGCTACTCCAAGAGGCTTCTGTTTCCTTCTTTCGCCCCAAATCTCCAGCCCCCTCTTCTTAGCCGAACATTCTGGCTCACACAGAATTCTGTGGGGTGGCTGGACCCAAGAGTTCAGCACTATATGTGATGCTGTTCTCTGGACAGCAAATTCTAACCTCCCACCACATTCGGGCTGGCCATCAGTCGCAGAACCACGGCTACAGGGGCCTAATTCTTGCCAGCTTGCATGTCCAAGGACAATTTCCAACCCAGTCCTGGGTTCCAGGTCATCCTCTACTAGGCGACCTGTCGACCTCTGCCCCCGTTCCCTTTGGGTCTCTTGTCGTGGTCGTTTCTACCCATCACTCGGACGCTCGCACCTTCTTTGTAGATCGTGTGTCTCACCACCACCTCGGTGGCTGAGCACGCTGCAGGGCCTGATGTGGCCAGGCCCTGGATTCTTGTGGTCACGCTGCTCGCCGACCTGACGGGGAGCACAGGTCCGAGTGGCGCCTCTACCCCGCTTCTTGGCCCTCACATCTGTTTCCTCACATGGCTCTGAGAGGGTTCCCAAGGCTGCCTGACTCACCCGCAGCTGCTGCCTTTAGACTAGCTATCATGAGGCACAGGGAGCCCGTGGGTAGGTGGGCGGCATGGATCAGGGAGGGGGTGTTCCTAAGCCCATTCAGTGAGCCTCTCCTCCCACGCTCCCTTGTCCTTAGTGCCCAGGAGGCTGGTTGGGGAAGGGAAAGTCTGGATTTTCTGCTTGGAGCTGACCCTTCTGGGTGAGTCACCAGGAAGGGCAAGCAGCCTTGGCCTGTGCAGGAGGAAGTCAGGGCGCGGGAAGGTTTCCCCCACAGTCCAAAGCTCCCCGAGGCTTAGCCCTGGACCTTAGGGTATTACGATCCAAAGAGGGGGCTCAGGACCGGCTCCCTGATGCCCTCCCAAAGTCGAAGTGGTCCTCAAAGTCTCGTGTCCCATGCTTGCCTGCAAGGCACAAACGATCGGGTGTCGAGCGTGGCTTTGACCATGCTGCGCTTGCCTCGCAAGCTAGGGAGACTCTTCAGGTGCTCTAGGAAAAATCTAAATACCTTAGTTTTGAACCCAACTCCCGCTCTGCTCCCCGCGCCCCCTAACCTCATTGCTCTGTATTCATCATTCCCTCCTCTGCTCTGACAGGTGGCCCCTTCCCTCCCGAGCAGGACATAGGCAGCATGGATCTCTCTCCACCTCTGTCTTTACCAGTGCTCCTCTCCACCGCCCCTGATGTCGCAATGCCTTTTCTTCTCTGGAGGCCACCCATCCGTCTTGAAATCCGTTCTGTTCTTACCTTCCCATCGATCCATCCCCATCACGTCGATTGAGCTCCTTGTGTGCTAGTCTGTGTCCTCAGCTGAGGTTTCCGTTTTCAACCAGCACCCTGGCACCTCCAGGCTGATTGGAAGATAATGTTGTCGCTATTGAATTGACTCTAACTCACGGACCCCGTATGTGTCAGAGTGGGGTTCTCGGTGCCTGAGGTTGGGGAAGTAGATCCCCAGATCTGTTTTGCTGAGGTACCCCAGGTGGTCTTGAACCTCCAACCTTTTGGTTGTCAGCCAGGCATGTTGGCTACCTGCCTGACTCAGGTGTTATGGTAATGCCTGGAAGGTGCATTTCATCCAGTCTTGATACGTCAAAGAAGGCTTGCTAGAGGAGGAGGACACCTTTGCTGATTTCGCGGGGAGTAAGCAAGAGAAAAAGGAAGATAAGAGGGCAGCAAGAGTGTCAGGACCAGAGACGACAGAGCCGGAAGGCCTGAGGCAAGAGATGACACATTCTAGGAACTGAGAGTTGGTCTCACCGTCTGAAGCTGAGGATGTGGGAGAGAAGCTGGGGAGTTACCCAGCGGGCTGACACACATTGGACTTGATCCTAAGAGCCACAGAGAAGCCGGTGAACCAGGTCCATGGCGACTCGAGTGTAGACAACAGATCGGAGAGAAAGTCTTGGTTAGTATGGTCTTCGTGAGAGGCAATGGTGGATTGAGCCAAGTGATAGTGGACAAGATGAGGCAACAAAGAAGGGTCCAGATCTCTTTGTAGCTGGCAGAACTTGGTGGCTGCTTAGGTATGGGGGCAGGGAAGAGGGCCAAGCATGGTCCCAGGTTTCTGACTAAAGGGATGGGTGGTAGGGCCATTTTCCCAAGAGGAGCAAGTCTGTGGGCAGAGGGATGATGTGTATAGACTTGAACATCATCAGTTTAAGGGGCAGCAAAAGGCAAGTGCCCAGGTGGATGGACAAGGCCCAATTTCCGGGGAGAAGTCTGTGCTGGAGAGATCAGCATGGGAACCCCAGCTGTCTATGTTCCTTGGACTGACAGACGATGAGCTGTGACTGTTCTGTGAGATGAACAAGCTGGCTCTTTCAGCTCCCAGTGTCCATGAGCAAGCTGGCTCTTCCAGCTCCCAGTGTCCAGGCCACAGACCTCCCTGGACATAACATGCGCTGCCTGTGTCTGTGGTGTCTGTCGAGCCGGTTATGCTGCATGGCCACGCATGACAGGGGTGAGAGCCTGGCCCAGGAAGAGAGGGGACAGACTCAAGAAATGTCAACAAAGACTGTGTGGCGGTGGCTCAGTGACTGGCTGTGTGGGGTGAGAGAGAGGGAGAGGAACTGAGGAACCTGCTGGCTTTCCAGCATGGGGCGTCCTTTAGACTAGACGCCGGGAAGGAGAGCTAGTTTCTGGAGGAAGAAAATCGGCTTTTGGAGGCCGTGATTGCATGTTGATACTTACAGGACTTGTAGTTGGAGAACTTCAGTTTGTGCTAGCTGCACTAGCCATGTTTAAAGCCATTTCGCCTTCCAGGCCTTGGTACTTCACTGCGTGCTCTTCCCAGGCAGTCACAGGGCGTGCACACTCAGATAATTCCCTTATCCACACCACACTCAAGTCTCTTTTTTTGTAAAACATTTTATTAGGGACTTATACAACTCTTATCACAATCCATACATACATCAATTGTGTAAAGCACATCTGTACATTCTTTGCCCTCATCATTTTCAAAGCATTTGCTCTCCACTTAAGCCCTTTGCATCAGGTTCTCTTTTTTTCCCCTTCCCTCCCCGCTCCCCACTCCCTCACGAACCCTTGATAATTTATAGATTATTATTTTGTCATATCTTGCCCTGTCTGATGTCTCCCTTCACCCCTTTTCTGTTGTCCATCCCCCAGGGAGGAGGTCACATGTAGATTCTTGTAATCGGTTCCCTCTTTCCAACCCACTCTCCCTCTACCCTCCCAGTATTGCCACTCACACCCCTGGTCCTGAAGGGATCATCCGGCCTGGATTTCCTATGCCTCCAGCTTCTATCTGCACCAGTGTACATCCTCTGCTCTATCCAGACTTGCAAGGTAGAATTCAGATCATGATAGTTGTGGGGGAGGAAGCATTTAGGAACTGGAGGAAAGCTGTATTCTTCACCAGTGGTACATCGCACCCTGACTGACTCATTTCCTCCCCTAGACCCCTCAGTGAGAGGATCTCAAGTGGCCGACAAATGGGCTTTGAGTCTCCACTCTGCATTTCCCCCTTCATTTGCTATGGTAAGATTTTTTTTCCTGATGATGCCTGAGCTAGATGGCCACTTGTTTACCTTCAAGCCTTTAAGACCCCAGACACTATCTCTTTTTGAAACCATCACCTTTCTTCACCACATTTGCTTATGCACCCATTTGTCCTCGGCGATTATATCATGGAGGTGTGCACCCAATGATATGATTTTTTGTTCTTTGATGCCTGATAACTGATCCCTTCAGAACTACATGATCGCACAGGCTGGTGTGCTTCTTCCGTGTGGGCTTTGTTGCTTCTGAGCTAGATGGCCGCTTGTTTATCTTCAAGACTTTAAGACCCCAGACACTATCTCTTTTGATAGCCGGGCACCATCAGCTTTCTTCACCACATTTGCTTGTTCACCCGCTTTGTCTTCAGCGGTTGTGTCAAGAGGGTGAGCATCGTAGAATGCCAATTTCATAGAAGAAAGTATTTATGCATTGAGGGGGTGCTTGACACTCTATTCTCTTACGCTGTTGTCATTTCCACCAAGGCGTTCCTCAGGCCCCCAAATCACGTCATAAAGTTGCTTGTGTTTTTCTGCCTCCACCACTAGCTAGAGTACCATGTGCAAGTAAAATCTTACCGGAAATCATTCAAAAGCGGATGAAGCCGTATATTGACTGGGAGCTACCACATATTCAGGCTGGATTTAGAAGAAAATATGTAGTGAGGAATATCCTTGTTGATGTAACACGGATCTTGGTCGAAAGCAGATCACTCCAGAAAGGTATTTGCCCCTGCTTTATTGGCGACACAAAGACATTTGATTATGTGGATCATAATACATTATGGGTAACATCACAAAGAATGGGAATTCCAGAATATTTAATTAGGCTTGTGTGGAACTTGTACATCGACCAAGAAGAGAACAAGGACCTACTGTGTGGTTTCCAATCAGGACAGGCGTGCATCAGGGCCACATCCTTTCACCTTATAATTCAATCCTGTCACTGAGTAAACAATGTCCCCAGCTGGACCCTGTGGAGAAGAGCGCAGCATTGGGACTGCAGTAAGACTCTTAACAAGCTGTGGTGTGCAAATCACAGGTTGCTTGCTGGGAGTGAAGAAGATTTGAAGCATTTCCCTATGAATATCAAAGATCACAGCCTTTAGTATGAATTGCACCTTAAAATAACCAAAACACAAAATAAACCCCCCCAAAAGTACCAAACATCCCATTGAGTCGATGTCAACTCACAACGACTCTGTAGGACAGGGTGGAACTCTCCCTGTGGGTTTCTGAGACTCACTCTTTATGGCACTAGAAAGCGTCATCTTTCTCCAGAATTTGACATAAACAAAACAAAACAAAACAAAAAAAGCCTCGAAACTGGACCAGTCAGCCACATCATGATAAACAGAGAAAAGATTGAAGCTGCCAAGGAGTTCATTGTACTTAGACCCATGATACACACACATGGAGCTGAAGTTAAGAAATCACACGATGTCCTGTGTTGGGCCAATCTGCTGCACAAGACTCCTGAAAATGCTAAGGACCAAGTGGTCTTTTCAATCTTTCATATGCAAGCCAAAGATGCACACCAAATAAGAGAGACCGTGGACTGCTAGAAGATGGGACAAATCCTTCTTGGTAGAAGTACAGCCAGAATGTCCCTCAGACGTGAGGCGGCTTCATCGCCCGTACTTTGGACATCAGAAGGAAGGATCGTCCTTGGAGAACAGTGATGCCAGGGAAAGGACAGGTGAGAAGGAGGAAGGCTTTCAACGAGCAGCATTGACACAGAGGCTGCCATGACTGTCAGGGGTGCAGGACCAGCCAGTGCCTCCTCTGCTGTGCACACAGGCGCCCCGAGTTGGAACAGGTGTGACAGCACAACAAAACCCACGAACACGGGATCTGCTCAGGCCACAAGCCGAGTGTGTCTGGCTCACTGTCACGCAGAGGAACCTGTGGAGTGCCCAGGCTGTGCACCCAGTGGACCCTGCGTACAGAGTGCACTGGGGAGCACCGGACTCCCCAGGGAGGAGAGTGGCTCTGTCTGCTGCAGTGAGCAGAGAGGAGAGCGCCCAGCAGAACTGTGCTGACCAAGTGGGAGGACAAGGGCCCCACGGCACATTCTGGGGCCCCACACACCTAAACTGTGGGCAGCAGAGATGTGCCTCCGCAGAAGGGAAGAAGGAACCATCAGTGAGTGGACCTGGTACCTTTGGGCCTTTTACAGAAGCCTGGATAGTCTTGGGGGGATGCAAGGTGCCAAGGGAGTGTGGATTCTAAATCAGAAGCAGGAACTGAGAGGATCAAATGACTCTGAGGGTTCTCGTCAGAAAAAACGGTTGGCACTTTTGTCAGGAGAGAGGGCAGCCAGTGTCAAGGCAGGGGTGGGGACACTTCTGGCAGTCCATGACTTTCCATTGTGCTCTGCCAACCCCGCCACTCAAGGCCCTCCCCAGACACCATGATGAGTCAGGAGGAGCAGAGGAGGGAAGGGAAAGGGCCCGATCCCGTGTGCCTACCTGAGATGAGAACTGAGGTCTGGGGATGGTGGCAGAATTATGAGTGAGCCCAGCCTCCTGGAAGCCCCTTTGGCCCCACTGGGCCTTCCATCAGTGAATTCGCAGAGTAATCTCCCTACCCGACACTCCCCTGATATGATCATGGCACTCCACTACCCAAAACAAGACATAGACCAAAACCCCAATGTCCCAATGCGACAAATAAACCTCTACAGAACTGCCCCGCCTCCTGACCTCATCCTCTCCAGGCTCCCCCCGCTCACTCCACTCTAGTCACGCTGACCTCCCTGCCAGTCCGGGGGCCAGACTCCTCCCTGCCTCAGAGTGCCTGCCCTTGCTGTGCTCTTGAGTTGGGTTGCTCTCTCCCAGCTCTCTTCCTAGGTACGGATTCGGGCTCTGTTCAAATTTTCTCTCAGAGAAGATGTTCCTGATATCCCAAGATAGAACTTCCTGGCCTTCTGTTGCCGTATCCTGTTTTATTTTTGGTTCCAGCAGAGAATCACAGTCACGGCACTGCATGCACACATCCATATAACTCCAAGGTGGTCCACGAAGACATGCTCTACATCCTACTTTAGTTAGGAGCCTGGCTGGGATCTTAAACGCTCATGAATGCATGAGTGTCTCGGGTGCAACTATGGAACAGACTGACCGCCACAGACTTATAAAGGGACCACACTGGAAGGGACTCGATAGAGTGGGGAAAGTGTGGGGTAAACTCGGGATTATAAGAGAGACTGGGTTCACTGGTCAGATGGAGACCTGGACCATGGCGCCCTTCTTCTGGTCTAGCGATGAGCTCATCCCCATGGCCCCATTTCCAGCCAAAGAGCAGACTGATCGGTGAGGGGACCATCACCCTGGAAGAGCACACACACCTTAGAACAATCAGACATCCGGCACCAGAAGGGCAGCACGTTCCCAAGGACAGAGAGCAGAAGGGTGAGGGAAGTGTGAGGGGTGGAAGCAGGAGACCCAGGGAGGAAGTGGGATCCATGAGGGTACATAATGGGCATTGAATTGAATGAGAGGAAACGAAATGTGCATGGATTATCAAATGGAAAAGGGATCCGATCTGTAAACACTCGCCCAATTTAAAATAGAAAGTGGGGTGTGTGTTTGTGTGTGTGTGTGTTTCTGTTTATGATCCCCAATAGCGTATAAACTCCTGTCGGGCAAGGATGTTTACCTGTTTTGTTCATTGCTCCATCCCTGACACCTAGAATAGGATTTGATACATAATCAAAAAACCCACAAACTCACTGCCATCCCGTCGCCGCTGACTCATAGCGACCCTATAGGACAGGATGAAACTGTCCCCGTGAGTTTCCGAGACAGTAAGTGTTTAAGGAAGTAGAAGGCCGGGTCTGGTCTGTCTTCTGCGGAGTGGCTGGTGGTTTCAAACTGCGGGCCCTGCAGATCACGGCCCAGCGTAGAACCGCTCAGTGTTGCTGCTGTTGGTACGTGCCCCCACGTGGCCTCTAACTCACAGCGACCCTGTGCACCGGCTCGTCTCAGAGGCACTCAAAAATAGTGCTGGCAACGGGATGGCTGAGTAAAAGAGTAACCGTACCTCAAACGCAAATGTGCAAGGCGCCTGGACGTGCCAGGACTCCTTGCACCGGTTTGGTGGGAGCTGAAGCTTGGAGCAGTTGTGTGTCTGTCTGGCCCAGAGCCGATTCATGCTGGAGGCAGGACTGGGTCAGGCGAGGAGGGACCAGATCCTATGAGGCCCTTTGTGGCACATCGTCGGGCCCCTTTACAATGAGGAGCAAAACTAGGCCCTTGCCTTCCATTGTCTCCCAGGCCGGTGGTGAAGGCAGAGGAGTATAAGTGAAGTTTGGGGGAGGGGGCGGGGTGGGGGAGAGTTTGGGAAGGAGAACAGGAGGAAGAGGCCCAGGAGCACCCTACATCCTGAGCCTTGAAGGGGCATTTAGCCGCTGCTGCCGCTGGGGGTGGGGTGGGGTGAATGGGGGCCGCTAAGCAGGGCCTTGCTTCAGGAGAGGAGGCCCTGGCTACCGAAGCCCTGACCTCTGCTTGGCACCTTCTCCTTCCTCCTCTTCTTTGCCCAGTTGCTGGGAATCCCCCACTTCCTGGTTGCAACTGTACAGCCATGGAGGGATTTTCCTCAGCTCAGGAATGCAGAACCCTTTCCAAGTTTCCCAGTCACTTCTTCACCCTCTGCATTCCAACCCCTCTCCTCTCCCTTCCCCCCATCCCAAACTGGAGGCAGGAATGTGAGTGGTGGGGCTGAGGGTGGGGTTTCCTTTCCACCCCTCTGACTGCCCCACTTCCTCTCCCTATCCCCTTAGAAGTGGCCTGCCAGCCCCATTCTGAGAACAGGTCCCCTCTGCCTTCTCCTGAAGGGACACGCACTGGTTGAGGGTAAAGCCAGATGGGCCCCACTGCAAGGCTGGCGGGAGAGAGAAGACATTCAGTGGGTTCCTCTGCCCTCTCCTAGTGACTCACTTCAGCTCCATCCCTCTTGTTCCTGGTCCTGCTTGGGAGCATCCTTCCAGACCCCTGATCTTTTGCAGGAGAGAGGACCCAGGCAAGCTGGGAGGTGGTAATCCATCAGCTGGCCACAGGGAGTCCAGTCTGGATCAGCTGTGTCTGGGGTCCAGACACCAATCTCTCGGCTAGTGTCTCATTTGGGACATTCTCCAGGCCATCTGTTTACTGGTGGGTCCCCAGAGCATCGGTTACTTTTTTTCTTACTACATTGCAGCACATGCCGACTCCTGCCAGGCCTGCAGACAAGGCGCCGGGAGGGAGAAGAGTAAAGGGATGAACCAGTCTCAGCTCCTGCCTTCCAGGAGCCTCTGGGCTTATCTTTACAACAATGGACATGCCCGGCTCTGGGCTAGGACGCGGAGATAAAGAAACCACATCTCTGAACGCCGGGAGCTCACATTTCAGCTCAGCAGATGGACATGTTAAACCGCGCACCAAACCTGTGTCAGAAACCCTACCTTCCAGAGGAGACTCCCACGGATGCGGGCGGGAGAGTGGATGGATGCCCACAAATATAGAGAGATTATTTGCCGTTGCTGCAAATGTATCCATGAACGGGATGGAGCGTACAGGGGCAGAGCTGTGGAAACATCATAGACACAGCCACACTCAGTAAGGGAAGGAGCCACTACCTGGAGCATCAGACTGTAGTCTTTTTTTTTTCTAAATAAATAATTGTATTGGGGGCTCTTACAGCTCTTTCAATAATCCATACACCAGTTGTATCAAGCACATTTTTACATATGTTGCCACCATCATTTTCAAAACATGTGCTTTCTGCTTGAGCCCTTGGTATCAGCTCCTCTTTTTCCCTCCCTCCCTTACTTCCTTGTGAACCTTTGATAAATTTTATAGATAATTATTTTCATATCTTACCCCGTCCACTGTTTCCCTTCACCCATGTTTCTGTTGCTCGTCCCCTGGGGGGTATTATACATCAATCACTGTGAACAGTCCCCCCTTCTCCCGCAACCTACCCCCAACCCTCATGGTTGTTCCTGAGGGTTTTATCTGTCCTGGATTCTGTGTCGAGAGCTCTATCTGTACCTCTGTACGTGCTTCTGGTCTAGCTGAAATTGGAAGGTAGAACTGGAGTCATGATAGTGGGGGTGGGGTGGGGCAGCGCATTAAAGAACTGGAGGCATGTCGTGCGTTTCCTCGGTGCTATACTGCAGCACCATAGTCTTGAGGCACACCGAGGTCTGTTGGCATCACCTAGTTCACAAAGGCAGGGGTCTGTGTCCTACTTGGGTGAGTAGCGCACGGGAGCTTGGAAGCTTGTAAGCAGCCTTTGCAGTGCCATCAGTAGGCTCTCTACATCCAGAAGGAAGAACCGTGATGGGAATCAAAAGACACATGGAAGCAATTAGTGTAATCGATCTCGCTAACCTCAGCTTCCCCACCCTAAGACCAAAAGCACTAGATGGTGCCCGGCCGTCACTCCCAACCGCTCAGTCAGGGATCCACGTTAGAAGGTCCGGGGTAGAGGATGAGTGTGAATAGCCTCAGTGGCAGGTTGCTTCTGGATAGAATGGGAGCGAAATGTGGGACAAAGCTGGAAACCATAAACGGGATGGAAACCACAAACCCAGGAAGGAAGTGGGATGAAGGATGGACCATTGAGGAGGTTGCAATGAATGAGTGGAAACCAAATGCATATGAATTGTCAGATGTCAAACTGGTGATCTTTAACCTTTCACCTAATTCACAATAAGAAATGGTTGTGGTTTTTGTGTTAAAAAAGAAAGAAACAAGCAATGCAGGCACGTATTTACACACAGAGACCAAAGCAAGTTGGGAAACCACTCGCCTATGTACAAGACAGGCCTCCCAAGAACAGGACTCTAGTGGACAAAGTGGTTTTCCATGGTCATCATGTGAACAATACACATGTCAACAATTCTAAACCACGGCGTCTGTCTACTGGAACTGAGAAAGAAAGGTAGAAGCCAGGCTTAGGAGGGAGTTTACAGAGAGACGGTGTTACTGTTAGGGGGGGCATTTACAGAGAGACGGTGGGAGGAGGCTCTCATGATCTACGTGGTCATGGATTCAAATGGGAGACATCGGTAGAAACTCTTACTTAGCTTTCCCTAGGTCCACGTGGTTAGATAGAAATATTTAATAAACACGAGTTAGCATTTGCCTCTGGTTCCTAAAAAGATAACTGTTGGAAGTTGCCAGCAACGGAGGTGTCTTTCTGATACCAAACGGTCAGAAGACACTTGAAAATATGTGCAGAGGAGCAGAGCTCCCGAGACCAGGACTAGTCAGCTCGCCTCGTGACGAGGTGACCCGGCTCGGTCAGGAGTGCTCATCAGCCTCTGAGAGGCCCTGGTAGAGAAGTCCCAGGGCCTCCTGGATTGGGGGACGCCTCCACTCATGTGTTCCTCCATCCCCCCCCAGTGCTCTCTCTGCAGTGCTGTGTTTAGATCCTTTCTGGTTATAAAAAAGGCAGCTGTTAGAAACGAAAGATCCTCGCCCCAGCCTGTTTGTTTTATCATTTGAGAATCGGTCATCTTCCTCCCTTCGTGAGGCAGGATGGTTGTCGTTGTTGGTCCCTGCACAACCGGCCCTGTCCGCCCTGCGCCATCCTCGCGGTTGCTTTGACACTACGTCCATTGTGGCAGCCACTGTGTCGAAGGCCTTTCTCCTTTCTAGGGAGGGGTATCTTGAGCCCACCCCTTTGGAGCTGTAAAAGGGATAAAACCAGTGAGCAGAGAAGAGCTGGGGTAAGACAGCTGCCAAGGCCCACCGAGACCTCCAAGGATCCGGGGAACAGCTGGCGAGGCCGGGCTTCCCTGGGGAGCTGACCTGAGAGAACGCCCTCCCCAGGCTGGCTCTCTGGATTCACACTTCGGGCCTCTAAAGGGTGAAAAAACAAAAGCTCTGTTAGCTTTGACCACCCACGGGGGCCAGTTCTCCTCCAGCAGCACTAGGAAACTAAGACAGCCAGTCACTTGACGACAGGGTGGAATCGCTGGGAAAATCCCGGTAGCTCTTCCTGCCAGGTCCAACCTAGATGTCCTTTCTCCAGCAAGTCTCCCCTGACCCCACCCCTGTGGATGTCCTCCTCCCGTCACAGCCCCCCAGCACCCCTCAACAGCACATGAGCACTTCAAAGCCCGGGACTGGCCTTCTCTCTTTGCATCTCTTTGTAATAAGTGACTCACACAGGGGTGGGGGGGGGGCACTATTTGCAGAAAAAGCATCGCCAATTACTTCTGAACAGCTAACTGCATCACTAGGCTGAGGTACAAACTGAATTTCTATACACTGACTTTGCTGTAGAGGAAGGGCTAATGAGTTCTGATTTTGAGCATCCGATAAAGCATTAGGGAGGTGTGTTGGTCCCTGTTGACCAGAGATACAAATCCAGGGACATTCATATATGTAGAGGAAAGGACGTTAGAAAACATCGCAGCCTAGTCCAGGTCAAGTCCATAAGTCTGATATTAGCCAATATGTTCAATACTAGTCTGTAAATTCCTCTTCAGACTCACCTAGCGTATACAACGATGCCAAATGCAGGAAGATCACAGGCCGGTGGGTGCAAAGTCGTGTGGATCCAGTGGTGCTGGAAGCATCTCAGCACTGGTGGGGGTCTTCACGTGGCTCCTCCAGCCCTCCCAGTATGGCTCTTCAACAGGAAGTTGAAGCAGAGAGGGGGGCTCCTCTCACAGGAAGATGAAGGCAGAGAGAAAGGAAGTTCCCAGAATCCTCATGAGAAGGCCATGCCCACATGGCGGCATCATCAGGCTGTGATCTGACTGACAGGCTAGACTCCACCTGTTCACTCTTAAAACCCTCAAGTTGGCATCAGATTATGTGACTGCCATAGGAGGTGTGACTGCAGCTAAGCCCTGCAGGGTACATAGGCTTTAAATTAAAAAAAAATACTTAATACTTTAAAAAAATTATAAATTAGGTGAGTGTTTACACTTCAGATCATCAACTTTATTCAATAGTTTAAACTATGCATCAACCCTCCCCACCACCCACCACCCTCATTAGTTTAGTTTACTGTTCATTCTCTCTTTGATTTCTCTCTCTTGTACACTACTCTCTTCCATTTTTGTCAACAGTCTATCCCCATTGCATTCTCTTCCTGCTCTTGCCTCCCCTACTCTTGGCAATCCAGAGTCTGTTTTCCTTGGTATGAAAGGTCTTTATCTTATCTATTTATTTGCGTGGGCTTTTGTGAGGTGGAGAGTTGAAGGAAGGCATGAGGACTGAGGGGACAGCAGACAGGAAGACTCGGGGTCAAAGAAGTACATGGAGTCCTACTGTTAGCGTGAGAATGCCCAGAGAGAAGGGCAGGTGACGGATAGAGGGACGGAGGAGAAGTGAGAGGCAAGGAACGAGCGGTCAGGCCAAGCGGAGTGTCAAATGCCAGTCAGGAGCTCGGTCTTGCTCTGTAGGCACAGAGAACTGAGCTGTGCTCTGTGAAGGGTATATTTGGATGAGGTATTGCTGGAAGGTTCCTGTCCCTGGTCTCTGCTTCTTAGGAAGGGGGAGAATGTTGAGTGGAGGGTACTGGGCAAAGTCATGGGGACGGAGAAATCCATGAGGAAGCAACTGTCATGTGAGGAGGCAAAAGACAACAATCAGCAACTGGCCAACAAACACGGGCAATGGAACTGACTAGAAATGGTGGTCAATTGACTGTGGGAAGGGAGACTGACTCTCCTGACCGAAGTGGCTGAGAGAATACAAGAGAAGGAGCGGGTTCCAGTGGATGGGATAGGGGGAAAGGAAGAGGGATATGACCTTTGGGATTGGAAGCAGGATAGTTGTTCCCTGGGTTTCTGGAGTCATATTAAGGAGAGTAAGCATTTCAGTCCTGATCCCGGCAATAACCAACTGTGGATGTCTACAACCTAGCTTAACGGTGACCATTTTGTTCAAATCTCACACAAATGACCAAATCTCTTGTTACTGTGGAAAGATTTCACATTGCCCTCCTAGTTTCAGCCACCAGCACCTCCCCTGTTCCTGCCCACCACCATAGCAACCCATGTAGCCTGACAAACACGGTGGTGTTGTCAGGAGAGGAAAGATGTGTGGACACAACGAGGCCCTACTGTCATCATGGATGACTTCAGTGTCCCTTTGAGTGACCCAGCCCACACTCTAGTCTCTCCATTGCTTGGTCTGCCTAATCTCAGATGACCTTCTGAGACCACGGTCTTAGCCACCCACTCTCATGGCCACTCCCTAGACTTAGTCACTCTCCGAACTTTCCTACCTCTGAAATGACTAATTCTGACACTCTGCTATTCTTTACATGTAGCTATACCTCTGGCCTCATCAGGAGAAGATGCCTAAAGACCCCTCTAGATTCTTCCTATCCAGGAGCCCCAGCTGTTTTCATCCTTCCCCTTCATGGCTTGCATTGCACAGACCAGCACAAGATTCATTTTCCTGCTTCTAACATGCACTCTCCTTGGCCACACCACCTGTCAGAGCCCCAACTACGGATGAGTCAACAATCTTTTCTTTGAACTGCACAACAGCGGTGATTTCTGCTGAAGAAGACCACAACCAACAAGCAGACCGGATCCACCATCATCAATCACCACCAACCCTTACCTGCTGTTGTTATTAGTTACTGACAGGTTGATCCCACTCATGGCAACCTCGAGTGTATAGAGTAGAACTCATTCATCCATGGGGGATTGAAGGGTGTGACCTGCCAGAAGCAGATGGCCAGACTTGTTTTCTAAGGTCCCTGCGGGTAGATTCAAACAGCAAAACCTTCAGGTAGTGTTAGTCATGCACTTAACCATTGGCCGTTTGTCACCTCACCAACCCCTCATACAACCCCCTAGTGAACCCCGCCCCCGCCCCGTCCTCAAATCTTCCACATCTTGAATTCCATCTTAGCTCTCTGAGGATGGTCTCATCTCTTCAGATGCTTTCAAACAAGGAAGGTTTAAAATGAAAGCTGTGTGGCCTTCTCTCTGATCTTGCCACTTAAGTTTCGGATCCCCCTTTGTCGCCATCTCGGGGACTCCAGTTGCTTTCTCTTTTTCTTTCTCTTCCAGCTCTCCTCCTCTGCTCACTCTTTCCATTAACATTGAAAGAAACTCTCGTTTCTCTCATATCAAATCAAACCCTGATCCCACGTCTTTCTCCAACTGCCGTCCTCGCTTTTAAAGAGAAGCATCTCAGACACTTTCCGTGGGCTCCTCAAGGTTACTTACATTGGTGCCTGTCACAAAACCGAAGGTCACTGTTGATGCTAGCCCACCAGCAACTCTTTCCATATACTCAGGGACCGCTTGTGACCCCGCATGCTTGATTTCTCTGCCGAGTCTCTTCCTCATTCTACTGCCTTTGACTTCTGAGGTACTCTCTCGTTTCTCCTCCTCCCTCCTCTTCAACCCAAACTCTATGACGATCCCATCAGACTCGGTCCCAGGCCGCCTTATATCCTCTGTACTCTGACCCTAAACCACCGCTGCATGATGGCACTTCAAGTCCTGCCTTATGCAGACAAGGGCTAGCTATTGACCTTGCTCTCCTGAGTGTAAGATCGGATTATCTGATCACTTCTTGTTGTCAGGTGTCCTGCAGTCAGCTCACACCCACAGCGATCCTGTGTACGACAGCCAGAGACACTGGCCCTGCCTGCGCCATCCTCCAATTGCTACGTGGAAGCCCGCGGTTGCAGACGCGGTGTCAGTAAAAGTAGATGGCACAGAAAAAGAAGAGGCCCCTTTTTGATGAGGAGGATTGGCACAATTGCTGGTCCAGCTCTCACTGTTACCCAACCAAAAATGCAGGAGGCCTCATTAAACCTGAATTTGAGCTAAGAAACAATCATTTTTGAGAATAAGTGGGCTCAGAATGTTACGCTGGGACATACTTAACATGGTTTAACCTTTCCGTAACACGCGTTGTTTTAATCGGAACGCAGAATAGACTGGTCACGTGGAGAATAAATGCGATGCAGGCTCGTGTATGTTTGTATGATGTTGGTGAATCATGTTTGTGGTTCTTGTTGAATAGAAATGATGACCTTTCACTAATTCCTAATGTGGACTATAGTATAGACAAAAATAGATTGCGTTAGTGATGTTGTTGCATGCTAATTCTGATGAATAGCAATTTTACAGGAAGAAGAGCCGCTCTCTAGGGCTTCCTCAAACCCAACTCAGTCATCAAGTGGATTCCGGCTCCTAGAGACCCTAAAGGTCATGTAGAACTGCCTCTGTGGGTTTCCGAGGCTGTAATGCTTCATGGGAGAAGAAAGCCCATCTTTCTCCTGCGGAGCAGCTGGTGGTTTCAAACTGTCGACCTTGCAATGAGCAACCCAATGTGTAACCACCACTATGGCCCCAGGGCTCCCGGGCTGTAATATTTACAGAAATAGACTACTAGGTCTCTTCTTCCCTGAGAATTGCTTGTGAGTTTGAACAGCCAAGCTTTCCATTAGCAACCAAGTGCTTAACCATTTTGCCACCAGGGCTCCTTGTGTTGGTGATAATTCCTTTCAAAATGACACCGCAGGAAATCTTTTTTAGAATAAGCCTCTTCATAAGCTTTGTGGGAAATAATTTTTGTTGTTGTTGAGATCTTTTAAATAAAACTGTATCTTTCTTGAGAAGTTAAAAAAAACGAAGTGATTCTTGAGGTCCTAGACTTATAAAGCTATAAGACATTTGATTTCACAATCAATGATACAAATTGGAACTAGAGAGAGGTTTGGGAACCACCTGGTGTCTTACTTTATGGATCGAGGAGCAATTGCTCAGGTGGCATGCTGTGTTTGGCACTGTTAGCACACTTCCAGTGGAAGTTCAAGGTCAGCAGTCAGGCACCACCAGCGGCTCTTCGGGATAAAGACGAGATTTGCTACCCGGTAGTGTTAACGTCTCAGAGACCCACCGGAACAGTTCTACCCAGGGCTGTTGGCACTCGCTGACCGGGAGTTTGGTTTGAGAGTTTGGAGTATATGTAAAAAGCATCTGCAGTTTAAATGCAGCTTCCTTCCTTTCTCACTGCCATCCTGTGTTTTCCCTGACAATTCGGCGGGCCTTCCCATCTCTATTTAAGTGCCCCAGGCAGCTCAGTTCAATGTCCACAGTTGAACTCCCTGTGGGACAAACTCAGCCATCCATTGGGTTTTATCAATGAAAGGGGGAAATATTGTCCTTAACATTTTTGCTCTCCTTTTGTCCCCCAATCCTCCTAAATGCCACGAAAGCCAAAACTCAACAGAGCTCCTTGCTTTAACCCCCAGGGCTTGCAACTTGTCTGCCCGTGACAGAGTGCAGAATGACCACTTCGCTGTGATTCTATTGTGGAGAAGATGGAATTTTCCTTCTTGGACAATTTCAACCTCACCAGGTTGACGTGGACAAGTGTTGCTCTCCCTTCTAACTCTGACCACTTCTGCGCCAGCCGCTGCCCTCTCCCTGGTCCAAGCCACAGGCCTCTTTGTCCCACCATCAGGCCCTAACTGACCTTCAGGAGATGCTTGCCCCGTAGCAGCGCCAATGATCTCTCAACGAACATTTTATCCTGGCTCTCACTGGCTTAAACTCCAGGGTCCAAAATCCTTACCATGACGTTCTACACAACACACCCTTTGCCCATCTTGCTGGACTCTGTACGGCACTCTTCCCCTTTCTTGGCACTCCAGGGCCACATGGAGTCTTTCAGTTCCTCGAAAGCGCTCAGCCCTCTCTTGCTGCCTTTGGGCCTTCCCACATGCCGCCCTCTTGCCTCTCGCTCGTTTCTGGTTAGTGGCTGGAATAACCCTTTCGGCTTCAGGCCCTCCTCTTCATGCGCTCTCAACTCTGTAGCTCCCGTTTGAGGGGCTCACCACTCCCCGGTTGCCTGTTTAGTGTCTGACCCTCATTACACTGTGAGCCCACGGAAGAAAGGTCGCTTTTCTCCATTGTGTTCCAGGAATCTAATACTGTTCCAGGCGCCGAGGAGAAGCTCCGCAAACAGCCCAGGGATGAACGAGAGAGCAGCGCTCTTCCCATTCATCTGACAAGGCCTCCTCTTACCCTCTTGTGGACTCTCAGCACAGAGCATTGGCTGGAACAGAAACGGTTTCCAAACGTATTTACAATTCACCCACGGTACGTGTGCCCAGGCTGCACATCTCAACCTTCCTTCGAGCCCACTAACTTAGCCACCTTCCAGGGTCATCTGAAGCCTGCGCATCAGGAGGGGAAAGCAGAAGGCAGAGCGGCCGGAGACAGGGGGAGAGCAGGCAACTTCCTGCCTATGGTGGCCTGATGCTGAGCAACCGAGGCAAAGATTTGTTCCGCCAGGACGGCTCCATCCCGGATCTGTAGTCTCCAGAATAGTTCTCTCCAGTCCCACGGAAGATCTCTCAACAAGGAACGCACTAAGTTTGGGGTATGTGGACGACTTGGGGGTTGTCTATCTGTCCAACAGGTGGCTGCAAAGGAGGCACTAAAATGGAAGGACTGGAGAGATCTTTGAGGAAACATTGGGGAGTTACCCACAAGCAATTGACCATCAAAGTCGCGTGCCTGGGGAGAGACCCCAGGGAAACCAGGGAAATGTCCAAGGGAAAGCGACCAAGGACAGAACCTGGGGGACACATGGAGGTAAGAGGCTCAAGAAGAAGCGTATGCAAAACCAGAAGTAGATAAAGAGGAAGTAGTGCTATAGGGGAAGAGTCATGAAGGTGCACAGACAGGAAGCCAAAGGGAAGCTTTTGAAGACGCAACAGTTGAGCAATGGAGAGGGCGACCTCTGAGAAGTGACTGCTGGGTTTGGAAAATAGGACGTTGGTAGTGACCTGTGAAGAGAAAAATGAGCTCATCTTTTTTTGTTCCAGTTCCTTTTACCTTCCCTTTGCTGACTTTTCCACGGGCCATGAGAATGCTACCCCACCCCTGATCTTTTCAACAAGCAGAAGACGGGTTTCTGATTCGGGGAACAGGCAGGAAGATGAGAGAGCATCACGTGGGAAGGCCCAAAGCAAGCGAGGCCAGGGCTTATGTGCTCATGGGCTCCAGAGCCTGGGACGAGATGTTGAGGAAGGCAGGGGATGGTCCTGATCTTTGGAAGGCTTGTGGTCCAGTGTCGGTACCGGGCACTGCTGCTGCCCTGTTCTAACCCTTCTTGGGCCAGGGGCTTCCTGGGTGACCCTGAGGACACTCCTGCTGGCTGCATCCTTCTCCTCTGAGCCCTTCACTCAACTCCTGGGACTTCTCACCCCCTTCTCTCCAATCCCTCCAGTCCGCTACTTCCTTCTGCCCCAGAGCAAAGCCATACCACACTTTACTGATATATATCTCAGGGAATCAAATAGTATAAAAGTAATAAGCCCACTCTGAGTGGGGCATCATGCAGTCTGTCAACTGCATAAAGCCTTGGTCGCTGCATGTGGGTCCTGGTCTGTGTTTGTGATGCTTTGGGCGCCTCAGTGGCTTTGATTCTGTGGCTTTGTTCTGAAGCATGAAGCTGATCTAGCTTCTTCTTCCTTTCATCCCTCCCAGCTGCCCAGACTGCCTCCCTCCACGGACCGCCCTCCTTCTCAGCGGGGATATTGGTGCCCTGAGATGTACTGGGTCTCATTCACAGAGCTCGGCGCGTTACTCAGGAATGCCACACAGGGAAGCACGTGTCAGATGAATCTTTAATGCCCCTGCTATCCCTCTGCTTCCAGGCTCAGAGACCTCCCGTGGCTCCCTCTGGCCTGGGAGCTGGGTGGGAAGTGCTTCACTCACGCTGCCCTCCCTCGGGGCTGGCTCCAAGGAGGAAGCGCCTTCCTTTGGGAGGAGAGAGGTGGTAAGATGCCCTTCAGCTTTTCAGCGCCTAAGTTCCCACTCAAACAAGGGCCACGGAAGTGGAGGAGTAGGGTTGGGACACGGAGGAGAGCGAGTGGACTGGTGTAAACAATGGCCTCAGAAGAACCTTGTAGATAGCCTTTGGCTCGTGCGTACCTACTCTAGACTGCCCAGGATTAGATCCAAGCTCAGCGACCAGCCATTTAAGATCATTCTGAACATCTGGCCCTAACGTACTGCCCAGAGGTCAGGATGTTTCAACTCTAGCCTCTCTGCCACGGACTCCCACAGATTTTTTTCATGCACTTTTCTCTGTGTCTTTAGGCTCCTTCAGTTAATATGAGGGAGCTAGCTGCGATGGCCACTCAGCTTTGCTATGCTGTTAAGTCAATGGGTTTGCCTTTCTCTCCATGTCTTCCACTGTCCCCAGATTCTGCCCCAGCCCTCATCTGCTTTCTTATGCCTCCTGAGCACTCTTGGCTGTGCCAGAAAGGACAGACACATTTATTTCTCACCTGCCAGCTTTAGCTGATAGCAATGCCTGCCTTGAGAAGGAATCTGCATTCAGAGTCCAGAGAAAACAATGAACGCCGTCTGCTATGGACGCAGGAGAGAAGAGTGGTATCACACAGCAACCCAAGCTGTGTCAAACTCACTTTCTCCTCCTCAAGCATCTGCTCAGTCCTAGAGTCCCTCCCTTCTTTCTCTCTACCCGGCCAGCTTCTCTGAAGGCCCCGATCCTACCAGAAGCTGGCCTACTGGCCGGCTCGCAGACACCTTTACATCCTTTGAACTTCTTGTAGTGTAATGACTCTTGTGATCACTTGACATTGAACACAGGCTGCCTTGCAAGGTTAAGTTAATTCTGATGGGCTCAGATGTCTCTCTGATGATACTGTCAGCTTCTGGGGGGAGGGCGGGGGTGAGGTGGGGTGAGGCCTTGCTTCCAGCATTCTGCCTCCAGCTAACAGCCTGGAGCCAGCAAAAGGAAAGACAAGGGTTTGCGGAATGGAAAAGTTGTTTATTCTTAAATGAAGACTGTGAAGTCAGTAATAAACAATATTTAACACACATTTTATATATATTTAACACACATGTATCAGCAAGAAGACTGATACTTAAGACTTCAATTTGATAAAAATAGCAATCTCTTTTAATAGAACCTTGGAGGAAATTAGTTAGGAAAAGGTGGGGCTAGGTTCTGGAAAGCTTTCATTTCAGCAAAGATGGGTGTCTAAGGGGTGTGTGTGTGTGTGTGTGTGTGTGTGTGTGTGTGTGTGTGTTAAGTTATGATTGAGTCACACGTTTGCTTGTTTGCTTATTTGTTTGTTTACAATAGCTGCAAGAGTTCATAACTTTACTGTGATGAAACCTCAAGAGCATGTGGGCTTGAAAAACACCATGTGGGCATTTGAAATGTCAGGGACAGAGCCTTCAACATGACAGCAGCACACAGGCCATGACAAAACAACAAACAGATCAAAAGTCATATATTTCGAATACCAGCAGGGTGACCTACCATGGAAAGTTTCCGTGGAGTTTCAAGATGACAACAGACTAAGAAGGGGGTCTTGGTGATCTACTTAAACAACAACAACAACAAAACAGTGAAAAACGTATCAAAGCCAGTGGGACACTGTCTGAAGATGAGCCCCTCAAGTTTGAAATACAGCTGAGGAAGAGCTGCCACCTCAAAGTAGAGTTGACCTTAATGATATAAATGGACCTTCATTTACTGATGTGACGTGGCTCAAAATGAGAAGAAACAGCTGCAACCATTCATTAATAACTGTCACATAGAACACACAAAGAATGACTTTAGGAACATTGAAAATCATCAAAAATAAAATGAAATGCATAAAGATTCATGGTTGAACCACACTATAATATGATACTTGCTCAGTTGACCTCCCTCTTGACCCAACCTGAATTTACTCTAAGCTCAGATAGTTCTCACTCGTTCCATGAAAGAAATTTCTTCTCTGACTTTTAAAATATTGATGGGAGTCTTTTCTTTCTTACTCTTTATTTTTATCTTTATATTATAATTATCATTTAGTATTGCCGATTTTTAAAATTTTTGTTTCTGCTGGGTTTCTCAGTTTGTGAAGCACAGAAGGAGTGGCTACATAGAGGCAAGAACTGATGGTTTATCAGGGGCTGGAGGGTGAGGGGATTTGGGGAACAGACAATGAATGCAGGAGGGGGAAGGGAGTATTAAAACTGATTGTGACGATGCATGTACAACTCTTTTAAAAATGATTTAACTGCGGAAGTGTATGATATGTTAATATTATTTCGGACACGAAAGAAAGAAAGAAAGAAAGAAAGAAAGAAAGAAAGAAAGAAAGAAAGAAAGAAACCAAACTGGACCAATGGTTACCATGGGTAAAGGAGGAAGAGCTTTGACTTAGGAGGCCTTGAGTTTACATTAATGGTGGCAGAATAATTTGGGAAAGGATATCAAAATGGTTGTACAACACAAAGGGTATAATCAATGGCACTGGATTATACCTGTAGGAGTTATTGAATTGGAGACTGTTTTGTTGCGTATATTTTTGCTACAATTATAAAAAACAATTACATGACTAACAATGAGCACAAGGAAGAAGAAAGTGCTCTGGAAGTGATTGTGGTGACGTTGTACAACTCTTCTTGATATGACTGAATGGTTGGATTATATGACACGTGAATGAAGTGTCAATAAAACTGTTCAAAAGAAAATAGGGCCTTGGTGATAGATACGATGCAGGAGGATGGCAAGATAGAATTTGCAAGCCCAATAACTTATTCCTTGCAAATTCCCTTTTCAACAACAGAAACAGTGACTACACACATAGATTTTAGCAGATGGATTACACAGGAATCAACTCAACTACATCTGCAGAAAGAGAAAGAAGAAAAGTTCAATATGATCAGCCACAACAATTGCAGAAAAACACACTAACTGCTCACATGCAATCTCAAGTTGAATAAAATTAAAACAAGTCCACAGAAGCTAAAATACCCCCCTTGAAATTTAAAGATCTTCTTAAGACTAGCTTTGACCCACTGAGAAAATGGGTTACATCTGACCTCCTTGAACTACACAAGGAGAAGGAGAAGCCAGCTGCACACCAGCCCAAGGCTGATTGTCACAAGACAGAAGTCAGCCAGGGCTCTACCCTTCAGCCTTCTTTTATTTGGATTCCTTCCAAAACACTCTACTCTGCTAGATTTGATCATCTATTGCAACCACCACACACAACACACAGGCAATACTCAGTTATGGGTTTATCAGAGAAGTCAACAGGTTACCAGAAGTCAGGGTGAGCAAACATTGATGACCCAGTCTTTGGTCCACAGCAGTGCCTCTTCACAGCTAGCAGCCATGCGTTTTCCTGATTGTGTCTCTCAGCAACATGGTCCCATGACTTCTGCATTGTTCCAGGGACCAGAAAGCCCATCCACTGCTCCGGCTCATGGTCTCATGGTCTCTGGTCTCAGCGCTGAAGTATCTGGTACTTCACCATTTCAGACAGGAACCTCGCACGCACTCCATCAGTGGCTGCTCTTTCTTTATGGTCTCAGGAGTCTCTCGTTGTACGTCTGAATGCCTCATTCTTATACCCACTAATCCCCTCTATTAGGGCTTCACACACCCTGTTTGCATGGTCCTACCCAATCATTTGGTGGGAGTTGCAAAGACATTGTAGTAGTTACATAATGTGATGTCAACTTGAGACTATTAAGAGAAAAGGTGTGGAGTTTAGTCTGTCAATCAGGTCGCAGTTTGATAACCTCATTTGGAAGCACAATGGAGATAAATAGCTCACTGGAATCCAGATATACTCACTCCCTAGGAGACATTCTCATTGGCAAGCCACATGGAGATTATCTAATAGAGCCAGAGCCCTGGAGCTGGTGGAGACCCACACCAATGTGGAAATGCTTCCACTGCCACTGGATCCAAAGACTTTCTACCCACTGGCCTGTGATCTTCCTGCATTCAGAGTCATTGCATGTGTTGGGTCCAATTAATGAACTAGTATTGACAGACGGGGTAATATCAGACTTATGGACTTGATCTGCACTGGTCTGGGATATTTTCTTAATGTAAAATTGCTCTTTGATATAAAGTTCTCTCTTACACATACATGAGTGTCTATGAATTTGTTTCTCTAGTCAACCCAGACTAACACAGACATGGATCTCAAGAAAAACAAACAAAAAGAAAGTCAACCTCACTGCCATCAAGTCCATTTCAAGTCATAGAAGCCCCGAGGAAATGACACTTCATCACTCCTATTGAGTACTAATGGTGGAAGACCAGACAGACTGTGGGTGACATCGAGGAGACCATGCAAGAAGGAACAAATGGTCATTAAAAAGACAAGAACTGAAGAAAGGGCCTAAACGACTCTTAGAAGATATTCTGTAATTTGCTTTAAAAGTAGAGTAGCTAAAGCCAATAGAATAAATGCGCTAAACAGAAGATTCCAAAAGACAACTGGAGAAAGCCAGTTACAACTTTATCAGGATACGTGCAAAGACCTAGAGTTAGAAAACCAAAATGGAAGAACTCATTTAGCATTTTTCTTTTCTTTTTTTTTAATGTCAAAATCACAACTTTATTTAACCTTAGATGAGTTATATACATTTGAAAATTAGTCTACTCTTTTCAGTACATTTGAAAAGTAATTATCTTTCATGGTTGTTAAATTTAAACCTTTTTTAGTTAAATACTTTTATTGGGGGCTTGTATATCTCTTATCACAATCCATACATTCATCCATTGTGTCAAGCACATTTGTACAAATGCTACCATCATCGTTTTCAAAGCATTTTCTTTCCACTTGAGCCCTTGATATCAGCTACTCATTTCCCCCCTCCTCCCCCCGCCCACACTCCCTCATGAACCCTTGATAATTTATAGCTTCTTATTTTCATATCTTCCATCATCCTCTGTTGCCCCTCAGCCATTTTTATGTTTTTTGACCCCTTGGGAGGGGGTTATATGTCTATCCTTGTGATTGATTCCCCTATCTCCCCCCACCTTCCCCTTATCATTCTGGTATCTCTATCCTCATTGTTGGCCCTGAGGGGTTTATCGATCCTGGATTCCCTGCATTGCAGGTTCTAGCTGTAGCAGTGTGCATATTCTGGTCTAATCTGATTTGTAAGGTAGAGTTGAAGTCATGATATTGGGAGAAAGGAAGTATTAAAGAACTAGAGGAAAGTTGTGTGTTTCATCGGTGCTATGCTGCACCCTGACTGGCTGATCTCTTCCCTGTGACCCCTCTGTTAGGGGATGTCCAATTGTCTACAGATGGGTTTTGGGGCTCCACTCCATGCCCCACCCCACCCTCCATTCACATTGGGTATGATTTTGTTCTGGGTCTTAGATGCCTGATACCTGGTCTCACCAAGACCTTATGATAACACAGGCTTGTATGCTTCTTCAATGTGGGCTTTGTTGCTTCTCAGCTAGATGGCTGCTTGTTTAACTTTAAGCCTTTAAGACCCTAGACGCTACATCTTTTGATAGCCGGGCACCATCAGCTTTCTTCACCACATTTGCTTATGCACCCATTTTGTCTTCAGCGATCATGTTGGGAAGATGAGCATCACAGAATGCCGGATTGCTAGAACAAAGTGCTCTTGTGTTGAGGGAATACTTGTCACTCAGTATTTTTCACGCTAGGAGAACTGAAAATAAAGTTCAAGCCGCAAGTTGCAACATGGAAGGATTCTATGGACAAACTATTGAACAATGCAGGAAGCATCCAAAGAATAGGAAAAGACTATATAGAGTCAATGAACCAAAAAACTTGGTTGATGTCCAACTATTTGTGGAGGCAGCATATGATCATGGTAGCTGATGGACCTACGGTAGGTCAAGATCATAGTCTTGGGACATCAAGGCCAGTTGGCATAACATAGTCAACAAATAAAATGTGCTACATCCTACTTTGGTGAGTAGTGACTGGGGTCCTAAAAGCTCGTGAATGGGCATCTAATGTACAACTGTTGGTCTCTCCCTGTCCAGAGAAAAGAAGAGTGGAGAAAAACCAAAGATGCATGGAAATAAATAGTTCGAAAAGACTAATGGACCATACAAATATCAGTCTCCATGATCTTGAGACCAGAAGAACTAGATGGTGCCCAACTACCACTACCAACTGCTCTAATAAAGGGATCACATTAGAAGGTCTTGGAAAGAGTGGGAGAAAAAATGTGGAACAACACAAATTATAATTATTACCAAGTGTAATAGTGGGCTATAGACGGGCAGAACTCTCATAACTATGCCCTTAATTACCCTTTAGGGCTGGAAATGTACTCATTCCGTGACTCAATTATCAGCTAATCCACTGAGAGTCCTACAAGAGGAACAAAAAACACCAGGGAGGTGTGCACACTTCAAAAGAATCAACCATTTGGGCTCGAAAGGGCAGCATTTCCCAAGATCAAAGTTCAGAAGAGTTAGGAAACAAGGAGAAATGGAAACAGGAAACCCAGAGGGGAAGTAGGATAAGTGACGTTATAGTGTGGGGACTGCAGTCAAGAAGAAACGAAATGTACACAAATTGTTAAATGGAAACCGGATCTCATCTGTAAGCAGTCACCTAATTCAGATGAAAAGGTTAAAAAGAAACCAGGAATCCAGTACGGTGGTTGCATGGCACAGAGCTCCGAGCTCTTTTTGGCATCCACATGGAAAGTCCAGCCGAGCTGCCACCATTCCGCTGAGCTGGAGGAAGCCAGGGGAGGAGGGAGCGTACGCACAAGGCTAAACTTACCTAACAGAATCACAGAGCCCAAATCTGAAATTCACTTAACTTCTGGACTTTTCCGTTATGCAATCCAACAAGT
Organism: Tenrec ecaudatus; assembly: GCF_050624435.1. Taxonomy (NCBI): domain Eukaryota; kingdom Metazoa; phylum Chordata; class Mammalia; order Afrosoricida; family Tenrecidae; genus Tenrec; species Tenrec ecaudatus. The sequence goes on along the minus strand of NC_134530.1, from coordinate 144,152,317 downwards.
TCCCATGGACTTTAAGAAGAAGAAAACCCGATGGTAGCAAAGGAAGAAGTTCAAGCTGTACTGGAGACACTGGTGATAAACAATTCTCCAAGAATTCGTGAAACACTGGCTAAGCTGTTTCAAAAACAGATGCAATGCCGGAAGCACTCGCTTGTCTCATACACACAAAAAAGGAAGCTGGCTACCTGGCCAACTGGCTGGAAAAGATTCATTTCTGTATCCCTTCCAAAGAAAGGTGATTCAACAGAATGACAAACACTATCAAACAGCATCAGTCATACCACATGCAAGTGCAATTTTTTCCTGACGATAATTAAAAGTGGCTGTAACAGGGAACTAGCAGACATTCGAGCTGGATTCAGAGATGATGTGGAATGAGGGATGTCATTGCTAATGGTAGAGGGATCTTGACTAACAACAGAAGATTTCAGAGTGATGTTGACCTGTGTGTTATTGATAATGCAAATGCATTCGGCGGCAGGAATAATAGCAAAGGATGGATAACATGGCAAAAATACTTAATTGTTCTGAGAGACCAAGAGGCAGTCATTCCTACAGAACAAGGGGGGTACTACTGCGTGGGATAAAATCAGGAAAGGTGTGCATCAGGGTTGTATCCTTCCACCACACTTTTTCAATCTGTTTGCTGAGCAAACAATCTGAGAAGCCAGCTATGAAGAAGACCACGCCATTAGGATGGGAGCAAGGCTTCGTAAGGGTCAGTTACATGTGGATGACACAACTTTACTTGATAACAGTGAGAAAGACTTAAAGTACGTCTTGGAGAAGATCAAAGACTATATTGCCTTTGTGTGGATTATACTTTAACATAAAAAAAATCTACAAAGATGTCACTTTGAGGACTTTAGATGCACCTGACTCAAGTCATGGTATTTTCCAGTCCCTCACATGCATAAGAGAATGGGACGATGAACGAAGAAGAGCAGAGAAGGATTGGTGCCTTGATGGTGGTGCTAGAGAAGAACATCGAGTGCACTGGAAGACCCAACAAATCTCTCCTGGAAGAAGCACATTCAGAATGTTTCCTAGACGGGAGGATGCTGAGACTTTGCCACAGGTACTTTGGACATGTTATTTGAATGGACCAGAGCAGCAGTTCTCAACCTGTGGGTCGCGACCCCTTTGGGGTTCGAATGACCCTTTCACAGGGGTCGCCTGGTTCATAACAGTAGCAAAATTATAGTGATGAAGTAGTAACGAAAATAATCTTACGGTTGGGGTCACCACCACATGAAAGGGTCGCGTCATTAGGAAGGTTGCGAACCACTGCTCTGGAGAATGACAGCATGCTAGGTGAAGGAGCGCACCAGCAGGAAACAGGGTGGCCATCAGTGAGATGGATGGTCACAGTGGCTGCAACGATGGGCTGAAGCACAGAGAAATTGTGAGGCCGGGTACGACCCAGCAGTGGTGCCTCCCTCTGAACACAGAAGACCACTTAGAACCCGCTCCACGCGCAACACCACCACCAAGGTCTAAAGGAGGAAGCTCTTGGGGTTGGTCTTAACCGGTAATGGTTGTTTCCAGTTGACATGAGACACCAGCAAGACCAGGCAGTCAGATCCTGGCCCATTAGAGACTAGCAGTCGGCTGCCTAACCTGGGTGCACAGAGGGGGCCGATTTGATGGGCTTTGTCTGCTGGTAAGGCCTAGAGACGGTTTCCCTAGAAATCAGTTTCAAAATAGTGGAGGGGCTTGGGTGGGGGGAGTTCCAGCTGGGGGAAAGTGTGAGGGTTCAGAAATGGGAACCCATGATTCTGCTCTGGGAAATCCTCCCCCTCCCCCCACCCGAGGCCACCTGCTCACACCAAGCGGCTTCTCCAATCTTTGCTGCCAGTGTGTCATCTGTCTCCGCACCATGTGTGCTGGCTCCCCCTCTCGCTGACAGTCAGTGTATCCGTCATTCTTGGAAGACGCTGGCGGCTCCCTTGGGTTGCAGCACGCAGTCTGAGCGCCAGCCCCTGAGACACTCAGCTCAGCATTGGAGTTGGGATGGTGCCACGATCCAGTCTGCAGTTTCCTGGGACCCATACACCTTGTCCTCTACTGCCGGTCCTGTTATGTATGGGCCTCTGTGTGAGGGCAGGGGCATAGTCGGCAGAAGGAACAGAAATAAAAGACCAGACTCAGAATGTTTAGACGCCATGAATAAGACTTCCCACCCCCTGCGCCCCCACCAAGCCCATGGACGCAGCCACGACGTCAGTCTCTCTCCCTGAAGCTCTTCCTCTTTAGTTGCTGATCCTCAGCTTTACCTGGGCACCCATGGTTGGTTAAATTGGTCCAGTGCTAACCGGAAGTATGGCGGTTCGATGCTACCCAGAGTACCTCCGAAGAAAGGGCTGGAGAGCTACTCCCACAAAACCCTGTGGAGCTCACCTCTCCTCTGACACACACCGCACGGGGTCGCCACGACCCAGAATCGACAGTGCCGGCTTTGCTTTCCATTTTAAGGCTAGTCTGATTGTGTGTGCTCGCTGCCCTTCCCCTGCTGATGTCGCCTGCTGTCTGTTGCCCACAGTCTTCCCTCCCAGGGGGTACATGGGAAGACTGGGCACCACACCACTCATTTCATGGATTCAAAGGCAATGGATAGAGCTTGCCAGGTTAATTTCAACTCATAGTCACCCTAGACAGCGTGGTAGAACTGCCCCTCTGGTTTCTGAGACTTTACATTTTTATGGGACATGAAAGCCTCGTCTTTCTCTTGTGGAACAGCTGGTGGATACAAACTGCTGACCCTGTGGTTAACAGCACAATACCAGGGTTCCCATTGACTGGTGAGTAAGAGGGGTTAATTAATCCTAGAAGGAAAGCCTCTCAGAAAATCCGCATCCTTCTCCCTGAGGGCCTGCAACTTCTCCCTGGCACCCTATGCCAGTTCTGGCTGCCCATGCCCAAGCCTGTCCTGCTGGCTCGATCTGGGCCGGGCCTTCCTCTTCACTGGCCTCAGTTCTGAGTCTTCTAGTTGGCCTTCTCAGCAGGGGCTGCTCCAAGCCAATCTGCATGAACTTGGCCACCTCCCTGTTTTACAAGTCAGGATCTTAAACGCGAGCCGACAAACATCTCCGACAAACATCTCCCCGGTTTCTGCACAGCACATGGCGCTGTTCCCAGGAGGGGAAAACAATGCGGTACCATCGGGAGTGGTTCCTTCCCCGGTGCCTCGGAGCCTTGCGCATCCACGTTCTCGCTGAGCCAGGGTGCGCTGGGCGAGGATGGGGCGGTGACTTGGGCCGCTGTAAGAAAGCAAGGGAGGGCCCCTGCCTTCTTGTAGCTCAAACTCCATTGGGGCAACCAGAACACAAGGCCCATTGTGAAATCCTGCGAGGCAAGGCTTGCCTGATAAGCACCACATGTATGGAGCGGGCCTTCATTCCGGCTCTCTTGGGTGGGCCGGGGTCTGGGAGGGACCCACATAATAAATAAGAAGATTCTTCCCAGAGCAGAGAGAGCTGGTCTAGTCACTCCCTCGCTGTGTGGCTTGGGGCAAGTGGCCTAACCTCTCTGGAGTCAGGCTCCTTATGTACACACTGTTCCCTGTTATCCTAGGACGCCAGCAGTGCCAGCCCGGAGCTGCAGCCTGGTTGCTAGACAGGGATGAGGACAGATTCTGAGCCCTCAGGGAGGCGGGAGGGGAGGCAGAATTTCAGCCCAGTGCGGAGGAGCTTGGCACCTGTGGTTCTAAACACAGCTTTCTAAGGCCATTAGGTGTGAGGGGGTTACACCCCAATGGCAGGGGCTTCCCCCACATCTCATGCTTGCAGTCCTAGGCCCCAGGCAGCCGGAGGCAAGGAAATATGGTCCCTGGCTGGGTGGGGACAGGGAGCCACATCAGCACCAAACAGAAGAAACAAAGATGAGCTGTTTCCCTCTTGTTTGAGCTTGTTTATTTGCAAACAACAGTGTTTGCGTTGGCCTCTGTTCTCCAGTCTCCCTGGCCAACAGAGGCTGTCTGTGTGTCTGCCCTGCCCCTCTGCAGGGCTTGTCTCTGGCCTCCACCACGGCCTCTTTTGGGTGCAAGCTCCCTGCCATCTGCAGCGGCTTCTCACACAGGCGATTTGAGCAGACTCAGCATCCCGGCCAGTGGCAGTCTGGAGGTGGGGCAGGTTGGAAAGGGGGACAGTGCAGCTTTGGGGACATGTAAAACAAGGAAGGTGTGTGCTGGGGCACCCACACATCTCTCGTTTCCCGTCACGCCCCAGATGGCTGACTTCTGGCACAGGTCAGTATCCTGAACCCATCTGCAATCTCAGAGCCGAGCCTCAGAGGTAATGCTGGCCAGTACCCATTGATGACAGGAACGAGGGGCTCCAGGCACCTCTGAGCGGGCCTCCAGAGTCTTGAGTCCCAGAGATGGAGCCTCCTCAGAGCGTGGGTAACGGACAGACCCTGTGATTCCTTCCTTTCTGATCAGTACTATGCCGTTGGTCTCAGCAAGCTGGGAAGGGTAGTGTATCCAGCTCAACAACCAAACAGGACCACATCTTTTCTCTCCAACAGGATGTGGGGTGGGGTTCCGGGGGCCTGGTCAGAGGGGAGACGCTCAGGGAAAGGAGGTAGGGTGTGGCAAGGCTGGGGATTCAACAGTGGATCCTATCAGAGACAACCAGTCACCCTTCTGCGGAAAGTGGATCGCAGGTCTCCTTGCTTTGAAGCTGAAACTGTGTGTGGCAGGTGAGGGTAGGGGCAGGGGGAGGAGAGCGGATCCAGAACTTCAGAGATGCTGTCCATGTCCCTACTGGGACCCTCACAACCGCCCTGGGACAGACGACCTTTCCTTGTCCACATACCCAACCTAAGTCTGCTCCCTGCCCCCAAGCAACAGAGGAGTCATACAATTCCAAAGAGGTATGACAAATGTGCACAGTGCCCTCCCTCCTGTCCCCCAGTCCTCGGCCATTTCCCAGGACTGGCGGGGCCAGGTCTCTGGTAAGAAAGATGTCTGACTCAGAATTGCTCCTCAGGGGCCTTGTGGGCGCAGTCAGGGGGGCAGGCCAGGAGGAAGCTGAACTATGGGTGCTAGCGATGTCAAAGATGGAAGGGGCAGGAGGGGTTCAGGGCTCCCTAGCTGTGTGGCCTCTGGCCAGTCACCTCTCTGAACTTTGTCATCTTTCAAGTGTGATGACCTCCACCCCTCAGCTGTGGGAATTAAAGCAGGAGGCGCCTGGTACAGAGAAAGTGCTTCCAAGTGTTTAGAGCTGCCCTTGACATTAGCCCAGGACAAGGCTGCATCCCTAACCCCTTAACACAGCTTTATCCGAAACCTGGGCTTCTGGCCAGGCCAGCTCCCAGGAGGCTGGTGCTGAATGTTGAGCCTAGACAGGGAGGGTAGGGAGGAGAAGTCTTAGGCTTTTGTAAACCCAAATACCAAACTCACTGCTATCAAGCTGATGCCAATCCATAGCGACCCTATAGGCCAGGGCGGGACCGGCTCTGTGGGTTTTCAAGACTACATCTTCATGGGAGCATAAAGCCTCTTCTTTCTCCCGTGGAGCAACTGGTGGTTTTGAACTGCAGACCTTGTGGTTGGCAGCTCGACGCACAACCACTGCGCCACCGGGAATCCTTTGCCTTTTTTAATTAACTCCCTGCCATCGAGTCAGTGCTGACTTACAGCGATCGCCTGTGGGTTTCCGACACTGTAACTGTGCGTGGGAATAGGATGCCCAGTCTTCCTCCCTCTGGTGGTTTTGAACTGTCAACCAAGAGGATCACAGCTCAACTGGTGGCCCCTACACCAGCAGGGCTCCTTTGCCTACTGTAAAGTCATTCTTAAAATGAATCCAGGGTGCCTCTGGGCCAGGGCAGCTGTCCTCAGGTCTCCGAAGTCACGCTATGTGCTGTGGATTTTCACCTTGGCGATCCCTGCCCCAACCCACCTGCACAGGCACTGCCTTCACCTCTGAGCAAGAGCGAGGTGAAGCCTCTGGGCTGCCGCGCGTTTGCCCCCAGGAGTCCCGTGTGAGCTGGAACCCAACAAGCCAACCTTGCCTTTCTGGGTCTCACAGTCTTCTGCCTTCACCTAGCTGCCAGCTGGCACTTTCTCTCCTTCCTTTTCCTTCTCCGACAGGCTTCCAACTTCCACAGGCTCCAGCTCTCCCAGGTTTCACCGGAGCTGTCAAGGACACACCATTTGTTCCTGTCTATAAGCTGAAGAGCTGGCAGTTCAGACCCAGGCCTAGAGATCTGCTCCTGTAAGCCCACAGCCGAGAAACCGCTGCGGGCTTCACCCTGCTGCCAACACAGGGGCTTCTCCGTGAGTCAGGGTTGACTCAGCAGCAACAGCCGGCTGAAGGCATTCCTGAGGTTTGGGGGAGCAGCCACAATGAGGGGGCTATGTCTCAGAGGTGACTACTTGTAGAGGAATCACAGGGCTCTGTTGCAGCAGCTGCGGAGCCTCCAAGCCTCCCCCCCACCTGTCACCTCCCTCCGTTATGGTCCACACCTGTCCAAAGGCTCTGAAGAAGTGGCCACCCATCCTAGTCCTAGCATCCCCCTTCCTTGATCTCAGGTGGCCAAGAGGCATTCAGAGGGGCGTCCTGGGCCAGACTGCAGTGTGCATAGACATCAGGGCTAGGAGGCAGCCTGGGATAGGGAGGAGAGGGTGAAGCACAAGCCCAGTGGGCGAGGGAACTGGGTTCTGAGAGTCTCCTGGGGACGGGGCAAAGGAGCAACCAGATGGGCATCTATGCCCTGTGAGATCAGGGACCAGCCTGGGCATCCAGGCTCTCTGCCACATCATTGCTGGGCAACTGTGCCCACTTAGTTACGCTTCTGGGGAGAGGGGGCAAATCCCTATCTCCTTGGGCTGTGAGGGCTTAATGGGATCGAGGGGCTAAGGGACTGTCCCACGCCCCAGCCCAGGGCATGTGGTCAGGAGCTATCAGAACACACACCATCTCACATAGCAGCAACCCCATTTTCCTGCAGCTCAGTCTAGAAGCGGGTGGGGGACATCAGAGTACCTCTCTCTTCCCCATCCTTCATGAACATGACCCACAAATCCTGTCGTCTCTCCATATGGCCAGCACCCCAGCCTTTCTCACCACTACCTGTCGCTTCGCCCGGGTCCTAGCCACCCATGACTCTCCCTGGCCTTCCTCCCCTCCTGTGGAAACACGCCTGTACAAAGGGCCAGTTGCTGTGGGCTCCCACCTAGACGAGCTCCTTACAAAGGCAAGTGTACAGGGACCAAAGTAGACGAGTGGGGACCGGCGCCTGGGGGAGGGCACGGGAGTTGGTGCTTAGGGGCTGAGTTTCTGTTTGAGGAGATGGAAACCTTTTGGAAGTGCGTATTGGCAATGATCCCACAGACACGGTGAATGCAATTACTCTTCAAAGGTCATGCACACCTAAAAATGGGTAGAATGGCACCTTTTCATTATAAATGAGTATATTTACTACAGTAAATAAATATGAGAAAGAGAAAGAGAGAGAGAGAGAGAAGCAGCACACCTTCCATGGCTCCCTGTTTTACTCATTTTAGAAACTCAAGTCCTGGTAAAGATCAGTAAGGTGTCCCGTGCGCTGACTCCTCAGACTCCCCCTCCTCATCCTTCCCACCACACAGGCCTTGCATTCCCCTGCCTGGAGGGCCAGGTCCCTGACGCCCACTCCCCAATCTCCCCCTCCCCCAGAGGCCACCTGGACCACAGTAGTTAATCCTGCTACCTGCCCCAACCTGGGGTCCCCTTCCCTCTCCACTCCCACCATACTTGTCACAGTCACTAGTGGCTGCATTGCTATCCCCCGACAGTTTCCTTTCATCACCCCTGCTCCCTTTGTCACACCGTGCGAGCTGATGGTTGCTGTCGTGCTGAACAGTATGTCCCCGCTATGGCAATGACCAGCAGGGCCAACCATGGTGGGCCTGTTTCAGTGGGACTTCCAGACTCAGAGAGACCAGGAAGACATGCCTGGTGAACAACAGTCCTATGGATCTCAACACAATGTGGTGTGAGCAGATTCGGCCCCTAGGCTGGACAGCACGCAGCAGTGGACGATCTTGAAGACGGTGCAGGATTGGGCAATGCGTTATTCCTCTGTACATGAGTCAGAGCCAGCTCAACAGCAGCTCCCAACAACGACAAGATTTATTTGGTGATTCTGCTTCGTGTTTGTGGTCTGTCTTCCCTCACTAGGGCCAAGTGTCACAGGGCAGGGATCTTTGTTGCTCCCTCCCTCATGTTGTTCTCTGATGCCCTGAGCCCAAACCCACTGCCACTGAGAGGATTCTGACTCACAGGGATCCTACAGAGGACCCTGAGGCTGTGCATTGTTTGTTTGTTAGGAACTTGTTTGTCACCAGAGACTCCAAGTCCATTTTGATTTTACTTTTCTCCTCTTTTTTTATTTTTTTAAACCACTCAGACTATTATTTAGGTTTGAGGGATAAGGAATCTGGTGGAGGCGTGGGTGGGGTTAGAGAAACACACTACATACATTTACACAGCCCATCTCAAGAAAGAAAATCAGCAAGAATATCCTTTAAGCCCTCCATCCATGTGGTTCCTTGCACCGCTCCCTCCCTCCTCCACAGCCCTCCTTTCTCCCCCACAGAGCAGTCCTGCGCCCACCCACCAGCGCACATGTATATCAGACACCGAACTTGGTACCGTTTGCTTGGGTAAGTGGTGTGTACCCAAAACACCTCTGAGGTGGGGATCAGACGAAGACTTCACGTTTCCCGAAGCTGAGCTCTGATTCTCTCCCTGGGCCCAGGGTTGAGGGGTGCGGGGCAGCAATGAGAAAACCACTCCCTCCTCTCACCCCTCAGTTCCTCCCTTTATAACCCTCATTGGGGTGGGGGGGTGGAAGGGAAGGCGCGGTACTTGCCCCCTGTAAACACTCTGGAGCAGGCACCATGCAAACCCATTTCTCTGGCTCCCCTCAGCACAGTGGAGGCCAACTGGAGCAGAACGGCCCTGCGTTGGTATTAATTCCTGCTAAGGGAGAAAATTAGAGGGAAATAACACAGAAAACACAAGAATCGTAAAACCCCCGCCGGGCTTACAAAGCGCAGATTCCTGTCCAGCTCTCAGCACATGCAGAGCCTGTCATTTCCGGAACCTTCTGAGATGGCTGCGGGAATCATGCTTCAGAGGCTGGCATCCGGCATCCCTAGCATCTGCTGGCCTGGAATCCCTCCCTGCCTTCCTCCTGCAACCCTCTGCTCCCCCAGAGCTAGGCAGCCCCGCCCTGCTGTTTTCTAGCCGGGAGCTGCAGAAGGTGGGTCTCTGGGACTTTTCTCTGCCGAGGTGTGTTCAGGAGGTGTGGGCTTTGGGAGCTCTGGAATCCAATACAAATGGGATGCAGGGCCAGGGACTGCTTCAGAGCCTGGCGGCAGACAGGGCGACCCAGGAGCCCCAAGAGGAGAGGGACGGGCTGTGAACGGAGAGGTTTCTGCAGAGATCACACGTGTCGGCGCAGGCCTGGGGCTGATCACAGACAGAGGAGTTTTGATTTCAGTTCAGTCATGACCTGAACTGGTCATGGCCTCCTCCGACCTAGATGTGAAGGCGACAGGGGGTGGGGGAGCTGGAGCAGAGGGGAAACCAATGCCCACCGTGGGCTATGCTTTGAGGATCCACCACATCTGGTCGATCAGCCCTAAGGAGCCCACACCCGAACGGGGATGTGTTTGGAGGCAGATTCTCACGCCTTCCTGGGAAGGCTCAGTGGACACAAAGAAATCCACAAAGCACCTCTTATGTGCTGCAGCAAGTGACCACGGCCCAAGGCCGGTTCCTACCCTCATGCAGCCTCTGTCCAACGGTGAGACACCATGAAATCGAGACTTACACAGGTAAGTTACAGAGGCAAGCACTAACCATGGGAGCCACAGGGTGCCAGGAGAATGGATAATAGGGAAACCTGACTCTGGAGGGAGCCCCTGGATGATGCTCCAGAGCAGGGGTCCTCAAACTTAAGGCCCGGGCACCACATGCGGCCTGCCAAGGACATTTATCTGGCCCACCAGGTGTTTTCGGCCCATTTTATTTATTTACTTCAAATAAGATATGTGCAGTGTGCATAGGAATTTGTTCATAGTTTTTTTTAAAAACTATGGTCGGGCCCTCCAATGGGTCTGAGGCACAGTGAACTGGCCCCCTGTTTAAAACGTTTGAGGGCCCCTGCTCTAAAAGGGTAAACCGAGAGGTTGAAGAATGGATAACAGGGAAACTTGATTCCATGGGGAGGATCAAGAAAATTGATCTCAGTGAGTCTTCATGTGGCTCCTGAAAAGGTAGAATGACAAGCCTTTGCAGTGGGCCCAGACTCAGGTGATCTGGGCAGCAGGGCACCTCTCTTCAGGGAGCTGGGGGCAACCTCTCCCCTCTATGGAAGCCTGGAAATGTTCTGAGTCTCCTTCAGCCCCACCATAGTCCAGCCCATGGATCAGTGCCCCGATGCTAGCTAGAGGAGCAGGGCCTTCTGGGGCAGGGGTGTCTCCTGATCGACCCCATTGGCTGAATTGAATTCACCTGGCCTAGGTGGGCCAATCCAGGTTTAGCAAGGTCCTGGCTGCTTAGCAGAGGCTATGTAGAGCATGGCAGGTATGGCTGGACCCCGGGTCCCACTCGAGGGGAGCACCATCCAGCAGTTCTTATTCGCCACCATCGTGTCCATGGCCAGCTGTAAGGGATCACTCAGCAACTTGAAACCAATCGCCGTAGGCGCTATTTTCATAGATAAACCGGGGCTGCTTGGCCACCATGAATGCAGCGGGCAGAGCCTGTGACCTCGCAGTCATGGTGTCTTGCAGCTCTGCCAGCAGGCGGGGAAAACAAACAGGCCCAGCCCGGCTCCCCAGGCCTGCTCAGGAAGGCCCGCCCGCCTGGCTAAGGAGGCCATTGGAATTCAAAGTGCTTGCTGAAACATTCCAAAGACTGCTCAACATTCCTTTAACCCCAGGAGCCAGAATTTGGCAGGAGTTGCCTGGAGCTGGGGGACCAGGAGCCTGCGGGGCTGCCATATGGCTCAGAACTGTCAGGGCATAGCTGCTCCACCCTACTTTGGGGCAACAGAGGGAGCAGAGGCAGGGGCTGCCAGGAGACACCCCTGCCCCAGAAGGCCCTGCTCCTCTAGCTAGCATCGGGGCACTGATCCATGGGCTGGACTATGGTGGGGCTGAAGGAGACTCAGAACATTTCCAGGCTTCCATAGAGGGGAGAGGTTGCCCCCAGCTCCCTGAAGAGAGGTGCCCTGCTGCCCAGATCACCTGAGTCTGGGCCCACTGCAAAGGCTTGTCATTCTACCTTTTCAGGAGCCACATGAAGACCCACTGAGATCAATTTTCTGTGGCCATCTGGGGATAAGCTCCCTCTTCCCAGCTCTTGGCCCCAGGAGCCTGGCTCAAAGGCCCCCTCCTCCAGGCAATCTGCCCCCTGCCTGGATTGGAATCCATCTCCTCTCTTCTCTGGTGTGGCCTCCTGTCGTTGCCACATCTATGAACGATCACATCGATCACATCGCGCTGGAAGGCAGGCACCTGAGAGATTATATAGAAAAAATCTCAAATACATATGTGTGAATGTATACATGTGATTGGATATTTCTGGGTGTGCATATATGTGCTGAAAACATACCAGTGAGCAACCCATCTGTAGAGGCCTTCCTCTTTGTTGCTGCCCCTCTACTGGACCAAGCATGACGTCCTTTTCCACGGGCTGGTCTCCCCTGACAGCATGTCTAAGGAGCCCTGTGGCCCTACTTCTTCTGAGACAGACTGGTTTATCCTTTGGGCAGTCCTTGATACTTTCAATATTCATCTCCAGCACCATAATTCAAATTCTCTGGTTCTTCTTCTGTCTTCCTGATTCAATGTCCAACTTTCGCAGGCTTAGGGGGCCATTTGTAAATACCCTGGCTCGGGTCAGTGACCTTTAGTCCTCAAAGTCACCCCCTCGCTTTTCAACACTCTAACGAGGTCTTGTGCAGCGGATTTACGCAATGCAAGGCAGCGTGTGAGCTCTTGACTGCTGCCTCCATGAGCACTGGCTGTGGAGCCAAGCACGGCAACATCCTTGACACCTTCAACCTTTTCTCCTTTCTCAGGAGGCTAGTTTTCTCCTTTCTCATTGGTCCAGTTTGAAGAGTGTAGTCGTCTTGGCATTGAGTTGTAATCCATACCGGAGGCTACATGATCCTTAATCCTCGCCAGTAAGTGCTTCAAGATCTTCTCACTTTCAGCAAGCAAGTTGCGCCAACTGCATACCGCCGGTTGTAGATACGCCTTCCTCCAATCCTGATGCCGCATTCTCCTTTATGGACGCCAACTTCTCGGTTTGCTTGCTCAGCCGACAGATGGAACAAGTACGGCGAGAGGATCCACGGCTTACCGTCGGAAAAGGCGCGCGTTGGAGCCACGCTTTTGGTTAGTCATGGGACGCGAACTGTGCCGCCTGAAACTCAACATGGGAGGAGTGGAGGCGGTTGAGCTGCACGGCTTATAAGGAAGGGGAGGCTTTACCCGAGAAAGGGAGAGCAAAGAAAGAGGATTGGGTTGGGGAGCAGAGTCGTTTGTTAGTTAATACAAACAAATTCCCCCCGAGACCCTTGAGGTGGATAAGCAAAAGGTATGTCCCAAAAGAAAAGGTGAAAGAAAAATCAAGTGTCCATCTGGCCATTCCATGAAGTCAGGTTCGTTTAGTTGAAAACAGGAGGGATCTTAAGGTTTCCAGGTTTGGGGCTCTGACGAGGGGGGCGTGTGGGGAGACGTGCAGAGGGGGGAAGAGGTGCACGCAGGACAAGCTCTCGCACACGGGAAGGACACACTCGGGCGCTGGTCTTCGGTTTGCTCGGCGGGGCCGCTTGCTGCGTTCAGACTGGGACGATCTTCGTGGCAGGCAGCACAGCTTAAAAATAACAATGATTCTGCTTATCATTTTGTTGTTGTTGAGAACACACACCAATCCAACAACTTCTCCATGGACAGTCCCGTCGCAGGACATTCTGACATTGTGCCAGCCACTCAGGCTCTTTTGCTAAAACTTTCCTCCCTGACTAACATCCGCTCCCTGTGCCCTCAGCTTCCAATGGACCCTTTCTGCTCCTTACTGTCCCTCTGAGCCCGTACTGGTGGTTCTTTAAAGGAACACGGGGCTCAAGGCAGACACTCCTCACGATTCCAATTAGACTCTTGTTTGGTTTAAAGAAGTCTTTAGGGAATAATTTTTATAAGATTTAAAGATTACCTCAGGGCAGTAGTTTCCATTTGCGTTAGTCTGGGTAGACTAGAGAGACAAATCCAGGGAGACTCATGTGTGCAAGAGAGAACTTTCTATAAAGAGCATTGTATATTAAGAAAACATCCCAGCCCAGTCCAGTTCAAGTCCATAAGTCTGATATTAGCCCATGTGTCTGATAATAGTCTATAAATTCCACTTCGGACTTAGGCAATGCATGCAATGACACTGAATGCGGGAGGACCGCAGGCCAGTGGGTGGAAGGTCTTGTGGATCCAGTAGTGGTGGAAGCATCTCAGCACTGTTGTGGTCTCCATGTGGCTTCTCCAGTTCCAGGGCTCTGGTTCCATCAGTGTGTCTCCATGTGGCTTGTCAACAGGAATCTCAAGCAGAGAGACGAAGCAGAGAGTGTGTGTCCTGCCTCCAGGGAGGAAGACTAGAGCTCCCAGAATCCTCAGGAGAAGGCCATGCCCACACAGAGGCCTCATTGTCTGTGACCTGATTGACAGGCTAGACTCTACCCTTTCACAAGTTGACAGATTATGTAACTGCCACACCATTCATTCAGTCTCAAGGGCTCCAGAAAAGTCTGGATTCCATGAGAAAGGAGGAGAAGAAAACCTGAATAGCTCGCCTCTTATAGCTGCCATAGTGGGTTATGTGTTGAGCTGCTAATGGCAAGACAGCAGTTTGAAACCAACAGCTGCTCTGCAGGAGAAAGACGAGGCTTTCTGCTCACCTAGTTAGTCTCGGATACCCACAGGGACAATTGTGCTCCGTCCTTTACAGTCACTGTGAGTCCAAACTGACTTGACGGCCATGGATTTGGCTTTGGGGTTTTTTACAGCTTTGCCTCTGGAGTGCTACTCAAATCTGCTTTCTGGTGCCAAGGTCAAGAGTGGTTTTGATGCATAAACACGGTCCCTGACCTGATATTTGAGGGTACGCTGTTGTGATTGGCTTGGTTGAGGTCAAGTGACCTTCCTTTGTCCCATGGTGGGTTCGACCTGCTGACCTCATGGTTTACAGCCCAATGTGCAACCCACTCTGCCTTTGCCTCCACTGGGTGTAGATTTATTCATTGCTCTGCTCAGCAGGCAAAGAGCATTTTCTAAGGATTCAGGAAAGTTCTTGCCCCTGAGATCTTCAAACATTCATCTCCGTTTTCTCTACTTCTTTCTTCACTCCCTTCCTGGAGAGAAACTCCTTTCCCTGTGTCTGAATTGCCCTTCCACAATTTGGTTTGTTTGTTGTTTTTTTAACCTCCTGTGATGAGTTCTTGATGAATTCCTCAGCTCTACATATCTGTGTTAAGTTGGGGTGACTAGAGAAACAAACCCATTGACACTCATATATGTGTAAGAAAGAGCTTTATATCAAGAAGCTTTATATCTCAGGAAAACATCCCAGCCCAGTCCAACTCAAGTCTATAAGTGCAATACTAGTCCATAAGTCCCTCCTTCAGACTCATGTAGCCACAAGCAATGATGAAGAATGCAGAAAGATCACAGGCCTGTGGGTGCAAAGTCTTGTGGATCCAATGGCGGTGGAACCTCTCCAGGGCTCTGGCTGCTATCAGAGTCAGCCTGCAGCAGGTGAAGGCAGAGAGATGATGGTTTCTAGGGTCCTCCATATGAGAAAGCCAAGGCCACAGGGAGTTACCGTCAGGCTGTGTCCTGATTGGAGGCTAAACTCCACCCCTACATGTTTATATATCTTCAAGTTGACATGGAATAATGTAACTACCGCAGTATCTTCCAAAACATTTGTGTATTCAACCGTGTTTGGGCCAGAGCTCTGAATATCTGGTACCGCATGCTTCATTTCCAGGGCTGCCGAGTGTCCTCTTTCAGATCTGGTTTATTCTTGCTCACTCCTTCCCTTATCCTTGGAGGATTCCAAACATGCTCATTTTACAATCATTTTCAACTTGCTCTACTGTTTTCATCTGGAGGGAGCTTATCTCCCGCTGATTGCTTTTGTTGGCAGTCTTCCAGTCTTTGCCCTGGTCCTCTCCTGTTGCTTATTCATGAAGGTGCTGATCTTCTTTTGCAAGGTGGTGATGCTGTTCGATCCCCACCCCAGCCCCCCCTTTCATGGTGTTCTCTGTGAAGGCCGGGAGGCAGCACCGAGCAGTGACTAAGAGCTTAGGATCTGGAGCCAGGCTGCCCGTGTTCCAATCTTAGCTCCCAGCGTACTAGTTGCATAACGTTGGCAGGTTCCTTTATCTCCCTGCATCCTAACTTCCTCCCCTGCAACATGCAGGATCACAACACCACCTTCCGATCGTCTTGCTGGGAGCATTGAAGGAGATGATGCACACAGCATTCCTAGTGTGTAGCACATAGTGTCCTTATTTGGAGAGAGTCGGTGAGTGTGGGTGTATATCGGAAGTGAGCCTCAAAGTGTGAACTTAGAGGGACCTTCGAGAGCAACGCCAAATTTAGGATTTCCCGATGTGTCCATTCCTCTTGACTGCATCTTCTTGGGGTTCCTGTTGGCTGAGTGATTCCTGTCACCACCAACTACCCGTATGTAATGCTCATGGGCAAACAGGACAAGTGTGATAAATGCTACCATTTCAACAGGGGCACATGGAAGCAGCATCCAGGTCACTGGTCTAGTCTGTAGGCTGCAGTCAGCTGGACAGGTGTGGTGAGGTCAGGAGTGTGCCGCGTCTTCTTTGCACCCTTGCTGAGGCGTGAGTGCTCAGGCTGGACAGTGTGGCCCGCTAGGTTTTTCTTGGTGTTTTTTTTCCTCACCTGCATCCACAAACCCCTCGTGAGTGAGGCAGAGGAGAGGATTTCCCTGCGTAGGGCTGCACTGCCTCACCTGCCATTTCCCGTTGGCCTAGGTACCTGAAGGTGACCTCAGGACAGTATCCCAAACTTGCTGGACAATAGCCATCACTTGGGGAAGTTGGGGAAAATACAGATTCCAGACTACACCCAAACCCACTGAGCCTCTAGGGGAGAAGCTTAGTCATCTGTATTTTTACCAATTAGGCGGATCTCATCTGAGCGTTGGTAAATAACTTCCTCGGCGGTTGAGTGAGGAGCCCTGGAGGCTTAGCGGCTATGCATTGCGAGGTCAGCGTTTTGAAACCAGCAGCCACTGCTCAGTTGAAAGACGGGGCTTTTGTACTTGCAGGAAGAGTGACAGTCGCAGAAGCCTGCGGGGCAGTTCTAGCCTGTCCGATCTGGACGGTTGCTATGAGTCAGACTCTACCAGGTGGCAGCGAGTGTGGCTTTTGGTTTGGGAGTGGTAGAGCAATCTGGAACCCTGTTTGGCAGCCGTGGGACTCTTGTAGCATGGAACCCTTTCACACCTGTGTGTCAGCCAATAGGATTGTTGTTCAAGGCTGTCCTACTGGCGTCCAGGCATGGCGACCCCATGTGGACAGAATGAAGCACCGTCAGGCTTCCACCATGCTCACAACTGTCGGCATGTTGGAGTTAGTGGTTGCAGCCCTTGGGTCAATCTGTCTGCTCGAGAGTCTTCCTATTTCCCCCTCTGCTTTACCAAGTGCGGTATCCTTTCCCGGCACCGGCCCTGCGCGGCCAGGAAACCACACGACACTCATCCCAAGTCCACGGAGTCCATCTCCGCTCACAACCACCCTGAAGGGAGGGCAGGGGAGACCTGCACCTGGGGCTTTCCGAGACGGTCACTCTTTACTGTAGTGGAAAGCCTCCTCGTTCTCCCACAGAATGGCTGGTGGTTTCAAACTGTTGACCTTGCAGTTGGCCGCCCAACCGCAAGATGAAACTCTCAGTCAGGTCATGAAGGACTTGGTATGTGTGTGTGTTTGTGTGTGTGTGTAGAACCAGAAAAGCTTCACGTTTGAGAAACGGAGGTGTTGGATTGGTCACTACAATAGTTAGGTCGTCAGTTGCTAACCCACCAGGGGATTCAAACCACCAGCAGCTCAGAGGAAGCTGTTTGCTTCTATAAAGATGACTCCTTGCAAACACGTGGGGGCAGTTTTATTCTGTTCTATAGACTCACTATGAGTTGGAATCAACTCCGTGGCAGTGAGTTTTGTGAGGCAAAAATCCAAGCCCAGACATGATGTCACGCATGAGGTTTGTAGAGTCCAACAGACTCCCACCCGTGGCAGGCGACCCCACGTAAGACAAGGAAACACCGCTCAGGCCTGCACCCTCCTTACAGCTGTTGAGCCCATTATTGCAGCCACTGTGGGACTCTCCCAGGAGCCCTGGTGATGCAATGGGTGAAGCACTGAGCTGCTGGCCTCACAGTTGGTAGTTCAAGCCCGTCAGCCTCTCTATGATAGAAAGATGAGACTGATTGCTCCCAGAATCGGAAACTCCAGCAGGCAGGGCAGTTCTCCTCTGTCTTATAGGATTTCTTTGAGGCAGTAGTTTTCCTCCCAGAAGGTCTGGTGACCTGCCCTCCCCTCTGGGCTCAGCAGGGCCTCGGCTCCCAGAGCAGGAAATGGTGGGGAGGCAGGCCAGGGACTTTCACATTTCAGTGAGGTGGTGAAGGAGCCTGGTCATTCCTCATCAGACAGGGAGTGCCCACGGCTGGCTCCGGGTTTTTCCAGGTACCACTGCTCCAATTTCCTGAATCCCAGGATAGCCTCATCAGTGTGGAATCTCACTTTAACGTAGGGCTGAATTTAAAAACCTGCTGTTGCCTGGACAATTCTGACTCCCAGTGGCTCTGAGCATGTTAGACTAGAGCTGGACTCTGGAGGGTCTTCAACAAGGGGCAGTCTGCAAGTAGCTTGCCGGGCCTTTATGGAAGGTAACTGTGTTAGCCTGGGTACTTTAGAGAAACAAATCCACAGAAACTCATGTATAAGAGAGAGTTTTATGTAAAGGTTAAGTGCGCATCAAGGAAACACCCCAACTCAGTGCTGCCCAAGCCTACAAGTCCAACATTAACCCATATGTCCCACACCAATCCACAAAGTCCTCCTCCATCTCACAAAACAGACGCAATGATCCCGACTGCAGGAGGAAAGCCGAGTCAGTGAATGTGTAAGCATCTCAGCGCTGGCAGGGGTCTCCACACGGCTGCTCCAGCACCCAGGGCTGCATCGGGGTAGGTCCATGTGGCTTCTCCTCAGGGATATTGCAGGAAGTGAGCCTGGCCAGCTGAAGCAGGGAACTGGCTACGGCACCTGCACCCTGGTCCAACCATCAGAAAGCAAGAGACCCGAGAACTAGAAAGGCGAGGCTCACTGAGCCATTTATCCCTCCGCTCTTCAATTAACCCGGCATGTGTTTACCAGCCAGATTGGCACAATAAACTAACTATCTCAGTAACTGACAGGCTGGCACCTCTAATTTCTGGTTGGCAGCCCAGCAAGTGGACGGGATGAATGGAGTGAAGCCTATGAGAGAGAATTAAGGACAAAATCGTGTGACCCTTGGCCACTGAGGACTGCCAGGCACAACAGAAAGACCCGTCTTGACAAAGGTGTATCCGTCTACCCAGATGCTTGCATCTCCCGGATCTCTCTCTCTCTCTCCCCTGGCAGCAGCCTGCAGTGAGACATTACTGCCACCATCTATTATCCTGGTGGTTTCCCACTGCAGAGCTGGAAGTCGAAACCTAAATGAACATGTGGGAAATATGACAGTAGAAACAAGACCACCCACCCACCTTGGCACCATAGAAACAGGAGTGTGGCCTCTGCCAGCTGCTGTGACTCACCTCTCTCCTTGCAACACTGGAAAGGGAGGCGCTTGTTCCCCAAGCCTAAAAAATTTAAAGGACAAAAGAAAGACTCTCAGTGCCTTCTCAAGAAAACAAACCAAAATTCACTGCCATTGAATCTATTCTGACTCATAGCAACCCTGTCGGGCATAGTAGAACTGCCTTTTCTGGGCGCTGGAAGCTTTCAATCTTTACAGGAGCAGACAACCTCAGCTTCCTCCTGCCAAGCACCTGGTGGCTTCAAACCGCTGACCTGGTGGTCAGAAGTGCCCTGTGCATCCCGCTGTGCCGTCAGGGCTCCTTACCTTGGCTCAGTCATCCAGCTTGACTTGGAATCCCATGGAGGGAGCCCTGGCAGAGCAGTGGTTAGAGCGCTGGGCTGTCAACCCAAAGGTGGGCAGCTTGAGCCCACCAACCACTCCTTGGGAGAAAGAGGTGACAGTCTGCTCCTAGAAAGCTCACCAGAACCCAAACCCCTCTGCCTTGGAGTCAATTTTGACTCCCACTGACCCTCCAGGAGGGAAGAGAAAGGCTCCACGGGGTTTTCCAGGACTATCCATCTTTACAGGAGACAGTCCGCCTGCTCCCGCGGAGCGGCTTGCAGGTGGGGACCACTGACTGGGTGGTGAGAAGCCCAGCATTTAGCTCACTGCTTTTCAGCGGGGCCTCGGGAACCTGCTCAGAGCCCTGCAGGACAGCTCCGCTGGGTCCGCCAGCATTGCTCTGACTTGAATCAACTGAACTGGCATTAAGTTTTGTTTGGTTTATTTGGTTATAAATTGAGAAGGAGTATTTCCTAGAAGGGTCTTTTCTGGGTCGGCAGAGCAAGAGATGTGCTTTACTCTCCAAATCAAAGAAATACAAATTAAAGTGACAATTCAATACCATTCGTCACTGTGCAAAATAACAAGAAGAGACAGCTGTTGCTATTTTGAAGTATGAATAGGATGGAATGAAAAGAGAAGAGGCGGCAGAGAAAAGACCCAAGGCCAGTCTACTAGTGACTTGCTGCTGCCGTAACAAATTTCCATAGATGTGGAGGCTTAAAACACCACACTTACCAGATGTGTTATCTGACAACGTGGCGGGTCAAATAGCCGGCGTGGTCTCAGCAGTCAAATGAAGGTGCCGACAGTACATTCTTTTCTGGAGACTCTGGGTAATCCGTTTCCTTGCTTTATCCAACTTCTAGAGACGAGGCCAAGAGCCCTGGCAGCCTGAACGTTACAGCCAAGAGAGCCCACAGGGTCAGTAAGAGTTGAAATCAACTCACTAGCAATGGGTAAAGACAATGATAATGACGGGTGTGGGTGGGGGTGGAGTTGATGCCATTGGACTCACAGGGACCCCATATCACAGGGTAGAATGCTCCCTGTGAGTTTCCAAGACTGTAACTTTTTACCGGAGTAAAGAGCCCTGGCTTTCTCCTGCAGAGTGCTTTCAAACTGCTGACCTTGCAGTTAACAGTAACCACTCCAGCTAGCTAAAGTGCCTTAAAAAGAAGCAGGGGTGGGAGGAGGAGTGTACTTTTTGTGCCATGGAAAAAACAATAGGACTAATACCAAAAATTTAACAAATTTCAAGTGGACATCTTCCCGAATCATTGGATCTTTAACAGCTAACCTGTCTGCTGCCTCACATAAAACCATGGTTTTCAGATACATCAAGCATTTTAAGGAAGGTAGGGAAGACCTCAAAGATAAGCCAAGAGAAGGAAGACTGTCCATTTTGACAACTGGAGACACTGTGGTGGGAGTCCAGAAACTGTCAGAAGACGACATCGATGGGATAGGCGACTGGAATCGAGATCTCCCGTGGTTCAGCATTCTGAATTTTAAAGGTGCTGTCTGTACCTCAGTGGACTTTCTGCTCACTGGATGCCAAAAACGTTTCGTAAGGATGAGCTAGTTCAAAGAACTGATGTTTCCATTAGTCTTTGAAGCAAGAAGGAAGAAAATGAAATTATGGAGCAAATTGTAACAGAGAGAAGACTTGAGTTTGCAATAACGATGATGAGAGCGAGGTCCAATCAAAAGAGTCTTCTGTGTGGACCTGCCAGCCAGTTAAACTCAAAACAGAGGGGACAGCTCAGCAGGGACAGCTCAGCAGGGTATGGAGACGGTTTCCTTTGTTTGAATTCCAAGGAGAGAATCTTCATAGATTTCTCAAAGGACACAGAATGATTGCAGGAGCTTATTAGGAAGAACTTTTGTGAAAATTAAAGGTGGCACTGTGAGGAAAAGACCAGGAAATTTGATCCAAGGAATTCCCCTCCGCCCCCCATCATAATAATACAGCTGCTAATAGTACATCCTTGCTGGTGGCAAGGGCTATTCCATGTGAATTTGCTAGGAAGTCTTACTCCATGCATCTGACAGCCCTGATTCGTGCCTCTTAAGACTTCCATGTGTTTCCTAAAGTCAAGGAACATTGAAATCGAACAGGACTTGAGTCCCTCTCGGATGCCCAAACTGCTGTTTTGATGTGGTGTGAATAGAAAAGAACGGAATTCTTTGGGGGCAGGATTAGGGAAATGGAAACACTGGTTTCAGAAGTCCAGAGAACCTAGATGAGGCTCTGTTGAGAAACGGTAGCTGTACCCCTCGATATTTCTGTTTAGGAGAGGTTTTTATGCTGTTGTTGCAACACGTCTCCACTTGTACTCTAACTACTGGCCCCGTGAAGTCCTTCCTTTGGGGACTGGGGAGAGACACTCTTTCTTAGACTAAAGACATGCTTGTTGATATAACAGAAACTGACACACACAAAAGTATCATTTAAAATATTTATGCCCAAGCTGTCTATGCTCCTTCCAGAAATACCCACACTCCTTTCAGAAGATGCGGCCCAGCACCTGAATGTCTGACCGACAAGTCCCACACGCCTGATGAGGGAGTTTTTTGAGCGCCTTTATGGGACTCAGGTCTTCCTTCAGGGGAAGATCCACTTTTCCTGGTCTCATTCCAGAGTCTGTGACAAGACAGTGGGGGCATTTCTGCCTTGGGGGCTCCGTTGATCCATTGGGAATCAAATGGATAAGTTGAAGGCCTCTGGCTTACCCTTCCTCAAGGTTCTATTAATTCCAGAGCTCCTGGACTGACTTTCATGTTTAGAGATTTCATTTAATATCTTAGACCTCGCTGCCACCAAGTCAATGCTGACTCAGAGTGACCCGATAGGACAGAATAGAACAGCTCTTTGGGGTTTCTGAGACTGTAACTCCTTCCCCTCCCTGCACCACCCCCCTCCCGACACACACACACACACACACACACACACACACACACACACACTTTTTTTTGGAGACTATCTCATCTTTCTCCAGCAAGCAGCTGATGGGTTTGAACTGCCAACCTTAAAGTCAATAGTCCAATGCTTAACTCACTGAGCCCCTAGGACTTATTTTTTTAATGTTCTAAGCACCTGGTCACCTTTTATGAACACCAGCTGCTTGCCTTCAGATCGATGACCCAGGGCTTCTAACTGAATCATTTGAGACTCTTAAACAACAGAGTTGCTTAGGATCAACCCCACTCCCCAAAGATTCTGATTCAACAAGTCCGATGTCAGAAAATTTAGAACATTCCCCCTGGAGACTCCGGCATGTACCCCAGTTAAGAGCTACATGACTGACACTTCCATGGCCTTTAGACAGATATTTTGTGATCCAGCATCCATCTCCTGTTTTCCTCATACCTCCCAGCACATGGACATTCACCTCTTGACTCTCAGAAGAGGGCGGCCACTGACCTCAAGAGATGCCTGCCTCAACCACTGTCATCTGCCTCAGCGGCCAGGTCTTGTTCTCTCTGCTTGCTGCTCACACTGCCCCTTGCTATCGCTGGGTGGTTCCATCCTTCTCATCTCTCATTTCAGTTACCCTGCAGGCCAGCTCCGTGCTTTCCACCACTCAGCAAGCATGCCGACTCCCATGCCTCTGCTGCTCAGCCCTAAGAGGCACAAAGATGTCTCTTTCAGCGGTGTGACATTTCCTGCAGCAACACTGGGCTTGACTGGGGGACTGACGGGAGCACAGGCTCAGGGAGCAGAGCTGGAATTCTGTCTGTGTGAGCTTGGGCACATTATTGAACCTCTTTGTACCTCACTTGCCCCATCTCTGCAATGACAATCACCATTCCTACTCCAATGGATTGGGGGGATCGAATAAGCTAGGGATGCACTCAAAACAGTGGCTGGAATATAAAATTGAAAAAACAAAAACAAACCACAAGCATTGCCATCAAGTCAATGCCAACTGAGAGTGCCCTGGAGGACAGAGCAGAGCTCCCTCGTGGGGTTTCCTGGGCTATAATCTTTACATCTTTCTCCTGGTGAGCATCCTAACTCTTAACCTGTTGCACAGCCTGGTCAATAATAAGTACTATATAGGGGGGGGGGTCATACAATCTGCAGATGACTCAAGGATGTTTAATTTGCTTTGTAAAGTCAGCTCTCTGAAGGAAGAAGAAATAAGAGGAGCCCTTGTCCTGGGATGAACATGGCACATTTATGTAATGGGATCTTGTTCAGAAACAGGGAGAAAGATGGGGCTTCCTATTTCTTTAAAGAGCTACCGTCTTGGAAACCCACAGGGGGCAGTTCTACCCTGTCCCATAGGGTCACTATGAATCAAAATGGACTCCATGTCAGAGAGTTTGTTTTGGTTTTTAGGTTTATTTGAAAACAAACATAAATAAGTCACCAAGAGATGAGGAAAGATCTTAAAACCATACTGCTTAGTGGGGGCTGGGGGCTGGGGAATCCAGTCTGAAACACTACAACATTCTGGAAAAAGTTAAAAGTACAGAGATGCAAGCCAAAATTTCCCCTGAGTTGACCGGACCACGGTGACCCTCTAGGACAGAACACGGTTATGTGCTGATGACTAATGGCGAGAGCAACACTCGCCACTCTGCAGGACGCAGATGACACTTTCTTCTCCCAGGAAGAGTGACAGCCCCCGAAGCCCACAGGGACAATTCTGCTCTGTCCCAGAGGACTGCTGTGAGTCAGCATTAACTCAATGGCAGGAAGTTTTCTGGTTTTATGGGACAGAGGAGAACTGCCCCTGTAGGTTTCGACAGCTTGAAGACTTTATGGGAGCAGAAAGCTCCCAGGGAGCTGTTGATAAGTTTTAACTGCTGACCTTGCAATTAGCAGCTCAGCACATCACCCACTGCACCACGGAACTCCCAGACACATGGGAAAGATCTGCAGGTGTCCTGGGACTCCCAGACACAGGGGAAAGCTCTGCAGGCATCCTGGGACTCCCAGACACAGGGGAAAGCTCTGCAGGCGTCCTGGGACTCCCAGACATAGGGGAAAGATCTGCAGGCATCCTGGGGCAGGGGAAAGGGGAGGGATGAAGAGGTGAGTACCGGGTATTTTGACACTAGTAGAACTCTGCTGCGTAAGGCTCAAATGGTGGGCAAACTCAGGACCACAGAGCACAGATCGTGAACCCTAAGGTAAACTGTAAGGAGTCCTGACTGGGGGGCGATCTCCTGCCTGGGCAGCCTCTGGGAGGAAGAAAGCTCACAGCCTAGAGACCCCGACGAGGAGGCAGGTTTGCTAGGTCACACGGGGCCCCTAGGAGCCGCCTGGGACTGAGCAGCAGTGTGGACGGTGGGCTTGAGTTCACAATCATGCCTCCATGTGGGCTCGCCGCTTGTGGCTGCTAAATGCCACAGGAATGCACGAGGTTCGTGGCAACAGGGCAGTGGGGAAGGGAGGGATATATGGGAACTCACTGTGCTCCCTGCAGTTTTCCTGTCAGCCTAACATTGCTCTGGAAAAAAACAAAACAAAACGAATCTGTGATGTAGAAGTAGCCGGCGCTGGGGAGAAATCTGTTCCTTTGTAGTGGAGCCCCTGACGGTAAGGAAGGGACCAGTGCTCGTGGGTCCTCCTTAGACATGTTTACTTCACTTCAAGAAAACAGATGTCCACAGTTGGGAAATTGTCATGAGTCAGAAGCTTGAAGGGGAAGGAGGCTGAGGCACAGAAGCCTCCCAGGAATCAAACGTCCATGAGATAATCATAAATGAGCCAGGGACAGACACACGCTCCTGGGGCCCTTCCTCTCCCTTCTTTCTCGGGTTCATGGCCAAGGACCGTTCAGTTTAGACTCTAACTGTGCTTGCCCCTCTTGCCCTCCTGTCAGCATCCACTCTGATGCAGGCTCCGTTCTCTGTCTACCGCATCAGCTACCCGCCTGGCCTTCCCACGCAGACTGCCAGTTTAGACCCGCTCGGCGAGCTGATGGTTTAGAAACGTACCTCTGACTGTGGTTCTGTGGTTCTGCCTCCCCCCTCCCCCTGCACACCACTGGGCGACTTCCCCCCTCCCCCTGAACACCACTGGTCGACTTCCCCAGGCTTTCAGGACACAGATGGCTTTACCCTTTGCCGGCCCGCCAGGCCTTGCAGGGTCTGAGCCTCATGTTTCTGTAGCTCTCTCAAGCCCCGCCTGACTCCCTCCTCCAGCCTCCATGGCCTTCCTTGAGCCCCACGCACGCGCCAGCCTACAACGCAGGGCCTTTGTACGTGCTAGTCTTTTTTTTTTTTAAACAGTTTTATTGGCACTTAACTTAATCCGCATATCACGCAGTTCAATAGCATTCAATCTTATCAAGAAGAATTGTACCATCTTTACCACATTCACCTCCAGGTCATTTTCTTCGTGCACTGCCCCTCCCCCCATGATTGAATCGCCTTTAAAATGCATCCTGTCATCACCTTCAGTTCTAGCGCTCCCTCCCCTCCCACCTTCACTAGTTAGTCCCGAAATCCCCTCCCTCCCCATCTCCCCACCCACCCCCGCACCTACATCCCTACAAACCCTTGAGTCCGATATGATCTCTATGCATCCACGCGCGTGCCTGCCGTGTCCTGGGAGGCTCCCTGCCTCGTGTGGCACTGCCAACCGAGGGGTTCCTGAAGGCTCTGGGTGCACATCACAAGCACTAGTCCCTTCTTCCTACTTCTCTTTGAAGCTGAACTCGGTGTGCCCTATCTTGCTGCTTCAACGAGATTTAAAAGTTTAAAAACTTGCTAGATGCGCTGGGAACACACTGCTGCTTCTCGCTACACCCACGCTATGGGAGCTCAGTGTTCTGTTTCACTGCCTGATGGTGCGTGTTGGCTCCCGGACTCGGTGCCGCGTGTGGTTTTACTCTCGGACACATCAGCAGTTACCATGCATGTATCTGTGGAAGGAGGAACGAGCTAATAAGCTGCCTGGGGCGGAAGGTGAAGTCGAGGCAGAGGGGCATCTAACAAAACCGCCATGGGAGACAGTTCAGGTTCCAAAGAGCCTGTACCCCAACGGGCTGGGGCAGAACGCCAGCGGCCGAAAGCACAGGCTGGCCTTTCAGCAGTGACAGAGCCCGCAGGCACCCTCTCTTGGAAACTCACCTGCAGCCAGGAATGTCGCCAGGCCAGCCAGGGGCCTGCTTGTCCCCGCAGTGGAGGGTTCTCCCCCAGAGGGGATGCTCTCAAGCTGGAAAGAGTCCAGTCAAAGGAAGCGCTTCAAGCCCGGTCTGGGACGAGAGGTCGAGGGCGCAGGCCACATGAGGTGAGCTGGGGGCTGTGGGTGAATCGCTTCAGAACGGGTGGGTGCAGTTGCAGATGTTGGAGAAGTTAAGCAGCCAGCAGGGACGCAGGAAATGATCTTCAGGTTTCAACAAGGGAAAGCACATGCTAGTCGGGTGAATGTAATGGTTTTTTAAATTGACCTCGAGTCAGGGGAAGGAAGGGACACACTTTATTTATTTGTTTGTTAAATGGGGTGGCCAGGAAATGAAGTTGTCTGTTTACTTCAGTGCACTGCCGTTTAAAAGTTGCCAGCCAGCACCGGGAAGTCTGTGTTCCCAGAGCAATCACGTGATCAATCTCCTTCACTGTGCCAGTGTGGGGAGGACTCCCCAAGAATAGGTGATGGCTGCGCTCTGCACATTTCTTGGTAGGAAGAAGCCACGGGGACTATTGATATAGGGGCAGGGAGCCTTCTGAGAGAAAAGCCGTCAGGACAAATCCCTTCTCCTTTGCGTTTCCTTATTGTCTCCGATTGAAACAATCAGGCCTGAGTCCACTGACAGGCTGATGGAAGACAACCCAGAGCCCTTGTGTTTGCTCTCTTGGGTCATCACCCGTTTGGTGGCTTAAAACAATGTGACATTGTTCTCTCACAGCTCTGCTGGGTCACACACGCTCTTCCAGCTTCTGCTAACAGCTGGCATTCTTGGGCGTGTGACTCCATGTCCCTGTTGCCTCTTTCTCTGAGCTCCACCTCTCTCCTGTGTGCATCCCTTAGAAGGATAATGCGCCTCAAATTTAGGAAAACCCAACACGACTTCAAGCACCTTCATGTCATGATGCCTGCCTTCATGTCATGATGCCTGCCGGGACCTTGTGCTTCACGTGAAGTCGCAGTCACAGATTCCAGGATGCAGACCTCTCCTCTGGAGAGCCAACACTTAGCCAATGTCAGGCCCAATGGGGTCAGTAGACTGACTGTAACAGCCAGGGGGGGTGTCAAATAGTGACGTGTCAGCCCCAGCGTGCTATATGGCTAAAACGGACGCATTGCCCCCACCTTGCAGAAAGGGCTTGTATGCAAGAGCCAATGTTGGGGCACTCATGCCTCAACCTGACACGGAGGAAAGAAAAGCCACTGCCTGGGCAGAGATCTGGACTTTGGCACCAGCGCAGCAAGAGCTGGGTGGGGCCTCTTGCTTTCAACAGTGAAGCAAGATGGCGGAAGCAGAGAGCGCGCCTGGCTCCCTCGGCAGCCGAGCAGCACGCGAACCACTCAGCGCACACAGGCAGGAGAGTGTGCGTGTCTAGCCTTTTTTTTTTTTTTTTGCTTACTTGCGCAATTGTGCAGATTCAAGAAATGAATCTGGAAAATTAAAAAAAAATGATGTGAATGTTATTTGTATCCGAAGCCGGTAAGGCAAGTTAGATTATTCCACAGATATCTTATCTCTTGTGCTAAATCAAGAATGTTGAGATGAAAACACCTTTTCGTATTTTTGTGGATACGCTAGAGAAATATGAGCTGGGTGATGGTACAGGATCAGGGTTTTTCAGCCGACTGGATAGACACCGACAGAAAAAGGGATGCTGCGCATAAGAATGCCAT
Source organism: Tenrec ecaudatus (assembly GCF_050624435.1). Lineage (NCBI taxonomy): Eukaryota > Metazoa > Chordata > Mammalia > Afrosoricida > Tenrecidae > Tenrec > Tenrec ecaudatus. The sequence continues at coordinate 144,124,274 of NC_134530.1, read as the reverse complement.
GCCTCTGGCTTTTCTATGACTTGAGTAAGATTTAGGATCTATTCTTATCAAATGAGTAACTAAAAAATGTGCTGAGGGATCATTACCAAGGGCACATGAGGGAGGGGGGAGCGAGGAGGGAGGGGGAAAAAAAGAGGACCTGATGCAAGGGGCTTAAGTGGAGAGCAAATGCTTTGAGAATGATTGGGGCAGGGAATGTACGGATGTGCTTTATACAATTGATGTATGTATATGTGTGGATTGTGATAAGAGTTGTATGAGCCCCTAATAAAATTTAAAAAAAGAAAAGGAAAAAGAAAAGAAAATGATTAGGGCAAAGAATGTACAGATGTGCTTTATACAATTGATGTATGTATAGGTATGGATTGTGATAAGAGTTGTATGAGCCCCTAATAAAATGTTTAAAATATATATATAACACCTGACAGATCCCATATTCAAATTAAGCAGGAGTTTTATGGGGAGAAAAGTCAAGTTCAACCATTAGGATCAGCGTCAATGCATGCTGGTGGCTGTACACGTCGACCACAATATCACTACATCGTCCGTGTCAGAAAGTGTTGGACTGGCAGCTGTTTTCTAGTTGGGGCAGCTCATTTCCAAGAATGGGCTACAAGAGAACTAGATTGACGGCCACTCCTGTGGCCAATGTTCTGGAAACTGGCATTTAACACGGCCTTCCAGGGGGCAGCCCTGTGACTCAAATAGGTAACAGATTATTTTAGATGGCACTGTTAGAGATGAACTAATAAAACCCAAATCATTTATCCCTTCCAACAGGCACGACGAAGCTTTCGATGGTGTTCATAGAAAGCACCAAAGTGCTTACTGGGCAAACCTGACGGTTCACAACTAATGTGGGTAATGTGGGGCAGTGAAAGGAATGTACTGGAAAGGAGAGGCAGGAAAATAGTCCACAACCTCAAGATTCCAAATGATTCCTTTGCGTAGTGCACTTCCTCGGGGCTGGATGTTTGCCTCTCGAAGTCTGAGAAGCCCAGGGGGCAGTTCGGCCAGGAGCTGGCTGCCTGGCCGCTGCCCAGGGCCAGAAAGGTGAGCGGGCAGGTAAGTGACAGTGTCGGGGCCTGCATCAGCATCTGGTGCCCTGTGCTGACCTCAGGAGCATTCCCTCGCTCTGCCTTCCAGGTATCCTGCAACAGGTCTCTTCCTGCCCTTGCCAACGCAGCACGGGGCAGAGAAGAGAAGGCCAGGGAATAGAGGTCCAATGCAGCTCAACAGTCACAAGAAAAATCCTAAAGGACACCTGAACTCTAACTTTTTAAAAATTTTGGAACACTCGAGACCTGGGGAAAAATGGTAAAAACAATTCAAAGAGCTCCCGTATAGTCTTTTCCCAGGCTCCGTAATATCTCACTTAATCAGTTCATCAGTTGTCATGGTTGAGATCCACGACTGGCGACCCCATGACCATCAGAGTAGAGTTTTCAATGGCTGACCTTTGGAAGTAGATGCCAGGCCTTTCTCCCCAGGCACCTCCGGGTGGACGAAACTCTCAGTTAACCATTTACACCATCCAGGCGCTCCACAGTTATCAAAATCTTAAAATTCACGTGGATCCTAATACCGAATCCTATGCAAACTAGTAACATTGTCTCACGAATCTTCTGTTCTGAAATCCAACCCAGTTGTTGGGTCTTCTCCTGCTCCTCCAATCTGAGAAGGCTTGTCAGTCTTCTATCAAAATTGCCCAGGTAAGTTTGATAAACTAGAAAATGTCCAAAAAACAGCGAGGGTCTGAAAACCCAGGCTGACCCCAAAATGCCCCTCATCACGGCCCTGCTGCAGGCCCTGGAGCTGTCAGCCAGAAGAAGCCAACCATGCTTTGTCTTTAATCCAGGTTGAGAGGCTCCCCCCGCCCCACCAACACCACCAATTTTAGCTACTGGGACAACCCCTGTGCAAAAGATGGAGCAGGTTTACTCTGTGTTGTCCCAGGGGATGGAAGTAGGACCAGAGGTGAAACGACCACTGGGAAGAGTTCAGTTTGGTTGCGGCCAGAATATTCTACCACTTAGAACAAATGAACCACATCCCCGTGCAGGGCTTGCTGCGGCACCAGGCTGGATCGGGGAGGCCTGAGTTACCGGAAGCCAGGTAGAGGTCAGGTCACGGTCGGTGGCAGAACCAGGAACAAATGTGGGGCTGCTGGCCAGGGCCCACATGATTTAGGGGTATCAGATTCAGGGCAGAGAGCAAAGCAGTCAGGGGTCAACTGACAGGTCGCTGGATGAAGGATAAAGCGGGGGGGGGGTTGTCCCCCCAAAGCCTATACTAAACGAAAATTAGCTGTCCATGCCACAATAACGGGGTCGGAAAGAAACCAGGCACACTAATCAGACACCTGTGGGAAAAACACCTGGGCCCACACATAGTGTGAGGCCCCGTTAACATGACATCACACAGGTGCGCCTAAAGTCAGCCAATAAGGTGAGCCAATAGCCCCTTCTCCCCGCCCCCCCTCCCAAACTAGTGGGGCTCAAGGAGAGGAAAGCAGACCACAGACCCTTTTGTGCTCTTCTTTCAGGTGTGCCCTACAAGCGGAGAGTGGGAATCTCTCCCACGTGTGGGCACGCATGCACCTGTGTGCTCACTCTTGGCCTCTGGGGAGTTTCCTGCTCTTGGTTCTGCATGCGTGGTTTTACACTCCTGTTCCGGCACTCTTTCCACGTGGTTTTTCTCCATCAGTTGCGAACTCCCACACGGTCATGCACCTTTCCCAGCAATGTCCCTGGGCCTTTTAGGATGGTAATACCCGAAACTTTCCCTCCTCAAACCACTTGGATTACAAAAGTGCTTCTGCGCATGAATTCTTTGAGCACCGTGCAGCCAGAACCGAGGCACATGGCTGCAGAAGCCTAGCACAGCCACCAGGCCCCACAGAGAAGGCCTGAAGGAAGCTTCTGGGAGAGAGGTGCCCCCTTCTAGCAGGTTTATTGCCAAGTCTACGAATAGGTGGCTTGGGCACTGCCCACAGTGCCCACCTGAGGGCAATCCACTCACGACATTTCTGACCTCTCATGAGTGTGGGGCCAGCTCTGGAGCAGCACCGTGCATTTCCTGTGACCTGGGCGTGCCACGTTGTGAGTAGAACCCATTGGCACCCCTCCGCGGGCAGTGAGACCTGTTAGGGGCTGAAGAGGAGCCAACTCGTTCATGCTGAATCAAGCTGGGCGGTCATTGTAGCTGGCAGTTTGGCCGGGGCCTTTCAAAAGGATGTTCATGATAACATCTGAAAGCATGTAATAGCAGAAAACCCAAGCAGACTCAATGGCACCATTCGAGAGAGCAAGGCGGGAACCCTCGGTGCGATGGGCCGACACACGCACTGCAACATTGGGCTCACACGTACCAGCCAGCGTGAGGGTGCCCAGGCCTGCCTGAGGGCACTTCTTTCTGTTAGACATCCGTTCGCCCTCAGACAAATCCAGCCTGACAGCGACGACTCTCCGCGCACACACGAAGATCTTTCTTGCTCACGTGTCTGTTCTCACAGCCAGTGACTAGCTGAGAGTTTCCTTCCATGCATTTCAGCAAACGAGTAGCTCACTGACAATCCTCACGGAGAAGTAGTCATCAACTGCGTCTCAGTGCTGGCCACGCGCACATCGATCTGCTGTGGATCCAGGAATCCGGTGTGGTGCCATCGGGCCACTTGTCCATCCATCACCCGTCTATTTCGACCGCCAGACGTCAGGCAAGCCCTCATGTAGCTTCTGCTCTACGCTGGACTCTGTGATCAGCTCGCGAGGGTCATAGGGAGAAGGTGGTGTTCCTGTCCTCAAGGTGTTGATGTTTGAGGGGGGGAAAGGGGACGAGGGCGCCCCACGGCAGGGTGCGAGCGAGGCTTAAACTGCGGCTGGTCAGAAGTGTCAGTGAAAACTCACCCAGTTGAGCAATTCACATCGGTGACTCAGTCATCAAGAAATAAGTAAAAGTTCCTTAAATTTCTCTGTGCAGATTCAGAGAGTATGTGACTCATGAGAAATTCTTGGGCTTGGAATCAGACTCAGTGAAACGCAACTTAACACTTTGACTGCAAGCAAGGGGAAAGGACCCCTCATCCCATCCTTCCCCTTGGAAACTCACGATTACGGAGCTGACATGGTCCCCCTGGGAAGTCTACTGAGAAGGAAGGCCACCGAGGAGAAACCTTGCCTGCCCAGAGGGGAGAAGACCACCATCGTAAAGTCTCTCTAGAGCAGGAGTGGGCAACCGGCAAGCCCCAGACTGCAGGGCCAGTGAAATCAGGACCAGCTCATATGACACGCCTTACCAAGGAGAAGCTGTTCTAGACATTACATTTGTGGGTGAGGTGGGGTGGGACTGGTAAATAAACACTTGACCAATATGGCCCGTGAATGAGGTGATAAACACCCAACTGGCCCTTAGCAGGAAAAAAGATTTCCCACCCCTAAAGGGAAGGACAGAACCAGTGGATATAGGTACAGATAGAGATCCATAGAAATACACATAGACGTACGTATCTATCGAGAGAGAGAAATACTAACCCAGAGCCAGACTTGTCGCTCTCTATTTGGTTCTGACTCATGGTGACATGAGCAGAGATTTTCTTCAAGGAATTGTTTAATGTGCTGGCAAGTCCAAGATCCCTAGGTCAGATCTGCAGGTCAGGCAATGGGACATTAAAGCGAGACTTCCACCCAAACCTCTATTACTGGGGCTCAATGTTTATAACCTGGAGGCAGTACGCCCCCAAGGGAACCCCGCCCACACGATGGAAGATATAACTGCTTTACTTAACAAAACTAACCAAACCCACCGCCATCGCGTCAATTCTGCCTCCTGGTGATCCTGTGAGGCAGCACAGAACTGCCCCCTTTGGGCTTCCAAGGCTCTAAATCTTTAAGGAAACAGAAAGCCTCGTCTTTCTCCCTCAGAGCTACTGGTGGTTTCAAATTGTTGACCTTGTGGTGAGCAATCCAACGCAGAGTGGGCCAGCAGGGCTCCTTCACTTCCCTTATTGTCGACTGATCTAATCACAGGTAATGATGCCGTAGTCACCTCTAGACCAGCGGTTCTCAACCTGCGGGTCACGACCCCTTTGGGGGTGGAATGACCCTTTCACAGGGGTCACATGATTCATAACAGTAACAAAATTACAGTGATGAAGTAGCAACGAAAATAGTTTAATGGTTGAGGGGGTCACCACAACCTGAGGAGCTGTATTAAAGGGTCATGGCATTAGAAAGGTTGAGAACCACTGCTCTAGACTATTGCTTGGTCAAACAGCTGATGTATGTTTGTGACATACGTCAAAAGGCTAGCCAGGTTGACACTTAAAATAACCATCACACTGACTATGACGAGGCGACTTGACCCAATATCTGAGGAGCACAAGTATGGCGCAGTCTTGGCTGAGCGTGATGTTGGGGAGTGGGTATGTGCGACCACGGCCCGGCAGAGAGCTGAAACAGAGCAGCGCTGCTGCAGTGAGCTGGTGGGGCTGGCAGCTCCCTGGTCAGCAGTCTCAGGGCTGTCAAAACACATGCGTTCTGGTGACTGCCCTGCCACCCACACGGGCTGTCTGACGTGACCCAGATCCCCATCTATGATTGGGAACAGTAAGACCCCCTTCTCAACAGTGTCCTTTAAAGTGTCCTGTAGAGGCTGACAGAGGTGAAGGCTCTCTACAAACAGGAACCAAGTGCTGGGCAGGAGCCAGCTCTGTCCAGCATTTTCCCCGTCCTCGAACGCGTGACCAAGCACCCTTATTTGCATTGTGACCTTGGGTGAGAGGAATTCCTGACACGTCGTTAAATCACCATTGTTTCCCCCTCCTGTGGAAGGTGGCATTCTTTGCTATTTACTTAGTTTTTAGACATCGCATCTCTGTGCCTGATGTTACCACAAAGCGGGGGAAGAGGATGCCCATCACAGGGCCATGGTGCACAGTGAATCAGGGACAGGGGGCTAGCATCAAGGGGACCTGGCACGGACTTGCCTCCCTTTTCTCTCGGACCTTTAGCTTTCGCAAGTGGCACAGGTGGACGGCCACTCGAGACCAGTTGCTAGTGGCTCATGTGCCTTGAGCGTTTACTTACTACAAGCCAGGCACTGCTTTTGTGCCCCAGTAACTCATTCAATCCTCACAATAGCCAGCTAGATGAGCTGTGTACTATCTTTCTCCCTATAGTGTCGAGGAAGGAAGCGGAAACAGAAGGATGAAGACACTGTCTAAGAGCACACAGGTAGCCTAAGAGCTAGTACAGGGACCCAGACAGTCTGCTCCCAGGGCTCTGGCTCCTACCTGCTGCCTGACATGGCTCTCACTGTGGAGAAGCATCCATCCAGCCTGAAATTAGCTGATAGCAATGAAATGGGGGTTACATCTCACTGTACTACACCTTGGTGAACTCAGACTTAGTTCCAGCTCCTCCCCGCCCACCCCCACCCAAATCAATTAACAACGTGGTTTTAGCCAGTTTGTCTCCCTTGTTTTGTGTGTGCTGTGTGCGTTGAGTCAGGAGCAATCTGATTATTTTTACGTCACCTGATTGAGGGTGTGTGTAGGTATGTGTATAGACACCAGCCTTGGTTCAGAGGAATGTCAAAATCAGGCCACATAGAAAATGAGAAGATGTTTCCAAAGGTCACCGTACAAAACTGATCTGTCTGTCCCCAAGAGGCACAATGCAAAACAAGAATTGCCCATATCAAGGCATCTGGACATAATGCAGATGGCAGTCCGGGAGATGGTGGGTGAAACAGAAAGAGACGTGAGACGCAGACAGTACCAGGTAAAAGATGCGAAGAAGGCAAGACTCAAGAAGCCTTCAAAAAGTGTATGGGGAAATGGAAAGAAAGGATCATGGAGTTTTCTAGGAACCGTCGAAGCCCCTTGTGTAAGTTGGTCAGCAGGAAACAGGTTTCACCATGGAACCCCATCTTGGTATATTTGTGTCACTGTGTCGTGATTGCTTTTACCAACTTGGGGAAAGAGGGGCAAAGAGGAGGCAGATACGGGGAGGCTCCAGAGCAGGTGATACCTGACTGCATCTTAGAGAATAGCACGGCATTTCCCATGTGGATTGTCACGTCACCATCATGAAGAAGTTTCAGTTGCAACCAGGGGCTGGAGCTGGAGCCGCTGGGCGTGTCCACGGACAGCATCTTATTGTGGGTGAGTGGAGTGGACGGACTGTGTGGAGGGCTGGGGGGGGTAGTGGGGTGAGCAGAAGAAAGACAATGGTTTAGGTTAGGGTCTTTAGTCTACTCGTAGGACAGTCACCGATTGGCTGGTTTGCTACAAATAGGAACCTTTGCCCGCTGGCTGCTGCGCTCCAGGGTAGGACTTTTCAAGCGGCAGCTCCCAGCCCACTGCTGTTGCTACATTGTGGACCGGTGCCTGCTGTAAAACACAACGGGAATGAGCTGCTAGGGAAAGGAGCAGGCGCTTGGCAATCACAGCAATGCCAAGTTGCTATACAGGTTGGTAAACACTTCAAAGAAAAAAAGCTTTCTTGAGATAACAACTCAACAGTGACGAGTTATAAGTCTGCATTTGAGCATATTCTGAGCTGCCCAAACGTCACCATGATTGAGTTTAGAACCCTGTAACCCTGCCAGAAAGAAATCGTGTGCCACGGACAGTCCCTGCTCGTCTTCCTCCAGCCCCGGCAACCACTCATCCACTTCCTGTCTCCATGGATTTTCCTACATTGTACATTTCCTACAAACGAAATCATACTGTATTTGACCGTTTGTGGCTGTCTTCTTTTACTGAACATAACGTTTGCAAAGTACACCCTTCCAGCAGTACTTTATTTTTTTGTATGACTGAATAATATTTCTTTGTATGGCTATAGCACATTTTGTTTATCCATTCATCAGCGGGCATTTGGGTTGCTTCTACATTTTGATTACGGTACATCATTTCTCTGAGCCTTCCTGTACAAGGTTTTGACTGAACCTGTATTTCGATTCTCTTAAGTATATGTTCGGAAGTGGAATTGGTTGCATGTGGGGCGGATAGCCACAAGATCAGCAGTTTGAAACCACCGGTCACTCCATGGGAGGAAGATGAGGTTTTCTACGCCCATAAAGAGATGCAGTCTGGGAAACTCACAGGGGCAGTTCTACCCTGTCCTATAGAGTCATCATGAGTCGGAATCGATACACTGGCAACGTTTTTGTTTGTTTGTTTGCTTTTTTGGTTTGTGTTAACTATTAAGGAACTATCAAGCAGTTTCCCACAGCAACCACAACAGTGTATACAAGTTTCAATTTCTCCATATCTTCACCAACACTTATTATCTTCCTTTTAAAAGCATTTTATTAGGGGCTCATAAAACTCTTATCACAATCCATATATACATCCATTGTGTGTCAAGCACATTTGGATATTTATTGCCCTCATCATTCTCGAAACATTTGCTTTCTACTTGAGCCCTTGGTATCAGCTCCTCATTTCCCCCCTCCTTCCCCAACCCCTCCCTCATGTACCCTTGATAATTTATAAATTATTAGTATTTTGTCTTGTCTTACACTGTCTGACGTCTCCCTTCACCCACTTTTCTGTTGTCCGACCCCCAAGGAGGGGGTTTTATGTAGATCCTTGTGATCAATTTCCCCTTTCTACCCCACCTTCCCTCACCCTACTGATATCACTACTCTCACCACTGGTCCTGAAGGGTTCATGTGTCCTAGATTCCCTGTGCTTCCAGCTCCTATCTGTACCAGTGTACATGCTCTGGTCTAGCCGGATTTGTAAGGAATAATTGGGGTCATGGGGGAGGGGAAGAAGCATTAAAGACCTAGAGGAAAGTTGTATTTTTCATCGGTGCTACACTGCACCCTGACTTGCCCATCTCCTTCCCTTGACCCTTCTGTAAGGGGATGTCTAGTTGTCCACAGATGGGCTTTGGGTCCCTACTCCACACTCCCCCTCATTCACAATGATATGATTTTTTGTTCTTCGACATCTCGTGATCACACAGGCTGGTATGCTTCTTCCATGTAGGCTTTGTTGCTTCTGAGCTAGATGGCTGCTTGTTTATCTTCAAGTCTTTAAGACCCCAGACACTATATCTTTTGATAGCCGAACACCATAAGCTTTCTTCACCACGCTTGCTTATGCACCCATTTGTCTTCAGCGATTATGTTGGGAAGGTGAGCATCATGGAATGCCAGTTTAATAGAACAAAGTGTTCTTGCATTGAGGGAGTACTTGAGTGGAGGCCCAGTGTTCATCTGTTTCCATAATACTAAACCTATAAATATATGCACATAGAACTATTTCTCCATCATATATAAATATATTTACATATGTACATGACTGTATTTAGACCTCTATAAATGCTCTTTGCCTCCTAGTTCCTTCCTCTATTTCCTTCTACTTTCCTCTTCTCCCACTATCATGCTTAGCTTTCGTTTGGGTTTCAGTAATTTCTCTCAGTTACATTGCCCTTGGTCACACCCTACCAGGCCTCTTATACCCTCCTCACCACTGATTTTAGATCACGTGTTGTTCCCTTGTCTCTGGGGTTGTTAACAGCCACTTCCTTTCCCCCATCTCCCCCTCTCCCTGTCCACCCCACCCCCGCCAACCATCAGTCCGTTGTTTTCTCCTCCAGATTGTTTATCCCACCTATCTTATCTAGATAGACCAATAATATGCACAAAAAACAAGACAGCAAAACAAAGCAACAAAAGAAAACAAGACAACAACAAAAACCCAACAGCAAAAAGAAAAGCCTGTAAATAGTTCAAGGTCTGTTTGTTGACCTTTAGGAGAGCTTTCCGGTAGTCTGATGGGGCGCTATGCCCTGGCACCAAAATCTATTTTTGGTATTCCCTTGGAACATCCTTGCTCTGCTCCCCTTGCTGTCCTGTTGCACAAACTTAGTGTTTTGCCTCGGTGTGGTGGGGTCAGATCGGGTACAATTCCCACACTGTGTCCCCAGTGTTGTCCCCTGTGGGGTTATGGGTCAGTGAGGATGTCCTGTCTCATAGTGGGGCTGACCACATGGTCCTCTCTATGCATTGGCTGCTCTGAGCAAGGATATCGTCCTCAGGGCCTGGTGGGCCAGGATGTGCTCCACTCTCCCTCCCCCTTCATTTGCTCCCGTGGGCTCTGATCAGACATGCCCCTCTCCCTGAGCTGTAACTTCAGTGCTGTCCTCTGAAGTAAATTTTTTCTGGAGGGAGGGGCAGCTGTCCACGTAGTTGGGATTGGGGCCGGCCCCTCAGACCTCTCTACTGGTTCCCTGCTTCGTGCTGGTATGTTGCATTCACATTATTACCTGCCTTTAAAACTGGGGAGCCCTCATGCCACAGAGGGCTTTGGGCTGGGCTGCTCCCATGAGGTCTGCAGTTTGAAACCACCCGCTGCTCTGCAGGAGAAAAACGATGCTGCCGATCCCACAGATTTGCCGTCTCAGAAAGCCACAGGGGAGACCTCACCTGTCCTACGGGGTGACTAGGAGTCAGAGGCAGTTGGATGGGAATAAGCAAGGTTTTCAGTATAGTCAGCTGACCAGTACAAATTGCCACCTCTCAATTCCAGCTCGTGATGGCTCTGCTTGGGTTAGAGTCTACCTTCGCTCCATCGGGCTTGCACCGGCGCTTGCAGGAAGTTGGTCACGGGCCCCTTCTTCCGGCATGCCTCTGCGGGGTGGGGGGGGACAGGAGCCTCTCACCTCACAGCCCGTGAGTTAACTGTCTGCGCTTGGCCAGGAACCGTTGCCTTCCTAGCGGGGCTCGTTGTGGTTTTGACTTGGGTTTCCTTGATGGCTATCAGGACTGAGCACTTTTCCTGTCCTGAGCACTCGGTCTCCACTGCTGCGCTTATCTTGTCACCCACCAACTGGGACTGGCCGCAGGAGCTCGCAGCGGGCGCTGGGCTGCCCACTCCTCTGGCATGGCTCTGGACTGAAAAATTAGAGAGCGAAGCGATGTGTGACCTCACGGGACTCTTGTTTCCGACAGATATGCTGGTTGATGTCGTTAGCATTGAGCTAGACATGCATTTCTCACTGTGGGGCTCATGAAAAACCCCTTCCACTCACAGAGTGTGTGGACCAGGGGGCCCTTGCTGAGGGAGGGACGTTGCCTTCCAAACCCCTGTAGCAGAGACCAGCCTGGTGGCAGAGTGCTGCTGCCGCCTGAGCCCGAGCCCGAATCGTCAAAGCATGAAGCCAATAACACAGAGTGTGAGCCCAAGCCAATTTCATCAACAAAATCCACACTGTTCTGAACTCGGGGAAATTATATTTCTGTGATTCCAAATTATATTTATGTTTATTTCGATTGTGTTTTCATCTTCTGCTAATTTGAGGGAAAAGAAAACCGTTTGTGCAGCCTGACACTGTTTTGGCGCTTTCCAATGGTCCTCCGACAGCCTGCTTACTTAGCTACTGTGAGCGTGAACGGCACCTTACCAGCACAATAGCCACCCCCAATTCTAATGATAAGTACATCATTAGAAAGTAGTCATCTTAATTATACCTGTCATTCGTGCACATGCGCACACACGCACATATCTGGCAAACCAGCAGCTGGCGTATTGTTCTCGTTGGGACTTAAGTTTCCCCATCATCAGACCTCCTCCTCCATTAGACCTTCATTCACGAGATTGGGTTGTTTGGGAATCAGGTCTTCTGAGAGCTACAGATGGTGTGGCTGCACCTGCACACCACGGGCTGGTTTGTGTGCACACAGCTTCCTGGACATGCGAGTGCACTCACAAGTGCCTCTCTTGGCTTTACATGACGATCCTACATTGGACACCAGGCCCCTCACAGACAGGGTCATACAGAGCTGGAGTATAATCCCCACTGCATCACTGCAGAGGGCTGTGCTCTGGGCAGGCGGCTTCCACTCTCAAAGCATGCGTGCAGTCTACAACCCGAAGCCCTTCCCACTGCCTGCCTGTCTGTTGTGTGTCTGTCCTTTGACAGGCGGCAGCCAGTTGACAGAGCTGTGATGGCATCATCTGGAGGTCCCTGTGCAAGACCAGCAACCCCCACTCTGGGGGACAGCACCCCCCAAGAGCCTGAAACTAAGCTACACCTTTTGAAAGCAGGTCTTTCTGCTCTGGGAGGGGGTGGGGGGAGGGCTCTCTTACTCCAGGGGTTCCTCAGGAGGGCCTGTCACCATCGAGCTCTGCCTGGCTTCTGGCCTCATGAGGAGGCGGCTGGAGGAAAGTTGTGGGTTTTTTAGTGTGCTTCCAGAGAATGCATGGGGTGTTTCTGTGCCCAGGAAAATTCCCCAGCCAGTCCAGACCTCATCCCGTGGCTCGCTCATAAAACACACACATTCCTGAGCTCGTACCAATGCTCTTCACATTTAAATCACTTAATTGTTTCTGAAGCTAATAACAGCAGACCTGGAAGGAAGGTGGTCATTTCTGGTTACTTACTGCTCTTGTTCTTGTGTGTTCTGGCGGCTTTGGTTTTGCGTGTTGGGGCCATGAAGACGTAGGCAGCACGGGATTTGCCGCATCACATGGAGAGTGAGTGAGTGGCATTGCTTCATATGCAGATGAAGGGTGGACATGGAATAAAGGGGACCGGAAAAGAATTGATGCGTTTGAATGGTGGTGCTGGGGAGGAATATTGACAGTATCCTGGACTGCTCAAAGGAAAGACGGACCTGTCTTGGAAGAAAGACAGCCAGAGTGCTCCTCCGAGGCCAGGATGGCAAACGTCGTCTTACAAGCTTTGATCCTGGAGAAGACCGTCATGTTTAGCAGAGTGGAGGGGCAGCGAAGGAGGACTGACACCGTGGCTGCAGCCATGGGCTCAAGGACAGAAACAAATGTGAGGATGGCGCAGGACCAGGCAGGATTTCCTTCTGTCGCGTGCAGGGTCCCCACGAGTCCGTCCAACTCGATGGCACCTAACAATAACAAGTTAGTGACATTAATTACATTCACCATGTTGCTTGACCATCATCCTTGTGATCTTTAGTGCCACAGATTAAACTGGCAGTGGGGCCCTACTATGTGCCAGGCTCTGTTCTAGGCTCTTCCAAATTGCTCCTGTGGCCGTGGTATGCCATCAAGTCAATTCGGACTCACAGGCAATCTGTCCCATGAGGACCAAGCAGAACTGCCCCGTGGGGCTCCCACATGGTCATCATCACGGAAGCCGACCATCACATCTTTCTCCCTTAGAGCCCCTGGTGGGTTGGCAGCTGACCACTTAATCCCCCGCACTACCAGGGCTTGTTTCTCCCAAGTTGCCACTCTCCCCCGTTTAGTAAGCAACACAGTCTCTGAGCCAGGTCTCTGAGCAGGATACCCTCTCTAGAGTACTTCAGCTTCCTTCTGGATCGTTCTCCCCTCAAGGTGAACAAGGAGGCCCCTTCCAGAGAGCAAGTTTGCTCAAAGGAAAAGAATGGTCCCTGCAAGATCCAGGCCTACCAAACAAGAAAGGTGCCACGAGGGAGGGGAGCCCAGGACAGCAGGGATTGCAGCTCTGGGCCAAACTGGTCCTGCCTGAGACCCCTGGGTTCCCCCTCTCTCTGCTCAGACCCTCCCTCTCTGATGTAGTCGGTAAGGTTTGGTTCGGACAGATCTGGATTCGTCTCTTCCAAGCCTCAGCTTCCCCATCAGTGCAATGAGGGGCAATAGAAGTGCCCTCCCTCAAAGTACCAGGAAGAAAGGCCTGGGATCTACTTCCCACAATTAGCCACTGGGACCCGAGGGCTGACGGGTAAGGGCGTGCGTGGCCCTCCTGGACGTGGATCGGCACAGCAGCCTCCACGATGGAAGGCAAGTGGGTGACTGCACAGGAGGGAGGTCGGCTCACTGGTCACGAGCACCACCTCCCCTAGTGTCAGCACTCAGGGTGACGATGTACATGTACATAAAGCGCTCGGTACCGTGCCTGGCACCTGGTAAAGCTCAGGAAATACCCGGGGCTTCAAAAACTTCCTGGGGAAATGGAATGAAAAAACAATGGGAATCCCCCCCCCCGCAAATGTTTAAAGTCCCTTCCTACGGCTCCAGCTGCTTAAGCCCTTCCTTCTGTGGCCCACAACCAGCATGCTTCTCCTGTCCCCGGGTCCACTATCAAAAAACAGCCAAGTCCACTGCCAGCAAGTGGATTCGACTCCCAGGGAGCCTCCTATACAGGCTTTCCAAGGCTGTAAATGTCTAGAGGGGCAGGTAAGTCTCAACTTTCTCTGGGCGTGGATGGTGAGTTCAAACAGCTGACCTCATGGTTAGCAGCCCAGCACTTACGCTCTCTGTTTACACTCAGCCCTGCTCCGGCCGAGCCTCCGGCTGCACACGCTGCAGGGGTTGCATGGCTGACCCTTCAAGCCCGGCCTCAGGAGTCAATTCCCAACTGGCTTCTTCCTGCTCACTCCATTAGCGTCCCTGGCATTGATCTTGGCCCGATTGAGGAGAACTGTGGGTTTCACCTCAGTGGGTGGGAGCGGCAAAGCCCCTGGACTGGGAAAGCCACCAACCCAAGTCTACCTGCCTGAAAACTCACCCCTGCCATCAAGTTGATGCTGACTCACAGTGACCCTCTAGAGGCGGCCAGAACAGCCCCTGTGAGCTCCCAAGCCTGCAACTCTTTATGGGAGCAGAGAGCCCCAACTTTCTCCCCAGGAGCAGCTAGTGTTTTCGAACGACTGATCTAGTAGATTGCACTCCCGGGCAAAGCACCAGGGCTTCTTAAGTCTACCCACAGGAGCCTCTCTTCCTGAAGATGCGCAGAGCAAGCTGCAAGTGGATGGGAGGTAGGAGTGGCTGGGCTATTGTGATCGTGTCGATGTGATATGAACGTGGCTAGGGCTTGGGGGGGGGTGGGGATGGGGTGGTTGCCATGGAGGCGGTGTTCACTCATGGTGACCCCATGCGTGCAGAGTAGAATGGCTCCTTTAAGACCGAGATCGTCCGGAAGCAGATCACTATCTGGCTGTCTTCTGGGAGACTGCGGGTGTGTTGAAATCCCCACTGGTAGTCTAGTACTTAACCACCTGAGAACCCCAGGGCTTCCTTGAACTTGAATCATTCGGGAAGGGGAGATCGAAGAGACGGCTTACAGCCGCAGACCAGGGCAGGCCTTTGTGGGTCCACGCTACTGGAAGACTACCCTTGCGTGAGAGGAACTGAGTCTGAAGGGGTCTCCAGCCCACTTCTCGTGGTGGCACCCGAGAGGAAATCACCAATCCTTAGACGTCCGTCCATTTCCCTCCACTCTGCTACCCCAGGTCCCACTTGCCTGGAGTTTTCCCATCCGGTTGAAGAGTGTCCCAGCGGGGATGCGATGCAATTCCCGAGGTCACACCTAACTCGCTAACTGGAGGGCTCTTCGGCAAGACCGCACTGGGTGTCCTACCATGGGAATGGCACAGTTTTTTCAAAGGACTGTGGGTTTGGGAACCCCTAGGGCTTAGGATAGCCCCAGCCATGCTACGGAGGACGCATTCCTTAGCTGCCTCCGGGCCTCGTAGCAACGCTCCGTAAGGTTGCCGCCAGGATTAAATAAAATGGCATGTGAAAGTATTCATGAAATGTGCTCCATAAATACCATTCCTGCCACTTCTTTCTGAGCGGGTCACAGATCACAGCTTAGGCAATCGGTTCACTGGCGCCCTGTGCCTTTGGTGTCCTGGAAACACGTCCCAAAGGAGACATTGTCTCTACCCTGGAGAACGTCCCAAGCTGATGTGGGAAACCATAATGCAGCCACTCTGCCAACAAAGCAGCGGGTACAGCAATGCCTGTGAGCCCTGGGAGGTGCATGGTCATTCTCAGGGGCCCAGACCTCCCAGTGACACAGGACGCGGTGGGGGGGGGGGCAGGGGGAGACTCCGGCAGGAAGTGGTGCTGAAAACCTCACAGAGGGCAAGCTAACCTAACCGCCTTACTGTCCAGGGACTCCACACCATGCCACGGGGAACAAAGGAAGGGCTCTGTCTCAGAGACATCTCAGAAGCCTTGGCTGTATGTAGGGATGATGTGCAAACCAAACCGGTCGCCATCCTGTCAATCCCAACTCTTACAGGGCAGAGTAGAGCTGTCCCAGTGAGGCTGACTACCACATCTGGGGTTCACACTGCTGGCCTTCTGGGGAGCAGGGCAGCGCTTGGGCCACCAGGGATCATTTGGTGGCAATGCTAATCATTAGGCAAACAAAGAAACAAACACCAAATGATGAGAAAACAATTCTATTATAATCTCTTCGTCTGGAAAGGGGTGAAGAAAGGGAAACATTCAAAAGGCTCCACTTATGACTCGTTTTTGGGGGTTTTTTTTTTGTTTTATTTTTGTTTTAAACATTTTATTAGGGGCTCATACAACTCATCACAATCCATACATATACATACATCAATTGTATAAAGCACATCTGCACATTCCCTGCCCCAATCATTCTCAAAGCATTTGCTCTCCACTTAAGCCCTTTGCATCAGGTCCTCTTTTTTTTTTTTTTTAAACCATCGATTCAGGCGCTGTGGTGGAAGGCTTGCAGTCTATCACACTGTTTTACCCATTTGACCTTTTGGGGTCCTCACAAAATCCCTGTGGTAGCTCTCCCTGAACGCAGCATCGGTCCTGGGACCCTGTAACGGAGTGGTTAAGCCCACGGCTCTGGACCCAGCCTGCCTGGGTTGAAGACATCGCTGTGATACCTACTAACTGTGTGACTTTGGACAAGTCATTTAGCCTCTCTGTGCCTCAGCTTCTGCATCTGGTGTTGTTGTTTAAAGAAAGAAACACAACCAGTTGCGTAGAGCACAACTGTCCCCATAGACTTTCGAGGAGGCAGCTCCATGGTCCTTTCTTGGCTGGCACCTCAGGGGGTCAAGCCTCCCATCCATGGGCTATTAGTCAAGCCAAACCCGTTTGCACTACCCAGGGACTCCTGTACAATGGAAGGAACAATGGTCTCTTCTTCTTGGGGCTGCTTAGCAATAGGCTAGTGGAGACTCTGCTGGAGTTAGCTGCTAGTACGACTGTCTGAGCATGTGGTGGCTAGCAAAGTTTCTTCCTCCGACCTTGACCTTCGTTGACGCCCCTGCACCTGGCACCCTTCCTTGTGTGACATTCCCTACCACCCCCTTGTGAGAGGGAAAAAATATTACTTAGCACCCCCGCTCCATGCAATGAAAAACATTTGAACTGTAGCCTGCAATCCAGGATGCAGTGTCGCAGCCGCCCTGATCGTCCCAGTGCCCCCTGGGGGTGCTGTCGCCTGCGTTGGGAAACGCTGTGCTAAACCATGACTGTCCTGCTCCCTGTGGATGGAGGAGCGTGCTGCTTCTTGAAAATCTGTTGAGACAGCAGAGTGATGCTTTTCACTGGGCACCAGAGGTGTGGTCTGCCTGGACCCCTGAAACACGGGGTCAACTCAGTCTTCCCCTCCTGGGCACCTGCGGCTGCTCTTGTCAGGGTGGCCAGTTTGTGTTGGGTGTTACTGAAGAGTGAGTTAGTCCAAGAGCCCCGAGGTCCCATCCTCACACGGCTTACTTTACCTGAAGACTCTGGTACTGCACAGAGGCCCCTGGTGGCTCCAACAGTTAAGCGCTAGGCTACTAGCCAAGGGTTGGGGGTTCAACCCCACCCCAAGGTTTCCACGGAAGATGGGCCTGGCGCTCAATTCCCCCAAACCCACAGCCTTGAGCATCCAGTGCTGCTGTCCTGCTGGGCACACACAGGGAGGCTGTGGCCGGAGTCCACGTGACAGCCTCTAACCGGGACAGTAGCAAGAGACCCCTTTCCACCATCAGGAACCCACAGGACAAGAGGACCTTGGTTGACAGAAGGCAGGTGGCAGGAAGCATGGGCTGGGGGAGGCGGGCCTGCACTCCAGCGGGGCTCCCCCGGGACGGGGAATGTGGCCAGAGGCAGCAGCTTTGGGGTGTAATCTAAAGGAGGCCTCTCGGAGGAAGAGCAGGGTGTGGTGGGGAGAGAAGGATCAGTCTTCGATGTGCAGGGCAGACCTACCATGGGCCGGGCCCCTGGCAGGCCGGCAACAGCGCTGTGTGGCTTCAGTGGAAAATCCCCGCCAGAGGCAAGAATTCCGTTCAAACAACTGTTAAGGACACCTACTCAGTGCACAGTGGGCCGGGCTGAGTCAGGGGGCACAGCCCGACCCTGGCATCTCATGTTGCCGACAGACGGGTTGCGGACTGGACGCCACAGGAGCGGATGAGGGCCTCAGAGAGGGTGAGCTAGAGCTAGGCCGGGTGCTCAGGACCACCGCCCTCAGCCTTGGCCCTGGGAGGACCTGAGATCAACAGCCGGCACGGGCCCCACCCTCTGGCCAATAACTGCTGAGTCACAGACCTCCTAGGCCACTGCCGGGCCTGAGCAGGGGTGACCCCGGCTCTGGGGCTGGAAGTGGCTGTCTCTGCTACCAGGATGCAAGCTGTGGGGCAGGGGGTCTGAAAAGAAGGCCGGAGTTCCTCTCTTCCCTTCTTCTGCTCCAGCCTCTCCCTCCTTGGGCCACTGCCAAGCTGAGATACTGAGGCCGGGAATACCACCTCCCCCCACTTCCTCCCCCCCTCCCGCCTCCCAGGCAGTGGGAACAAGGGCCGGGTCTGCCTCTCTCCCTCCTTTTCTCCACCTCTCCATGGTCTGACTAAGTCCCTGCCCCCAGCTCCCTCCCTGTCACAGGACAGGGACTCCAATCTCTCCTGCCTCCGGACCCAGCAGTAGTGCAAGAAAGTACCCCAGCCCGCAGCAGCCCCGCTGAGCTCCAGCTCTCCTCTGCCGGCCCCCAGACACTGGGCGGGCAGTGGCAGGTCCCAAACGTAGTGACCAGACAGAGGGCAGGGCAAAGACAGGTGATGCTGGTGGGAGGTGCCGCTGGGGAGCTGCCCAGGCACCTGGAGGTGGTGGACCAGCAGAGAGCTGTCAAGATAGGGTCTACATATAAGCTCCTCCCTGGGGGACGAACAACAGAAAAGTGGGTGAAGGGAGACGTCGGGCGGCATTGTAAAATATGACAAAATAATCATTTATAAATGATCAAGGGTTCATGAGGGAGGAGGGAGCAGGGAGGGAGGGGGAAAATGAGGAGCTAATACCAAAGACTCACGCAGAAAGCAAATGTTTTGAGAATGATGAGGGCAACAAGTGTACAAATGCGCTTGACACACAATGGATTGATGTATGGATTGTGATCAGAGTTATACGAGCCCCCAATAAAATGATTTTTAATAAAAGAAAGAAAGGAATCCTGGAGCCCCAGCAAGGCCATGGCACAGATGAAGAAACTCCGGCCCAGCGAGGTTAAGCACCCAACCGGAGTCACAGCCATGGAGGGACCGAACCTGGACTTGGGCCAGGCTCCCTGGTTCCAACATGAGACCAAGCTCCTCTCTTACCCTCCACCCAACATCAAGTCCCCGGGCAAACCCTGCAGAGGCTCCCTGTTCAGGGCAGTCCCTCTAAGGAAATTCATAGCACCCGCCCCCTTCCAAGGCAACTTGCTGTTTTGCCCGGCGTGTTCCCAAACCTCCTGCAGTCGCCCATCCCTGGTACAGCATGGCCCTTTGCCTGGGGTGTCCTCTGCCACTCTTCCCTCACAGGCAGCCCCATTCTTTGCGCCGACATCACCACTTCTCCATCAAGCCCTCCCTGCCAAGCTCCAGCAGAGCCGGTCCCTCTCCGTGTCCCCACGGCGCCCGGAGCTAGGATGCTGTCCCACTAAGTGGCAGTTCATCTCGTGTGAGCCTCGAGCCCTGCCCTCCTGGGGGCACCACGGGAGGCCAGCAGAGTGGCTTGTCCTCTTCTGGCTCCTCAGCGACTGCCCGATGAATCAAGAATGAGTGGACGGCGTTCAGAGTTTGATCTTGTGTCATCAAGAGGTGATTTGCATCAGGAGGCCACCCCGTTATCTTGAGACGCTGAGCCCCAGAGAAAGTGACTTCACAGGATGGAAGCCACCCAGGGGTCATATGCCCTCGCTCACTTCTGGCCAGACCCCCTGGAGACATTGCTCAGCAAGCCCCTCAGATCCACCCCTCTTCAGTGCTTCACTCAAGAAAGGAACAGTTGGTGAAGCCATCTTCCCTGCCCTGGTCCTTTACCCAACCCACCGCGGAATCTCCCTTGGACGCACCTGTCCCTCCCCCTCCTGCCAAGGGTACCTGTGCTAATAGTTTCCACCTCTCTCCTCGCCAGCAGACAAACGGTTGGCAGTGAAGAGTGGCACCCGGGCATGCATCCTACCTGCCAGGCTCTCGCTGTCCTGCGTCCCCGAGCCCAGCACCGGAGGGCTTCCCTGGCACTGACTCCCGCAGACCTCCTAGGGTCACTCCCAGGGAGCCCGGAGCAGCCCAGCCTGAACCAGTGACTCACACCCAGACCTTAGGGACTTGGCCTTGCATGAGGACAATGGCGCAAGCCATCCTCCGCCCTCCCTCTCTCCAGCCCAGGGCCAGCAGCCCAGCCCTGCCTCCTTCACAGCTAGCCAGCCCAGCCCCACGTGCGACCCTCAGGGTGCAGCCCAGGGAGCCTCAGGGAAAGGCAACTGAGGTCTGTCACCCTGATCGGGAGCCCAGGGCAGCTCCCACCTGCGCATCCTGGCCCCAAGGCTCCGGCTGACTTCCTGGCAAGTGGGGTTTATTTTCTGAGGTTGGTAGTTTATACCTGGCTCTGAAGAGCCGTTGGCAGAGACAGAGTGGCATTGGCTCCCAGCAGGGCCTCACATCCATGTGTGGTCCCAGGGACCCTCCAATGGGAAGATCAGGGTACCAGCAAGGTACTCGCCTCCGGGGAAGGAGAGACACGTTCTGCCCAACTCCCCATCCTGCCTCGGGCCACTCCTGGTGCTAGGACCCAGGGTAGTGGACAGAGCATGCTGTGTTGGCACTTGTAGGGCTAGTCTGGGCTGCCCCGGCCCAGCACAGAGAAGAGGCTCCCAACCCCGTGTCTTGTGGGTATAAGTAAGAGGCAGGGTTGCCACTGGCTGCAGCATTCCCAGTCTGCAGTCTCCCAGGGCGGCCTCCCTGCCGGCTCCAGTGCCCTCTTGCTCCCTCACACCATCTTCTTTCCTGAATCCTCACCCCAATCCTGGGAAGTCAGAGTGCTGGCATGGGGCACAGGCAGCTGACTCATCCAAGCAAAGACAGCCTGTCGCCCCACTTAGTCCGCCACATCTGTTCCTCCTCTCGCCTGCTCAGCTCGCCAGCCAGGGTGGCCCTGCTCCAGCTGTGGGGAAGAAGATCCAGGCAGGACCAGCACTGGTGCGCCAGCGGGTGCTGAGCTCCAAGTGGCTCCTACTAAGTGTATGTGGACCCCAGTGGAATTTCGTAGAAGCAAGCATGACCAGTCCCTCTCCCACCCCAAGCCCCGCTGTGGATCCCCGCTGCTCTGGGAGAAAGGGCTTATTCTGTACCTGGTGTACAGGACCTTCCCAGTCAGGGTGGTCAGGGTGGGGTTCACCCATACACGCTCTCCTCTGTTCCCTCCACCCCGGAAATGTACCAGTTCCTGAATGACTCTGCCCTGTCCACACCGTCCCCTGCCCGGCAGTGCCTGTCCTTATACTCCTGGTGGACCCGATAGGCTTAAAACTCTGCCCTCTAGCCCACCCCAAATCTTCCAGCAAGGTAAGATTTTCCTACCACCCCTTCAAAGGAAGGCATTCTCTGATCACACGGGGGGGGGGGGGGGGAGGTGCTCTCAACAGTTGCAGGAGCTCAGCAGGCCTTGCTCACAGACTTGGGGGGAGGGCGGGTTTCTGAGCCCACCACAGCCCACCTGATGGTGGCCCGGTATGCAGCCCACCACATGTGTGAGTCCCCTGCTGCATAGTGTGTGACGATCCACCTGGTTGACTGCCTTTGCTTAGTCAATGGAGCACAAGTGCACATCTTTCTGGTAGTCTCTGCTATTCACTAAGACCCATCTGACGGCACCAGTGCTATCCCTCATGCCAACTCCTCTTCTGAATCTAGCTGCCATCTCTGGCAGGTCCCTGTCCCTATACTGCGGTAGTGGTGTTGGATACATTCAACACAGTGTCAGTGACGTGATGGCTCCAAGACCCCGACGGACTTAGGGAAAGGGCTTGATAATGTCCACCTTCTGTTGGGTCCCCATCCTTTGGGCTGGCCCCCAGGCGGGTCCCTTCTGCTCGGTTGGCAGGTAGCTGTCTTCCAGATTACTTAGCATGAGCAAGCAAGTGTGCTTCCGGTGATCCCTTGGCTTCTTGAAACACTCCAGTGGGTTTTCTGTCAGTTTTTGGTTTTTGACTATGAGTTCTTTAATATGACTCTGTCTTTTTTGTTGTTATTTTTAAAAATCATTTTATTGGGGGCTTGTACAACTCTTATCACAATCCATCCATCCATTGTGTCAAGCGCATTTGTACATTTGTTGCCATCATCATTTTCAAAACATTTTCTTTCTACTTGAGCCCTTGGTATCAACTCCTCATTGCCCTCCCTCACCCTTGATTTATAATTTTTTCTTCATGTGCTACACTGTCCAATGTCACCCTTCACCCACTTTTCTCTTGTCCATCCCCCAGGGAGGAGGTTATATGAAGATCCTTGTGATGGGTTCCCCCTTTCTACCCCACCTTCCCTCCACCCTCCTGGTATCGCCACTCACACCACTGGTCCTGAGGGGTTTATCTGTCCTGGATTCCCTGTGTTTCCAGTTCCTATCTGTACCAGTGTACGTCCCCTGGTCTAGCCAGATTTGTAAGGTAGAATTGGGCTCATGACAGTGGGGGGGGGGGCATTAAAGAACTAGAGGAAAGTTGTATGTTTCATCGGTGCTACACTGCACCCTGACTCGCCCATCTCCTCCCCTCGACCCTTCTGTAAGGGGATGTCCAGTTGCCTACAGATGGGCTTTGGGTCTCCATACCACACTCCCCCCCATTCACAATGATATGATTTTTTGTTCTTTGATGCCTGATACCTGATCCCTTCAACACCTCGTGATCACACAGGCTGGTGTGCTTCTTCCATGTGTGGGCTTTGTTGCTTCTGAGCCAGATGGCCCCTTGTTTATTTTCAAGCCTGTAAGACCCCTCTTTTTGACAAATGCCTCTGGTGCGGCTTGGCCGTCCTCCTTCAGCATCTCTGGTTCTTGACCAGATGCTACCTCCTGAAATGGTTGCACAATAACCAGTTCTTTTTGATTCTGTGTCTTGGTAGTTTCAGAGTTCTAGGTCCAGAAGGACCATCCTACACTATCTGGAGGGGTGGGGCCTCTGGAATTAGGATCACCTGACTCAGGTGCAAGTCTCAATCTGTAAAGAGCCTGGTGTTCTGCAAATGGCACCAGCCTGACCCAGACCGGGAGTAGTCCCCAAGCTGGGAGACACTGGGCACTTTCCTTCTTTTTGGGCTGGCCCCAGCTGTGCAGCGACAGGGTCTCCTGGGGCTGAGGCAGGAATCTACAAGGTCAGAGGTGAGTGAGGCCAGGAGGAGCCCTAGGCACACCCCACCACGGTGCCCCGGCTGCCAACCCTGAAAGGAGACAGAGACCCAGAAAGCAAGGCCCACCCCAGCTCCTGACCACCCAAAGATAAGAGGGCAGATGGCCAGAGCCACACAGCCAGCTCCCCGGCTTGTCCCCTGGTCAAAACATTAAAAAAAAATCAAACTCACTGCCATCGAGTTGATGCCAACTCACAGTGACCCCGCAGGACAGGGTAGAACTGGCCCTGTGAGTTTCGGAGACTGTGACTGTTTCCAGGAGTAGAAATCCCTATCTTTCTCCCGAGTCCCCAGGGTAGATGGCCCCAATGCCCAGACATTCTGCACACCTAGTCCTTTGCCCTGTCCTCCCTCCCATAAGTATTCCCAGAGCCCATGCTTTGCCTGCTAAGCATGATGGCCGGCCACGCTTCCTTCTGGCTGGTGAGGCTGTCCGTGTGGACGAATTAGCTGTTATATTCCATATATATATAAAATCACAAGTGTCCTGGTTTTGCTTCTCTAGAGAACCCTGCCTAACACAACTCCCACTTTAGTTTGAAGCTGCTGTTTGCTGAGCAAAAACAATGTGCCAGGCCTGTCCAGCTGCCAGTGGGCATTGTGTGGTCCCTGCGCCCGATTTGCTGTCATCCCCATAGCCCCAGCTGAGTGCTGGCAAGTAGGAGGGCCTCTGGCACCCCAGGGGGGGATGGGGGTGGGCTCTTACTTTCCAGGGAGCAGCTTTCCTCTGTAAGATCCCTTTCAGTCTCTTAGCGACTCTGGGAAGAATATATTTTTTAAATCTCGAATTTGCTAATAGGAGTTCCTGCACACTTGGGAGTTGCTACGAGTCAAAACCAGCTCAGCCACACGTGGCCTGGTTTGGTTTGGGGGTTCTAGCTCCGTAGTAAGGGCACAGAGGTGCAGTAAGACAGCAGGTGACGGGGGCTTGCAGAAGGTAGAGGCTGAGCCACGCCACCTGCCGCCCCTGCCTCTGCCTGCTGCCTCTCCAAGAGGATTGGATTACAGAGCTTCCACGTATCAAAGCTCATCTCATCCCTTGGTTTACAGAGCAAGGATCTGGGATGCTGAGAGAGCCAGAGGATGAGGTCTCCTCACTCAAGCGCAGCCCAGACCAGACAGTGCCTGGTCCTCCGGCAGCCAGAGCCCCGGAGGCTGCTCTTCCTTCCCGTCCCTCCCCACCCTATGGGGAGGAAAGGGAGGCTCTTGGCTCCTCCCTAGTCTCAGTCCCCAGGACCCATCCTCCCTAAAGCTCAATGCCACTGCTGTGCATTCAGAGCTGTCCGTTCAGAGCGACCCCATTGAAAGACACGAGAACTGCCCTGTAGGTTTCCCAGTGTTGCCACATGTACAGCAGACACCACGTCTTTCTCCAGTGAGATGGCTGGTGGGCTCAAACTGCCAACCTTCTGGTTAGTAGCTAAGTGCTTTCTACTGTGCCACCAGGGCTCTCTGAGCTGTCCTTGTAGGAGGAGGAGCTGGAGGTGGAGCACAAGCCATCTCCTTGCACCCAAAGTTGACTCCTGTGGGGCCGTATATGTCAGAGTGGAAGTGTGCTCTATGGTTCCCCATGGAAGCAGATCACCAGGCCTTGCTTCCACAGTGCTCTGGGTGACCTTGAAACTGACCTTTCAGCCAAGCCTCTTACTGTTCGCACCCTCCATTATCAGAGACCACTGCTGCTGAGTAGTTCACAACTCACAGAGACCCGGTGGGACAGAGCGGAATGGCCCCAGACGGTTTCCAAGGCTGTGATCTCTGCATAAGCAGACCCAGAATGGCTGGTGGCTCTGAACCACCAACTTCTTGACTAGTAGACCAGCGCTGAGTCTATGCATCCATCTAACTTTGCAGTAAGGAGCTCTAGTGGCATGTGGGTGATGTAATGGGTAGGTCAACTGTTGAAACCCCCCAAAGCCATTTGGTGGAAGAAAGGGGAGGCTTCCAGCTCCCGTAAACATTTACAGCCTTGGAAACCCACAGGGGCAGTTCGACTCTGCCCTGTAGGCTCACTATGGCTTGGAATCTACTGGATGGCAGGGAGTTGAGTAACTGCCCAGTAAATGTGAGCCACATGCCCAGGCTTGAGGTCTGAAGACCTCATATTGGTTTCTTTCAGGCACCCAGCAGTGGAGGGACTCTTTCCTTCCCTCCTCACAGGACCTAACAGGAAGAGAAGGCACAAAAACAGAGAATGCTGGACAGAGGTTGAGGCCCCAGTCTTGGCCCAAGTGTCTGCCGGGACAGCTTATTTTATACAGAGAAAAGTGACCAGCCACTGCAGAGTGATTTTCTCCCTGCTCCCCTACTCTGGGTGGTCAGGGTGATGGATGGTCCGAGGGTCCAGAAGTCCTTTAGTCTTGGTTCAAGCTCCAGCTCATCCTCAAGACTCAGAGCCACAAGACTCATCTCAGCCTTCTCTAAGCCAGGCCAGAAGAAATAGACGGTGCTCAGTTATCACCGCTCATTCTGAGCAGGGGGACTTCAAAAAAGTTGTGCAAAAGTGGAATTAAAATTTTAGTTAGAGTAGTCAGGTAGGGACTGATGGGAAACCTCCAAGACTATGTCATACATGATTACCCCTTGTGTCTTGTGTTATACCAGGTTGACTAGAGAAACAAACCCAGTGACACACATGTGTAAGAAAGAACTTTATATCAAGAAGTAATTCTATATCAAGAACACATTCCAGCCCAGTCCAAGTCAAGTCCATCAGTCCGCTACTAGTCCATGAGTCCCTCGTCAGACTCACACAGTCATGTGCAATATTACAGAATGTAGGAATATCCCAGGCTGGTGATCGCAAAGCCATGTAGATTCAAGGTCGGTGGAAACATGGGAGGGCTCCGGCAGCCCTCAGGGTGGTCAGAGAGCAGGAACGTTAAGGCAGAGAGAGAAGGGGGAGGTTCCCAGGACCCTCCTTCTGAGAAGACCACACCCACAAGGAGGCACCATGAGGCTGTGGCCTGATTGACAGGTTGGATACCACCCACTCCTACACCTTCCTATATTTCCAGGTTGACATAAAGTTATGTAACTACCACGGGTCTGGAAATGAACTCATCATCCTGGTTCAATTTTCAACCAAACAATAGGCAGGTTGATAAGGGGAGCAATAACATCAGGGAAATAGCACATCGTATGATCAGCCAGCTGAGAGGAAAAGGGCAGCGATTGTGGAAGGCCAGTACTCAGAAGGGTTGGCACCAAAGGAGGAAACAGGAAACACAGGGAGGAAGTGGGTAAGTGATGGCGCACTGAGGGGATGCACTGGTGACAGGATACAAAATGGACCTGGACTGTTGACTGGAAAACTTATCTGCTCTGTTCATCCAATTGACAGGAGCAAATTAAAAAATAAAGGGAACCCAATTACCTTATACTCAGAAAGAAAGGAAGGAAGGACATAGAAATAGAGTAGAAAATTCCCACATACTTTTGCAGCCTCCTCACAGAAGGGCCCAGTAGAATGGAAGAAAATTACAGACTAAAACTCAAGTTTCTAGACTAGGTCAGCCTTACTGGACAAATAGAGGCTAAAAGAACCCCAGAGACTATCACCCTATGACGTCCTTCGAACTTGGATTTGAAGATATTTCTGTAAGTCTGTGATGGTTAGGGATTCTGTCAGTTAGACACTGGGTAAAGGTGGGGGTGAGGCCCAAACTATCAATTGGGTCGAAGCCTGATGGCACAGCCTAGGTGTGATAATACTTTTTGTACAGGAGCGATAGACACTACGGTCTCTCCTCTCTCTCTCTCTCTCTCTCTCTCTCTCTCTCTCTCTCTCTCTCTCTCTCTCTCTCTCTCTCTCTCTCTCTGCCTGCGTGACCTCTGCCTGCTTCCACCTGGCCCTGAGAGCTGTAGACACCCTGCCACATTTCCACTGACTCTGATTTGGACTCATGCAACTCTGCACCCACCGGCCGGGGGTCTCCCGCTTCGTGCTTCATCTTTCTGTATCATCATCCTGCAGCTACCTGAGTCTGAAGAAGGTGCTGGCTTGAGTCGGACTGGGCTGGGCTGCCTATTTCATGTACGATGACTTCTCGATATAAGGCTCTTTCTCAGACATCTATGGATGTCGATGGATATGTTTCTCTAGACCCAGTCACCTTTCAGTCAAATAATAAATTGCCTTATAAAATAAACAATATCACTGCTGAGCAATGTGCTCCCTAAGACAATTACCTACATGGGACCACACAGCCATCGTTTGCCCCAAGGCAAAGATGAGACAGCAAGGAGGGAAAGGGAAGCTAGATCAACGGCAACAGAATAAACGCAATGGAAATAATGAGAATGCTGACACATTTCAAACACTGTAACCAATGTCATGGGACAGTTTGAAAAAGAAAAGGAAAAAAAAAAAACACTATCCAAGGGAAACAAGTTGCTGTGAAAATTTTCACCTAAAACACAGTAAAGTGTTATTTAAAACAAACCCCGGTGTTACTCTTTTTAGCCTCCTTTATTTTTCTTCACAGGACCCCTCAGTCCCTGAGGCACTAGCTAGTCAGTTGTGTGGTTACTGCTGGGATTTTAGCTTCCTACGGGCAGGGTTCTTCCAGCTTGGTCCCAGCTGTGTCTCCAGTGTCCAGAATGACGCTTGGCATGCAGTAGGTGCTCAATAAGTGTTTGCTGAAGGAATGGGGGAAAACAAACAAATAATAAACTCAGATAAGTCACGTGCTATGTGGTCTTGGACAAGCTTCTCAACTCCTCTGAGCTTCCATCTCCTCACCTGTAAAATCGGAGCGTGAATAAGAGCTCCATTATCCGACAAGGAGTAAAGAGGATTTCAGACGGATCCTCTGTGCTGGCAAAGAACACAGAAAGCACCGGGGACTGTCGAAAGGACAAACCGGTCCGTCTCAAACGAAGTACAGCCTGGATGTTCCTTGGAAGCAAGGATGGCGAGATTTTGTCTCTGTACTTCGGACATGCTCTGGAATTGCCCTTTTTTCTTTCAGGGTTATCCATAGTTTGTTATGATCCACACAGCCAAAGCCTTTGCAGAATCGATAGAAGAAAAGTAAACATCTTTCTGGCATTCCCGGCTTTCGGCCAAGGTCCATCTGACACCAACTATAATAGCCCTTGTTCCACATCCTCTTCTGAATCCGGCCTGGATCGCTTACAGTCAGCTGGCCAGGTAGCTGTCATCCAAATTTCTTGGCATCGATGAGCGCTTCCAGTGTTCATCCGCTCGTTGAAACATTTCAATTGTTATTCCATCAATTCCCAGAGCCTTGTTTGATTATAATCTTCCAATGTGTCTTCTCGAGCTGCCTGGGAAAATTTTCTGTTCAGTTTTTTCACTTCATCGCTTCTTCCATTTGCCTTAGCTGCTCTACCACTAAGAGCAAGTTTCAGACTCTCTTCTGGGAACCTCTGTGGTCTCTTCTTCCTCTCTGTCTTTTTAATGTTCTACTTTCTTCGTGCATAATGTTCTTGCTAGAATCCCACAGCTCGTCAGTTCTTCTGTCGTTAGTGTTCAATGTGTCGAATCTGTTCTTGAGAAGTTCTCAAAATGCAGCTGGCTCCGACTCAAGCCTGTACTGGGCTTATTTTAAGTTTCTTCTGCTTCAACCTTAACGTACATGCAAGCACTTAATGGTCTGTTTCACAGTCAGCCCCTGGCTTGGTTTCAGTTGCTGACATTGAGCTTGTCTCTCTCCCCACAGAGGTAGTCGATTTGATCTCTGTGTATTCTATTTGGAGAAGTTCCTCATGATACTCGCCTTTTGTGTGGTTGAAGACAAGTATTTGTGATGAACAAGTCATTGGTCTTTCAAAATCCTATCATGTAACCTATAGCTTTCTCTCTATCGCCAGGACTCGGTTTCCTTGTAGGGGAGGTTGATATTATCCTGTCACAGGCGGCCTTGTACTTCAAGATTGACCTTGAAATGTCCTTTCTGATGATGAATGAAGCGGTGACCAATGTAGCGGTTGGCTCATATTTCTTGACTTGCGGCCGCATACCTCCCGTCTCTGCCTCCATCTTCACACAGACTTCTCTCCTTCTGACTTTCAAATACCCTCTATCCCTCTCTTACAAGGACATGTGTGACTCCATTGGAGGTCCCCCTGGACAATCCAGGTTTCCCTTCTCCCCCACATCAATATCCTTAGGCCAGTTTGGGCTCACCTCTTAACCTAAAGGTCGGTTCTGTGAACCCACCCAGCTGCACAGCAGAAGAAAGGCGTGGCGCTCTGTTCCTGTGAAGATGACCGCCGTCGAGAAAACCTACAGAGAAACCCTGCTCTAACACGTGACGCCCCCATGAGTTGGACTCCACTTCAGCAGGGGGTTCGGTTTGTGTGGGTTTTGCTCTTCCGTCTCCTTAGTCTAACCACATCTAGCAAAGATCCCTTTCCCCCACAGAAGGTAACGTTGACAGGCTCCAGGAATTAGGAAGGACCTGCTCTCTTTGCAGGGAAGCGTGATGCAGCCTTCAACACAAGCTGATACCCTCATCCCACAAAGCCAGCCAGCCGGTCACACTCAGTCCCCAACAGGCTGTCTAGTCACACTCTACCCCCCAGCCCCATGGACCAGGAGAGGGAAGCTGAGCCTCTGGTGCTGAGCCGGACCTTGCCGAGCCTAGGACTGTCTGGTGGGGACCTGCCAACATTATGGAGCCCGAGAGGTGGGGTTGGTCTGCACACCCCAGCAGTGCACTGGCTTGGGGGCCACCTGCTACCAGCACTGAAGCCCAGGACTATGGAAACATTATATATATATATGTATGTATATATATACACACACACATATCTATATAAATGAGAGAGTTATGTATATGTAACATTATATATTGTAAAGTTATATATATATAATCACTATATATATAAAACTTTATTTTTCTATCACTTCCTAAAATTTCAACAGAGAAACAGGGTGGGGGGGCCGCGGAGTGAGTAGAAAATGCAAAGCCTTCAGACTGTTACTCCTCAGAGCTTCGACTGAGACGTCCTTTAAAGAGCACTTCCTCCAGATCCGTTTCCGTTCACTCAGAGTCACGTGTGTGATGTGACCCACCACACCCTTCAGTGTTTTTAAGGGATGATCCGATGCAGTCTATTGTTCCACCTGCTCTTTTTAGGAAGTGCTATCTTTGCGACACTTCTCATGACAGCCTGCATGATGTCATCCCCTCCGTCTGGTGGCACACTCCCTGCAGAGGACTCCACGGGGGGTGGGGGGGTGGACCGTGGCCCGTTTCTCTCTCCCCATGGAATGCCAAGGGAACCCTGGCAGAGCAGCAGCTTCAGCAGTGGACAGCTACCTGAAAGCTTAGTGGTTTGAACCCACCAGCCAGCAGCTCCTCTGGAGCAGGATAAGGCAGTCTGCTTCTGTCAAGATTCGCAGCCTCAACCTCCCCACGGAGCAGTTCGCCACTGCTCTGTGAGGTTGCTACGAGTCGGGGTCGACTCAACATGGTGGGATGGAATGAACGAGGGTTGGACCGTTTCTAGTATTCCAGCTGAGAAGCATGTGTGGTGAGTTGGCGTATCGGGCTGTGGATTCCAGGCTTGTTCGGTTGCTATAGGAGGCTCACGAGGACGGGACGGTATGTCCCTCTTCTCCATATATCACCCCAGCCCAACCAAGCCTGGGACAGCAGACGACAGGGCTTCCCGAACTCCCAGGAAGAATTATTTGGTCTTTGTTTCGCCAAGGCCGGGCTGCAGCGAATAGGGCTTTGCTGAGAGAGCGAAGGGCCCAGGCGTTATAGCAGCTTCCCTGCAATCACAGTCACGTCCACTCAAACTGCTGTAGACACTAAAGAGACTGCCTTGTGCCTTGGGAGTTTCTTGGGTGTTACAAATGGGTAGCACACTCATCTGTCCCCCATAGGGTTAGAGGGTCGAGTCCACCCAGAGGTATCTTAGAGAAAGGCTTGGTGGGTCTATTTCCAAAAACATCAGCCATTAAAAACCCAGTGCCACACATGTCTACTCTGACACACATGTGGTCACCATGATCTGAACTCATCTGACAGTAATTGGTGTGAGAAAAGCTGAGTAGGATACAGGTGCAGCTTGATCCAGGGATTTGTGCCTTCATCAGGCTCTGGTGTCCATGTTCAGTGTGTGATTCTCCTGCTTCAGTCCTGCTTGGTCGGTCAGCGTCCTGTTCAGCTCATTTTCCTCCTTTCAGTGAAAGAAGCGAGAGCGATGTAATCACCCATGTGACTAGTCATAGGAAAAGAAAAGTCTCTGACTTAGATCTTCCAGCTAAACTCCCAGAGTGTGTTCTGATTGGCCCCCAGTTTAGAGGACAGCCTCGCCACCTTGCCAGTCATCTTATTTGGAGGTGGATAGATCGCCCTGGCCAACTTAGCCAGGTCCCAGGTAACCCCTGTGGGGCTGGACTGTGGATGGCTTCCCCAAAGTCAGGGGAGGTGATGTCCAGCAGTGTCTGAGCTATTGGGAAAAGGGAAAGGGAGAGACGTGTTAAAAAGCAAGTGCTCACAGAACCTTTTAAAAGAGCTTGAAGGGGCCCTACTGACATGAAAACACTAGGTTTTCCGAGTTGGGTAAATCAAACCATAGCCCAGGTCCTGTCGGCTTTAAGAGGGTAGAGCCACAAGATAACGGCATTGAGGAACAAATTCACATGACTTCCCCAAAATGCCCCATGACATCCTAATGTGAGTATATATAGTCTCATTCTAGGAAAAATGTCCACAGATGGAATCACTGAGTCAAAGGGTTGACATAACTGCAATTAAACACAACCAGATCCATGGCCATCAAGTCGATTCGAACTCATAGTGACCTTACAGGACAGAGCGAAATGCCCCGTAGAGTTTCCAAGGCTGTAGACCTTTGTGGAAGCACACCTCTACATCGTGTGCACTGCCACGTCTTTCTTCCTGGGAGTAGCTGAGAGATTCAAACCCTGGTCTTTCAGGAAGCAGCCAAGTTCATAACCACCACACCACCAGTGCTCCTCCAACTTTCGTAGGCAAAGTATTGCTCAAATACTCTCCCCAAAGTTGCTGTTGCTTTTTTTAACCAATGCCTCCTTCCTACAAATGTCTGTGACAATTCCCATTAGCCCAATCTCAGAATCTGTGCATTATCCATCCTTCTAACATTCGCTATTCTGGAAGTCCTCAAAGTAGTTACTCTTCTATGCCAGGAAACTTGGAAATGAGCTGCTTGGACAACTGATTAGAAAAGATCCACATTTGTAACCATTCCAAAGAAATGTGACCCGACAGAATGCTCTAATTATAGAACAATATCACTGATACTGCACACAAGTCAAATTTCGCTCAACAATGGGTGTAGCATCACACTCGTTGGGAGCTGCCAGAGGTTCAGGAGCATTCAGAAGAGGGCGTGGAACAAGGGGTGTCATTGCTCATGTCAGATGGAGCCTCTGGCTGAAAGCAGAAAATACCAGAGAGTTGCTTGTGTCTTAATGACGATGTAAAGGCATTCAACTGCGTGGATCATAACAAAATGTGGATAGACTTGAGAAGAATGGGACTTCCAGAACACTTCATCATGCTCCTGCAGCAGAACTTGTACATGGATCAAGAGGCAGTTTTGTCAACAAAACCAGGGAAGACTGAATCGTCTAAAATCAAGAAAGGTGTGCTTCAGGGTTGAATCCTCTCACCATGCTTATTCAATCTGTACGCTGAGCAAATCATCAGGGAAGCTGCCTATATGAAGAAGAGTGTGGCATGAGTATTGGAGGAAGGATTATTAATAACTGAGATATGCAGATGACACCACCTGGCTTGCTGAAAGTGAGGAGGACTTGAAGCGCTTCTTCATGAAGATCAAGGACTGCAGCCTTCAGTGTGGATTATACCTGAATGTAAAGAAAACCCAAATCCTCACAAGTGGACCAATAGGCAACATCATGTATGCTTATCAAGGTCACAACCAGGGACTTTGTATAGATCTAAGTGTGTGGTGCATTTTAATTGTGGTGCTGGAGAAGAATATATTGAAAGTCCCATAGACTGCCAAAAAACCCCAAATAAATTCGTCATGGAAGAAGCACAGCCAGAGTGCTCCTTAGAGGCAAGGATGGCAAGACTTCATCTTACATACTTTGGACATGTGGTCAGGAGAGACTAGTCCCTGGAGAAGGACATCATGTTTGGTAAAGTAGAGGGGCGGTGTGTTAGGCTGGGTCGGCTAGAGAAACAAATCCAGGGAAGACACTCATACATGTATAGGAAAGAGCTTTATATCAAAGAGTAATTGTATGTCAAGCAAACATCCCAGCCCAGTCCAGATCAAGTCCATAAATCTGCTATCAGCCCATAAGTCTGATACTGGTCCATAAATCTCTCTTCAGACTCATGCAGCACATGCGACGATGCATAATTCAGGAAGATCACAGGCCGGTGGGTGAAAAGTCCTGTGGATCCAATGGCAGTGGAAGTCTCTCAGCGCTGGTGTGGGTCTCACGTGGCTCTCCAGCTCTGTGGCTTCTCCAGCCCTCTGAGTGTGGCTCTTCAGTGGGAAAGTGAAGGAGAGAGAGGGGCTCTTGCAGGTCTCAGCAAGTCTCAGCAAGAAGGCAGAGGGCGATGGAGAAGGTTTCCCAGGTCCTCCTTATGAGAAGGCCATGACCACCAAGAGGTACTATGGGGCTGTGACCTGATTGATCGGTTAGACTCCACCCCTTCACTGTTGATCAAATTGACATGAGATGATGTAACTACCAGGGACGGTGCAAGAGAGGAAGACCCTCAGTCAGATGGATTGGCACGGCGTTTCCAAACAGCACCTCCAGCACAGGAACAACTGTGAGGATGGGGTGAGACTGAGCAGGGTTTCATCTGGTTGTGTGTAGGGTCCTCCTGGGTCTGAAATGACTTAATAGCACCCAAAACCCGCCTACTGATAGGTTTATTTTTTTTAACTATGTGGGAGATTAGATTTCAGATTTCTTCTTCTTCTGTGGATTGCATGTCCCTGGTCCTTGTTCCTTTTTCTATTGAGTAGTTTATCTATCGTCAAATCTCTTTGTTGCCTAGGCATACAAACACTTTGTCTTATCTGCTACCAATATTTTCCCAGCTTATCTTTTGCCTCACAGCTTTGTACAGAGTTGTCTGTTTAGACTTCACAAATTTTGTGAACTCAAATGGACCTGGTTTTTCTGGTTTCTGCTTAGAAAGCTTACCCCCACTTCTACTCTCCTAGGTAGTCTCAGACACCCCCCTGGGCAGTTCCGCTCTGTCCTACGGGGTCTTTATGAGTCTCACTCAACTCAAGGGTAGGGAGGGAGGGATGCTTTTTGGGGGGTGAAGTGGAGTGGGGAAACTTCTGCGGCTTCTTTTTTAGGTTTAAATATCTCGTCTCTGGAATTTGTTATATTGCATTTCAGCTAGGATGAGATACAAGAACTTTGAACTCGAATCTGGAATTTGTCCTCATTTCTAGTTTCCATGGAGTGAGTCGAAGGATCACTGGGACGAGGGACCCAGGAATCCTGGGGCACACCCTTCAAGCAGTGGTGGGAGGACGGGGTGCGGCGCCTAGAGCAGGCAATTCATGTATGGCATTCAACTATGCGGCTCAGGCTGAGCCTGCAGCACAGAAGAAAGGGCAGGGAGAGGCATCCTCCTCTTAAAAGAGAGTCCCTAGAGCAAGACACCTCCTCAGAGGCCAAGTAAGAATCGCCATATTCTAGCCCAGTGATAATGGAACGAAAACAACAAACAAGTTGCCTTCAAGTTCATTCTGACTCAGCAGTCCCATGTGTAGCAGGGTAGAGCTGGCTCATTCATGCGTGGGGCCAGCACGATTGTGACCTTCCTGAAGCGCATCACCAGGCCTTTCCTCCAAGGGGCGCTGGGTGGGCTGCAACCACTAACCTTCCCGCCAGTTGTCAGGGAGCTCCAGGGACTCCTCGGGATAGCTGGGAAGGTGTAACAATAACTGGGAGGCAGCAAGAAGCGTGCTGGTGGGGAGGCTGCTGTGCTGGGGGGACAGGGAGGCAGCATCTTAGAAGCTGTTCCTTCACAGG
Organism: Tenrec ecaudatus; assembly: GCF_050624435.1. Taxonomy (NCBI): domain Eukaryota; kingdom Metazoa; phylum Chordata; class Mammalia; order Afrosoricida; family Tenrecidae; genus Tenrec; species Tenrec ecaudatus. Next base: position 144,088,861 of record NC_134530.1, on the reverse strand, counting down.
GGCGCTGAAGTTTAGTTCTGCGGGGCTGGCCAAGGGACCCCTGGCCCTGTTGTTCCCAGCAGTGCCCACCAGGGCCTACCTGCTGCTTTCAGGAAAGGTCAGCAACGTAGGAAGGGAAGAACAGCACTGGACTCCCCAGAGGCAGGGAGGGCTCACAGTGGGCCTGCTCCAGCAGCTTCCCCAGTGCTGAGTGCGCTTCTCCGCCCTGCTGGCCTATGTGACAGTTTTGCTTTTTCTTTGTTTCCTGTTCATCCGTGTTAGTGCCACTCAGACCAGCGTTTGGATCAGATGGCCAGGGAATCTGCGGGAGGATTGTTTAGGCGGTGACTCTTCTCTCGCCCGCTCGCTTTTTAATTTTGAATTAATTTGTTACTGTTTTCCCCTTTTCCGTGTAAAGCATAACGCAAAGAAAAACGTACTCCGGCGTTCCACAGCCCGTTGCATGGGTACAGAGGCAGTAGCACAGTCAACCTGCCTCTTGCATGTGATTCTTCTTACTCTTCCCTCCCTGTGAACCCCTGTCCCCTTCCCATCACTGTCCCTGTCCCCCTGCCTTATTTTCTTCAAGGTCTTCTCCTTTAGTGTGAAAGCCTTTTTTTTAATCCTTTTTCTTTGTAATAAGGTTGTCATCAACTCTCTGTTCTTTTGAGATTGCCTAACTTTGCTGAGCATAATGTCTCCCAGCTCCGTCCATGTGATGAGTGTTTGACCGTCGCATCATGCATGGCTTTTTAAAGATGCACGCGATTCCACTGTGTACCAACGTTTATTCATCCATTCCTCCACCAAACCAAAAAAACTCGCTGCCACTGAGTTGATGCCAACTCATAGCGACTCTATAGGACTGCCCCTGTGCATTTCTGGAAGTATAACTCTTTCCGGGAATTGAAAGCCGGTCTTTCTCCTCTAGAGTCAATGGTGGTTTCGAACTGCTGACGTCGTAGATCACAGCCAAACTTAAAACTACTCTGCCACCAGGGCTCCTCTGTTCCACCACAGACAGGGCCTGCTATCTTTTTGCTATTATAGAAATTGCTGCCATAAACATGGGTGTGCATATATCTCTTCGTGGTTTTTTCCTTTATTGTTAAAGGCATATGCCACTTTGAGAGATGGGAGGATCAAGGCTTTTATATTTGCACTTCTTTACAGAAACACCACACTGTTTGCCATAGTGGTGGTGGCTGTTGTCAGGTGTCATTGAGTCCATTCTGACCCATAGTGACCCTACACACAACTGAACACAAAGTCAGAAGTTCAAAACCACCAGCCAGCTCTAAGTGAGAAAAACAAGGCCTTCTACGCCTCTAAAGAGTGACAGTCTCAGGGCCCCACAGGGGCAGTTCTACCCTGTCCTATAGGCTGGCTGTGAGTCAGAATTGACTCAATGGCAGTGAGTGAATTTCATTTCTTGAAGAAGTGTTTCATAGCTTTCTTTGTATAAGTCCTTTGTTGCTCTGGTAGGATTTATTCCTAAGTATTTTATCTTTGGGGTAGTTATTGCAAATGGTATTGTTATTTTAATTTCCTTTTTGAAATCCTCTTCTTTAATAGGCAAGAATCCAACTGAGTTTTTTATGTTTATCTCATAGCCTTCTTCGTTGCCAAGTTTTTCAATCAGTTGCAGAAATTGTCTATCAAGTCTTTGAAGTTCTCTCTATAAAGGATTACATCATCTGCATATAAATAGAGCTTGGCTTCTACTTTGTCAATTTGGATGTTTTCAATATCTGTTTGATGCCTTAAAGTTGGCTGAGACCGCCATGACTGTATTAAATAGTGGTTAAGAAAGGCAACACTGTCTGGTTCCTGTTGGGAGGGGAAATGTTTTCAATTTCTCTCCATTAAGAGATAAGCTAGCCATGGTTTTGCATATATCGCCTTTATTAGGCTGAGAACTTTCTCTTCTAGTCCTGTTTTAATAAGTACTTCATCACGACTGGATGTTGAATTTCAGCAAATGGATTTTCTGCATCAATTGATATAAACATTTGGGTTTCTTATTTTGTGTATATGGTGGGTTACATTGATTGTTTTTCTAATATTGAACCATCCTTACATACCTGGTATGAATCCCACTTGATTATGATTTTCTTTGAGTTTTATTGAATTCTGTTGGCTAGAATTTTGTTGAAAACTTTTGTGCCTATATTCATAAGGCATATTGATATATAATTTCAAATTCCAGTGATGTCTTTGCCTGCTTAAGTATCAGGGTTGTTATGGTAGTTACATAATTTGGTGTCAATGTGGCACTTGAGAGGATTAAGAGAGTGAAGGGGTGGAGTCTACTCTGTCAATCGCATCATAGCCAGTGAGGCCTCTGTGGGGGTATGGCCTTTCCCTGAGGATTCCAAGAGTTCCAGTATTTCCTCCTTGGAGGCAGGAGACACCTCTCTCTCTGCTCACTTCCTGGGAGACATCCCTGAGGAGAAGCCACATGGACCTACCCTGATGCAGCCCTGGATGCTGGAGAAGCTACATGGAGAACCCTGGCAGTGCTGAGGTGCTTACACCACCACTGGATCCAAAGACTTTCCACCCACTGGCCTGTGATCCTCCTGCACTCAGTGTTATTGCATGTTTTGTGTTTGAAGATGACTTTATAGATCGGTATCAGACATATGGACTAATATTGGATTTATGGGCTTGAACTGGACTGGCTTGGGATGCTTTCTTAATGTTCAATTCCTCTTGTATATAAACCTCTTTCTTATACACATGTGAGTTTCTATGGATTTGTTTCTCTAGTCTACCCAAACCAACACATTTGTACTTGCTTCATAAAGTGAGTTTGGTAGTATATTATCCTTTTATATATTCTGAAATAGTTTATGTAGGACTGGTGTAAACTCTCTCTAAATCAGTGATTCTCAACCTTATTAATATCTTGGTCCTTTAATACAGTTTCTCATATTATGGTGACCCTGTATGTGGGCATATCTGCATTTGGGCATACTGCATGTGGGCGAACCTGCCTGGAGACGGATAGAGGAGCGGTATCTCGGTTCCTAAGACCATCAGAAATATGGATTGTGAAAAGAGTTGTATGAGCCCCTAATAAAATGTTTTTTAAAAAAAAGGAAATATGGTCTTAAGCAACCCCTGTGAAAGGGTCATTCGACCCCCAAACGGGTCATGACCCCTGGGTTGAGAACCGCTGCTGTAAATGGTGGTATAATTCCCCGCTAAAATAATCCGGCACAGGACCTTTTGTTGTGGGAGCTTTTTAATGAGAAGAGCTATTTCCTCTTCTCTTGTAGGTCTGTTAAGTCTTCTACACAGGCCTATGTTCGTTTAGGTAGGTAATGCATTTCTAGAAATCTCTCGTTTCTCTAGGTTTTCAAATTTGTTATAATACAATTTTTATATGTGCAATTACCTTTTTTATTTTGGTGGCTTCTGCTGTGATGCTGCCCATTTCATTTCTTATTCGTAATATTTGGTTTTTCTCCTTTCCCTTTGTTAGTTTGGCCAGTGGTTTATCAATTCTGCTAACCCTTTAGAAGAACTAACTTCTTGTTGATTTTTTTTCCTAAAAATTTGTGATTTATTTATCTTCCGATCTTTCTTTTCTTCTAGTGTGTGAGGGTTTGTTTTGCAGGTCTTGTTCTAATTGCAGGTGATGTGTGATGGTGTTTGTCTAATTCTTTCTTTCTCTTCGATGTGTACACTAAGTTGCCCTCTGAGGGGTCCTTTTACTGTGTCCCAGAGATTTTGGTAGTTTGCATTTTTGCTTTCATTTGTTTCAAGAATTTTTAAAGTGTGCTCTTTATTTCTTTAAATACTCAGTGGTTTTTAAGTGTTGTTCAAGTTCCATGTAATTGATCTTGGTGGGGGAGGAGGAAATTGGTCATCCTATTATTGATTTCTAATTTTATAGCATTGTGATCTGAAAAAATGGTTTGTAGCATCTCAATGGTTTTAAATTTATTGACGCTTACTTTATACCTTAACATATGCTCTAGTCTGGAATACGTTCCATGTGTATTAGAGAAAAATGTATACTGTATTGTTGTTGTTGTTGTTGGGTGAAAGGTCCTGCGTATGTCTAAGAGATCAATGGTGCTATTTAGTTCTTCTGTATCTTTGTTGATTTTTCTTCCTAGTTGATCTGTCTTTGCTCAAAAGTGATGTATTAAAGTTTCCTACTATTTACATAGTATGGTCTGTTTATCTCTTATAACAGACAACTGTAAATTCACTTGTATAAGGGTTTGATTGATGTATTCTGTGTGTCTTTCTTTGGGTGCACAGATGTTTTTAATGGTTATATCTGCTTGTTCAGTCGTGTCTTTCACCATTGTATAATGACCTACTTTGTCACTCATCATGACTTTATTTTGATGTCTATTTTGTCAGAAATTAACATTGCTATTCCAGCTTTCTCTGTTGACTTCTATTAGATTGATATATTTTTCCATTCTTAAATTTTTCATCTGTTTTTCTTATTATATCTGAAGTGTGTGTCTTGCAAGCAGCATTAATGGTTTGTTTTCTTATCCATTTTTGCTAGTCTCTGTCTCTTAACTGGTGAATTTAATCCATTTAAATTCAATGCCATTATTGATAAGTGTGGTTTTATTGCTGTTATTTGGTTATATATTTTTATGGTGTTGATTTTGTTGCCCATCACAATTTTCTGTGCTGTTTTCCTTTCGTTTATGGATTTTCTTATCAATTTTTCTCTGTTTAACAGTATTTTGTGGTTTTCCTCTTTCATTTTTTAACATTTTATTTGAAGTTCATTTGTCTTTTACTGTTTGCTTTCCAAGTTTAAGATAGTTTGTTGTCTTTTGCAAACAACTCAATATCTTCTCTATAAACCTGTTTAATATATACTGTGTTCCCTCTATTATTTTTTGTTGTATTCATTGTAGAATGGTATCTATGGTCCCTTAATTTGAGTTGTTAGACTTTGTTTCAATTTGTGTATTACTTAAGGAGGATAATTTGTTTATAATACTGTCTTGTATGATGATTTTAGGTCGCTGTCCATTGTTATTGTTGTTGATTCTCTGTCCAAAGAACTCCCTCTAGTATTTTCTTTGGGGGGTGGGGTAAGGCTCATCTTATTTTTACAAATTCCTTTAGTTTTTTTTCTATCTCAACCCTTTTTACATTTGAGAGAGAAATAAAATTATGTTCAGACAATTTTGTTGCATATTGGGTCCTTGGCTGATGAAGTACTTAGTTTATTGGGCCAACCTGGCTGATTAACACATGTGGCGTTAATTGAAGGGCAGAGGGATAAATGACTCACTGAGCCTCACCTTTCTAGTTCTTGGGTCTCTTGCTTTGTGATGGTTGGACCAGGGTGTAGCTGCCTTAGCCAGTTCCCTGATTCAGCTGGCAAGGCTCACTTCCTACAAGACATCCCCAAGGTGACCTACCCTGATGCATCCTTGGGTGCTGGAGCACCCATGTGGAGATCTCTGCCAGTGCTGAGATGCTTATACATTCACTAATTCAGCTTTCCTCCTGCAGTCGGCGTCATTGCGTGTTGTTTTGTGTGATGGGGGACTTTGTAGATTGGTGTCAGACATATGGGTTAATATTGGACTTGTGGGCTTGGGTAGCACTAGGTTGGGATGTTTTCTTGATGTGTGTTTAATCTTTTAATATAAAACTCTCTTTTACATGAATTTATGTGGATTTGTTTCTCTAAAGTACCCAGACTAACACAGGTGGAAGGCTTTTTTTTTTTTTTTTAAGATTTTGAATATTTTTCTCTAGTGCCTTCCTGCCCTCATGGTTCCCATAGGAAAATCTGAGATTATCCTTGTTGGTCGGCCTTATCGGTGATTACGCTTTATCCCTCAAATTGTTCTCATTGAGTCTTCCCTTTGTTTGATGTGAGAAAATGTGACTAGGATGTCATAATGATTTTCTTTTGGAATCGATTTTGTTTGAGGTTTTCTGGGGTTCTTGGACAACTATTTTCTGCTCTGCCATTATGTTAGAGTAGTTTCTTTTTAATGCTTCTTCAGCTGTTTTGTCCCTGGTTTATTTTTCTTCTTTCTGTTCTGGGATGTTTATCAAATGTAAGCTGTTCTTTTTTATAGTGTCCCATTGAATTCTAAGGTTTATGTCAACTTTTTTTGGTCTTTTTTATAGTTTGAGCATGAATTTTTGCCTCAAGAAATTTTTCTTGAGACAAATTCACCTGTCGCTGATTTGTGCTTCCATTGTTCCAATACTTCCGTCTTGCTCTTTTTAAATGTTATGGGGAAAATAAAAAGAAAATGTTATCTGGTTCTAATATCTCAGTGTTCACCTTTTTAATTTCTATTTGAAGTTCTTGAGTTATTCCTAGTTTTTAATTTATTTTGTCAGATCGCTCTTGTAGGGTTATCCTGAGTTCTTCTAGCTTCTCTTCTTTTGTTTCTGTATTTCTGTCAAAATTTTCCTCTATCTGTTTAAAGAAAAAACTTAATTATTTTAGTTTAAGCTTACTAAGTTGACAGCCCTGACTAATTTAATAATTCACATATTTGACTCCCAAGACACAGTGTATGAACTACTTGATTTTTAAAAATCATTTTATTGGGGGTTCGTACAGCTCTTATAACATTCCACACATCAACTATATCAAGCATATTTGTACATACGTATGTGGCCAGCATCATTTTCTAAACATTTTCTTTCTATTTGAGCCCTTTGTGTCAGCTCCTCTTTTTTCCTCCCCCCACCCAATAAATTATTATTGCTTTCATATCTTACACCGACTGTTGTCTCCCTTCAGCCACATTTGTGTTGCTCATCCCCTAGGGGCGGGGGGGCAGGGAGATGAGCTGCTTGGAAGAGCTGTTTAAATTTACTATATTGAGTTTATGGTTGGGAGGTAACCTGAAACTTTTTTAAGAGCAGAAATATACAAAATGGCTACAAATGAGAACAACACTGGGAAGGTCCTGTCCTGATACCAGAACCAAGGCACAATCATCTCAGAAAAATGTCGTCTATGTTAAGAATACTGTATGTTTTTGAGAATTCATGCTTTTTCCGTGGGTTAAATGTTCACAGTTAGAAGCCACTAGACTTGCAAAGAAAGAAGAGCAGCTCCCACACTCAGTCAGGTTCTGAGGGGGAAATCCAGCACAGAAGGCGCGTCAGTTAATTTGTCTTCAGGGAGACATGAAAGTCCTTCAGAATGTCCACAGGAAGAGCTTTCCACTTCAAACAAGTGGCTGGAGTAACGCACACTTCAGAAGAGTAAGAAAATGTTAGCAGTGTGGTCTTTTTCCTTTTTTTAGTTTATTACCTGGAATAAATGGTAATTTGTGACGCTGTTCCAATTTTACGTGTCCATGTCCTGTATCTCAGCAAGCAGCATTGTGACTGATAAGGGTGGACTCCGTGGTCCAGATTGGAAAGGGTGGCGCCTGCCATTCTGTGCACACTGCAAGCAGGGTCCTAGACTTCTCCCATAGGAACCCCACAATCGGTATTTGAAGGGAGACTTATCTTGTGACCCTGTAAGTCTGTGGTGGTGCTTCTTACACACACACACACACACACACACACACACACACACACACACACACACCCCGCCTTCCCAGCCCTGCTGCCATTCCTGTCCAGGAGGCCAACACAGCCTCCAGGGTAGAAGTTGTCACTCAACTGTATTAACTTCCTCCTGAAGAGCAGATTGGATCAGGTCCCCAGAAGTGTTTTCCCCCTTGTCTTTTTTATTTATGTATTTATTTATTTTACAGTGTCTGGGGCTCGGCTTCCTTTGCTATGGCAGAACAACCCTCTTGATCTGGGCAAGCTTATTCCCAGTCACTTACACGTGTCTGGTTTCTGGTCTTTGAGGCTCAGCTGCCATGGATGACATGAGGCCCACACAATGTCTCGATGAGGTTAACCGGTGGACAGTTGGGTGGGAACGGAGGAATTTGCGTCTTCTGCTGAGGTTTCTGGCTGTCATTGCTGTGCACATTCTTCTGTGAGCAGGAAGTTTTACCTTCTTTCTTCATTCTTAGTTGTTTAGTCACCTGAGACGAGGTATTTAGCCAAGCTGATGATGTGCTTGGTCCGTTGGCAGCCCACAGTGGTCGCTCCGGTTCTGACATGGCTTCAGATTTGAGAGGTGTGTGCACTTCTTCCCGTCTCTCGGTGCAGCTCAGTGCTTGTCTTTTGTAGTCTCCATAACCAGGAAGTTCAGATTGCTCCTCTCTTTGTGTGAAGCAGCTGACGATCCTTCTCCTAAACGCCCTCATGGGAAAATCTAAACCCTTCCTCTCTTCCAGGACCTCCTCTGTAGCCACACCTGCGTGTAGTCCGCTCACCTGAGTCTTTTACTCTTGTACGAATGTATACAGAGATTGGCATGTTGACATGCTGTTATTTTTTATTGGGGCTCTTACAGCTCTTATCACAATCCATCCATCCATCCGTTGTGTCAAGCACATCCATACAAATGTCATCATCATCATCTTTTCCAAAACATTTTCTTTCTACTTGAGGCCCTGGCATCAGCTCCTCATTCTTCCCCCTCCCTCCCTGACCCGTCCTCCCTCATAGTTTATAAATTCTTTTTTTTTTTCATGTCTTACACCAACCACTATCTCCTTTCACCCACTTTTCTGCTGTCCGTCCCCCTGGCTGGGTGGGAGGGGGCATACGTTGATCATTGTGATCGGTTCCCCTTACTCCCCTCTCCCCCACCCATCCCCTCCTAGTACCGCTGCTGCCTTTATTGGTCCTGAGGGTTTCTCTGTTCAGGATTCCCTGTGTTGGGAGCTCTTGTCTGTACTAGTACCCATGTTCTGGTCTAGCCAGATCTATGAGATAGAATTGGGGTCATGGTAGTAAAGGAGGCAGGGGAGGGAGCATTAAAGAACCAGAGGAAGGCTGTGTGTTTCATCAGTGCTATACTGCACCCTGACTGGCTCTTCTCTTCCTTGTGGCTCTTCTGACAGGGGGTGTCCAATTGACTAGTGATGGGCTTGCCTCTGGACAAAACAGCATGCCCCATGCACCTAAAATAGATCTTAGAGAGTCGAGGCTGACTAGGTTGTGTAACACTGTGTGTCCTGAGCAGGGACAGACCGTGGGAAACATAAATACTGCCCTTGTCAAGATCCCCGTCTCAAGGTGCGCTCCCGAGTGTTTAGGGATGCAGCCCAATGACCACGACAGCCAACACAAAGAGAAGGCCGCAGCGAATGCTCAAAGCACTGCCCCTCCCATACTGAGCTGTGTTCACTGGCTCTGTGTATCAGAGCAGGGCCAGGCTTGCTCTCTCTCAATGGCTTCCTTCTGGGTCTCAGCCAACACGCTCTTTGAAGCCCTGATCGATCTATTGTTTATCGATCAGAGACGTGGAGGCTCAAACTCTGCTATGCTAATCCCTCCCCATGCAGGTTCCTCTAACTTTCACGCCCCCAAGGCTGGCTTGTCCACTTGGTATGTCAGGGAAGCCTTGCCATAGTCTAGTCCCAGGAGGTCCACCTGGGCCTTGATAATTAGCCTCCAGCTGACCTGAGTCTCTCTTATCTTCCCAAATGCCCTTTGAAACCTATAATTCTGGAAACTGAAAATCCCACCCAAATTCAATCACTGGCCCTCCCCAGTGCAGACACAAGCTCCCCAGACATGTTGGGCGAGAAGTACGGGTGTCCTCTGGGGAGCTCTAGAGGCAGGTGTGGAGACGCTGTGTCCTTCACCTTTCCCCTCTCCTCAGCTGCGGTCCCGAGTGCTGGGACCACTCAGCAGGAGTCCTGCAGGGGCAGGACTGAATCTGTGGCTTTGGGCGGGTTAGGGGTCTTGGCTTTTGGGGTCCTCCCTTAGAAGTGCCAGGCTGTCACTAGTAGAGGCTTCTGTTCTTCCAGGGACTTTTAGAAACCAAGTTCTTGAGTTTTCTCCACTTGTTAAACAGTTCTTGTTTGAAGGTTTGATGGCGTCCTTGCCTATGCCACCATGTTGGATTGGCACGGCCCACATGATTCTATATCCTCTCTTGTGTGACCTTCTTCCTCACTTGTTTGTCTTGGCACTGCCTGAGCTGCGGTAGATGCTCCGTGGATGGCTGAACGAATGAATGAGTGTAGGGAAGAGCAGCACGTGGAACTGACGCTGCCAGGCTTCCCTTGAACCAAGCCTAGCTGGGGACCACTTCAAAGATGCTGAGCTGAGCATTGGACTGGTAACTACAAGGTTGGTGGTTGAAGCCCACTATCCACTGTGAGGGAGAAAGAAGAGACTGGCTGCTTCTCTGAGATTTGCAAAACTTCAGGAACCCTTAGACAGGATTATCTACGCGTTAGGCAAGGAGCCCCCGTGGGCACAGTAGTTACACACGGGGCTGCTAACCTCAGGTCAGCCGTTCAAAACCACCAGCTGTTTCTCGGGGAGAAAGATAAGACTCTGCTCCGTAGAGAGTTACAGTCTCGGAAACTCACAGGGGAAGTTCCACCCTGTCCTGGAGGGTGGCTGTGAGTCAGAGTTCACCCAGTGGCAGTGAGTTTGGTTTGCTTTAGCGCTTGGGCTAGATACACAACCACTGAGTCTGTTTCCTAATCTGTGCAGTGGGGGCCACGGTGAGTCCAGGGTTTGGTTTGGTTTTTTATGACTGAGATGGGACAATGCTTTTCAAACTGTCAAGAGAGGTCTGTAAACTCGAGGCATGGTTGGGACCCTCCTGTCTGCCCACCAGGAGTCTTCTGAGAGCAGAGTACTGCTCAGAGGGCTGACTGACAGATAGCCATCACCACCCAGTCACATGCCAGTAATCCCTTCTCCCTTGGGTGCACCCTCAAGGTGAAGGGCAGCCCTTCCTCCCTCTGAGGCTTCTGCAATCACAGCACCACCCTCCCACCCCCCACCCACCCCCAGCCCCGCTCACCCACCCGCCTCACATTCCCAAACCCTGTGCTGCTGACTCACTGCAGTCTGTCCCTGCACCCAGCTTCCTGTGACAGCCCAGCCAAGGCCAACAAGAGAGAGGAGGGAGCCCCAGCAGACTGCCTCAGGACCCAGGAATGTTCTGCCGGGCAGGGGGCGGGGAACGCAGCTTCCGGTTCTGCTGCTCGGAAGGGATGAGCAGAGAGTTGACAATCTGTGTCCTGTGGGGACTCCTGTCCCCAACACACACTTCACAGTCAGGCCCTCACCCCTCATTCCAGAGACCAAGCTCTGCCAGTCCCAGTCTTCACCACTGGGGCCTTCTTGGCCTGCGCTGTGAGTGCGCGTGGGGTGTGACTGCCAGTGGGCAGGTGCCACCACGGGCTGAGGACTACCAGTGAGTGCGCCTGGGCTTGCGAAGAGCAGGTGAGCGTGGACACGCCTCGGCATCACCGGGTGGGGTGTGCGCAGGTGAGGGTCTGGCTGCGGTGTGGTTAGAGTCACTGTGTGCAGTGTCACTGACTGTAGCTGCATGCCATGCATGGTTGCCTGGGGGTCCCGGGACCCCACATGCCCGTGTGTGTGCTCCAGGCCCAGGCCCAGCGAGGTCCCTCACCAAGGACCCTGGGGAGTGGATGCCCCATGTGACAGGTAGAGGGCAGGGAGGTGAGGGGCACGTGTATGCACTTTATCCCTTTTCTAGATTCTAGCCCCGGGGAGCATGGCACAGCTTCCATTTATGCACGGAAGGGGGTGGAGGCCGGGTCCCTGGATCACAGCACCCCCCTGTGCATGCCCGAAGGAAGCACTGCTCGGTCCTGCTCCCTCCTCACTACTGCTGTTCCTGCTCACTGTGGCAGCCACGGCGCCCATCCATCTCAGAGAGGCCTTCCTCTTTTCCTGATGCCCTACTACTTGTACCAAGCATGGTGTCCTCTTCCAGGGCCACTAGAGACGGGCTCTCACCCGCCTGGATTCCAGGGTGCACTCTGGTTGTACTTCCTCCCAGGCTGATGTGTGTGTCCCTCTGGAAGTCCACGGTTCATTCGTTCTTTTTTTAAAAAAATCATTTTATTAGGGGCTCATACAACTCTTATCACAATCCATACATACATCAGTTGTGTAAAGCACATTTGAACATTCATTGCCCTCATCATTCTCAAAACATTTGCTCTCTACCTAAGCCCCTGGCATCAGCTCATTTTTCGCCTCCCTTCTTGTTCCCCCTCTGTGATGAACCCTTGATAATTTATAAATTATTATTTTGTCATATCTTTCCCTGTCCGTCGTCTCCCTTCACCCACTTTTCTGTTGTCCGTCCCCCAGGGAGGGGGTCACATGTAGGTCCTTGTAATCGGTTCCCCCTTTCCAGCCCACCCTCCCTCCACCCTCCCCATATCGCCACTCACACCCCTTGTCCTGAAGGGATCATCGCCCTGGATTCCCTGAGTCCACAGTCCTTTCAATACCCTTCACCAACCCTGTCATTCTAATTCATCGATTCTGGTCTTAGTGTGTGCTTATTGGGTAATTCGCCCCGATGCTCCAGTCTAAGGCCTGTCCTCGCAAGATCAAGCTATGTCTTTGAATGAACCTGTCTTCGTTTTGCCCCACGAGAACAGATAGGGCCCGCCACACTCAGCTCCTGCCCAGAGGTAAGGTGAAGGCGGGGCCTGCAGGTGGGGGGGGGGTGCTCAGCAATGGGCAGGGAAGAAAGTCTAGGGTGAAAGAGACCAAGAAACATGGAAACTGGGGCTGTGTCGCTTCCCCCACTGACAGATACCTGCTCCCCCAACTCTGCCCCCTAACTTGTCCATCCAAGCCAAGCTACTCCGCCCTCCCTCCCTCCCTTTTTCCCTCCTTCCCTCCCAACCACTCACCACGCTTTCCCAGGGGCTCTAGACACAACTGATCCTTCTGATGGGGCAGTGGCTCAACACCCATGGAGCCTCCAAGCTGTCCCTAACACCCATGCTAAACGTCAGAGGCTGGAAGAGGAGTAAGACACAGGTTTTGTCTTCCCAGACCGTTCCATTACAATCACGATAGCACCTCCTGATCATCCCAGTTAACACCACATGCCAATTGCCTGCAAGACCCAGACAAGTTCCGTAAATGACTTAGGTAGCCTGGGGAAACCAGTAGGGTGTGGCCGGGACTGGGACTACCTGTGGCATCCATGTTCCATTTCCAAGTGGGTCAAAGAACAGGCAGCTGCTTCCACTTGTCCTTTAGGACCCTGTCTGAGTTCTTACAGAGGCCTAGGCTCTGTGAAAAGTGTCTCCTGTCTTTGGTTGCTATGAGTCAGAGCCAGCTGAACGGGCGGCACCTGACAACGGCATCACCAGTCGTGGAACTTCCCCAAGGACTCTCTGAGGCAGAGACGAGTGTGGGCAACAATCTCTATAGTAAATGCCCTGCTGTGGGGTGAAATTACTTGTAACTCCCATGAAATGACCAGATGGGACCAGTCAAATGCAGAGGACTCGGAGTTGGGAATTGGAGCGAGCCATCAGAAGCAAGAACGGAGGACCCCCACCATCCACCAAAAGAGGAGCGTGAAGCGCTGGAAGGTCCCTGTGTGGAGTGACGGAGGCAACAGCGCTGAGACCATGGGACAGAGCCGAGGAGCTGGGCCCACACCATGGGACAGCACTGAGCTTCCCAGTCCACGGAGGGAGTCAAGCTGAGTGCTTTCAGATAGAAGGCCGGCTAGACCTCTGGGCATTTGTCAGCACTGAAGGAGCTTTGTAACACTTGCCTGATTGGGCAGACACCACTGGGTGGAGTGGCTGAGAGGCTGAGGACCAGAGAGAGACGTGCCTGCTGGCATACTGCTGCTGGGACAGAAGGACTGTATCTTTCATGTTTTCAGATCTTGATTTTGGTACTGTTATGAATCGGGTGACCCCTGTGAAAGGGCCCTTAAACCCCCAAAGGGGTCACGACCCACAGGTTGAGAGCCACTGGCCTAGTGTGACCCGCCATCCTTGAGCCTAGGCTCTCCGGCTGGCTTCCAACCAGCAGAGTTAGAAGCAAAGATGATTCAATGTGTCTCCAATGTCACATGAGGCCCTTTCACTAACTGACTGGTGTCACAGACTCCCTCGCTGACTTTGAAGACCTAAGTGGCCCTGCTAGGAGAGTCTGCAGAGAGGGCTATGTGATAAGGACTTGTGGGGTGGCTTTGGGATGCTGTGAGCAGCCCCCAGCTGACAGCCTGCAAGCCAACGTCCGCCACAAGGAGTTGAATCCCGCCATGACCTGAGCGAGCCTGGATGCAGATTCCGTCCCGGTTGAGCTTCCAGATGGAGCCGGATCCTCACTGATTACCTTGATCGCAAAGGGCCAAGCTAGGGCAAACCCAGACTCCTGCCCCACGGGAATTGTGAGGTCACAGGGGTGATTGCTTTAAGATACGGAGTGGGTGGCAATTTATTACACAGGACGAGAAAACTAATGTATTAGCCCCACTTCCTAGATGAGCGTCGCAGGATTGGGACACGGTGCGTCAGGGGCCACAGCAGACTCCACGGCGCTCTTGTTCTCTCAGTGGCTGTCTCATTACAGTAGGATGGACTTGCCCAGTGTTGGTGGAAATATTATTTTTCTGCCTCAGCTACCCATTTTGAAAACATTGGTTAGGCTCTGCGGTCTGGCCAGGTGCTGGGGAGGCCACAGACAGCGACTTTTCAGGGAGCACAGGGCAAAGTGGAGGCTGTGGGTGTCAGACGGTGATTCTGGGTAACAAACAGCAGGCCCAGAGCACAGCCCAGTCCTGCACCATGTTCACAATCAGTCCTGTGCCTCCGTCCACCGTTGTAACCACTGGGTCACTCCGTCTCGTGAAGGGTCTTCCTCATTCTCACTGACACCCCTCCTTACGTGACTAAGCATGAGGTTCTTCTTCAGAGATTCATGTGTCTCCTGAAGGAGCCCTGGTGGTGTAGTGGGGTATAGGTTGGGCTTCTACCTCAAGGTCAGCAGTTCCAAACCACTAGCCGCTCGAAGGGAGAAAGACCCGGCTTTCTGCTCCTGAAAAGACTTACCGTCTCAGAAGCCCACAGGGCCAGGTCTGCTCTGTCCCACAGGGTCGTATCCGTTAGCATCGACTCACTGACAGCGAGTTTAGGGTTAGTCTCTCCTGATTGTACGTCCAAAGTACTGCATATGACGTTTCACCATCCTTACTTCCAAAGAACCTCTGACTCTACTTGTTCCAAGACAGATATGTTTGTTGTCCTGCCAGTCCACAGTATTTTCAGCATTCTTTGCCAGTACCCACATTCAAATGTATAAATCTGCTTTATTCATTGTGCAATGAGGGCTACTCGGAAACTCACGGTGGGGGGGGGCTGGGGGGCCACCTGTCTTTACTAGGAACCAGCACCAGCCTCGAAGCACTTGGGACACAGAGACCCAGGTCCTGTGGGGGGAGGCCTGGTGCAGACTAGTCCACTGCTCGGGATTACGGATGAGTAAGCTTTCTTGGCCATGGGCCCCCCAGGGAAGAGGGCTCATCCGCAATATTAAGCCACCCAGAGCCAGACTGTTATGACTGGCCTGTGACACCCAAGACCTTGGGGCCCACTGTGAACAACTTCCTGGCTACATCATGGGTGGGCAGGTGGGAGTGGGGGCCCCTTTCCTGTGACTCATCCCCTATACATCCCACCTGGTAGAGGAGGAATTGCAAGGGGTGGTGGGAGATGAGGAGATGAGGGATGGAGGGATGTGGGGGGGAGCCACGGGCATGAGCAAGCCAGAGGTGATATGCACCCCACTGGGGACCCAGCTGCAGTCACTGGTGACTCAGCTGACTCTGGGGTCCTTGCTGATGAGCTGGCCTGTGCACATCAGGCGGGGTCCTCGCAGGAAGCAGACAGAAACTCTCAGATTGGGCCGTTTGGGAAACGCTGAATTAAAGAGACCATTTTCCAGGAAACGGGCAGAGTGTTGAAATGAAATGTAGACCCAGAACCAATACCAGCATCCGTTTCACTGCTAGGCCTGGCGGTGGGGGATAGGGGAGGGGATGTCAGGGGAGGTGACGAGGACTTAGCTGAGTGGAAAGGGTCACCGAACAAGAGCTGTGACCTCAGTTGAGGTTGACAGCCAGATGAGGGCAGTTACCCAGGAGGTACCAGAGGGGGCGTAACTACCTGGACTCACTCTCCTTTCTGCCCCAAATGCTGCCCGTTATCCCCATGGCCAAGACTGGGCAGGAAGAAGCAAAGATGCCCCAAGGGCTGTTCTGCCCAGGTCAACCTCCCAGAAGGAGGAAGAGCCACAACCCTTTACTACCTGGGGACTCTGGACAAACCAGTGCACCTGTGCCTCACCGCCTGCCTTCCTCTTAAGAGAGGGGTGGGTGCTGAGCCTACCTTTGTCCTTTGTCATGTGATCATGTCTAAAGGACCAGCACAGAACCTAGCACTCTAGGCCAGCTGCCAGGGCTGCTGAGAAGCCCGGAAAGGTCCCTGGTGACCCAAGCCGTTGGTGATCCGCAGTTAGCAAGAGGTGCGAAGTTCAAACCCACGCAGCAGCATCTTGGAAGAAGATCTGCTTTCTGTAAAGATTTCAGCCCAGGACCCTACACAGCTCTCCTCTTACACGCAGAGCAGCCTGGAGTCCAGACCGACTTGATCGCAACGTGTTTTATTGGTTTGTTTTGTTTGTTTTCAGGGGCCGCAGGCCAGCCCCAGACACATCAACAATGCACCCAGGAGAGGCTGGCTTGCCAGGCCTTGTGCCTTTGCGAGCCCTGGAGCTGCAGGAGTTGAAGGGCACGCGCGCGCGCACACACACACACACACACACACACACGCTGGCAGCATGGCGTTGGGGTTTTGCCCCTCAGGGAGAAGCGGCAACAGCAGCCTGTGGAGTCAGGTGGGGGGCAGACAGTAGGAGCAGTGGCCCAGTTGTGCCGGGAGTTGTGGGACGGGGCTGGAAGGAAGCTTAGCAGTACCTGGTTCAGCTCCCCCAGCATGGAAATCTTCCCATGAACCTAGACAAGCATCATTCGAGCGGAAACCTTGCAGCAGCGGGGAAGGAGTCCTCCATCCCAGGGGGCACCTGGGCAGCTAGGCAGCCCCGATGCTTAGAAAGCAGCTGTCTTAGCAGATGTCCACTGGCCTAAAGCCCAACCACCTGGGAAGTCCCTGAGGGAGGGGTGGCAGCTTGCCCTGCCCACCTCTGTCTGCCTGTGCTACCCTGCTTGGCAGGGCCCTGAACAAAGGCCCCTGGTGAGACCCACAACCTCTGCCCTTTGTTCCATTATCTTCCTTATCACACCTTCACAGGAAGAGGGTTTGCAGTGCGTCAGTGTTTTTCAGAAGAAAGGAAACCAACATGCCTCAAAGAATTGCAGGTGCAGCAGATTCGGGTCCTTCCTGGGCAGGAAGGGGGGCTGAGGGAAGTGTGTGCCCAGGGCAGGCCGTGTCCCGCCCCTTGGGGCCCTGTCTTGCCTCAGGCTCCCCCCAACTCCAGGATAAGAGCAAGAGAAGGGGCCAAGAGGTGACATGGCAGCCAGCGGCCGGAGAGTCAAGGAGAGACAGGAGCCAAACCTGCTGCTGTCTGTCCAGTCAGATGCTACCTCACAGTGACCCCAGAGGGCAGAGCGGACAGCCCAGTCAGGTTTCCGAGGCTGTCATCTCATTTTGTTTAACATCTAACCATGCATACCGATTCTGTTTCTGTCCCTTTCATTGCAATCCCCTTCCCCCCATATGGTTCCCAGCCCCCTCCTCTATCTCTCCTAACCCTCTGCACGCTGTCCTTAGATGAATGCTTCCCTCTTGACCCCCTGCTCGATTATTCCAAGGTGTGCACACGCCAGTGGTGTGGCTATCCCCGTATAGACCCGAGGAGGCTTGGCTGAAAATAGAGCCACAGGAGAGCGCTATTGGCCCCTGCAGTCTTGTGGGTTCCACCAGTCTCTATCGGACCAGAAAGCCTGGCCTCCTGCGCGCTTCGGAACTTCAGTCCACATCTTTCTCCCCTCTACGCATGACCTTCCGATGCGATCCCTTTCGGGGCCGCTGGCCGGGTGAGCAGGCAGGATCTAGTTCTTCTCAGGGGTGTGGAACCCGATGTGAGGGTGGTCTTCCCGTCCATGGATTGGTTTTGTCCCCGTGTCTTCGATTTTCATCTCTCTTCTTTCTTCCGGATAAGGAGAAACAACTCGTCGAACCTGGCAGGCCACCCATGAGCCACAAAGAGCCCTGGGAGCGCTCCCAAAGTAGGATGCAGACTGTGTGGGCCACGGGAACACAACCCACCAGAGCTGTCACCTTGACGGAAGCGGACTGCCACATCTGTCTGTTCTCTTTACAGAGTGGTCGGTGGGCTCAGACTGTTCAAGACCAGCAGGTCTCCTTGAAGGCAAGATAGGCCACCCCTCTCACTGTACACATTCAGAACTGGCCCTTCTGAACTCTGAGAGGCGGCCCAGGAGGAGAACCAGGCCTGCCTCGAGGCTGCCCTTGGTCCTTCTCCAACACCTCGGCCCAGGACGACCCGCCAGGAGCTCGCAGTTAATCCCAGTGCAGCCTGCTGCCCCTGGGCGGCCGAGGTCTCACCACTTAGGTTCCTGGCTGCGGGTTTCCTCCCACCTCTGTCCCGTTTCCACGTTGGGCTGGCACATTCCCTCGTTCTAACCATGTGGATCTCTTTTGTTGTTCAGATCTGAGGCACAACCTAGAGCAGCGGTTCTCAACCTGTGGGTCGCGACCCCTTTGGGGGTCAAATGATCCTTTCCCAGGGGCCGCCCGATTCATAACAATAGCAAAATGACAGTGAGGAAGTAGCAACGAAAATAATGTTATGGTTGGGGGTCACCACAGCATGAGGAGCTGTAGGAAAGGGTTGCAGCGTTAGGAAGGTTGAGATCCGCTGAGCTTCCAGCGTGAAGCATTACTTGCAAATCCTGACGAGGCTGCTTGCAAAGGTGTCTGCTGTGGTCTGTGGGTTTACTTTACTGCCCTTATTTGCCTTTGCTTCATTTTTTTCCGGTTTCCTTGGTATTTATTTTATCTGATGTTCTTTTTCTCTTTAGCTTTTGTTTGTTGTCTGTCTACTGTTTGGTTGTGTCTTACGCTTTATCGTGCATGAAGTGAGGGTTTACCTTTCAGATGATCCGTTCGCATTCAACGATATATCCCACCTTCCAATCACCCGCCGATTGCACACTTTCCCCGCCCCTTCTCTCTCTTGTAGGACATTTCCTCCCTCTTCACCCAAGTTTGGGAGAAAGACGGGCTTCCTACCCCTGTCATGAATCACAGTCTCAGAAACCCACAGGGAGGGGCAGCTCTACGCTGTCCCCGAGGGTCACTGTGAGTCGGCATCGACTCGAGGGCAATGAGTTTGGTTTTTGAACTGATCACCCCAGTTAACACATGTCTCCCCTCTAAGCCTATTGTCTCCCCTAGCCTTCCCTCATCTGCCTCCCCCGCCCACCACTGGTTCCCAGCAACGTCTGTTTCTTTGGGTATGAAAATTTTTAGCTTCATTTTTTCTTTCTTAAAAAAATCATTTTATTGGGGGTTCGTACAACTCTTATCACAATCCATCCATTCGTCCGTTGTGTCAAGCACATTTGTACAGTTGTTGCCCTCACATTTTTTCTTTTATAACAGTGGTCTCATAATATCCGTCCTTTTGTGATAGACTAATTTCACTCAACATATTGTTCTCCAAACTCATCCATATCGCAGTTTTATCACCATTCTTTAGGGACAGGTAGTATTCCATTGTGTAAATGTACCAAAGTTTCTTTACCCACTCTTCCACGGCTGGGCTTCTACATGGTTTCATCTTCTTGCTACAGTGAATAGCCGTGTGAGAGGCAAGGGTGGGCACATGCGGGTAGACAAGGGTGGGCATATACCAGCTCGTGCTTCCTCCTTGTTTCTGCAGGGCGCTCACCGAGCACAGGGGTCGCTGGGTCGTGTGTGGTTTCTCTTCCCAGGTGTTTGAGGAAGTGCCACACTGCTCTCCATGGCGGTTGTACTATCTCACAGTCCCACCAAGCGGCCAGAGGGGCCCCACACACTGCACGCTCTCTCCAGCATCTGTTACTGTCCGTGGGTGCTCTAACGTTGTGAGGCGGTATCTCCTCATTGTTGTGATTTGCATCTCTCACAAAGTGAATCCTAGTGAGTGAGAGCAGTTCTCCAAATGTCTGTTGGCCATCTGGATGTCCTCGTTGGTGAATGATATATTCATACCCTCTGCCCATTGTTTTAAATTGTATTGTTTGCCTTTTTCCTGTCCAGAGGTTGCCATTTTCTATGAGTTTTCGAGGTCAAGCCTTTGTCTGATGCATCCTCTGGGTACTCTTCTTCACTCTTTCGATACATAGAGCGTCTTATGTTTAGGATGGCCCAGTCATCTATTTTGCCTTCTGCTGTGCGTGTGTGTTTCATTATGTTTGTTAGTGGGTTTATGTCATGTATTAGGTCCTTTTAGTTTGTCCCTATTTTTTCATTGCTGATCTGTATAGTTTTAGGGTTTACCTCTAGGTCTCTGAGCCATCTTGAGTTTGTTTTTGTATATGGAATGACGTATGTATGGGTCCTGTTTCATTCTTCTGCAAATGGGAATCCAATTTTGCCAGCACCATTTGTTAAAGAAATTATCTCTTCCTCATTAAATGTATCTCAGCCCTCTCTCAACATCCAGGTGTGTGTAGGTGGGCAGGCTTATTTCTGGGTTCTCTCTCCTGTCCCATGGACCCATGGGTCTCTCATTGTACCAGCGCCAGGCTGTTTCAGCTATCGTGACTGTGCACTAGGTTTTGAGGTTGGAAAGTGAGATGCCGCCTACTTTGTTCTTCTCCTTAAGTAGTGTTTTGCTTATCTTCTTATTCTCCTTTTTTCTCTGTATAAAGTTGGTGATTAGTTTTTCCGTTTTGGCTTTCTATTCTCATTAAAAAAATTACAGTCTTGGAAACCCACAGAGGGAGTTCTGCCCAGCCTACAGGGTCAGTACGAGTTGGAATTGACTCCATGGCAGTAAGTCTGGAGATTTTTTTTTGTAAAGAGTGATGCTGGGATCCAGATGAGAACTGCATTATACTTATAGGTTGTTTTGAGTAGTATTGATATTTTCAAGAGGTGAAGTCTTCCTACCCAGGAACATGGAATACTCTTCCATGTACATATGTCTCTTGCAGTTTCTGGTAGTAGTGTCTTGTGGTTTTCTTTGTACAAGTCTTTCATTTCACTGGTTAAGTTCATTGCTAGGTTATTGAATCTTTCGTGTGGCTGCTGTCAATGATATTGTTTTCTGGGTTTCCTTCTCAGAGCTTCCTTCGCGAGCATACAGAAATCGGATTGATTTTTGCATGTGGCTCATGTATACTGCCACATGGCTGAACCTGTCAATGATTCCCAGCATGTCCTTGTCAAGCCTTTGGGGTATTCTAGAATCATCTCATCTGTAAATAGAGATCGTTTTGCTTCATTCTTACCAATTTGGATGCTTTTGATTTCTTTCTGCTGTCTAGTAGTTCTGGCTGAGGCTTCCAGCCCAACATGGAGTAAGAGTGGTGTAAAGGGCATCCTTGTCTGGTTCCCGTTCATAGGGGGAATGCTTTCAGTTTCTCTCCACTGAGCGAGAATTTTGTTGGCCATTGATTTTGCTTCTGTGGCTGTAATTGAGAAATGTCCTTTCCATTCCTATTTCACTGAGCGCTTTTTATCAGGAATGGGTGTGTTTCCTTTAACATTTGAAAGTTATGAAACATTACACATATTCAAAAACATAAAACCGGTTGTCCTCAAGTCCACCCTGACTCATGGTGGCCTCGTGTGTAGACGCGGAACTGTGTTCCATGGAATTTTAAAGACTGATGTTTGGGAAGTTAGGTGAATTTTCTTCCTAGGTGCCTCTAGGTAGGTCTGAACCTGCAACCTTTTGGTTCGCAACCAAGTACGCTAACAATTTTTCCCAGTCAGGGATTTCCAGGAGCAGTGTAGAGAGTTCTATAATGAAGATTCTTGTACTCATCCTCCAACCAGCTTTATTAGTGTTGCCACCTTAACATAGTTACAGGGGTGGCGGCATCGTGGTTAGGAGATGACCACGTCTGCAGGTCAAAACTGCCAGCATTTTCACAGGGGAAAGACAGGGTCCACTCCGTGGCAGTGAGCATGACCTCTCCCCATCCTCTTCTCTAGCTCCCCTAGAGGAAATCCGTGTTGCGGTTTTTATTCTCCTGTGAAAAGCGATGAAGTCCTTGGGTGCTGGGGAACGGTGAATGTGCCCGGCGGACACCAAAGAGGTGACCCCAAGCTGGAATTGACTCGGCAGCTGCAGGTAAAAAGCGTGCGACGTGCTGTGTAAGACAGTCTGTATGGTGCAAGAGGAGAGTCCAAAACTCTCCCTGCTTCCCCAGACCCCAGCACCCCATATTCACCTTGGGAAGTTTCTTTCAACTTTTCCAGGTGGTTAGTCCCCCTGCCCCTCCTGAAACACCAATGTTCTTCCCAACTTGCCACGTGTCGCAGTTCCCGGCATTTGCCACGTGTCGCAGTTCCCAGCATTTGCCACGTGCTGATGGGACCTGCATCTTCTTAAACAGCTGCAAGGATCCCACTCCGTAATCAGCTTCCCATTGATGGGCACTTAGGTAATCAGCTTCCCACTGATGGGCGCTTGGGTAATTTCCAGTTAGTTTGCTCCCCCAAACAAGGCTTCGGTGCCCACCCCAGCCTTCAGTGCCCACTCCAGAAATAGTGCGTGTGTGCGTGTGTGTGTGTGTACAATAAATGCCTAGAAGGATTTTTCTTTTTTTTAACATTTGACATTTTGAAAGAAGTGACCACTGCTCTGTTCTAGAAATGGTCGGCTTGCCTACCTACTGACACTTATGAAAAGCCCTGTTTCCTCACGTGCCCGGGGGATCCTCTTTCACGCCCTTACGGGCCTTCTGTCCGGCTCCTCCTGGACATTATTTGGGACTCATTTTTCATGTTTGAGTGGAAATTAATGGCTCTGGTTGCAGAGCAAGACAAGTCTTCTTTTCAGTACTGTTTATTGATGTTCCTACTCTGTAAATAGACTGGATTCCGTACCAGATAAAGGGCAATGTTGACATGCCTCCACTTGTCACAGACTACCACAACAAAGTGCCAGGCCCATTGCCGGCGAGTCCAAGCCAGGGCGACGCCACGTGGAACAGAGTGGAACTGAGCTCCGGAGGGTTTGCTCAGCTTCAGTCCTCACCCTTCTCCCAGGGTGCCTCTGCGTGGGTTCAAGCTGCCATCAGGCAAACCCTGTGCTTCCCAGGCACTTAAACGGCTACCAAACCAAGACCAAGCCCACCATCACCCAGTCCGTTCAGACCCCACACAGGGGTTCTGAGGCTGCAGATCTTTGCAGGAGCAGACACCCTCATGGGTCTTCCCAAGGAGACACGGGTGGGGCTGAACAATTGAACTTGGTGGTTAGCAGACCAATGCTTACCTGTCAATGCCACTAGGGATTTGTCTTACTCCCTTGGACCAGTTTTCCTTGGTCGGAAAATTGCCTCTGGCTGTGCTTGGACTAGGCACTGGGCCAGTGACTGCAAGGGTGGTGGTTCAAACCCACCACCTGCTCCTCGGGAGAAAGGTGAGTCTCCTGCTCCTGTAGAGAGGTGCAGGCTCAGATGGGCTCAGGACAATGGTTGGGTTGGCTTTGGGACCTCTTCAGAATGGAAGGGCAGTCCTGGATGTTCTGCAAACCTTTGGTAAGATAGTCATTGAAAACCACCCAGCAGTAGGGAGACGCAGGCTTTTCTCCCTAAGTGGGGTGTGTGCAGAGGTAGGAGAGAGAAGCAAGTGGCCTTCGGTGGCTGGAGGAGAAGACCATGGCAGAAACGGCCAGCAGTCCACTCTTCTCCTACCAGCACATGCTCTGCCACAGTCTCCTTGGCACTCTCTCAGCCCTGCCCTGGCACAGCCAGACAGGGACCCAGAAAGCATACTTGGAATGGGAGCAAAGCTGACACATGGTCCTTGAGACTGCGACCGTCTTAAAATATGACCACCGTTTCTCAGCCCTTCTCCCATCATGGTCTGGGACCCCCTTTGGGACCAAGAGTAGAGCAGGAAGTAGTGCCCCTGGGTGACGCAATTGGGCGCTCAAGCACTAGATTAAAGGTGGGCAATGCAAACCCACCCAGGCACACTTGGAAGACAAGCCTGGCAGTCTGCCTTGGAAACTCTAAAGCGTGCCACCCTGTTCCGACACGCAGTGTCACCATGGCTGGGAATTGTCTCTGCGGTGACTCATAGCAACAAAAACTCAAAACACAAACTCACTGCCATCGAGTTGATTCCGGCCGTGCATAGTGACCCCAGAGGGCAGGGTAGAGCTTCCCCTGGGAGTTTTCGCAGCTGTATCTTTACGGGAGTAGAAAGCCCGGCTCTCTCCCATGGAGGGGCTGCTGGTTTCGTACTGCTGACCTGGCAGTAGGCAGTCAAGCAGGTAGCATGACTCCTGAGCAGGGAATAAGGCAGGTGACTTCTGAGGCAAGCCAAAGAAAGCCGCGCACTGTCCCGGCTTTTCTCTGGGAACACCCGCAGTCAGAGCCTGGAGGCGCCGTGACGGAAGTCCAACCACCCAAGGCCACCATAGGGCCGGGGGGGTGGGGGGGTGGACTGCAGCAGAGGCTGCCAACAGGCCACCAAACAGATTCTCCCCCAACTGTAACAAGAGTTGAAGCCAGCACGTGGCTGTCTACAAAGGGACAGCCCTTCCCCGCCTGTCTCCCTGCCAGGGAAGTGGAAATGCCCGGGAGGATTCTGCCCCAGCCCTGTGAGGCTCCCTGGTGAGGACCCAGACACCGCAGAGCAGAGACCAGGGCCCGCACCCTGCGCCTGCCCCTGGCCCACAGAAGCTGTCAGGTTCGTAAAACGGTGGATGGTTCACAGCCCTTGTATTGGGGTGTGGTTTGTCAGGGCCATAGAAACCTGGGGCCAGTCCACAACCCACAACACCCTCCTGCTTCCTGCAAAACAGCCACCCAGAGGTGACAGTGGCCCCATCTCCACTCTGCAAACGACTGGAGAGAACCCCTAGGGGTGAGAGAAGCCCAGGATGGAAGGGACCCAGGTCCCTAAATAACCATGGGGAGTGCCACTGCCTGCCGAGGGGCGGCGCTCACCAAGAAACGGACTCCTTTGTCCATTAAGTGAAAAGGGAGACAGAGCGAAGTGGCTGAGCTGTGGTCGCTGCCCTCTGGGGGCTTCTAACTAGGGCAGCGGCGGAGGAGGGGCAGGGTAGAGAACAAATCAAACACAGAATCACATACTGGGTTATGCGCTGACGGTTGGGATCACGTCTAGATGGCAATCTGTGTGAGGTGCCCTCTCGTTGGCTCAGGCTCAGAGGCCTTCTGTACAGCAGAGCAAACCCCTCTGTCGCTCTATGAGCCCCATTCTGGCAGCCACTGGGCCCATTAGCTTCTTCTTCACGGAGCCTCGACTGGGGCACGCAGGCTGGTGTTTCTCCCGCTGGGGCGGGCCTGTCCTGATAACACGTCTACAGTTTTCGCTGTCGATTCTGAGGAGCGTTCTGGTTGTACTTCTTCCAGGACAGGTTTGCCTGTTCTTCTGGCAAGCCCCTTTCCTTTTAGCATTCTTATCTAACACCATCATTCAAACCCATCGGTTCTTCTGCAGCCCTCCCTGTGGACTGACCAACTTCCACAGGCAAAAGAGGTGGCTGAAAATACCAAGTCAGAGCTTTTGGAGGGCGCTGTCAGAGCAATTCACAAGGGCTCTGACCCAGGAGGCTTGGTCAAGGTAACCCTTGGTGGCTTGATTTAAGAGCAGAGGGTGAGTAGGAATTAAGGAGGGCAGTAGGAGGGAGGAGGGAAGGGTTCTTGGCACCAGAAAGGGTACAGTATGTGCAGAGGCTCTGAGACAGGAAGGAGATGGTGGGCTTGCCACACTGGGGCAGGAGGGAAAGCCAGTGTGGTAGGCAGAGAGTGAGGAGGTAGAATGGGGGAAGCTGGGGCCAGACTGAAAACAACGCTCTTCAAATATGATCTCAGGAAAAGGAGGCTACCCCTGCCCCAGGTGGGGCATCAGGAGGCAGAAGAGACTGTATGGGGTGGAGCTGTGGAGGTGGAGAGAAGGGTTTCCGTAAGTGGTTGGCTGGATTTGAGGACAGGGCACTGGGGACATGCCGAAGAGAGGGGTGGGGGTGGGGTGAAGAATGAAGCACCAGTGACATGTCGTCTGGTCGGTGAGTAAATGATGATGAAACCTAGACACAGCCAAGATCAAAGGCAGCTCAGGGAAGTAGCAGGGTGGTTGGATTTCTGGGTGGAGGCCTTTGGTCCAGTCATCTGCTCTTACTTCTTGGTAGGATGGAAACTGTCACCGGCTTCGTCTGCGACACACCAGATGCTGCTGAATCAACACTGACTTGGGGTGACTCGGGGCATCAGAGTAGAACCGTTTGCCATTGGGCTTTCAGGGCTGATTTTTTGAAAGCCAATTGCCTGATCTTTCTTCCAAGGCACACCAGGATGGACTTGAACCTCCAGCCTTTCTGTTAGCAGCCCACCTCATTGCACCCAGGGGCTCAATCTACTCGGGACTCTCTTAAGTATCGGGAAAATGGCTGCATTCCCCAAACCCCAGATACCCAGAGGGTGCCCATGCCGTGCAGTACACAAAATGACTACAGAAAATGTACAGGGGTTTCAGCGACAAGAAAAGCTAAGAAAGAAATAAAAAGTAGAGAAAGAATATCGAAGAGAGGGGTGAATGTTTGCAAAGGACGTTCATGGTATACACTCAGGTACTCAGTGGATCCAGGCTCTGTGGGCCCCAGGCTTGTACGAGGTCAGGGACACTGCTTAGGGAAAACAATGCTGAGATAGTTTACTTTTGCCAATTTGACGAAAATATGCATCCATCTGAAGCATGGGTAGGGCCCTCCAGGGCCTCGTGATAACAGGACTCTGGGAGGGCGGATGAGTGAGTGTAACCAGGGTGTCACAAAGAGAGTCTGTCATCTGACATGTCATTCAATTGCTACCATACTCGATTTCCTGATCTAGAAAGCAGGGTAAGGAGTCCTAGTGGTGTCGTGGGTTATAATCCACAAGGTCAGCAGTTCAAAACCACCAGCTGCTCCATAGGAGAAAGACTTGGCTTTTACTGCTGTCAAGATTGACAGCCCCAGAAACCCCTTGGGCAGCCCTACTCTGTCCTCCAGAGTCACCATGAAGTAGAATCTGCTCCTTGGCATCTACTTAATTTTTAGTTAAGTGGGAAATACCATTTCACATTAGTATGGGGTGGCAAAGACTAACGACCTGAAGCAAACGAGACAAGTGAAGTGCCCAGCTCATGCCAGTAAGTGGTGGCTGGCACCTTGGTCAGCAGGCTCACACTGCTCTGCGGGAGAACGCTGGGGCTTTCCGCCCGGTCAGGAGCCACAGCCTCGTAAAGCCACAGGGCAGCCCTGGTGGCAGGGTGATTATAGGTTGGCCTGTCATCTGCAAGGTCAGCACTTAGAAAGTGCCAGCCGGGGCTTTCTACGCGCACCAACAGTCAGAAGCCCAGAGGGGCAGTTCTGCCCGTCCCATAGGGGCTTCATGAGTGGGCATCGACTCACCAACGGCAGGGAGTGTGGTTTTGTTTTGGAAAACCAGGGGCACTTGAGCTCCGATCCTAGGGCGGGGCGATGAGTCAGAATTGGCTGATGGCAGAGTTTGGGTTGTTTTCTGTTGTTGTTGTTCGGGTTTATCACCCGGCAGGGTGGGGGAGGCAGGGAGGGAGGTGTATGAGCTGATCTGCCAACCACAAAGTCAGCAGTTTGAACACCGCAGCTGCTCTGCAGGAGGAAAGCTGTCTCAGAAACCCTTGGGGCCGTGCCACTCTGCCCTGCGGGCATGCCATGGGCGATTCTCTCAACAGCAGTGGGTTTCTGGGCATCTCTAACCCTGCCTGGTGGTCAGCTTCCATAAAGGTCCCAGTCAAGGAAACGCTGTGGAGCCAGGTTTCTCCCTGCACCTCATGGGGTCCCCATGAGTCAGAAGCTACTCAAAAGCAATGGTTCATTTATTTTACTATTATTGTTGTTATTGCTTTTAGTCTGATTCCTGCCCCCACAAAGATAGGGACCCACAGCTGAACCTCTGGAAGAGACCGGGACTCAAAATGTCATCGCGAGCCCTGAGAGCCAGCAGGCCCTCGCTGCCGATCAGGGCGGGCCGCAGTGGCGCCAGCGTATGTACACAGTTTGTGTGGCCTTCGACCCGGGGGTGGGGGGAGGGGCTGGCCTGTGGTAATGATCCCCAAGGCCACCGCTCTGCCGCACAACCTCAAGAAGATCGAACTCCACCGGAAGGCCCCGCTGTCCCTAAGGTCACAGACGCTCAGAAGCAATGAGCCGCAGGCAGGGGCTGTGGAGCCAGGCAGCTCTGCGAGGGGAGCTTCTGCCTTCACTCGTCCGAACTGCTTTCCCACCTGCAAAATGACGGAGGATCCTAGCCATGGCTGCACAAGGCAGGTCTCCAGTACGTATAAAGACCAGCTCCTCCCTGGCTCTCTCCTCCCAGTCAGCTTCTCCAGGCTCCTGCTCAGGAGGCATGGAGGCCCAGAGGACCTAGGAGCACTTGATGACTCCACATGCGCACCCCCACCACCACCAGCCCCCCAGGGCCGGGGTGGCTGCCAGGAGGCTCACGGGCAGACGGCAGAGCAAGCTTGGCCTGTGGTGGGTGCCGGTGACGTTGGACGGCCGGGCGAACAATTGAACCCATAATCAGAGCGTGCCCCCGCTTGGCTGCGGTGGGGTTTGCCCACGAGTCCCAGTCGTCTTGCCGGAGGTAGACATCAGCCGTTAGCCCTCCACAGTCCTGTCGCTAGGAGATTACCAACCAAATGCTGTTTCCGAAAAATTAACCACGACAGGATGTTGCAGGATGGAATCATCATAGCAGTCCAAACCGAGGGGCCGTGGCGGTGTGGATCCGTCTCTATAAAACGGAGGCACGGCGGGCGCCTGACCGTCCTCAGCTGTGATGCGGATTATGGGCTTACCAGGGTTTCACGTGATCATAAACCGGGCACAATGACAGAACTGCAAGGGGCATAATATAATCTCTCAAGATTCACATGGTTCTTGGATCAACCGGGACATGTGTGGGCAGTCTATGATCTTCCCCTTTGCTCATGTTTACTACTTCTCGGCTACATCTCGTTGCCGGCCGTCTAGCACATCTCTAACCACCCTTGTCTGGCACAGCGGCCATTCACGGCAATTATTGATGAAGTGACTTAACATCAGCTTGTGACTTGCAGCCACCTCCACTGTTGCCCTGTTGCCTCGGCAACAGGAGCCTGCCAACTCACAGAGGCCAGGTTACAGTGGGACAGCGGACTCGTGGGCCAGCCCTGGCCAGGGAAGTTTGCCCAAGGGTTTTCCTGGCAAGATAGAGTCGCTCTGTGTGCATCCCCAGCCGGGGCTCCGGGGCTCCAGGGCCATCTTTACAGTCAGGTACAAAAAAAAAAGACCAACCCCCCCAAACACCAACGGTAGAAGGGACATCTTAAGGCTGTCATCTCTTCTCCAGCAATGGGTCCCGTGCAAAGCGATGGGTGTGGCCGTCCGCTCCGACTCCCAGTGACCCTGTGTGTGTCAGTCGAGCTGTGCTCCCAACGGATGGGTCTTCAACAGCTGAGACTTGGGAAGTGGATCACTGGACCTTGCTAAGTGGGCCTCTGAGTGGACCTGGACCCTGCCATCGTTTGGTTAGTGGCCAAATGCATTCCTCGCCTGCTCCCCTCCGAGGACTCCAGAGTCGCCATCCTATCAGCTGTGAATGAGAGGAAATCCTGGTCTCTGCTGCCCTGCTCTTGGCCTCGTGCCTGGGAGCAGGACAACGTGATGCCAGGCTTGGACCTCCTTTCCTGCCCACTGCCTGCTGCCCACCACCCACCCTCTTCCTCCTCAGCAGCCTCCGCCTGCCCCTGCAGGGCCTGCTGTCCAGCCAGGTTCCCACGCCAGCTGCAGGGCCCTTCCAGTTGGCATTTTTCCCACTGAGGGAAGCAACTGAGGGAGGACACGTAATCGTTACTCTGTTCTCCCATTGCCCGGGTGAGGGACCCAAGGCCCAGAGACAGCAAGTGAAGTGTGAAAGTAACCCAGCATAGCGTCAGGACAGAGCTTCGTGTCTCTGACCCTAGGTCCCAGGGAGCTTCGCCGCTCCCCAGACGCCAAGCACCCCATGATGCGTTGCATAAGGAAACCACCAGATGTGGCAAAGGGCTCTGAGGAAGGAGCCCCAGTTTCCAGGAGTCAATCCTGGTAACCCTAGGTCACTAGGTGGCACCCCGAGGAGGGGGACGGGCCACAGGAACTCTGCTTGACCTCCTTGCTACAAGGGACAGAAGGTGTCGTGGACAGACAGATGTCTACGATCCAGAGCTTAGATGCTCATTCTGCTGCCCATCACAGGGTGACTGGAGGCACCGGCGCTCAAGCTTGCACAATTCAATCTCCTTCCTATAGGAGAAGGGCAGGATCAGGAAGCCCTCTCCCCCCGCCGCCACCACCCCCTTAGCAGGCTGATAGGAGGGACCCAGGAGATGCTAACAGTGGTTAGCAGAGGCCTTACTGAGCCTCGAGGCACACACTCAGCACGTGGGGCAGCTGACAAATGCTGGCGGTGGCTGCAGCAGCTGTGACAGTGGCAGCACCACCATTTCCAGCAGCACACCCTCACCGCCCACTTTTGCGCAGGGCCCGGGGTGGCAGGGAGGCATGTGGCAAGTGGAGGGTCGTCATAAAGGCTGTGAAACTATCCTGTGCCATAAGGGGTCTCGGGTAACACCAAACCAACATAACTCATTGCTGCTGAGCTGATTCCAGTGCCTGGAGACTCCGCGGTGCCGGTTTTCCCTGGGGTTTCCAAGACACTCGTCATTCTGACAGCAGGCTGCAGTAGTTTTAGCCTGTGGAGTAGCTGGGGACGGGGGCGTCCCAACACCCACCTTTAGGCTAGCCGTGAAGCGCTTAGCCCCTGCACGACCAAGGCTCCTTCTGGGACAAGGGGACACACACATTGTGCAGGGTTCCTGCTGATAGGAGCCAATGTGCACCGTTTTTCCAAAAATGGGCCCCAAGACAGAAGCAGCGGCTTGTGGATGTCTGTGTGGTGTAAACACATGCTCTTCCCGTTGGCTTCCTGGGCCGGAATTCCCCTGGGCCCAGTGCCAGTCAGTGCTCCCACTGTCCCCACACCCCTGGCCCGGCCCAGCCCACCACTGCCTAGCCCCTCTCTCTGAATCAGGCTGAGCTCCTGCCTTTGGCTGGGCCTGTGGGACCCAGAGGGCTGGCCAGCTCTGGGCCCCTCCCAATTCTACCTGAGAGTGGATGGAACCCACTGCCGATTGACAGGGACCCTGCAAGGCAGCATTGAACCACCCCTGTAGGCTTCTGAGACTGGGAATCAGAAAGCCTCCTCCTTCTCCTGTGCTGCGTCTGGTGAGTTCGAACCGCTGACCTTGCTCTTAGCAACCCAACAGCATATCCCACAACCGCCACCAGCGATCCTTGAAAGTGGGTGGAGGAGGCCAGCTCTTGCCACTCTGTAAATCTTAAAACCCTAGCCCGGAGAGCAGCTTCGACAGAGGGAGGGCTGGAAGGGTGGAGACGGAGGGGGAGGCTGAGGCGAGGGTCATTAATGCAGCCCTGCCACTTGGCAGGCCCCCACCCACCCCACCCCCAGCAGTGGCTCTGCTCTCTGGGGCCAGGGGGCTGTTTCTGCTGCTTCGTCCTTCCTCGCCCAGAGGCAGCTTGGCCCCCAGCCACATTCCTGGTAGAGCCTGAGCAGCACACTGCAGAGGGCTTCCTTGCCGGCCCGGCAGCTCCAGGCTGGCTTCTCAGCCCTCGCCTGCAGCCAAGGTTCTCCTCCAAGTCTGCATTCCCCCAGACTCTGACACCCAGGAGCGTTAAGATGGGCTACAGGGAAGGAAGGAGTTGGCGATGGCCAGAGCTAAGGGCTAGGCCGAAGGGGATGAAGGAACTATTTAGTATTCCTGTCTGCCCGCTTGGCAGGCGCTCCTGCCAGCAGTGGAAGGAGCCTACTGCCCCAGGACAGGCCTGGGAAGGGCCAGAGATGAGGGGGAAGCAATCCAGGCGGCTCTCACTCTGGGCCCTGAGGTCCCCACCCAGCAACTCCAGTGTCCCTGTTGTCCAAAACTCCAGTGTCACACTTTCCACAGAGCGCCTGTCTCAACAACCCATCCTGAGTGCCCACTGTGTTCTAGGCACCAGCCAGCGGACAAAGCAGATACAAGCTAGTCCCTAGCCTCTCTCCCACCCCTCCTGTCCCACTGTCCCAACCTCCATTCTGACAATCATCACCAGATGCCCCGGCCACCCCCTATGGGTCCCCCACTGCCAGCTGGGCGACCTTGAACAAGATACCTCACCTCTCCAGGTCTCTGCTGTCTCGTCTATAAAACGGGGACAAGCTAGCACTTTACCACATAAGATCGTTTTAAGAGGAGTAAATGAAGAGCTATATATAAAGTAGTTGCAACAATTCCTAGTACAAAGAGCTCAGTGTGTGTGTGTGTGTGTGGGTGTGGGTGTTCCGTGCCAATGTACCTGCCCAGGCCCCCAGAGCTTACTGTTTGCCAGGTATGTCAGCCCTTTGGGCTACATTGTCCCATTTAGTCCTCACAAGACAGGGGCTTTGGGTCACCATTTCACACGTGAGGAAACGGAGGCACAGATGGGTTCACGAACTTGCCATGCTATGACCTGGGTTGATACTCCATGGAAATCTGACTTCAAAGTTCTACAACCGCAGACCTCCCCGAACAGCTGTGCCTGGGGATTCCCCCGAGCTGTGGGGACCCCGGAAGACAGAGCCTGCAGAGAGAAGCTGTGGGGTCTGCAGCCCTGAGGCTGGAGGAGATGGCGGGCTGCCATCAGGTGGCTGTCTCTGCAGCAGCTGGATCTCATTACATCGTGGACAGCAGTCGTTAGAAAGCCACCTTCCCCTGGGCTGTGCAGGAGCAGGGTGACCACAGGCAGTGAACCCTGAGCCTTCAAGTTCCCACTGCCCGCCCACCGGCAGGGTTTCATAAGCCAGTGACGTAAGGAGGGTAGCCAGTGTGGAGAAGGCAGGAAGCCTGGGGGCCCTGTGGTCGGCCAGCATTGCTCAGAGTTTCCTGGGCCAAGAGCTCCCTAAGGGGCCCTCG
The DNA here is from genome assembly GCF_050624435.1 of Tenrec ecaudatus. Lineage (NCBI taxonomy): Eukaryota > Metazoa > Chordata > Mammalia > Afrosoricida > Tenrecidae > Tenrec > Tenrec ecaudatus. The sequence goes on along the minus strand of NC_134530.1, from coordinate 144,055,781 downwards.
TCCAGGCCCTCCAAGGAAAGCACCCCCTGCCTGATGACTTCCTGAGCTCCCTCTGATGCCAAGAGACGAAGTCTCCTGACTCGGGGGCCTCTGAAGGACCCCTGAGGCACTGGAGCAGGCGGGCCCCATCTTCTGGGTCCTGGGTCTAGATGACACATTTTGACTTCAGGAGGTCTGATGGATTCTGGGGAGCAAGCTCTGAGCCCAGCACTGCAAGGGGAGATGGACAGTACTCCCTGCAGTCAAATGACCCAAGTTCCACTCACAGATGCAAGATTGACTAGTGCCATGATCTTGTGTCTTGCCTCCCTCTCCAACCACCCCCCCACCATCTGTCTCTCGGGGTTATTGTAAAACTCTGCAAATCTGGTGGCCCAGTAGGACCGTGGCCTGGCCTTGAGTCTGCTCCTGCAAACTCTGCAGAGACTGGCCTTAAATGAGGGAAAGGTGTCTAGGTGGAGAGCACTGAGATACATGGGTCATCAGCCCAGGTCACAGCTTTGCTAGCTGTGTGACTTCAGACAAGTTAACTAACCTCTCTGTCCCTCAGTCTCCCCTTCTCTAGATTGGTGACCAGAAGGATCTGCCTCAGTGCGAGCATTCAGTGGGAGAAGGGGGACAGGTTTGGCCCAGCCCCTGGCCCACAGTAAGCTCTCGATAACTAGGAGCTGTTATTAGCAGCCACTGCGGACTGACCGTGGACTGCCAGCAGAACGAACAAAGCTGTCCCGGGAAAGCACGGCTAGATGCTCCTTAGAAGCCAGGATGGTGAGACTTGGTCTCAATAACTTTGGACGTGTCGTCAGGAGGGACCCACCGCAGAAGAAGGACGTCACATGTGGTAGAGAGTGGGCAGCAAAGAGAAAGACCATCAACGAGCTGGGTTAACACAGAGGCTGCCCAAGGGAGCCCAGCCTAGCAAGGATGTGGGCATAGACAGGCCAGAGGTTGTGTTCCCTTACACGGGAGGGAAGCCTGCGAGACGCAGGACTCGGCAAGACTGCGTGGTTTCCCTGGGTCCTGCAAGCTTGCCCTCGTTAACAGGGTTCCTGCCACTTTCCTGACGCTCTCTATCAAAAACACTGCCCTCGCCAGCACCTTTGGCGCCTTCTCTGACAGATTCCTGCCTCTGTGGGTTCCAGCTTTCACAGGTTTTGTTGGACGTAAGGTTGCTGCAAGTAGGCGTTGACTCGATGGCACTGAACAGCCAGGACATGCCTGGCAATGGAAAAGTGGGGTGCACAGGGGCAAGGGGACACCAAGAGATCCAACAGCGATGGTGCGGAGGGCATTGAATGCCTGGTGGGGTTCAATCAAGAGCAATGTAGCCGAGAGGAATAATGGAGAGCCAAATGACAGTGGGACAGGAAGGAAGTAAAAGGAAATAGAGGAAAGAACTAGGAGGCAAAAGACATTTTAGATGTATAAATACAGGCATGTATGTATGTAACTATACTGATATATAATGATAGGGATATATGCTCTATGTACATATATTTATGTTAAGTATCAAGGTAGCAGATGGAATTGGGCCTCTACTCAAGTCCTCCCTCAATGCAAGAACACTTTGTTCTAATAACCTGGCATTCTGTGATGCTCACCTTCCCGACACGCTCGCTGAAGTCAAAATGGGTGCATAAGCAAATGTGGTAAAGAAAGTTGATGGTGCCCGACTATTAGAAGATATAGCATCTAGGGTTTTAAAAGCTTGAAGTTAAACAAGTGGTCATCCAGCAGGGAAACAACAAATCCCACATGGAAGAAGCACCCCAGCCTGTGTGATCATGGGTGTCATCAGGATCAGGTATCAGGCGCCAGAAGACCCAAAACAAACAGAGTGAAGACTCAAAGTCCATCTGCTAACAATTGGACATCCCTTCACAGAAGGGTCACAAGGACAGGATGAGCCCAGCCAGGGTGATAGCACTGACAAAACACACAACCTTCCTCTAGTTCTTTAATGCTTCTTGCCCCCACCCCCATCATGACCCCATTTCTACCTTACAATCCTGGCTCGACCGGAGCATGTACACTGGTACAGATAAGAGCTCTCAACACACAGAATCCAGGACAGATAAACCACTTAGGAACAGCAACGTCAGTAGCGATGCCTTAAAGGTAGGGAGAAAGGGACGGGGGGCGGGGGGGGGGAGTCAATCACAAGGATTCACAGATAACCCCCTGAGGGGGACCAAGAACAGAAAAGTAGGTGAAGGTTGTCAGCAAATGGTGTAAGATATGAAAGTAATAATAATTTATAATTTATTAAGGGTTCACAAGGGTGGGAGGTTGGGGGAGGGAGGGAAAAAAGAAGAACTGATACCAAGGGCTCAAATAGAAAGAAAATGTTTTGAAAGTGATTTTGATGGCAATATGTGTACAGATGCGCTTGATACAATGGATGTGTGGACTGTGATAAGAGCCCCCAGTAAAATGATTTCTAGAAAGAGAGGAAAGAAAAGGAGGATGCAAACAGGACTCCACTTCATTCGTAAGACAGTGTTCACCTAACCACCCGGGCCCTGTCTACTGCACACAGAGGCAGTCTGTCTGTACCTTCCTCTCGGAGTTTCCTCTCCCTTTGACTTTCCCAAGAGCCCAAGGTCTTACGCGCTCAACAGGAGGAGGCAGAAGCTCTGATCTCTGTACTTTGCCAGAACCGGGACTATGGCGAGTCTTCCAAGGAGGTGGGGACGGCTGACAACCACACCAATGTGGACAGCTGGCCCTGCGTGGACCCAGGGCTGGGACTTCAAGGAAAGACCGCCAAGGGAGTCCCTCGATCCTACCCACAGGCTGCTGCCCACACTCAGCCAGGTCATGCCCGTATGTGGCCCTTCTCCCAAGGCTGCCCTCGCTGGCGCTCTGGGCCTGACGCTCCTAAACTGAGTCACAGCGGGAGTCTCTTTTCCGCCCCTCGGTTCAGTGCAGGGTCAGGCGTCCTTCTCCTTGCCAGTCCCCGGACTCCGTCACTCTCTCTGTTCCTCTGTGTTTGAAAGTCCCCAGCTACCTGCACATCTCGGCCACCTTGAGCGCCGCCCTGTGTGCGTACTCCAGTGGGGCCTCCTGCTCCATGAGTCATCCCAGCAACCAGAGCAGGGAGGCTTGTAGCGCTGGAGCTCGGCTGCTCGTCCCAAAGGTGGCCGTTCTTAGTGAGGCTGAGGGGACACGGGACCCTCATCCCTCGTGGGGGGAGGGGGGGAACGCAAAGTGGTGCAGCCGCTGTGGAAGACAAGGGATCTCTTTCAAAAGGTGAAGACCGCAAGTTCCGTGCGACTCCCCGCTCCACAACCAGGTCTGGGCCCCAAAGAAATCCCATAATATTCAGAAGGTGGAAACAACCGCAATGCTCACCCTCCGTGAACGGGGCATGAACTGTGGTGTGTACGTATAGTGGAACAATGCGCAGCCAGGAAAGTGACAGGGCCTTGTTGTCCCCCTCTCTCTTTAAAAGCTTGATTGAGATAAAATCCACATCTCATGCACTTCCACAGTTAAGTCGCTTTTTAAAAGAGTTGTATAAGTATCGTGACAGTCCGTTCCAGTGCTCGTGTTCTATCCCCCCTCCGCCCCCCCCCCCCGTACTCATTACTAGCTTCTCGGTTCTCCTCAGCCCACCCCACTGCCTGCATCCCCGATAAGCTGTGACATCTGGTATTGTTTCTATACAGCTGCTCCTGCTGTGCTTCATAAACCGGGAAACCTCACAAAAACAATTTTAAAAAAATAAAAAGACCACTGGCGATATTCAAATAAGCCAGAGAGAGAATTTTTGTCTAAGAACAATCGAGAAATATTTAAACTCACAGCAAGCTCAGGGGGTGACCTGCCCAGGAAGCGTGATACCTTGGTTCCTTCCACTACAATCGAGCGAGAAACGAAGCCCTGATGCACGCCCCAGGGTGCATGGAACTTGAAGACGGTCGACGGAGCAGCCTAAGCTAATCACAAAGGACAAAGAGCGCATGGCCTCTCCGATAGCAAAAGACGGCAAACAGCCCTGAGAGCACGGTGGTTCTGAAGGGCGGAGGGAGGAAGAGGGGAGTCATGGTAATGGGACACCTGCCTTGGTTGAAGGCAGGGCTGCACAGCCGATGACGATCAATGCTGCCAACACATCGTGCCTGTGCGAAGCTGAACCGGCAAAGTGTGACAGGTAGATTTGCAATAACCAGAAGCACATGCAGGGAGAGAGATGCTGCTGAGGCTGCTTGTATACAATGAACACCTCCTGAGATTTCGTTCCTGGTTTGGAGGGGTAGGTCCTGGCTTCGTGGGACACCCCAATTAATTGCCCTAATAGCACAGTTGGTGCTTCTATTCTACATTGTCGTTTGGCCTATTGTGCCTGGGCCTTAAAAGCTCCCAGCTGGCCATCCAAGACCCACACGACAG